>NC_061798.1:1169338-2369338 GCF_021462225.1 Girardinichthys multiradiatus
CGATGACGTCACCATCCCCCCATTTTACTCCGAATTGAACCGGAGTGGGCTCATTTTTTAGTGCTTCGTTTGTGCAGGTTTGTGCCGTTAAAATTTTTGTTTGTGCTGTTTTGGTTTATGAGATATTATAAGGTTTAATTTCGGCCGATGACGTCACCATCCTCCCATTTTACTCCGAATTGAACCGGAGTGGGCTCATTTTTTAGTGCTTCGTTTGTGCAGGTTTGTGCCGTTAAAATTTTCGTTTGTGCTGTTTTAATTTCTGAGATATTATAAGGTTTAATTTCGGCCGATGACGTCACCATCCCCCCATTTTGCTCCGAATTGAACCGGAGTGGGCTCATTTTTTAGTGCTTCGTTTGTGCAGGTTTGTGCCGTTAAAATTTTTGTTTGTGCTGTTTTGGTTTCTGAGATATTAAAGATTATTTTTTAGGTCATCCAGAGGTCACCATCCCCCCATTTTGCTCCGAATTGAACCGGAGTGGGCTCATTTTTTAGTGCTTCGTTTGTGCAGGTTTGTGCCGTTAAAATTTTTGTTTGTGCTGTTTTGGTTTCTGAGATATTAAAGATTATTTTTTAGGTCATCCAGAGGTCACCATCCCCCCATTTTACTCCGAATTGAACCGGAGTGGGCTCATTTTTTAGTGCTTCGTTTGTGCAGGTTTGTGCCGTTAAAATTTTTGTTTGTGCTGTTTTGGTTTATGAGATATTATAAGGTTTAATTTCGGCCGATGACGTCACCATCCCCCCATTTTACTCCGAATTCAACCGGAGTGGGCTCATTTTTTAGTGCTTCGTTTGTGCAGGTTTGTGCCGTTAAAATTTTCGTTTGTGCTGTTTTAATTTCTGAGATATTATAAGGTTTAATTTCGGCCGATGACGTCACCATCCCCCCATTTTACTCCGAATTGAACCAGAGTGGGCTCATTTTTTAGTGCTTCGTTTGTGCAGGTTTGTGCCGTTAAAATTTTTGTTTGTGCTGTTTTGGTTTATGAGATATTATAAGGTTTAATTTCGGCCGATGACGTCACCATCCCCCCATTTTACTCCGAATTGAACCGGAGTGGGCTCATTTTTTAGTGCTTCGTTTGTGCAGGTTTGTGCCGTTAAAATTTTTGTTTGTGCTGTTTTGGTTTATGAGATATTATAAGGTTTAATTTCGGCCGATGACGTCACCATCCCCCCATTTTACTCCGAATTCAACCGGAGTGGGCTCATTTTTTAGTGCTTCGTTTGTGCAGGTTTGTGCCGTTAAAATTTTCGTTTGTGCTGTTTTAATTTCTGAGATATTATAAGGTTTAATTTCGGCCGATGACGTCACCATCCTCCCATTTTACTCCGAATTGAACCGGAGTGGGCTCATTTTTTAGTGCTTCGTTTGTGCAGGTTTGTGCCGTTAAAATTTTCGTTTGTGCTGTTTTAATTTCTGAGATATTATAAGGTTTAATTTCGGCCGATGACGTCACCATACCCCCATTTTACTCCGAATTGAACCGGAGTGGGCTCATTTTTTAGTGCTTCGTTTGTGCAGGTTTGTGCCGTTAAAATTTTTGTTTGTGCTGTTTTGGTTTATGAGATATTATAAGGTTTAATTTCGGCCGATGACGTCACCATCCCCCCATTTTACTCCGAATTGAACCGGAGTGGGCTCATTTTTTAGTGCTTCGTTTGTGCAGGTTTGTGCCGTTAAAATTTTTGTTTGTGCTGTTTTGGTTTATGAGATATTATAAGGTTTAATTTTGGCCGATGACGTCACCATCCCCCCATTTTACTCCGAATTGAACCGGAGTGGGCTCATTTTTTAGTGCTTCGTTTGTGCAGGTTTGTGCCGTTAAAATTTTTGTTTGTGCTGTTTTGGTTTATGAGATATTATAAGGTTTAATTTCGGCCGATGACGTCACCATCCCCCCATTTTACTCCGAATTCAACCGGAGTGGGCTCATTTTTTAGTGCTTCGTTTGTGCAGGTTTGTGCCGTTAAAATTTTCGTTTGTGCTGTTTTAATTTCTGAGATATTATAAGGTTTAATTTCGGCCGATGACGTCACCATCCCCCCATTTTACTCCGAATTGAACCGGTGTGGGCTCATTTTTTAGTGCTTCGTTTGTGCAGGTTTGTGCCGTTAAAATTTTTGTTTGTGCTGTTTTGGTTTCTGAGATATTAAAGATTATTTTTTAGGTCATCCAGAGGTCACCATCCCCCCATTTTGCTCCAAATTGAACCGGAGTGGGCTCATTTTTTAGTGCTTCGTTTGTGCAGGTTTGTGCCGTTAAAATTTTTGTTTGTGCTGTTTTGGTTTCTGAGATATTAAAGATTATTTTTTAGGTCATCCAGAGGTCACCATCCCCCCATTTTGCTCCGAATTGAACCGGAGTGGGCTCATTTTTTAGTGCTTCGTTTGTGCAGGTTTGTGCCGTTAAAATTTTTGTTTGTGCTGTTTTGGTTTCTGAGATATTAAAGATGATTTTTTAGGTCATCCAGAGGTCACCATCCCCCCATTTTACTCCGAATTGAACCGGAGTGGGCTCATTTTTTAGTGCTTTGTTTGTGCAGGTTTGTGCCGTTAAAATTTTTGTTTGTGCTGTTTTGGTTTCTGAGATATTAAAGATTATTTTTTAGGTCATCCAGAGGTCACCATCCCCCCATTTTGCTCCGAATTGAACCGGAGTGGGCTCATTTTTTAGTGCTTCGTTTGTGCAGGTTTGTGCCGTTAAAATTTTTGTTTGTGCTGTTTTGGTTTCTGAGATATTAAAGATGATTTTTTAGGTCATCCAGAGG
Source organism: Girardinichthys multiradiatus (assembly GCF_021462225.1). Classification (NCBI taxonomy): domain Eukaryota; kingdom Metazoa; phylum Chordata; class Actinopteri; order Cyprinodontiformes; family Goodeidae; genus Girardinichthys; species Girardinichthys multiradiatus. The sequence continues at coordinate 1,172,116 of NC_061798.1, forward strand.
TCACCATCCCCCCATTTTACTCCGAATTGAACCGGAGTGGGCTCATTTTTTAGTGCTTTGTTTGTGCAGGTTTGTGCCGTTAAAATTTTTGTTTGTGCTGTTTTGGTTTATGAGATATTATAAGGTTTAATTTCGGCCGATGACGTCACCATCCACCCATTTTACTCCGAATTGAACCGGAGTGGGCTCATTTTTTAGTGCTTCGTTTGTGCAGGTTTGTGCCGTTAAAATTTTCGTTTGTGCTGTTTTAATTTCTGAGATATTATAAGGTTTAATTTCGGCCGATGACGTCACCATCCCCCCATTTTACTCCGAATTGAACCGGAGTGGGCTCATTTTTTAGTGCTTCGTTTGTGCAGGTTTGTGCCGTTAAAATTTTTGTTTGTGCTGTTTTGGTTTATGAGATATTATAAGGTTTAATTTCGGCCGATGACGTCACCATCCTCCCATTTTACTCCGAATTGAACCGGAGTGGGCTCATTTTTTAGTGCTTCGTTTGTGCAGGTTTGTGCCGTTAAAATTTTCGTTTGTGCTGTTTTAATTTCTGAGATATTATAAGGTTTAATTTTGGCCGATGACGTCACCATACCCCCATTTTACTCCGAATTGAACCGGAGTGGGCTCATTTTTTAGTGCTTCGTTTGTGCAGGTTTGTGCCGTTAAAATTTTTGTTTGTGCTGTTTTGGTTTATGAGATATTATAAGGTTTAATTTCGGCCGATGACGTCACCATCCCCCCATTTTACTCCGAATTGAACCGGAGTGGGCTCATTTTTTAGTGCTTCGTTTGTGCAGGTTTGTGCCGTTAAAATTTTTGTTTGTGCTGTTTTGGTTTATGAGATATTATAAGGTTTAATTTTGGCCGATGACGTCACCATCCCCCCATTTTACTCCGAATTGAACCGGAGTGGGCTCATTTTTTAGTGCTTCGTTTGTGCAGGTTTGTGCCGTTAAAATTTTTGTTTGTGCTGTTTTGGTTTCTGAGATATTAAAGATTATTTTTTAGGTCATCCAGAGGTCACCATCCCCCCATTTTGCTCCGAATTGAACCGGAGTGGGCTCATTTTTTAGTGCTTCGTTTGTGCAGGTTTGTGCCGTTAAAATTTTTGTTTGTGCTGTTTTGGTTTCTGAGATATTAAAGATTATTTTTTAGGTCATCCAGAGGTCACCATCCCCCCATTTTACTCCGAATTGAACCGGAGTGGGCTCATTTTTTAGTGCTTCGTTTGTGCAGGTTTGTGCCGTTAAAATTTTTGTTTGTGCTGTTTTGGTTTATGAGATATTATAAGGTTTAATTTCGGCCGATGACGTCACCATCCCCCCATTTTACTCCGAATTCAACCGGAGTGGGCTCATTTTTTAGTGCTTCGTTTGTGCAGGTTTGTGCCGTTAAAATTTTCGTTTGTGCTGTTTTAATTTCTGAGATATTATAAGGTTTAATTTCGGCCGATGACGTCACCATCCCCCCATTTTACTCCGAATTGAACCAGAGTGGGCTCATTTTTTAGTGCTTCGTTTGTGCAGGTTTGTGCCGTTAAAATTTTTGTTTGTGCTGTTTTGGTTTATGAGATATTATAAGGTTTAATTTCGGCCGATGACGTCACCATCCCCCCATTTTACTCCGAATTGAACCGGAGTGGGCTCATTTTTTAGTGCTTCGTTTGTGCAGGTTTGTGCCGTTAAAATTTTTGTTTGTGCTGTTTTGGTTTATGAGATATTATAAGGTTTAATTTCGGCCGATGACGTCACCATCCCCCCATTTTACTCCGAATTCAACCGGAGTGGGCTCATTTTTTAGTGCTTCGTTTGTGCAGGTTTGTGCCGTTAAAATTTTTGTTTGTGCTGTTTTGGTTTATGAGATATTATAAGGTTTAATTTCGGCCGATGACGTCACCATCCTCCCATTTTACTCCGAATTGAACCGGAGTGGGCTCATTTTTTAGTGCTTCGTTTGTGCAGGTTTGTGCCGTTAAAATTTTCGTTTGTGCTGTTTTAATTTCTGAGATATTATAAGGTTTAATTTCGGCCGATGACGTCACCATCCCCCCATTTTGCTCCGAATTGAACCGGAGTGGGCTCATTTTTTAGTGCTTCGTTTGTGCAGGTTTGTGCCGTTAAAATTTTTGTTTGTGCTGTTTTGGTTTCTGAGATATTAAAGATTATTTTTTAGGTCATCCAGAGGTCACCATCCCCCCATTTTGCTCCGAATTGAACCGGAGTGGGCTCATTTTTTAGTGCTTCGTTTGTGCAGGTTTGTGCCGTTAAAATTTTTGTTTGTGCTGTTTTGGTTTCTGAGATATTAAAGATTATTTTTTAGGTCATCCAGAGGTCACCATCCCCCCATTTTACTCCGAATTGAACCGGAGTGGGCTCATTTTTTAGTGCTTCGTTTGTGCAGGTTTGTGCCGTTAAAATTTTTGTTTGTGCTGTTTTGGTTTATGAGATATTATAAGGTTTAATTTCGGCCGATGACGTCACCATCCCCCCATTTTACTCCGAATTCAACCGGAGTGGGCTCATTTTTTAGTGCTTTGTTTGTGCAGGTTTGTGCCGTTAAAATTTTCGTTTGTGCTGTTTTAATTTCTGAGATATTATAAGGTTTAATTTCGGCCGATGACGTCACCATCCCCCCATTTTACTCCGAATTGAACCAGAGTGGGCTCATTTTTTAGTGCTTCGTTTGTGCAGGTTTGTGCCGTTAAAATTTTTGTTTGTGCTGTTTTGGTTTATGAGATATTATAAGGTTTAATTTCGGCCGATGACGTCACCATCCCCCCATTTTACTCCGAATTGAACCGGAGTGGGCTCATTTTTTAGTGCTTCGTTTGTGCAGGTTTGTGCCGTTAAAATTTTTGTTTGTGCTGTTTTGGTTTATGAGATATTATAAGGTTTAATTTCGGCCGATGACGTCACCATCCCCCCATTTTACTCCGAATTCAACCGGAGTGGGCTCATTTTTTAGTGCTTCGTTTGTGCAGGTTTGTGCCGTTAAAATTTTCGTTTGTGCTGTTTTAATTTCTGAGATATTATAAGGTTTAATTTCGGCCGATGACGTCACCATCCCCCCATTTTACTCCGAATTGAACCGGAGTGGGCTCATTTTTTAGTGCTTCGTTTGTGCAGGTTTGTGCCGTTAAAATTTTTGTTTGTGCTGTTTTGGTTTATGAGATATTATAAGGTTTAATTTCGGCCGATGACGTCACCATCCTCCCATTTTACTCCGAATTGAACCGGAGTGGGCTCATTTTTTAGTGCTTCGTTTGTGCAGGTTTGTGCCGTTAAAATTTTCGTTTGTGCTGTTTTAATTTCTGAGATATTATAAGGTTTAATTTCGGCCGATGACGTCACCATCCCCCCATTTTGCTCCGAATTCAACCGGAGTGGGCTCATTTTTTAGTGCTTCGTTTGTGCAGGTTTGTGCCGTTAAAATTTTTGTTTGTGCTGTTTTGGTTTCTGAGATATTAAAGATTATTTTTTAGGTCATCCAGAGGTCACCATCCCCCCATTTTGCTCCGAATTTAACCGGAGTGGGCTCATTTTTTAGTGCTTCGTTTGTGCAGGTTTGTGCCGTTAAAATTTTTGTTTGTGCTGTTTTGGTTTCTGAGATATTAAAGATTATTTTTTAGGTCATCCAGAGGTCACCATCCCCCCATTTTACTCCGAATTGAACCGGAGTGGGCTCATTTTTTAGTGCTTCGTTTGTGCAGGTTTGTGCCGTTAAAATTTTTGTTTGTGCTGTTTTGGTTTATGAGATATTATAAGGTTTAATTTCGGCCGATGACGTCACCATCCCCCCATTTTACTCCGAATTCAACCGGAGTGGGCTCATTTTTTAGTGCTTCGTTTGTGCAGGTTTGTGCCGTTAAAATTTTTGTTTGTGCTGTTTTGGTTTATGAGATATTATAAGGTTTAATTTCGGCCGATGACGTCACCATCCCCCCATTTTACTCCGAATTCAACCGGAGTGGGCTCATTTTTTAGTGCTTCGTTTGTGCAGGTTTGTGCCGTTAAAATTTTTGTTTGTGCTGTTTTGGTTTATGAGATATTATAAGGTTTAATTTCGGCCGATGACGTCACCATCCTCCCATTTTACTCCGAATTGAACCGGAGTGGGCTCATTTTTTAGTGCTTCGTTTGTGCAGGTTTGTGCCGTTAAAATTTTCGTTTGTGCTGTTTTAATTTCTGAGATATTATAAGGTTTAATTTCGGCCGATGACGTCACCATCCCCCCATTTTGCTCCGAATTGAACCGGAGTGGGCTCATTTTTTAGTGCTTCGTTTGTGCAGGTTTGTGCCGTTAAAATTTTTGTTTGTGCTGTTTTGGTTTCTGAGATATTAAAGATTATTTTTTAGGTCATCCAGAGGTCACCATCCCCCCATTTTGCTCCGAATTGAACCGGAGTGGGCTCATTTTTTAGTGCTTCGTTTGTGCAGGTTTGTGCCGTTAAAATTTTTGTTTGTGCTGTTTTGGTTTCTGAGATATTAAAGGTTATTTTTTAGGTCATCCAGAGGTCACCATCCCCCCATTTTACTCCGAATTGAACCGGAGTGGGCTCATTTTTTAGTGCTTCGTTTGTGCAGGTTTGTGCCGTTAAAATTTTTGTTTGTGCTGTTTTGGTTTATGAGATATTATAAGGTTTAATTTCGGCCGATGACGTCACCATCCCCCCATTTTACTCCGAATTCAACCGGAGTGGGCTCATTTTTTAGTGCTTCGTTTGTGCAGGTTTGTGCCGTTAAAATTTTCGTTTGTGCTGTTTTAATTTCTGAGATATTATAAGGTTTAATTTCGGCCGATGACGTCACCATCCCCCCATTTTACTCCGAATTGAACCAGAGTGGGCTCATTTTTTAGTGCTTCGTTTGTGCAGGTTTGTGCCGTTAAAATTTTTGTTTGTGCTGTTTTGGTTTATGAGATATTATAAGGTTTAATTTCGGCCGATGACGTCACCATCCCCCCATTTTACTCCGAATTGAACCGGAGTGGGCTCATTTTTTAGTGCTTCGTTTGTGCAGGTTTGTGCCGTTAAAATTTTTGTTTGTGCTGTTTTGGTTTATGAGATATTATAAGGTTTAATTTCGGCCGATGACGTCACCATCCCCCCATTTTACTCCGAATTCAACCGGAGTGGGCTCATTTTTTAGTGCTTCGTTTGTGCAGGTTTGTGCCGTTAAAATTTTCGTTTGTGCTGTTTTAATTTCTGAGATATTATAAGGTTTAATTTCGGCCGATGACGTCACCATCCCCCCATTTTACTCCGAATTGAACCGGAGTGGGCTCATTTTTTAGTGCTTCGTTTGTGCAGGTTTGTGCCGTTAAAATTTTTGTTTGTGCTGTTTTGGTTTATGAGATATTATAAGGTTTAATTTCGGCCGATGACGTCACCATCCTCCCATTTTACTCCGAATTGAACCGGAGTGGGCTCATTTTTTAGTGCTTCGTTTGTGCAGGTTTGTGCCGTTAAAATTTTTGTTTGTGCTGTTTTGGTTTCTGAGATATTAAAGATTATTTTTTAGGTCATCCAGAGGTCACCATCCCCCCATTTTGCTCCGAATTGAACCGGAGTGGGCTCATTTTTTAGTGCTTCGTTTGTGCAGGTTTGTGCCGTTAAAATTTTTGTTTGTGCTGTTTTGGTTTCTGAGATATTAAAGATTATTTTTTAGGTCATCCAGAGGTCACCATCCCCCCATTTTACTCCGAATTGAACCGGAGTGGGCTCATTTTTTAGTGCTTCGTTTGTGCAGGTTTGTGCCGTTAAAATTTTTGTTTGTGCTGTTTTGGTTTATGAGATATTATAAGGTTTAATTTCGGCCGATGACGTCACCATCCCCCCATTTTACTCCGAATTCAACCGGAGTGGGCTCATTTTTTAGTGCTTCGTTTGTGCAGGTTTGTGCCGTTAAAATTTTCGTTTGTGCTGTTTTAATTTCTGAGATATTATAAGGTTTAATTTCGGCCGATGACGTCACCATCCCCCCATTTTACTCCGAATTGAACCAGAGTGGGCTCATTTTTTAGTGCTTCGTTTGTGCAGGTTTGTGCCGTTAAAATTTTTGTTTGTGCTGTTTTGGTTTATGAGATATTATAAGGTTTAATTTCGGCCGATGACGTCACCATCCCCCCATTTTACTCCGAATTGAACCGGAGTGGGCTCATTTTTTAGTGCTTCGTTTGTGCAGGTTTGTGCCGTTAAAATTTTTGTTTGTGCTGTTTTGGTTTATGAGATATTATAAGGTTTAATTTCGGCCGATGACGTCACCATCCCCCCATTTTACTCCGAATTCAACCGGAGTGGGCTCATTTTTTAGTGCTTCGTTTGTGCAGGTTTGTGCCGTTAAAATTTTCGTTTGTGCTGTTTTAATTTCTGAGATATTATAAGGTTTAATTTCGGCCGATGACGTCACCATCCCCCCATTTTACTCCGAATTGAACCGGAGTGGGCTCATTTTTTAGTGCTTCGTTTGTGCAGGTTTGTGCCGTTAAAATTTTTGTTTGTGCTGTTTTGGTTTATGAGATATTATAAGGTTTAATTTCGGCCGATGACGTCACCATCCTCCCATTTTACTCCGAATTGAACCGGAGTGGGCTCATTTTTTAGTGCTTCGTTTGTGCAGGTTTGTGCCGTTAAAATTTTCGTTTGTGCTGTTTTAATTTCTGAGATATTATAAGGTTTAATTTCGGCCGATGACGTCACCATACCCCCATTTTACTCCGAATTCAACCGGAGTGGGCTCATTTTTTAGTGCTTCGTTTGTGCAGGTTTGTGCCGTTAAAATTTTTGTTTGTGCTGTTTTGGTTTCTGAGATATTAAAGATTATTTTTTAGGTCATCCAGAGGTCACCATCCCCCCATTTTGCTCCGAATTGAACCGGAGTGGGCTCATTTTTTAGTGCTTCGTTTGTGCAGGTTTGTGCCGTTAAAATTTTTGTTTGTGCTGTTTTGGTTTCTGAGATATTAAAGATTATTTTTTAGGTCATCCAGAGGTCACCATCCCCCCATTTTACTCCGAATTGAACCGGAGTGGGCTCATTTTTTAGTGCTTCGTTTGTGCAGGTTTGTGCCGTTAAAATTTTTGTTTGTGCTGTTTTGGTTTCTGAGATATTATAAGGTTTAATTTCGGCCGATGACGTCACCATCCCCCCATTTTACTCCGAATTCAACCGGAGTGGGCTCATTTTTTAGTGCTTCGTTTGTGCAGGTTTGTGCCGTTAAAATTTTTGTTTGTGCTGTTTTGGTTTATGAGATATTATAAGGTTTAATTTCGGCCGATGACGTCACCATCCCCCCATTTTACTCCGAATTCAACCGGAGTGGGCTCATTTTTTAGTGCTTCGTTTGTGCAGGTTTGTGCCGTTAAAATTTTTGTTTGTGCTGTTTTGGTTTATGAGATATTATAAGGTTTAATTTCGGCCGATGACGTCACCATCCTCCCATTTTACTCCGAATTGAACCGGAGTGGGCTCATTTTTTAGTGCTTCGTTTGTGCAGGTTTGTGCCGTTAAAATTTTCGTTTGTGCTGTTTTAATTTCTGAGATATTATAAGGTTTAATTTCGGCCGATGACGTCACCATCCCCCCATTTTGCTCCGAATTGAACCGGAGTGGGCTCATTTTTTAGTGCTTCGTTTGTGCAGGTTTGTGCCGTTAAAATTTTTGTTTGTGCTGTTTTGGTTTCTGAGATATTAAAGATTATTTTTTAGGTCATCCAGAGGTCACCATCCCCCCATTTTGCTCCGAATTGAACCGGAGTGGGCTCATTTTTTAGTGCTTCGTTTGTGCAGGTTTGTGCCGTTAAAATTTTTGTTTGTGCTGTTTTGGTTTCTGAGATATTAAAGATTATTTTTTAGGTCATCCAGAGGTCACCATCCCCCCATTTTACTCCGAATTGAAACGGAGTGGGCTCATTTTTTAGTGCTTCGTTTGTGCAGGTTTGTGCCGTTAAAATTTTTGTTTGTGCTGTTTTGGTTTATGAGATATTATAAGGTTTAATTTCGGCCGATGACGTCACCATCCCCCCATTTTACTCCGAATTCAACCGGAGTGGGCTCATTTTTTAGTGCTTCGTTTGTGCAGGTTTGTGCCGTTAAAATTTTCGTTTGTGCTGTTTTAATTTCTGAGATATTATAAGGTTTAATTTCGGCCGATGACGTCACCATCCCCCCATTTTACTCCGAATTGAACCAGAGTGGGCTCATTTTTTAGTGCTTCGTTTGTGCAGGTTTGTGCCGTTAAAATTTTTGTTTGTGCTGTTTTGGTTTATGAGATATTATAAGGTTTAATTTCGGCCGATGACGTCACCATCCCCCCATTTTACTCCGAATTGAACCGGAGTGGGCTCATTTTTTAGTGCTTCGTTTGTGCAGGTTTGTGCCGTTAAAATTTTTGTTTGTGCTGTTTTGGTTTATGAGATATTATAAGGTTTAATTTCGGCCGATGACGTCACCATCCCCCCATTTTACTCCGAATTCAACCGGAGTGGGCTCATTTTTTAGTGCTTCGTTTGTGCAGGTTTGTGCCGTTAAAATTTTCGTTTGTGCTGTTTTAATTTCTGAGATATTATAAGGTTTAATTTCGGCCGATGACGTCACCATCCCCCCATTTTACTCCGAATTGAACCGGAGTGGGCTCATTTTTTAGTGCTTCGTTTGTGCAGGTTTGTGCCGTTAAAATTTTTGTTTGTGCTGTTTTGGTTTATGAGATATTATAAGGTTTAATTTCGGCCGATGACGTCACCATCCTCCCATTTTACTCCGAATTGAACCGGAGTGGGCTCATTTTTTAGTGCTTCGTTTGTGCAGGTTTGTGCCGTTAAAATTTTCGTTTGTGCTGTTTTAATTTCTGAGATATTATAAGGTTTAATTTCGGCCGATGACGTCACCATCCCCCCATTTTGCTCCGAATTGAACCGGAGTGGGCTCATTTTTTAGTGCTTCGTTTGTGCAGGTTTGTGCCGTTAAAATTTTTGTTTGTGCTGTTTTGGTTTCTGAGATATTAAAGATTATTTTTTAGGTCATCCAGAGGTCACCATCCCCCCATTTTGCTCCGAATTGAACCGGAGTGGGCTCATTTTTTAGTGCTTCGTTTGTGCAGGTTTGTGCCGTTAAAATTTTTGTTTGTGCTGTTTTGGTTTCTGAGATATTAAAGATTATTTTTTAGGTCATCCAGAGGTCACCATCCCCCCATTTTACTCCGAATTGAACCGGAGTGGGCTCATTTTTTAGTGCTTCGTTTGTGCAGGTTTGTGCCGTTAAAATTTTTGTTTGTGCTGTTTTGGTTTATGAGATATTATAAGGTTTAATTTCGGCCGATGACGTCACCATCCCCCCATTTTACTCCGAATTCAACCGGAGTGGGCTCATTTTTTAGTGCTTCGTTTGTGCAGGTTTGTGCCGTTAAAATTTTCGTTTGTGCTGTTTTAATTTCTGAGATATTATAAGGTTTAATTTCGGCCGATGACGTCACCATCCCCCCATTTTACTCCGAATTGAACCAGAGTGGGCTCATTTTTTAGTGCTTCGTTTGTGCAGGTTTGTGCCGTTAAAATTTTTGTTTGTGCTGTTTTGGTTTATGAGATATTATAAGGTTTAATTTCGGCCGATGACGTCACCATCCCCCCATTTTACTCCGAATTGAACCGGAGTGGGCTCATTTTTTAGTGCTTCGTTTGTGCAGGTTTGTGCCGTTAAAATTTTTGTTTGAGCTGTTTTGGTTTATGAGATATTATAAGGTTTAATTTCGGCCGATGACGTCACCATCCACCCATTTTACTCCGAATTCAACCGGAGAGCGCTCATTTTTTAGTGCTTCGTTTGTGCAGGTTTGTGCCGTTAAAATTTTCGTTTGTGCTGTTTTAATTTCTGAGATATTATAAGGTTTAATTTCGGCCGATGACGTCACCATCCCCCCATTTTACTCCGAATTGAACCGGAGTGGGCTCATTTTTTAGTGCTTCGTTTGTGCAGGTTTGTGCCGTTAAAATTTTTGTTTGTGCTGTTTTGGTTTATGAGATATTATAAGGTTTAATTTCGGCCGATGACGTCACCATCCTCCCATTTTACTCCGAATTGAACCGGAGTGGGCTCATTTTTTAGTGCTTCGTTTGTGCAGGTTTGTGCCGTTAAAATTTTCGTTTGTGCTGTTTTAATTTCCGAGATATTATAAGGTTTAATTTCGGCCGATGACGTCACCATACCCCCATTTTACTCCGAATTGAACCGGAGTGGGCTCATTTTTTAGTGCTTCGTTTGTGCAGGTTTGTGCCGTTAAAATTTTTGTGCTGTTTTGGTTTATGAGATATTATAAGGTTTAATTTCGGCCGATGACGTCACCATCCCCCCATTTTACTCCGAATTGAACCGGAGTGGGCTCATTTTTTAGTGCTTCGTTTGTGCAGGTTTGTGCCGTTAAAATTTTTGTTTGTGCTGTTTTGGTTTATGAGATATTATAAGGTTTAATTTTGGCCGATGACGTCACCATCCCCCCATTTTACTCCGAATTGAACCGGAGTGGGCTCATTTTTTAGTGCTTCGTTTGTGCAGGTTTGTGCCGTTAAAATTTTTGTTTGTGCTGTTTTGGTTTATGAGATATTATAAGGTTTAATTTCGGCCGATGACGTCACCATCCCCCCATTTTACTCCGAATTCAACCGGAGTGGGCTCATTTTTTAGTGCTTCGTTTGTGCAGGTTTGTGCCGTTAAAATTTTCGTTTGTGCTGTTTTAATTTCTGAGATATTATAAGGTTTAATTTCGGCCGATGACGTCACCATCCCCCCATTTTACTCCGAATTGAACCGGTGTGGGCTCATTTTTTAGTGCTTCGTTTGTGCAGGTTTGTGCCGTTAAAATTTTTGTTTGTGCTGTTTTGGTTTCTGAGATATTAAAGATTATTTTTTAGGTCATCCAGAGGTCACCATCCCCCCATTTTGCTCCAAATTGAACCGGAGTGGGCTCATTTTTTAGTGCTTCGTTTGTGCAGGTTTGTGCCGTTAAAATTTTTGTTTGTGCTGTTTTGGTTTCTGAGATATTAAAGATTATTTTTTAGGTCATCCAGAGGTCACCATCCCCCCATTTTGCTCCGAATTGAACCGGAGTGGGCTCATTTTTTAGTGCTTCGTTTGTGCAGGTTTGTGCCGTTAAAATTTTTGTTTGTGCTGTTTTGGTTTCTGAGATATTAAAGATGATTTTTTAGGTCATCCAGAGGTCACCATCCCCCCATTTTACTCCGAATTGAACCGGAGTGGGCTCATTTTTTAGTGCTTTGTTTGTGCAGGTTTGTGCCGTTAAAATTTTTGTTTGTGCTGTTTTGGTTTATGAGATATTATAAGGTTTAATTTCGGCCGATGACGTCACCATCCTCCCATTTTACTCCGAATTGAACCGGAGTGGGCTCATTTTTTAGTGCTTCGTTTGTGCAGGTTTGTGCCGTTAAAATTTTCGTTTGTGCTGTTTTAATTTCTGAGATATTATAAGGTTTAATTTCGGCCGATGACGTCACCATCCCCCCATTTTACTCCGAATTGAACCGGAGTGGGCTCATTTTTTAGTGCTTCGTTTGTGCAGGTTTGTGCCGTTAAAATTTTTGTTTGTGCTGTTTTGGTTTATGAGATATTATAAGGTTTAATTTCGGCCGATGACGTCACCATCCCCCCATTTTACTCCGAATTGAACCGGAGTGGGCTCATTTTTTAGTGCTTCGTTTGTGCAGGTTTGTGCCGTTAAACTTTTTGTTTGTGCTGTTTTGGTTTATGAGATATTATAAGGTTTAATTTTGGCCGATGACGTCACCATCCCCCCATTTTACTCCGAATTGAACCGGAGTGGGCTCATTTTTTAGTGCTTCGTTTGTGCAGGTTTGTGCCGTTAAAATTTTTGTTTGTGCTGTTTTGGTTTCTGAGATATTAAAGATTATTTTTTAGGTCATCCAGAGGTCACCATCCCCCCATTTTACTCCGAATTGAACCGGAGTGGGCTCATTTTTTAGTGCTTCGTTTGTGCAGGTTTGTGCCGTTAAAATTTTTGTTTGTGCTGTTTTGGTTTCTGAGATATTAAAGATTATTTTTTAGGACATCCAGAGGTCACCATCCCCCCATTTTACTCCGAATTGAACCGGAGTGGGCTCATTTTTTAGTGCTTCGTTTGTGCAGGTTTGTGCCGTTAAAATTTTCGTTTGTGCTGTTTTAATATCTGAGATATTATAAGGTTTAATTTCGGCCGATGACGTCACCATCCCCCCATTTTACTCCGAATTGAACCGGAGTGGGCTCATTTTTTAGTGCTTCGTTTGTGCAGGTTTGTGCCGTTAAAATTTTCGTTTGTGCTGTTTTAATTTCTGAGATATTATAAGGTTTAATTTCGGCCGATGACGTCACCATCCCCCCATTTTACTCCGAATTGAACCGGAGTGGGCTCATTTTTTAGTGCTTCGTTTGTGCAGGTTTGTGCCGTTAAAATTTTTGTTTGTGCTGTTTTGGTTTATGAGATATTATAAGGTTTAATTTCGGCCGATGACGTCACCATCCCCCCATTTTACTCCGAATTGAACCGGAGTGGGCTCATTTTTTAGTGCTTCGTTTGTGCAGGTTTGTGCCGTTAAAATTTTTGTTTGTGCTGTTTTGGTTTAGAGATATTATAAGGTTTAATTTTGGCCGATGACGTCACCATCCCCCCATTTTACTCCGAATTGAACCGGAGTGGGCTCATTTTTTAGTGCTTCGTTTGTGCAGGTTTGTGCCGTTAAAATTTTTGTTTGTGCTGTTTTGGTTTCTGAGATATTAAAGATTATTTTTTAGGTCATCCAGAGGTCACCATCCCCCCATTTTACTCCGAATTGAACCGGAGTGGGCTCATTTTTTAGTGCTTCGTTTGTGCAGGTTTGTGCCGTTAAAATTTTTGTTTGTGCTGTTTTGGTTTCTGAGATATTAAAGATTATTTTTTAGGACATCCAGAGGTCACCATCCCCCCATTTTACTCCGAATTGAACCGGAGTGGGCTCATTTTTTAGTGCTTCGTTTGTGCAGGTTTGTGCCGTTAAAATTTTCGTTTGTGCTGTTTTAATATCTGAGATATTATAAGGTTTAATTTCGGCCGATGACGTCACCATCCCCCCATTTTACTCCGACTTGAACCGGAGTGGGCTCATTTTTTAGTGCTTCGTTTGTGCAGGTTTGTGCCGTTAAAATTTTCGTTTGTGCTGTTTTAATATCTGAGATATTATAAGGTTTAATTTCGGCCGATGACGTCACCATCCCCCCATTTTACTCCGAATTCAACCGGAGTGGGCTCATTTTTTAGTGCTTCGTTTGTGCAGGTTTGTGCCGTTAAAATTTTCGTTTGTGCTGTTTTGGTTTATGAGATATTATAAGGTTTAATTTCGGCCGATGACGTCAACATCCCCCCATTTTACTCCGAATTCAACCGGAGTGGGCTCATTTTTTAGTGCTTCGTTTGTGCAGGTTTGTGCCGTTAAAATTTTCGTTTGTGCTGTTTTGGTTTATGAGATATTATAAGGTTTAATTTCGGCCGATGACGTCACCATCCCCCCATTTTACTCCGAATTGAACCGGAGTGGGCTCATTTTTTAGTGCTTCGTTTGTGCAGGTTTGTGCCGTTAAAATTTTTGTTTGTGCTGTTTTGGTTTATGAGATATTATAAGGTTTAATTTTGGCCGATGACGTCACCATCCCCCCATTTTACTCCGAATTGAACCGGAGTGGGCTCATTTTTTAGTGCTTCGTTTGTGCAGGTTTGTGCCGTTAAAATTTTTGTTTGTGCTGTTTTGGTTTCTGAGATATTAAAGATTATTTTTTAGGTCATCCAGAGGTCACCATCCCCCCATTTTACTCCGAATTGAACCGGAGTGGGCTCATTTTTTAGTGCTTCGTTTGTGCAGGTTTGTGCCGTTAAAATTTTTGTTTGTGCTGTTTTGGTTTCTGAGATATTAAAGATTATTTTTTAGGACATCCAGAGGTCACCATCCCCCCATTTTACTCCGAATTGAACCGGAGTGGGCTCATTTTTTAGTGCTTCGTTTGTGCAGGTTTGTGCCGTTAAAATTTTCGTTTGTGCTGTTTTAATATCTGAGATATTATAAGGTTTAATTTCGGCCGATGACGTCACCATCCCCCCATTTTACTCCGACTTGAACCGGAGTGGGCTCATTTTTTAGTGCTTCGTTTGTGCAGGTTTGTGCCGTTAAAATTTTCGTTTGTGCTGTTTTAATATCTGAGATATTATAAGGTTTAATTTCGGCCGATGACGTCACCATCCCCCCATTTTACTCCGAATTCAACCGGAGTGGGCTCATTTTTTAGTGCTTCGTTTGTGCAGGTTTGTGCCGTTAAAATTTTCGTTTGTGCTGTTTTGGTTTATGAGATATTATAAGGTTTAATTTCGGCCGATGACGTCAACATCCCCCCATTTTACTCCAAATTCAACCGGAGTGGGCTCATTTTTTAGTGCTTCGTTTGTGCAGGTTTGTGCCGTTAAAATTTTCGTTTGTGCTGTTTTGGTTTATGAGATATTATAAGGTTTAATTTCGGCCGATGACTTCACCATCCCCTCATTTTACTCCGAATTCAACCGGAGTGGGCTCATTTTTTAGTGCTTCGTTTGTGCAGGTTTGTGCCGTTAAAATTTTTGTTTGTGCTGTTTTGGTTTATGAGATATTATAAGGTTTAATTTCGGCCGATGACGTCACCATCCCCCCATTTTACTCCGAATTCAACCGGAGTGGGCTCATTTTTTAGTGCTTCGTTTGTGCAGGTTTGTGCCGTTAAAATTTTCGTTTGTGCTGTTTTAATTTCTGAGATATTATAAGGTTTAATTTCGGCCGATGACGTCACCATCCCCCCATTTTACTCCGAATTGAACCGGAGTGGGCTCATTTTTTAGTGCTTCGTTTGTGCAGGTTTTTCCCGTTAAAATTTTTGTTTGTGCTGTTTTGGTTTCTGAGATATTAAAGATTATTTTTTAGGTCATCCAGAGGTCACCATCCCCCCATTTTACTCCGAATTGAACCGGAGTGGGCTCATTTTTTAGTGCTTCGTTTCTGCAGGTTTGTGCCGTTAAAATCTTTGTTTGTGCTGTTTTGGTTTCTGAGATATTAAAGATTATTTTTTAGGTCATCCAGAGGTCACCATCCCCCCATTTTACTCCGAATTGAACCGGAGTGGGCTCATTTTTTAGTGCTTCGTTTGTGCAGGTTTGTGCCGTTAAAATTTTTGTTTGTGCTGTTTTGGTTTCTGAGATATTAAAGATTATTTTTTAGGTCATCCAGAGGTCACCATCCCCCCATTTTACTCCGAATTGAACCGGAGTGGGCTCATTTTTTAGTGCTTCGTTTGTGCAGGTTTGTGCCGTTAAAATTTTCGTTTGTGCTGTTTTAATATCTGAGATATTATAAGGTTTAATTTCGGCCGATGATGTCACCATCCCCCCATTTTACTCCGAATTGAACCGGAGTGGGCTCATTTTTTAGTGCTTCGTTTGTGCAGGTTTGTGCCGTTAAAATTTTCGTTTGTGCCGTTTTGGTTTCTGAGATATTAAAGATTATTTTTTAGGTCATCCAGAGGTCACCATCCCCCCATTTTACTCCGAATTGAACCGGAGTGGGCTCATTTTTTATTGCTTCGTTTGTGCAGGTTTGTGCCGTTAAAATTTTTGTTTGTGCTGTTTTGGTTTCTGAGATATTAAAGATTATTTTTTAGGTCATCCAGAGGTCACCATCCCCCCATTTTACTCCGAATTGAACCGGAGTGGGCTCATTTTTTAGTGCTTCGTTTGTGCAGGTTTGTGCCGTTAAAATTTTCGTTTGTGCTGTTTTAATATCTGAGATATTATAAGGTTTAATTTCGGCCGATGACGTCACCATCCCCCCATTTTACTCCGAATTCAACCGGAGTGGGCTCATTTTTTAGTGCTTCGTTTGTGCAGGTTTGTGCCGTTAAAATTTTCGTTTGTGCTGTTTTGGTTTATGAGATATTATAAGGTTTAATTTCGGCCAATGACGTCACCATCCCCCCATTTTACTCCGAATTCAACCGGAGTGGGCTCATTTTTTAGTGCTTCGTTTGTGCAGGTTTGTGCCGTTAAAATTTTCGTTTGTGCTGTTTTGGTTTATGAGATATTATAAGGTTTAATTTCGGCCGATGACGTCACCATCCCCTCATTTTACTCCGAATTCAACCGGAGTGGGCTCATTTTTTAGTGCTTCGTTTGTGCAGGTTTGTGCCGTTAAAATTTTCGTTTGTGCTGTTTTGGTTTATGAGATATTATAAGGTTTAATTTCGGCCGATGACGTCACCATCCCCCCATTTTACTCCGAATTGAACCGGAGTGGGCTCATTTTTTAGTGCTTCGTTTGTGCAGGTTTGTGCCGTTAAAATTTTTGTTTGTGCTGTTTTGGTTTCTGAGATATTAAAGATTATTTTTTAGGTCATCCAGAGGTCACCATCCCCCCATTTTACTCCGAATTGAACCGGAGTGGGCTCATTTTTTAGTGGTTCGTTTGTGCAGGTTTGTGCCGTTAAAATTTTTGTTTGTGCTGTTTTGGTTTTTGAGATATTAAAGATTATTTTTTAGGTCATCCAGAGGTCACCATCCCCCCATTTTACTCCGAATTGAACCGGAGTGGGCTCATTTTTTAGTGGTTCGTTTGTGCAGGTTTGTGCCGTTAAAATTTTTGTTTGTGCTGTTTTGGTTTTTGAGATATTAAAGATTATTTTTTAGGTCATCCAGAGGTCACCATCCCCCCATTTTACTCCGAATTGAACCGGAGTGGGCTCATTTTTTAGTGGTTCGTTTGTGCAGGTTTGTGCCGTTAAAATTTTTGTTTGTGCTGTTTTGGTTTCTGAGATATTAAAGATTATTTTTTAGGTCATCCAGAGGTCACCATCCCCCCATTTTACTCCGAATTGAACCGGAGTGGGCTCATTTTTTAGTGCTTCGTTTGTGCAGGTTTGTGCCATTAAAATTTTCGTTTGTGCTGTTTTAATATCTGAGATATTATAAGGTTTAATTTCGGCCGATGACGTCACCATCCCCCCATTTTACTCCGAATTGAACCGGAATGGGCTCATTTTTTAGTGCTTCGTTTGTGCAGGTTTGTGCCGTTAAAATTTTTGTTTGTGCTGTTTTGGTTTATGAGATATTATAAGGTTTAATTTCGGCCGATGACGTCACCATCCCCCCATTTTACTCCGAATTGAACCGGAGTGGGCTCATTTTTTAGTGCTTCGTTTGTGCAGGTTTGTGCCGTTAAAATTTTCGATTGTGCTGTTTTAATATCTGAGATATTATAAGGTTTAATTTCGGCCGATGACGTCACCATCCCCTCATTTTACTCCGAATTCAACCGGAGTGGGCTCATTTTTTAGTGCTTCGTTTGTGCAGGTTTGTGCCGTTAAAATTTTTGTTTGTGCTGTTTTGGTTTATGAGATATTAAAGAATATATTTTTTTAGGTCATCCAGAGGTCACCATCCCCCCATTTTGCTCCAAATTGAACCGGAGTGGTCTACCTTTTTAATGCTGTTTGTGCCGCTTTTATGTACAAGCTATATAATTTTCTTTCAGGCGATCACTGACGACTTAAATCGATGACGTCTATGGCCTGAGCTGAACATCATCACCACCAAGCAAGCAGTTATTAATTTAGTGTTTTTCTTTCATCATGCAAGTTAAATTGTGTTTTTATCCGATGTTGTAAAATGTATGCCTTGTTATAGTGTTTTGCACTTTATTCAGGGCATGAGGTGGGCACATGACCAATATATTCATAGTTGGACAGTATTTCCCATCCCATGCATGAAGCTAGTAAAGACATGGAGAGGTCCTTTAGCCTAAGTGAAGCTTTACCTTAAGTGGACAAAAGTACTTTTTTGCAGATCAGAGCTGCTGTTAGACTTTATAGACTAACCATCACTGCTTCCAACAAACAATAGGTTTTCTACTTTCATGCCAATATTGAAGTTTTTATCTGATCAAGTTTTTATCTGATCAAGTGTTTACATAAATGCTGTCACCACTGTCACCTGATTGTTCTGCACGCCTAATTTAATATATATAACCTATACCTTACTGATAACTGCACAGTATTGTATTTTTCCTCTCTTTTATTGTAAATCCCTTTCAGCCTTTTTGTGATTGTTTTTTGCACTTTGTTTCTTATAGCTTTTAGTTTGGGTAAGTTTTCTACTTTTTTAGATAAATATGAACCTGTGTACTTTCATTGCCTTATGGTTTGGTGCTGACACACTCAAATGTTCCTATTGTGGGACAATAAAGGTTTTCTATTCTAATTAATTGAGAGAGATAACCATGACTTCTGAGATCACGCATAACCAAGTTACTGTTTGAAAATGTAATCTACATTATACTTTCAAAGAAGAATAAACACTTCTGATTTGGAAAATTAACTTTATGTTATAAATCACCACAGGCAAAATATGGCATACTTAACCATCTAAGAACTTGTAACAAAGAACATTAAAATAGAACCTATTTCTGGTCAGGAATATCAAACCATGGCAAAATGTATTTGCCTTTTGATCTGGGCTTCTCAGAAATTTTCCCCCAAAATGTGTTGATTCACAGCATTCAGTCTGCTGTGTATAACGCTGCATGTGGTTATATTGTCTTCTTTTCAGACACAGTCTTCACTATATTTGCCAGGTCATCATAAAGCTCCCACACACATGGAGCTCTTCGGCAGTATGCAATGTAATGTCCCAGACCATCTTTAGTCAAGCTTCCCTTGAAAGCGATGACTCCTCTCAAAGAGAATGTCTTTCCTTGGAGAGCAACAGTGGGGGGAAATTCACTCAAAGGAAACTGAGTTGTGTTTGCAAGGTCAGTGTCAATCCATGTTATTTCTTGCTGTAGCTGTGAGTAACAGTTCCAGCACAGAGCATTTTTCCTGAGGTGCTGGCTCCTGTTTTGAATTCAAGTGGACATTCTGATTCCTTCGGTAGTGGGCGAAGGCAGGGAGACTCCGGAAGGAAGAGTCCATTTTCCACTGAAATGTCAAGCTGAGCCATGCCACAGTCCATCAGCACAGAAATGTCAGGAGAAACAAATGGTACTTCCCTTGTTGTTCCTTTGTTTAGCTGGCATAACTGTGAAGAGCAGTGTTTTGAGATGTAAACGCTGGATATATTTCTCATTGTTTTTCCAATGACCGTGGAGATATTGCACTGGGCATCGATTTGATGGGCACCAGACCTCAACTGGATTTTTTCAAACATTGCACTAAGCAGCTCTGCCCTCTGTGAATAGATCTTTGGGGTCACACCATCTGTAGCAATGGCTTTTACCAGCAGCAAGATGGGGTTGTCACTGTTGTTCCTGACAACATTTTGAAATGCTGAGCTGTCACAGAAAGCACAGCATAAGCACTGACAAAATGCATCAAATGCACATGTGTTCAGAACAGAGATTGTTGATTTCCCAACGCTAATCGGTTGATGCAGGTTTCCATTTTTTAATAGTCCCACTTTCACTCTTTTTGCCCCAAAAGATGGATCTGCATGGAGCCATTCAGTGCAGGAAGTGAGATAAGAAGTTCTCTTCCTTTTTTTGGGTGGAAGAATTAGTCCCCTCCAGTTTTCAACCACGTCTTCATCTGTTGGAGGAATGTTTGTGGTTTCATCGGATTCTACAGATTGGTGAGAATCCATTCTTGTCTTGGCTTCAGCACTGTGGGTAGTCATGGATACAGAGTTTGTTTCGGAAACTTTTGCTAATCCAGATGTTTCCTCATAATTTTTCGCTTTTGCAGAACAAATCCGCATATTTCCTTCTATAAAGGAAAGATGATGAGAAATAAAACGATCAACTCGAATGGGTAAGTTCTCGTGTTTAAAAAGGCCATGCTTTACATTTTTGAATTCTGCTTCAACAGTGGCTGAGCTTGCTGTGAGGTTGGTGCTTTTGAAGAGGGGGACCATTACTCCTGTCCAAAGTGGTAAGTAACTTGCTAGTCTTATTATGTGTGGAACAATATCAGGGAGGAAATGGATGTTGTCCCTATCCCCATTGGCTGCAGCGAGTGACCTGCTCTCCTCGCATATGTTTGATACCCAGCCGCGTAGGTCAGTCTGGATCTCGTCAAAAGAATCCACTTGATGCATTTCATTTGGATCTTCAGCTGGAATGATGATGGAGTCTTCTGTGATCTGGGTTTTTAAATATTTTTTGCACATCTCTGATTCGAGAGGGACTCCAGAACTATCATCACCCTCTGCCTCACTGAGGGCCACAACAGTGATGGCATGTATTAGCTGTTTTGCATGGTCCAAGCACTGTGATTGAAGAAGCTTTGCTATTGCCCTGACAAAGAAATCTTTGACACGGTGTGACTTGTTTTTCAGGCAGTCCCACTGACAGATCATCTTTATGCAGTGTGCCACATCAACCCTGATAAAACAAGGAGGAAGTTTTGCAGACTGGTTCCCAAGTAGCAAACGGAAGCATTCGTTAATGTATGTCTTCAGATCGGGGTAAGGAGTGAAGGCCTTCACCAGAGCACCAAGAATAGCCAGAGAAAAGTCACTCACGGCTTCCTTTGGTATAGCAGCACCTGTACGAAGCCATTCTGTCAGCCATGTTGCAATTGCATTAATGTCGTGTCTCTCTGACAGCATTTGCACAACTGGGACTGAGCAGTTGTCCCCTGTCAGAACGCCTTGATATAAGAAGATGTGGCCAGATGTACCATTTGGTCTCACCAGTCTTCTCACAACTGAGCCAGTTGCGTCAAAGCAAACTACTGAGGGGCATTTTTTGGACAATGCCTTATACACATGTAGCTGTGTTTGACTCCAATAGTGGCAGAAGAACTTGTCTAGACCAATGTCTCTTATACTACCTCTGTGAGGTGTGCTATATTTTAATAACTGCAAAGACAAAATGGGATCTTTGTCACCTAATTCCAAATCTCTTCTCTCCTGCTTAGCTTTTCGTAGGGTGGCCAAATTTGGAAGGTGACTTGGCTCAGCATCTCCAATATCCATCAAATCTGATGCCTTCGCTGACCTCCAGACAACCAGCTCCATCCTGCCCTCACACAGTTCTTTTGAAATCTGTGCACGAAGATTTCCAGACATGAACCTCTTGGATTGCCCAGTGTGCAGGGAGATATCAATGTCTTCGATGGAGCACTGAAGCAGCATTTGGCTGTTTACCGTTGGCTCTCTAGCACAAGTCATTTTAATATGGCCTTGACACTCTTTACAGAAGCCCTTGATATCTATATATTTGTTTGTGACAGTTGGATAAACTTTTGCTCTCTGGAACACAAATGTACATGTGCTTTTGATCTTTTTCCAAATCAGATGGTTAATTACATGACTCCAAGTGCCAGGCTTCAAAATCATGTATTCCCTTTTGCCAGATGATGAAAACTTGTCATTATATTCCACTTTCTCAGGTACAAATTTGATCCATTCCTCAAAAGGAACTTCAAGCTGAAAACCTGAGCAGTCGTCTTGTCCAGGAGAAATGGAGCCAGAGTCAAACTCTGTGTCCACACTGCTCTCACGATCACTTTCCTGCTCACTGATCTCCAAACATGACCAGATGTTGTGTCTGTTAGATTTTACAAAAGTGTACAGGGCTTTTGGAGACATCTTGTTTTCCAGCTGCTGACTTAATACTGTCCAAATAGTGGCAGCTGGAGTGGCTATTTTGCCATTTAGAAGGATAGCTTCTTTTGAACTGCAGAGAACTGCAATAAGGGAATCCCTGTCTATTGATGGCTGTCGAGGCATCTAGTTAAAGAACAAAAAGGCTTTGATTAGCATTAATCAAAATATTATTCTGGCCTATATAATCTCCCAAAGCCACAAAACATTGATATTTCAGCATTCTATCACAACTCAAAAACTCAGTTTAAATTGTCAGTACGTGGGTGGAGCCAATCCCTATGACATTGCGTGAGAACTTAGTATATCAAAGTTGCCAAACGCTTTTAAAAATTCTTACATTTAATGTCAGAAATTAGAAATTAATGCTTGACGCATTTTAAAATTTTATTTGAACAAAAAGTAAATTACTTGGTTATGAACTTTGAGCCAATGACCTACTCGCACATCCGCTTTTGACCAGCATACACAAGCTGAATTAGATTATTAAAACCACCTTTAAAAAATACTGTTATAACAGAACAGTTAATGAAATTATAAACATTACATCATAGCAGTGGCAGACCATGTCAGGTTTTGGGCAAGGAATGTGTAGGCTGCAGCTGGTGGTTTTTTCCCCATTTGTGAGAGGATAATATTGAATTACTGTGTAGAAAGCTAAATGTATTGGTGACTTAGTAGACATATTTAAAGCAAATTTCTTTGAGACCAAAAAAGTTTCATAATCTTTATTAAGGAATAAAGTGCAAAACAATATAACAAGGCATACATTTTACAACATCAGATAAAAACACAATTTAACTTGCATGATGAAAGAAAAACACGAAATGAATAACTGCTTGCTTTGTGGTGATGATGTTCAGCGCAGGCCATAGACGTCATCGATTTAAGTCGTCAGTGATCACCTGAAAGAAAATGATATAGCTTGTACATAAAAGCGGCACAAACAGCATTAAAAAGGTAGACCACTCCGGTTCAATTTGGAGCAAAATGGGGGGATGGTGACCTCTGGATGACCTAAAAAAATATATTCTTTAATATCTCATAAACCAAAACAGCACAAACAAAAATTTTAACGTCACAAACCTGCACAAACGAAGCACTAAAAAATGAGCCCACTCCGGTTGAATTTGGAGTAAAATGGGGGGATGGTGACGTCATCGGCCGAAATTAAACCTTATAATATCTCATAAACCAAAACAGCACAAACAAAAATTTTAACGGCACAAACCTGCACAAACGAAGCACTAAAAAATGAGCCCACTCCGGTTGAATTCGACGTAAAATGGGGGGATGGTGACGTCATCGGCCGAAATTAAACCTTATAATATCTCATAAACCAAAACAGCACAAACGAAAATTTTAACGGCACAAACCTGCACAAACGAAGCACTAAAAAATGATCCCACTCCGGTTGAATTCGGAGTAAAATGGGGGGATGGTGACGTCATCGGCCGAAATTAAACCTTATAATATCTCATAAACCAAAACAGCACAAACGAAAATTTTAACGGCACAAACCTGCACAAACGAAGCACTAAAAAATGAGCCCACTCCGGTTGAATTCGGAGTAAAATGGGGGGATGGTGACCTCTGGATGACCTAAAAAATAATCTTTAATATCTCAGAAACCAAAACAGCACAAACAAAAATTTTAACGGCACAAACCTGCACAAACAAAGCACTAACCATTCTGTCTATTTGCTGGAATTTTTCAAGTGGGTGGGGTGTCAGCTTCACGCAGCTCAAGGAGACGCTGGGGAAACCGTATCTGATGGGGAAACGCGAATCGACGTAACACCGCAACTGCCGCCGCTCCTTGGTGACAAATCAAATCCGGTATGATCAAAAGAGAATCTTTGTTAAAAAAAATAAAACATAAGGCCAAATCAAAACAGGAGTTTTTTAAATGTGGCTTTAGAAGGCTTTTTAGTGTAATAATTGGTTATTTCTCCTCATCCTGTCTGTATCTCAAACGTCACCCAACAGCGTTGAGTAAAAATTAACTTATATGGGGAAAATAAAATACAAGATCCGGTGATTTTTTTCAAAATAAGAGCCGCAGTTATTAAAAAGTTCACATAAAACTGTTGTTCTTTTTATATATCAAATGTCGTAAATAGTAGATTGTGTGTCACGCATTACAAAAACAGGCTTTAACAAAAGAGAACTTACTTGTTTATTGTGACCGACAGCCAAACTTCCAATGAACGTCATCAACATTTCCACGGGCAAAAATAAGCAAATAGTAACGAGAAATCATAACAGCCCTATTTAACCAATCAGCGAAATGAGAGACAAAGATGCTGACTCTGTCTACGTTTTGACCACTCAGCGAAAGGTGCGTCTGCTGACACTAAACTGACACGCATAAGAACCAATCAGCGTTTCGAATAGTCTGGCTAAAGTAATACCTATTATAACAGTTGCCGCCCTTTGAAACTGATTTGCTTTACTTCTGTAAGCACAATCCGATTTTTCACATTCTAAACTGCAGTGTGTCTAGTAAAATTATTCCTCACAAAATAACACAAAATAAATTAAGAACACATAATAAATTAAACAAATGACTTATTATTTTAATTAAACCAGTTACATCAGTCTCTTTGCCCAGGAACATTCAGCAGACTAAAGACTTTATAAGTGAAGTTTGTGTAGGTTTAAATAACATGTTGGCCCACTTCTATTATCTATAATCTCACAGAGATGTAAGAGGAAAAAGGAAACTACGTTGTTAAATCACTTAATAAAAGTCTGAAAAAAATGTTTGCTAATATGGAGATAGAGGAGAGGATAAAAGAATACATAAGTGATAAAGACGCTTCCTGACTAATGCAGTGGAATCTACAACCAAAGTATCCATCACAAAAACAAAAAGCAAGGGATTTAGTGATCGTATAACAATAAAAAACTTTTGGGTGAAAGAGAAGAGAAATACCAAACACTGCCATAAACAACAAGATATCAGCACTCTTGACACAAAAGTCTGGATCTTTTTCCTCTTCATGATGTTTTCTTCAGAAAGGATATTCACTCCAAAGACTGAAAGAAAGAATGACACAGGGACGATACATGAGCAGTGAAGGCTTATGACAAAAACATGGTTGGCATTCGGGGGTGACGGGGGTTGGTCAAATAAAAAAAGGGCTGTGTTTTCAGTTAAACTGAGCCCATTGAGGTGGAGCACATGTTAAACTGGTGATGTCCATCCTCTTGTCCATTAGCTAGTGACTTTTGGCTCTACTTTTATCAAAACTTAACCAAGAAACTTGAAGAAATTATGTTTTGACAAACATAGCCCGTTTTAGATGATGTTTGTAGCATGGAAGCAGACATTAGGAGGAGAAAGTTAAGCACTAACACATCACCGCACAGATAACAGACCTGTTGCTAGTTGTGAGCTGCTTATTTAGCACAACTTCAGGTCTACCTGGAAGGATGTTTGCACAGGAGGAGGCTCTGAAGAAGGCTATACACCCACATAAATAGTAAAACAGTTATTCAAGCTAAGGTGGCATTTGTTTGTCATATGGTTTGTAATATTATGAATCTGTGGTACAAATTTCAGAGGCCAGGTTGGTGCTTTTTGGTGTCAGTTGAGCATTAATAGGTCTTATATAATTGGTTAATATATGGCTGAGACTTCCATGAGTGCAAGACAGGACAACTATTAGTCATGTGCTACAAAAATCTGACCTTTGTGTTAGATTGGTAAGAAGAATCAGCAGCTATCGACTTTTTTCCACAAGTTATGTAGCTAAAACAGTAAACAAATGGAAGCAGATGTTGTGCCATACATAACTATGTGCTGAAAAACAATTTCTGCACATCACCCTGAGCACACAATCCCTACAATGCAGCATGGTGGTAGAGCAGCATACTGTGCCAATGGTTCTGACTGAAGAATCGGCAAAAATGTTACTCTCCAGATAAGGGTTGGGCAACTCCAGTCCTTAAGGCCAGTGTCCAGCAACGTTTAGATGTGTCCTTGGTTCAACACACCTGAATCAAATGGCTGAAATACCACCTCAGTATGCAGTCATGTTCTGCACCAGCCTGGTAACGAATCATGTATTTGATTAAGGTGTGTTGAAGCAGAGATACATCTGAAGTTTGCAGGACACCAACTGTTAGGTATTATTTAGTCAACTCAGAGGTAAGAACGATACAGTCATAGTTACTTGTGACAAGGGTAGCCCACTTTGCAGTGAAACTACAAAGTTTTGACACCCTATCTCTTTATTTATATACACAGTTCAACAGACAGTTCAGACAGGGTGTGTGTGTGTGAGACGGAAAGGAGGCTGGTTCACACAGAGATAACAATGATCTCACACACACAGGGAGGAAGGCATAGTGCAGGTGCCTTCCAACCCAAGGTTTTTACATGAGTGATAACAAGTTTTTGCACCCATCCAACAGTCCCTCCTTTTATCACAAGTAAAAACATTTAATATAAAAACGAGTAAGAAAAATACTTTGTATGAGCGAAAACCCACGGACGGTAAACAGATTATATTTTGTGGGAAATACTCATACGGCCCCGCCGCCCTCGGCGACCATTAAAAGTTAAATGTTGATTAATACTTGAAATCATAAAAATAAAATAATGATACTTGAAATCATAAAAATAAAATAATGATACTTGAAATCATAAAAATAAAAGAATGATACTTGAAATCATAAAAATAAAAGAATAATACTTGAAATCATAAAAATAAAAGAATAATACTTGAAATCATAAAAATAAAAGAATAATACTTGAAATCATAAAAATAAAAGAATTAAAAAATCTGCCCTGTTTATGTCATCATTGTACTTTTTCTCATTTCACTTAAGCAACAACTTCTTCCGATTTTCTGCTGTAAGGTTATTTTATGAAATACAATGTATGAGTACACTCAGGCTTTTGATGTGATTTATTTACAACATGTCATCATAATCGTCCCCTTCATTTTCGTGCATTTCTACCTGGTTCAGTGTTGCATATGCCACCATGAACAATACCAGAAATTCTGTAGGAATGGATGTGCGTCATGTTCTTCCGTCAGTGTTCTGAGATGGGTCCCGTCTGATGTCCATCTCTTCTGGTTCGGTATCACCTCCTGTGGATCCTGCTTTAGATAGAGAAAGAGTCCTGCTACCAGAATTAAGCTCAGGCTTATCAGTCCTGTCCACATGTTACAGAGAGCCATTTTATAATTGGGCGCAGATCAGCTGTTTTCTTCACCGGTTTGAGACGCTGGGCCATCTTTGAACCCGGACTTCCTCTGCTACCCCGTCGGTTGGTTTGGCTCCTGTAACGGCAAAACTGGCTTACAGTGGCTTTTATGGATCCAGGAAGGCCTCTCTGCTATTTTCAGAACTGTGGGCGTTGTCAGGAGTATTTGAAACGGCCCTTTCCACCAAGGAGTGCTCCAATCCTTCCGGTGGAGTGTCTTAATCAGGACCAGGTCTCCAGGCCTCATTCTGTGGGATAGGAGCAGAGATTATCGGCAGACCACTGGACATTTGTTCTTCTTTTGTCTGCAACATTTTATTCATCCACTCAGCTAATGAAGTTTCCTGTTGTGCTTTCTCTATTTCATTCATGTCAGAGGGCAGAGAAAACGGTCTGCCATGTACTATTTCTTTGAGAATACAAATTCACATCAGCAACTTGGTGTCACGTGATCTCAGACTCAGAACACAGTGGGTGGAGTTATACAATGATGTACAGTAGGTGGCAAATGGAGTAAGACCAGTTTGATTTGGAGTTATTCTTATCCATAATTTAACCAGGGATAGGCATCCGGGCCATGGCCTCCCTGTTTCTTCCATTGTTTTCCTTAATCTTTAACTGAAACCCTAATGCTTTAGAACTTAGTCTATTAATTTATTTACAAAATGAGTTCCATTATCTGACCTTATAATCTGTGGGATACCATATGTGGGGAAGAAATGTGTCACTAGGTTCATCTATTACAACTAGGCAATATTTCTTCCCCCGTGTTTGCAACAAATTATGCATGATCTGCAAAAATGATTTGCATAGTCAGAAATATTTATAGTGTAGCATTAATGCTTTACCAGATGTGACATATTCCCCCCTTGACACGTGGGTCTTCCCAATGTGTCACTGTAGCCGCTGTGTTGTATAAATGTTTTGGGAGGATTGGTTTATCTTCTATCTGATAGATGTCATCTTTTTTCTGTGCTCCTCTCTTTAGCCAGGCCTTTATTTCTGTCTTGGGTGCTGACTGTTGGGCGTCTTTCAGCACGTCTGTGTCTATAAATAGCAGATCTGACATTTTCTCTTTAATAGGTTGAAATGAGTTAGTTCTGTCCCTGATGATGTTTTAAAACCTCTATTTTGCCAAATCTTATCATGGTGATGTACTGATCCGAACACGTATTGGCTGTCTGTGTATATAGTAAGTATTTGTCCCTCATGTAATTCACATGCTCTTACTACAGCATATAATTCTGCTGTTTGGGCTGAGCATGTATTGGGTAGAGATTTAGCTTATATTATTCTGTCGATGGTTGTTATTGCATAACCAACTCTATTCTTTCCATTTTCATCTTTAGATGCTGAGCCATCTACAAACACAACACATGAATCTGGTATAAGGGTTTGAGAAATGTCTCTTCTGGGTTTTGTGTCTTCTTCAACTTTTGCTTTATAAGAATGTGGTTTTCCATCTTCTGCAGTAGGTATTAGAGTACTTGGATTTAAAGGGCACATCTTTTTAGAGTTATGTTTGGCTGTGATAATAATAGTGATGTCAGTGTGATATGTCTTGCATGTAGCGTCAGGTGCTTCTCTTAATATTCCTGACTTC
Source organism: Girardinichthys multiradiatus (assembly GCF_021462225.1). Taxonomy (NCBI): domain Eukaryota; kingdom Metazoa; phylum Chordata; class Actinopteri; order Cyprinodontiformes; family Goodeidae; genus Girardinichthys; species Girardinichthys multiradiatus. The sequence continues at coordinate 1,200,575 of NC_061798.1, forward strand.
AACATATCTTGTATTACTGGCTTAGTACCTTCTTCAGCTTCTGGCTTTAAGGGGTATTGACGGACTAATGGCCTTTTTTCAGATATTAGTTTAACCTTGTATGGTGGGAACCCCTTTATAAGCCCTACATCAGTTGATGATTGGGACCACAGTTCAGGTGGGACAGCAGATAGGGCAGGATGCATGTTGCTCTCTTTGCTCTCAGCTAAGCCCTGTATTTGTCCCTCTGCCTCATCTAAATGTATCCTTGGATGGACTTTGACTATCCACGCCAGAATGAGCTTCCAGATTCCTGTATTAGGATCCACTTTTGACGGTGTCAGTGCTGTTCCTGCAGAGGTTTAAAGCCTCTGTTTTTCCAAATTCTTATTATTCTTTTTTATCATATATTATAAAGTAAGTCCTTATTACATTTAAAAATGAGATCACTATTTTTGGTAATTGCTATTATTATAAATAATGCTTGGTTTAGTTCTTATTAAAAATAAAAATAAAAACTCACTCACTGATGAACACAAAAAATGAAGGGCATATTATATCTTATAATCTTAGTTTGTTTTACCCAGTTTTATAGATACAACATACAGTTTCAGTCAGCTTTGTATTTAATTCAAGTAACTAAAGTTTGTTTCAATTAACTAAAGTTTTATCTATTTCAGTCCAGTCCAGTAATTCTGTTAAGGTTAATTTAATCTTATGTTAAGTTTGAGTCTAATTCAATCATTTTGAACCTGACTGGAAAAAGTCTAAATATCTGTTAAAATCTTTTTGTTTTACCATAGAGAACTGACCTAATATTATTATGGTAATGTTGAGGACTCTAATTTTTACATAACATGAAACAGACATTTATTTCACAAAAACAGAAAGTCAAACACAGACATTTGGCCACATGAAAGTTTAAATAACCTGTTTGTAAAAGAATTAGGAAAAATTCAAGACGGGTCTATGAACTTTCTTATGGTTATCAGTATTTTCAGTAGAGGTAGAACCTTTGCCATCTTTAAATGATTTTTTGAAAAAGATTCTGGAAACCTTATTAAGATATAAATTTGGCAAAGATCATCAGAACATCAGACCTTTATTAGCGCTTTTAAGGTCCCTCAAAGATGCATTACAATGAAATCAGTCATTCCCATTCACACACATTCACACACTACTTACTTATTTTTCTGTCAGAGTAATTTTTATTTGCAAAAATTTGAACATAATTTGACTTCTATTATTCTTAAAATGCACATTGTTTCCTCATAACCCCTTTTGTTTCCACAAGGTCTGTTTTGAACGCTTCAATTCTTTTTTATTCACCAAGAATCAATAAGGTGGTCTTAGTGGGTCCACCTTAAAGGTGTTGTCTGTTGGGTGTCATGTTATCATTGTCAGGTCAGTGAGGTTCATAAGTCAGTCAGAACCTTGGTCATTTGTTCTGTGCACATAATGTTTCATAGATCCAGCCTATGATTAGTCAGCAAAACGTCCACCTATAGGAGAAAAAATGATTGTTAATGAATGAGCTGCATTTCCTAGGAACACTGTCTTCCTCCTGGATGAGCATCACCTGTTGAAAAACTTTCATCATTGTTTGTTTCACATATTCAATCAGATCTTTATATTATACCAGTAGGTGAAGTTGTTAGTATCTCATGTAGACTGACATATACTGTTGCATTTGGAGAGGATCTCAGATTAAATAAACTTAGTTAGAGCATCAATCCAGGTTCATTTTGTGTCTGCAGACTTTAGCCAATTTTTCTTTTCTTTCTTTTTTTTTTATACATAAAGAGCAAGATTCAAAACATTTTCAAAAGGCAGATTGTGGCAGAATGTAGACAAAACTGCTTATTGATTGACAAAATAACATTCAAGCACACAATCACCATATTAAAAGGCTCTACTTCTAGAGAATCACTAAACTTTTGGGGTCCGGTTTTGGCCCGCGGACCTTGAGTTTGACACATGCAGGGTAGAGTTACAATTTTTTTTTTTTTTTTTTTTCAGACCTTTCAGCAGAGACAGACTTCTGCTGTTTGCAGAAGTTTTATCTTTGTTTTCAGGCAGCTGCATCTCTTTGTCAAGGTCGTTTCACAGAGCTGAAATTTAACTTCTCTCAAAGAGGAAAAATCAAGAATGCACACAATCTGAGCCAAATATGGAATTATTTCCCTGTAAAATGAATCTTTTGCATTTTATCATGATATTGTTGGTAGTATAACACCATAGAATGATTTTTAAAGCACCTGTTTCTCACTAATGCTTGCCTACAAAATCTTTTACTCTCAGATTACTTCTTTAACAACATTCTGTTCTCCCTTCTCTAGTCATTGTTCACTGGGTTGTCCAGTTGGACAGTTTCCATGTTGTCCACATTGTCACCTCCTCTTTTAACTTCTTTTACCACGTCCTCTAAAACCAGCTCTTAGTCTTTATAATTTGGGGCTACCTTGGTATTCTAAACTGGGATGGGTGGCAGTCCGCCCCCCTTTATTTGTTTTCAGTTAAGCTGAAAGTTTTTTCCTGTGCTTTTCTTAAGGCCTCAGTATTATGGCTATGTCAGTTAAAAGCTGCTCTTATTGTTGTTTTTTTAATTCATCTTTTTGTTTTAATCTGTTTATCAACTGTGAGCACTCAGGGACTGAAAAGTCCCCTTTGAAATTATAATCTGGCAAGGTTTTTTATTGTCTCTTGAATCTTTTGAATGCATAATCTCCAGTTTAAGATCCCCGTGTAGTTTTAGGATTTCAGTGATAATTAAGTTACCTGAAAATCCGTATTTTTATGCCATCGTGCACATATTCCTGTTAAATCAGAGCTTTTTCTCTGTTCTTCCCCCATTGTTCTTTGTTATTTTTCTCTTTTTAGTTTTCATTATTGCTAATTTTAGATCCCCTTGTAATTTTAAGACATCCTTTGTATCTAATTTTCCCAAAAACCCATGTTTTTTATTTTTTATTCCATCTATGACAGATCATACCTGCTCCTTTTACATAGTTCTCCATAAACTTTACCTCCCCTTCTAAGTCAATTAGTTTACTTTGTTTCTTCCCCATTATGTTTTATGTTAGTTTAATTATAGTATAAATGTCCCAGATAAAAGGTCACTGGCATGAGACTTTAAGGAGAGGACATTAACACGCCCTTCTACTGCGACTAATTCGCAGCGGTGTTAATTTTCTGGAATGAAATCCGACCTGAATCTCCAAAGTCACCAGTACGTAGTTTTAATCTGGGCAAAAGAAAACACAGGACTAGCAGAATCCTGCTGATTCTATTAAAATGCTTAGTCCTCCAAACACACACAACACAGTCACACAGTTAGTTTCAGGTACCTTGTAATTTTTCTAAGTTAACTTGGTGTTATTTTATGAGCTCAATTTACTCCGTTCTTTTTACTTTTATAGCGCTTATTCTATTCCCACGCAGGGGAATAACCCTTAGTCGTTTTATTTGGCCCCCTTCTTGGCGGGGCCCTACCTTAATTTGTCACTATTCCTTTCACGGTGGAATAAAACCATCCCAATGCAGCGTCCTTACCGGCGACGCACTACCAACGACTTTTAAGTACTTTTCTTCTTTTATTTATATAGCGCTTACTCTATTCCCTCCCAGGAGAATAATCCTCAGTCGTTTTCTTTAATCCCCTTCACGGCGGAATTGTACCAAATTTGTCACTATTCCTTTCACGGTGGAATAAAACCATCCTAATGCAGCGTCCTTACCGGCGACGCACTACCAACGACTGTTAAGTACTTTTCCTATGAACTGTATTTTAAAACTGTCTCACCTCGGAGTTGACTTCTTGGTGACTCTTTGGACCCTGGAGAGTCACCCCGCGCAGAGGAAGGCAATAAACCACTGGCCAGGTGTGAATTCACACACACCGGGACTTTCAGCCACTCCGGCTAAAGGAGGCTGTGCAGCGGTGCTTCGCTCGACGTCAGGCTTCCCCCACGGATCCCAGAGTCACTGTTAAAGCAAAGAGAAATAAGGTTATTGAATTAATCCGGCTTCGAAGGACCAATAAATGTTAGGTATTATTTAGTCAACTCAGAGGTAAGAACGATACAGTCATAGTTACTTGTGACAAGGGTAGCCCACTTTGCAGTGAAACTACAAAGTTTTGACACCCTATCTCTTTATTTATATACACAGTTCAACAGACAGTTCAGACAGGGTGTGTGTGTGTGAGACGGAAAGGAGGCTGGTTCACACAGAGATAACAATGATCTCACACACACAGGGAGGAAGGCATAGTGCAGGTGCCTTCCAACCCAAGGTTTTTACATGAGTGATAACAAGTTTTTGCACCCATCCAACACCAACCCTTTGAGGACAGAAGTTGCCCACCTCTGTTTTACAAGATTTCCCCATTTTCATTAAAGTGATGACCCAAATACAGCAACTTGAGGAGGTGAAGGAGCCGTTTTTACATGCATTCAATGGTAAAGCATTTTGCAGTTTTGAGCTGCAACAGCACAGGCTCTATACGCACGTGTGTGTGTGTTTGTGTGTGTCAGTCACCTCAGGGAGTACTCAGGGTCAGCATGTGTTTGCAACAGCAGCTCTCTGATTTCCTCAGATGGGTGGAGACCATGAAGCTTGGCTCTCTCCCACCTCTGTAGCCTGTTGATGCCTGAAAACAAAAGAGAATAATTGAATTAATTAATGGCATTTACTCACAGTATTTACTTTTAACTAAGATCAGTAGATCAGTAGATCAAAGAACGATTGTGTAGGTTCGTTGTCCTGCTGAAAGTTGAGGTTCCACTCGAGGCATCTCTATTCACCTTCCCATTAACTCTGACCACTTTCGTTGTCCTGCTACCTGCTGTGTTCCTTGATCTTCATTATGCTGTTTGTGCACTAATGTTCACATCCGAGGTCTTCACAGAACATATGGATATCTAGTTGAATTGTAACAGGTTCTAGGTGATGGGTCAGACAAAGAATGGTTCAAGAACCCCTCATGAAGAACACAATATCGAGGCACGTGACGTCGCCCGGTACGGCGGAGCCGGGGTCCCACCCTGGAGCGAGGCCTGGGGTCGGGACTCGTCGGAGAGCGCCTGGTGGCCGGGTTGCTCCTCGCGGGACCCGGCCAGGCCAAGCCCGAACGAGAGACGCGAGGCCATCCCCCAGTGGGCCCACCACCTGCAGGGGGAACCGTGAGGGACCGGTGCAAAGAGGATTGGGTGGCGGACGAAGGTGGAGACCTCAACGGCCCGATCCCCGGATGCTTAGGCTGGCTCTAGGGACGTGGAATGTCACCTCGCTGGGGGGGAAGGAGCCTGAGCTTGTGCGGGAGGTCGAGAGATATTGACTAGAAATAGTCGGGCTCGCCTCCACGCACAGCGTGGGCTCTGGAACCCATCTCCTTGAGAGGGGTTGGACTCTCTTCTACTCTGGAGTGGCCCACGGGGAGAGGCGGCGGGCTGGTGTGGGTTTGCTTGTTGCCCCCCAGCTCAGCCGTCTCGTGTTGGGGTTTACCCCAGTGGATGAGAGGGTTGTATCCCTGCGCCTTCGGGTTGGGGAGAGGTCTCTGACTATCATTTCAGCCTACGGGCCGAGTGGTAGTGCAGAGTACCCTGCCTTCTTGGCGTCCCTGTCGGGGGTGCTGGATAGTGCCCCTCCCGGGGACTCCATTATTCTGCTGGGGGACTTCAACGCCCACGTGGGGAACGACAGTGACACCTGGAGAGGCGTGATCGGGAGGAATGGCCTCCCCGATCTGAATCCGAGTGGTGTTTTGTTATTGGACTTCTGTGCTAGTCACGGATTGTCCATAACGAACACCATGTTCAAACGTAAGGGTGTCCATCAGTGCACTTGGCACCAGGAAACCCTAGGCAGGAGGTCGATGATCGACTTTGTTGTCGTATCATCAGACCTTCGGCCGCATGTTTTGGACACTCGGGTGAAGAGAGGGGCTGAGCTGTCCACTGATCATCACCTGGTGGTGAGTTGGATCCGCTGGAGGAGGAGAAAGCCGGACAGACTCGACAGGCCCAAGCGCATAGTGAGGGTCTGCTGGGAACGCCTGGCAGAGCCCTCGGCCAGGGATGTATTCAACTCCCACCTCCGGGAGAGCTTCGACCAGATCCCGGGGGATGTTGGAGACATAGAGTCCGAGTGGACCATGTTCTCTGCATCTATTGTCGATGCTGCTGCCCATAGCTGCGGCCGTAAGGTGGACACCGGCAGTAAAGGAAGAAGGAGTCCTATCGGCTGTGGTTGGCTTGTGGGACTCCTGAGGCGGCTGACGGGTACCGTGAGGCCAAGCGTGCTGCGGCCCGGGCTGTGGCAGAGGCAAAAACTCGGGCATGGGAAGAGTTCGGTGAGGCCATGGAGAAGGACTACCGGTTGGCCTCGAAGCGATTCTGGCAAACCGTCCGGCGCCTCAGGAGGGGGAAGCAGTGCTTTGCCAACACTGTTTATAGTGGGGGCGGGAGACTGCTGACCTCGACTGAGGACATTATCGGGCGGTGGAAGGAGTACTTCGAGGATCTCCTCAATCCTGCCATCACGCATTCCGTGGTGGAAACAGAGGCTAGGGACTCGGGGTTGGATTCTTTCATCACCCAGGCTGAAGTCACCGAGGTGGTTAAAAAGCTCCGCGGTGGCAAGGCTTCGGGGGTGGATGAGATCCGCCCTGAGTACCTCAAGTGTCTGGATGTTGTAGGGCTGTCATGGTTGACACGCCTCTTCAACATTGCGTGGCGGTCGGGGACAGTGCCTCTGGACTGGCAGACTGGGGTGGTGGTCCCCCTTTATAAGAAGGGGGACCGGAGGGTGTGTTCCAACTACAGGGGGATCACACTCCTCAGCCTCCCTGGTAAGGCCTACGCCAGGGTATTGGAGAGGAGAGTCCGACCGATAGTCGAACCTCGGCTTCAGGAGGAAAAGTGTGGTTTTCGTCCCAGCCGTGGAACACTGGACCAACTCTATACCCTCTACAGGGTGCTCGAGGGTTCATGGGAGTTTGCCCAACCGGTTCACATGTGTTTTGTGGACCTGGAGAAGGCATTCGACTGTGTCCCTTGTGATGCCCTGTGGGGGGTGCTCCAGGAGTATGGAATCGGGGGCCCTTTATTAGGGGCCATCCGGTCCCTGTACGAGCGGAGCAGGAGTTTGGTCCGCATTGCCGGCACTAAGTCGGACCTGTTCCCAGTGCATGTTGGACTCCGGCAGGGCTGCCCTTTGTCGCCGGTCCTGTTCATAACTTTTATGGACAGGATTTCTAGACGCAGCCAAGGGCCGGAGGGGGTCTGGTTTGGGGACCAGTGGATTTCGTCTCTTCTTTTTGCGGATGACGTGGTCCTGCTGGCCCCCTCTAGCCAAGACCTACAGCATGCGCTGTGGCGGTTCGCAGCCAAGTGTGAAGCGGCTGGGATGAGGATCAGCTCCTCCAAGTCCGAGGCCATGGTACTCGACCGGAAAAGGGTGGCTTGTCCTCTTCAGGTTGGAGGGGAGTTCCTGCCTCAAGTGGAGGAGTTTAAGTATCTCGGGGTCTTGTTCACGAGTGAGGGAAGAATGGAGCGGGAGATCGACAGACGGATCGGTGCAGCTGCCACAGTAATGGGGGCGCTGTGCCGGTCCATTGTGGTGAAGAGAGAGCTGAGCCGAAAAGCAAAGCTCTCAATTTACTGGTCGGTCTACGTTCCTACCCTCACCTATGGCCATGAACTTTGGGTCATGACCGAAAGAACGAGATCACGGATACAAGCGGCTGAAATGAGCTTCCTCCGTAGGGTGGCCGGGCACTCCCTTAGAGATAGGGTGAGGAGCTCGGCCATCCGGGAGGAGCTCGGAGTAGAGCCGCTGCTCCTCCACATTGAGAGGAGCCAGTTGAGGTGGCTCGGGCATCTATACCGGATGCCTCCTGGACGCCTTCCTCGGGAGGTGTTCCAGGCACGTCCCACCGGGAGGAGGCCCAGGGGACGGCCCAGGACACGCTGGAGGGACTATGTCTCTCGGCTGGCCTGGGAACGCCTTGGGCTCCCCCTGGAGGAGCTGGAGGAGGTGTCTGGAGAGAGGGACGTCTGGGCGTCTCTGCTGAGTCTGCTGCCCCCGCGACCCGGTCCTGGATAAGCGGAAGACGACAAACGAACGAACGAACTACTGTTGAATATTGAGATAAAATGTTAGAATGAACCCATATTTTCAAATACTTTTTCTTTCGTGTCCTTCATTACAATGTCCCACCTCTCTTTAGGCTTTAGTATCTGGGACACTTAAAAAAACATCAGGTGTGGACATCGAGGGCAGTAAAGCATATCCAACAGGCCAAAAATATTATCATTATGCAAAACGTGCATGCATGGCGCTTGAAATCCAATGTCCTATCAAATATTGAATTAATGCAGCCCTTTGGGATTGTGATATTGAACACATTAATATTGAGATGGTAATTGCAATATTGTGCAACTCTAATTTTATCTTCTTAAATTACATATGTGGACTCTATTTACTAAAGAAATGACTTTAAAACAAGTAGTTAGCACTGGAGTTTGTTTAGAGGTATCAGAGTAAAAGGGGAATTAGGAATTAAGAATTTTATTTTTATATTCCTTCTACTTCACAAATATGCACTACTTTGGGTTAGTCTGTGACAAAAAAATTTAAAACCACACAGGGAAGTGGTGGTAACATGAGAAAATATGAAAAGGGGTATGAATACTTTTGCAGGGCTTTGTAGCAATAGCCCCTTTTTCATTGCTTGTGGAAAGCCCCAGACTTTTTGATACAAATTTACCCAGGTAATTTTGCTTTCCCAGGGCCTTACATTCATGGGTAAAAGGTCCTGGTCTGAGGAAGGACTTATCAGATTTCCCCGGGATTTTTAAAAGGGCAGGGTTGTGTGCAGCAGTTGCATTCCGCCACTAGCAGTGGTAATTGCGGCGGTGAGTATACAAATTAATTGTTTTCATACCATTAATTTGTCACCAAAAGTAGTTTTAAGATGTTTTTAAGTGAGAAAGTAGACCTCAAAACTTCATCTGGGCAGTCAAGAATGAGCCTATGTTGAAATGTTCTTTCAGAGTTTTTGGAGCAGCGGGGCTCCGCTTACAGGCTGTTCTGGCTGCTAAGTTAAGCTAATCTAAGCGGGCGGTTGGACTGGGACTTCCCCACTAAACGCTGCCTGATCCCTGCCCAGCACTCTGGGATTTCATGCCACCTTCTATATGTGGTAACTAACAGTGAATATAAAGCATTGGCTTTTATGTAAATCCAACCTCCGACTTCATGGTTTTATGTAGATGGCTCTTCAGGAGGAGAGACCACAGCTCCAGTTTCCTAAGAGCCCCCAGTTATCCTCTTCTCCATCGTGTCCTGCCATCGTCTACTCCGCTGTTTACGCATCTTCTACATTATATGAATATTCTCTTATGATTAGACAGTCAAGGTATGAATTCCCTTTACTTCTGGACTGATTATCGTTTTTTTTTTTTTTGTTGTTGTAACGAAATGTTTACAAAAAACATTTTTTGTTTGTGCTGTAGATATCCAATATGAGTTTTCCTGATGATAATAACAGAAAAGTAAGTGTGTTAATCAGTGTTTCGTAATTATTGTAAATGAATCATGTCGTTGTAAAGCAACAACTCTGGCCAGATGCAGGTTGGTAAAAAATAAATGTAAAACAATGATTTTGTGTTGTGGTTTGTGTTTTGACTTTAGTTTGGTTTTCTAGTCATTGTTGTTTGTTTATTTCCTTCTACTGCCTCCTAGTGTTTGTTGTTTTCTCTCTCCTCGCTCCTAGTTCCTTTTGTGGTTTCTTTCCTATTTCTTGTTATGGTTTAATTAGGCCCGAGCAGCAAAGCAGCTGCGAAGGCCTATTGTAATCGTTCGAATTCTTATTATTATTCTTCCGGGGACTTTTGGCGGCGCAATATGGGGACTTTGCCATATCCCAAAACTCACCAAATTTTACCCAAAATTGTCCCCCGCGTGAAATTTTTGTTCTTTAATGTCGTCGTCAGTGGGCATGGCCCACTTAGCCACGCCCCCAAACGTGAGATAGGCCAAACCGTAAGTCGTACAGATCTGAAATTTGGCACAATGCTAGAACTTCTCAAACCAAGAAAAAAAGTCTCTTGGGGGTATGCCCTAAAATGCACAGGAAGTCGCCCATTTTGGGTCAAAGGCCAATTTTTGCCCGTTTTTCACTTTTACTCACCTCGAACTTTAACAAACTCCTCCTAGGGATTTTCAGCTATCGGCTTCATATTTGGTCAATATGCAGTTAAGGCATGGGGGATTAAAAGTTATCAAAATCCTGAGTTTTCGGCCATGTTTAGGGGGCGTGGCCGGGGCACGAACTTGGCATTCGCTCCGAAAGTCAAAAATTGCAATAACTTTCCCAAACAAATTCCAAATCACAACAAAGTTGGCATGAAGGAGGACCTTCCGGTTCCCGACGATCCTATGGGGTCATATGCTGACATCACCAAAGCCACGCCCCCTCAGAACAGGAAGTCACTTTTTTCACTTGGAAAGGTGCCTCTCTGACCCTCTTGAACCAATCAAATTGAAAGTGAGTCAGAAAACAGATAACTAGTGGGTATAACTTCGTTTGAAGCACAGTGACTTTTCAAAAAAGGGCGTGGCCATGGCGGCACGGCGAAGTCAGACGTCACGCCATGGCCATACGTTTGCCTCTAATTTCCACATAGATCATCTGATCTGCACCAAATTCAATGTGATTGATCCTTGTCCAGTCCCCAACAGAGATCTGATGACATATTCGGTGGGCGTGGCCTAATTCGTACACAGCGCCCCCTAGAAAATTTCAAAAAATCAGCCCCAAGCCATGCTATGACCGAGGATTCTGAAATTTGGTACACATATGTAACGTCGCAGGACCTACAAAAAAGTATCTTGGAGCATTGGGCCAAACCCTACAGGAAGTCGGCCATCTTGGATTGAAGTTGCCATTTTGACCCTGTTTTGGCCGTTTCTAACCCGCATATCTGAGCGAACTCCTCCTACAGCTTTTGACTTAGAGACTTGAAAATCACTCAGTATACTCTTAAGGGACTGGGGATCAAAAGTTATCAAAAGCTTTTTGATACATGAAAGCGTGTGGGCGTGGCCACGCCTCAAAATATGACTTCTCGCCATAAAACACTAAATTGATATAGCTCCTACAAGGAAAGTCACAGACAAATGAAACCTTCTGGGATTGATCTGCCTCTAGGCCTGAACAATATTCACTTGTCAGATGCTGACATCATCGAAGCCCCGCCCCCTGAGAACAGCAAGTGTCCCATTTTCCTTTAGAGAGTCAATTTTTGATTTTCTTCACATAATCAATGTGAAACTGTCCCAAGTAACAGATAACATGATGGTCTTAGACAGTCGCCAGGACTGACTGCTTTAGCTGGAGAGTGTGGCCATGATGGCGTGGCGAATTCTGATGTCACGCCACTGCCATATGTTTGCCTCTAAATTACACATGCATGGTCCCATTCACTCCAAACTGAATATGCTTGATCTTTGTCAGCCCCCAAACAGCTCTATTGGATTACATTTAAATTTGGATCAATAGCGCCCCCTAGGACACTTCAAGGGCTATATCTCCCTCATTCATCATCGGATCCACTTGAAATGTATTATACATGATCATGAGTTAATGATGGACATTTTGACACAGTCAATTGATGATGTTGTTTTAGCCCCGCCCACAAACAAACAAGCGACTGCAGCGTCCTTCTGGAAGGTCCAATTTACTCGAAATTTTGAATGCTTTTTGCCAGACCGAAACTCTGCATGACCGAAGATCATATGACATGTTGCTCACAGTACCACTTAGTGACGACGTGTTGAAGTGAAGCAGTGTCATCGTCGGTGGCGTGTATGAGGTGATGCCAGGCTAATGCGGTCGCTCAACAGCCCGAGTTGCGCTGAGGGGTGCGAGGGCTTTCAAAGCTGCTTGCAGGTTTCTAGTTATTATTATTATTATTTAGGAACCAGCCAACCGGACCAAGCAGACAAAGAGAAAGAGCTACAGAAGTGGGAGCGATAGCAGGAGGAGAAATGAAGGGAGAAGTACGGAGATGAGGCAGAAATAGTACGTTCGCCCATGTTACTCCAGGAGATAGAGAAAGCTGAAGTTGCCATTCAACGCCGGTGCCTCCTGTCTCAAGGTTCAAGGATGAACCGCCTCACACCTTCGTTATAGAGTCCAGTGAGGGGTTCAAGGATGAACCGCCTCACACCTTCGCTCCAGAGTCCAGTGAGGGGTTCAAGGATGAACCGCCTCACACCTTCGCTCCAGAGTCCAGTGAGGGGTCCGAGGACGGACCGCCTCAGACCCAAGTTCCTGACTCTCGAGAGGGGTTCGAGGACGAACCGCCTCTGACCATGGCTTCTGGCCAGATGGACTGTGCTCCTGAGCTGACTGACCATGTTCCAGGCACGACTGACCAGGTTCCAGAGGAGCCCAGGGACGGACCGCCTCAATGACTAGGTCCTGAGCACCTCCTAGTTTTCCACTGGAGGATGTCTTTACAACGCCTGTCTGACTTTAGACCGCCTGACTCTATGCCTGACTCTATGGCTGACTCTACGCCTGACTCCACACCTGACGACGCTACGCCTGGGTCCAAGCCAGACGCCAGGTCCAAGTCTTCAGGGTTTCTGCCTGGGTCCAAGTCGGACGCCAGGTCCAAGTCTTTTAGGTTCCTGCCTGGGTTCAAGTCGGACGCCAGGTTCAAGTCTTCTGGGTTTCTGCCTGGGTCCAAGCCAGACGCCAGGCTCAAGTCTCCAAGGACCTTGTTTCGTGGGTTAACCTGGCCTCACCATAGACCTCCAAGGATCTCGCTTCGTGAGTTAACCTAGCTACGCCGAAGAACGCCTAGACACCAGCTCCTACACCGCAAACCGCCTAGACACTGGCTCCTACGCTGCAGGGCTCCTGACCGTCAGCTTCTTCGCCGCTGGCTCCTACGCTGCAGGCCTCCGGACTTTAAGCTCCTTCGTCGCTGGTTCCTTCGCAGCAGGCCGCCTGATCGTAAGCTCCTTCATCACTGGCTCCTTCGCAGCCAGTTTCCAGGACCATCGTCTTCTTCGCCACCGGCCTCCTGGACTTTGTTTTCGTTTTCTGGATTATGGACTCTAGTTTCTTCTACCATTTGGATTTATTTTGGTTTTTGGACTCTTGTCCCCCTTCCAAGGCCTCCATCCACCCACCCTGGTCGGGTCACTACCCTCGCCAAAGTATGGTGTCTACTATGTTCCAGCAGAGTAAATTTTGTAAGTTTTTGGATTTTCGTCTTGTGTTTGTGCCTACACTGTTTCTGCTACGTTTTGGATTATTCTTTGAATAAAGAAGAAGACTCCTTTAAACATGCTGCTGCCTAGCTCTTGTGTGCGCTTTGGTCAACCTAAACCTCAGAATGCGACAGATTTAAACTTTTCCTGCTCATGGATCCAGTGCAACTTAAGGAATACCGCAGGGCCCAAATCTCCAGTCCAGGTCAAACAGTCTGAGCTTCTGCATCTCCTCCTCTCTGATAGTTGAAGCAACATCTGGCCAAATAAGAAGATTCAGAAAAAATTGAAAACAGATCTGCATCAAAACAAAAGAGATGCACTACTCCTATCACCTTTAACAAATATTTGCTTTACACTAGCAATTTCTTTGTTTCTGTTAATAAAATAATTTTGACAAATAAAGAAAACCTACAATATTTCCGGCTAAGAAGTTGGACCAGCATAGGCTTAGCAATGTTATAGAATAATTGAAAGCCACAATCGCAAAGCTCTGTTCATTTTGTACAAAACTATTTGATTAGATTTACAAAAAATAGTGTTGATGTATACCTATAGAAACCAATATGTTAAAATATTAAAAGGTCTCATTATTTAAGGCAAGCAACAGTTTAAACTACGAGCACAGTGCACAATCTCACCTTGCTGTAATAAAGGAGGTGTGGGACTCTTCTCTCTCATTCCCCCTCTCCTTGATTTCTTCACCACCTTAAATGTGTCCGTTATCAGTCCACGCTTTGTTGTCATGGTGACCAATCTAAGAAATACACATATCAATAAAATTAATTGCAAGCTGATTGATGATACCACAAAGATGTTAATAATGTCATATAGCTGGTTATAAACGTTAACAAAGAAAACTAAAGTTCAACAGCCCAAACACCATTACCTCTCTGATGATCAGGAAACAGGTTAAAGTCTTCTGATACTATGATGCACCAAAGTAAGCAAAACTAAAGAAGAATGTAGTAGATTTTATTCCTTATTCCCAGAAAATTGGAGTTGTTGCGTAATTTGACGGAAAACGAAGGAGAGCGGGTTCGTTGACGGTGACGTTCGGAGTAGTCACGGAGAATGGGGAACCGTTCTCATTAATAACCATAACAACGGAGTTGCTCCGTTGGTCGGAACAGAACACAGGAGGAATGGAGGATGTGGAATTCTTTCGCATCCCTCTACAAACAACTGCAGCAGCTTTGCAGGCAGGAAGGAGCCGGCGGTGTTGGTTATTCAAAATAAAGTAAATTTTAAGGTTTCACGATATTTAAATTTAAAACTCTTATTATTATGACTAGTATAAGTCCGTATATAATAATTAAGATAACAACGCATCTACATAATTTTACAATAAACTAGTGCCAGGCAGGAGAGCATAAAAGAAACCTCCAAGGATGAAAGAGACAATGTTGAGCTTTTTATTTGTGTAGGCTACTGATGAGTTTTTTCAGGCATCAGAACTTGTCGCACTTTGAAGGCCTTCCTCTGATTTTATAATTTATTTTCAAAACATTTTCTTAAGTTAAATCAGGTAATTGGAAATCTAAACTATGTGAGGAAATCAAGTGTACCTTTCCAAAAAGAGAAAGAGCGACCATTTATAAAGTTAGATTTTAATCAGCTAAAGAAACCTGAATGTTCACTCTCCAACCTGTTAAGAATTCCCTTTAAGCAGTTACATTTAATGTTTGTTCATGTCTGGAAGCAATATTATCACTGACTTTTCAATTTAAGTTTTAATATTCTCATTCTGAGAATAAATGTATTTTATAATATATTCCTTAATTTCAATGTGCACAACTTAGGCTCCAAGAAAAATAGAATTTACCATTCAGACAGATATAATTTCAAAGGTTTCAAACCGATAAAAATATATTTTATTTAATGAGACTGATATGATCTGTAACACATACAGATGCTACCAATGTACCACATGTAAGCTTTGGTGAGGTTGATCTTTCTCACATTTGTGCAATATAGAGAAAAATGTTGAAATAATGGGGCCAAAGACTGTGAATTTTGTCAGCCTCCGTCAAGGTGGATAGATGGAAAAGCAAGAAGACCAAGGTTTCATGTGTGGTTTCATGATGGTTTTGTTAGATGTCCATGTGATTTTATTATCACTTACTTAATTTAGAGAAGAATGGTTAATGGGGTGCTAGGTCTATAACACAGTTAAAAGTGTTAGTTATCAGTTTAATTTAAATGATCAGAATGACAAATTCCTTTGTATTACACATTTAATTTTAAGTCCGGCAGACTTCAGTGCCACATAGAGACATTCATCTGCTATTACAACTTTATACTGCAGCCCACAGGTATCAGTGATTCTGATCATATTTAGAAATTTATCCAAAATAGAAAACAACGAGAAGCAGCATCTATTTACGGCCAACACAAACATCCCAGGTGTGCATCGCCACCACCTTTAAGCTCAGCTCAATGTTGTTTCGTGTTAACTTACCTTGTTGCATGCACGATAAAAGCCCTGTTAGTGTTGTCTGTCTGTACTCAGTGTTTGTAGCCCCAGTTTTCTGCGAAGGAACATGAGAATGTTTTCTTCTTCTATCGCCGTCACATCAGTCCGTGCCTCTGCTGCCACCTGCAGTACTGTGGTCAATAAACGCATGAAGAAGACAGCGCTTTAATGTGAAGAAACGGTTCTATAAATAACCACGTCTTAAGATCTACGTAGCAATTGTGGGGTTTCTTTGTTTGTTTGTTTGTTGTTTTTTTTTTTGCTGTTTTTGGAAGACACTACCTGGGAAAGAACATGAATCGTACATGAACTATTGTTACAGATTTATTATATATTTTATTTCTTCAGTTCATTTTCCTATATAATATATTAATATACTGTATTCAGTGTTTCCACCTGAAATAATTAATCCCATCAAGAGCATTCAACCCGAGACGGTGAGCTGTGTGATTAATTGCTTGGTATTTCTTCCACTGCCTGCCGTTGTAAAATTCCAGGATATTTCTCAGCGGTTTTCACAATTATTTATAGTTTTTGCAGGTTTATTCCCATGAACAGTACAAAGCTGTTTTAGTTTACTATAACATTATCTTCTTTTGCATTATTCCATCTTTCACATGCCTTGTCTGTCCAATGCTTCTTATTTTCATTTTTTCCTGTACCTTTTTTAACTGGCTCTGAGTATGAAAAGTCATGCATAATCTTTGTGTATAGTATATGTTTTGAATTTCTGCTGCCATCATGCTGGCTTTTAGCTATTTGTGTCATTTTATATGTTTTTGTTCCATATGATGTTTTAATAAGGAAAATATACACATTTACAGAGACATAGGGACAAGACTTAATTCTGCAGAAGAGGTCATGTTTCAGCAATTTATTTTTTTCAGCTGCTTAATGTGAGATTCAGAAGGGCGAGAATAATCAGTGAAACATCAAGTATTTGTGTCCATGCTGGCACTATGTCTCAAAACTTTGAAAAGAGATGAAAGCTTTTGAGGACTTTGAGTTTGAGTTAGAGATCAGCATAAATTCACAATTTAAATCTAGTTTGGAACACATACCTAATAGTATACGATTGTCAAAGTTGGTGGAGAGCTTTATGAGGGTTTTATGCAACAACCTAACATGACATACTTTATGATATATTGTTAGTTTATTCAGTGAGTAAAAGTGGTCCCAAAACTGATCTCTGGGGAACAGCTTTAGGCACATGAAGGAAACTAGAATAAATGCCTTCAGGTAGAGGGAGGTTTGTGGTTATAGGGTGGGCCATACAGATATATCTGAGGCTGTTAAAAGCTACCTGGAGACAGGGTGCCAGGAATGGACAAGATGTTACAAGATGATGAATGCTCTGAACTGTGTGGAGTGGCTGCATGCCTCTTCAGTGTTGAATAGGAGACTATGGCAACGCTTGTTAGACCAGGGTGGTCATCCCTATTTTAAGGAAAAGATAACGGAGGATGGGTGACATCGAATGATCAGGGGGTCACTCTTCTCAGCTACCCCTGGGAAGTTGACTCTGAAGTGGAGGTAAAAGGCTGTAACTGGTTGTTGAACTTTGGTCAAGAGAACAAGCATGGAATTTATCCCAGCAGTGCATCAAGGGACCAGCGGCCTCATGTACGAAAGAGTGAGCAGCTTTCATACTAAAAGACTGCGGTAGGGAGAAATTATGGCACATGAAAAAAAATCAGATGTACGAAACTGTGCTAAACATGTCACTGCACACGTAGCCTTCATACATCCCAATTTGCGGTGGATTTGACATAGTTGCACATGGCACTTGGACCGCCCCTAAATACATATGCAAAGTAGTATAAATAGCCGGAAGTCACCCATCACGTGTCCAAATAACCATGGCAACGATGCTGTGACAGTCAAAGAATCGGTTCCTGTCGGCGGAATATGCTAAGAGAGTGTGTCTGCAGATCATGAGGGATGTTTGTAGTCAGGTACAGCAAACCAACAACTTCTTGAATGACATCAGCAACTCTGACATAAAATAAAAAGGTTGTTGGCTCGAACCCGTTAAGTTCTACAATGTCTGCGTCAAATCTACACGGCACTATAACTGCTGCACTAAGCCCAATTATAGCTCAATGCTGATCATTATAATGACGTGAATATTCCTCAGATATTTCTATTAGAAAAACTGTCACCACACACACTATGTTAAGTACTTTAAATCTTTAAAACAGTTTAGGATGCCATATAAAAATTAGAAAATCACCTGGAAGCCAGTCATTGCGCAGTCTGAGGTTTGTTCTCAACACTTAAAATTATTATAGTATAAAGGAATCATGAGTTGAGGAGGCCAATGTGCAATTGAATTAGTGAGACACATAAGGGCGTCATAAGTAGGTTGCGCATTTGTTGAATGAAAAGGCTTTCTATTCATAAATTCATATTCACTTACAGATGGGACCCTTATGTATCAGGGCAGCCCATAGCTCCAATTATATTAAAAAATCGACCCCTCGCTGCAAATGAGAGCAACAGTTTAGGGGAACGTTATATATCTGAGCAACATACGGATGAGGCCGACCCATATGGCTGGCATGGCCCGGCTCATGGATGGCTGACGGTTGAAAGGAGCTTAGTGAGAACACGGCTGATGCACGGTTCCTCCTGGTTTCGTTCTGTAACACTGAAGCCAGCTCTGTGCAGAACTCCAAAACAATTGCCCAGGGCAATCTAAACCGGCTAATAAGCCATGCATCATCATGTGCCAGCAGGTCAGTACGATTTCTGAATAAAACGCTCCCCCTGACGTCTTCCATCCTCTAGCTGTGCCAAAGCTGCCATCATTCCACTGTTACGCACAACTTGGCATGTACAAAAATTAACATGAAAGTAAAATGACTTGAAAGTTGGCGTAAATCCACACAAACCTTTGACCTGCCGTGAAAATGTGCAGAAGCCACGCAAACTTTTTTAATCGACGATAATAAACTACAGCAAAATAAACTCACCTAAATCCACTGAAATATGACTCCATCCAGTTTTATTTAATTAATTGAGCATCAAACCTGATGTTCATGGGTTTGAGCTTTTATGGTTTAAACCTGAGCGATGAAACTGAATCACATTTAGACTCATACAATTACGTAAGAAAATGATGAAAACAACTTTAGTCGGGTAGAAACTGTAAAAAGGTCCTGTTTTTGTCACCTGCAGATGTAAATGTGCATCGGTTGGTGCGCTGAGAAGCATAAATGCCTGTGAATCATCTTAGGGGCCCTTCAATTCTCACTGAAAAAGAAAACTGGGTCAGATCAGAAGATTAATTCCAAACAAGTCAGGTTTGATGATTCCTAAGGTGGACAAGCTGGAGATAATCAAATGTCCATAAATAGCTGCATAAAGTTGCATATTATTGTGGAACGGTGGCACAGCTGGAGGACATCTCCAAAGGAAGAAGTTGGAAAGAGTGTTTTTTTTTTCACAGATCGTACTGATCTGCTGGCACATGATTATGTGTGGCTTATTGGCCGGTTTAGATTGCCCGGGCAATTATTTTGGAGCTCTGCACAAAGCTGGCCTCAGTGTTACAGAGGGAAATCAAGAGATACTGTGCGTCTCTGGTACCAGTTCTCACTACGCTATCGTCCTTTCAACCAGAACTTTTCAGATGAAGCTGAGTGATAGGTCGGGTATTTAACAGTTATCCCACTCAAGCACTCATACTGCTATAAGGGCACCAGCTCCAAGTAAAAATGCTTTTATGAATATACATTTATATATGTGCAACCTATTTGTGGTACGCAAATGCGGTGGCGCGATGAACTCAACTCATGATTCCTTTATACTATAAAATAATTATAATTAATCTTATAATAAGGTGATTATTTTTTGCAGCAACATTTTGTGTCCGCATATTTCTCTTATGCAGATTTTTTATTGAATGCGCCGACTATTCACGGCAAAGTACTTTGATTATGCACTTAAGTGTTTTATAGTGTTTTTTAGGTGTGTTCAACTTGAACATAAATAAAGTGCATTTATAATGTTTATTTGTATTTTACACACCTTTTTGGAGGCAAACACGCTCAGTTTTATTGTGTCTGCAGTGCAAAGTAATAAACCTTCTCAGTAAATTTAGGCCATATGATTCCAAAACTTTTATTTTTTCTTAAATAACTTGATAAACTAGACTCAACTTTATCACATTATGCAATTTAATTGGGTGGAACTTTTTTTCCTGTTTGCTATTTTATCCATTTTCTATATGACCCAGTAGTTATTTCCACCCTGTTAGAATGTGTGTATATGTCTTCAAAAAAGGACCACAATTCCAGAAAAGCCATTTACAGGAAGTGACATAATTTGATTTTGGAGGGATTCAACTGTGGAACAGGAGGTAAGCCTCAATTGGGATTTTTTTTCCTACTTTTTTTATCTTAAACATGTTACACCTGTTGGGGTCTGTGAGTTTGCTGTTTGTTTGTGTTTGCCTGCTATTTACTCTGCTTGGTCACTAGATGGTGTTGGAGCTCACAGGTGCAGAGGTGACAGATGTTTCACATTGGCTATTACCTGGAGGTGTATTTAGGCTGGAAGCTGCCAGCACTTCGACTCCTGAGTATTAGCCACCAGTGGTAACAAACTCTCGCCAAGCTCAAGCTCTAGTTTTACTTTCCTGTTTCTTCAAGTACTTTGATTAATTCAAGTGTGTCCTCCTCCTCAGGTTGCTTCCAGACCTGGCTGAATTCAAGTTTCTTTCCAGACTCTTCTTAAAGAGTGTTCTCTGGCTTCCGGACAAGGATTCAAGTCTCCAGTTATCTCCTCCGGACAAAGTTCAAGCTGGCCGCTTCCTGGCTCTTTGACCTTCTGGCACAAGTCATCAGCGAACCCTGTCCACCCTCCGACAAGCTCTCACGCAAGTACCTCCAACCTATGCTCCACACCATCACCCTACACTCCTCACACAATCCTGGATCAGAGCTCCTAAGGATGTGTCTTCGAGTGGCTAACCCTTGGAAAGATCTACCTCCTCAGAACAGCTCCTGTGTCACGCTCCCAGACCCCACATCTCTCATCCCCCTGGAGGTTCAGCTTCCACCCACCTGTAAGCATAGTAACCAGCTGGCTTGACAATAACTGTTTATTTCCTCTGGTCTTACTCCTCTCCCATCTTCTGTGCAGCTGATGATTTCCCGGTCCAGGATGTCAAACCATAACACTCCCTGAGACAGGTTTTTAGTAAAGCCAGAGCATCGTCCTTACCACCTCACAGACCATACGACTGTGCTATTGACCTTCTCCCGGTGGCCCCTCCCTACCGTCCAGCCGACTCTATAACATTTCTAGTCCAAAGAATCAGACTATGGAGAAGTACGTGAATGAGTCCTTGGCAACGGGTATAATTCGCCACTCCTCCTCTCCTTTGGGAGTGGGTTTTTTCTTTGTGGGTAGAAAAGATGGATCTTTGCGTCCCTGTATTGATTATAGGGGTTTAAACCAGATAAATATCAAGAACAAATATTCTCTTCCTCTCATTACCCCTGCTTTCAAACCAGTACATGGCTCAACCATTTTCACCAAATTAGATCTTAGAAATGCCTATCACCTTGTCAGAATCCGCCAGGGGGATGAGTGGAAAACGGCCTTCAAGACACCACTTGGACACTTTGAATACCTGGTAATGCCTTTCAGTCTTTGCAATGCACCAGCAGTTTTTCAGGCCTTAGTTAATGACGTTCTCAGAGTCTTTCTGAACATTTTTGTTTTTGTTTACCTGGACGATTGGATTGGATTGGATCCGATTTATTCCAAAACAACAGCTGTATGAGTCAACCTTAAAATTCCACTCTGTTATGTGAAAATATGGGATATGTTTATTCACTTGAAAAAAAAATTAAAGCATATTAGAATAAGTTATTAAAGGTTTGTTATTCTGTTGAAGGTTGGCTAGCTAATTGTTGATCAGTTTAATAGCTTCAGCTAGATTAGCTAAAAAAATTCCACCCTGTTGGGTTTCACCCTGTTAGGTCTCTGAACCCAACTGTATGGAATGGGGACCTGACGGGGGAAATATGGGTGAAGAGTAATAATTTGAATTATCATAATATTTTTTTTATGTACAGATGTGTATCTATGTATTTTAACAGTGTAATACAATAGAATACATTATGGAAAAAAAGCTTTGTTGAAAAAAAATGATGAAATTGTACGCATTTGTTAGGAAATGGCACCAGCGCTTAGTGCAGTGGAGCTGCAGCGTCGGTACAGGGCAAAGCGTGATGCAAACCCAGAGAGGAGAGCTAGGTACCTGCAAAAAGAACGAGAAAAATGGCAGCAGGACAGAGTGACAGGAAAAAAGAAAAGAATTGTAGACCTTACTGAGCAAGAAAAGCGTGGCCAGAGGAAAAAGTGGAGTGAAAGAAAGAGAAAGATAGGCAAAAGCCAGGGAAAAGGCCATGGGAAAGGCCATGGCAGTAATACCATCTTCACCCCATATACCCGATACACCTAATACCCCCAAATACACCAACAAGTCCTTCATCTTGACCCAATACACACAATACTCGCAATAGGCCTACTTCCAATGTACTTACAAGCCCTTCACCTGCAGAACTCTGCATTGGATTATTTGTTACTGTAGGTTCATTCTTAAAACGTGAGACTAGAAATGCATGTTAAATATGTGTTGTGATTTTTTTCTGTTTTAAGCAAAGAAAGTTAGGCCAATGTGAAAAAAGAAGAATTAAACAAAGGCTGGAAAAAGAAATTGAAAAGCTTACAGTTCTTCTGGCAAAACAAAAAGCAAAAACAGAAAAATACAGACAAGATAGGTCTTGGAGTCAGCCCAAGACCTATCACTAATCACCCCAAGCAAACCTTGACAGGATCCTGGATCATTCTGTCCCTCTGAGTATACGCAGGAATCTACTGCTGCATGCTTCAGTTGTGAAAGAAATACGAAATAAATATCAAAACACACAACAAGACAGAGAAAAACAGATGCTTACCAGAGTCACCGTGGGAAACATCATTTAAAAGTATAAATTACAGACACTTGCACAGAAGTCCTTTGGATTTTCATAGAGCAGAACAAAGTTGCAGGGTGAGATCACATCATTTCACTGGAAAGCAAGGAATATAAGGGTAGCTGCAAAGGAGAAGTTGGCAGCCTTCTTCTTAAGAGAAGATGTCACACGAGTGACAACTGGTAAGAAAGACACAGTCACTAAAAAGAAGCAAAAGAAGCAGAAAAGGCTGTTATTGGATACTTGCAAAAACCTCTACAGAAGGTTTCGGACTGAAAATCTTGACCAGGTGTCCTTTTCCTTTTTCTGCAAGTCAAGGCCCTTTTGGGTTGTACAACCCACAAGAATGATAGAAAGACATGTCTCTGCAAAATTCACGAGAACACTGAGTTCTTGGCCAGCACCCTCTACAAGTGTGGGCTTTTATCAACTAAAAACTTTGAACAGCTTCTGTTCAGCTTCTATTCTAGCACTCCCAAACTATGAACAACCATTTATTCAAACAGTAGATTGTAGGAATGGTTGCATGACATCTTTGTAGCTACAAAACCATGGCGACAAAAACACACTAGTAGCCTAAATCCATGTTTCAATGAGCTGCAAATGTGAGCCATGGGCAGAGCCATGTCTCAACAGGGGGGATAGTTGGCCTAGTAAACAGACAATTCACTACATATGGATTTAATACTTATTAAAAAGCAAAAACTTGTGCATCTTGTTTGACATTTCTGAAACATAACCCCCAAGGAAATCTTTCCCTGCAAAGGACCAGATGCTATAACAGTGAAAAAGGCGTTTTGTAAATTTATAATACCTACTTGGAATTCCAAGAAGGATTTATAGTGATAATGGAACACATTTTGTTAACAAACTCATACAACAACTTGGTAAATGTTTTGATTGACCTGAAAACACATTGTAGCTACCACCCCTAGAGTACAGGGTTGATAGAGACAACAAATGGGACAGTTAAAAGTAAGCTTACAAAAACAATGGAAGAAACAAAAAGAAATTGGGTGGAATGTTTAGACATAGTAAAACTTAATATGAGGATAACCCCATCAGCTCAGGGTGGACTAACACCTTTTGAAATAATACATGGCAGACCTTATTATATCATTGATCTACAAAAAGAGCTAAAAGATCCACAACAAGATGTGACGTTAGCAGACTACATGAGGAAGATATTACAGTCTGGAGACATACAAAATGTTAATAATCTGCAAAATGATGTTTCTGAAGCCCTACAGGTTCCTGGTGACCATTAAAAAGGAAACGTGGTCTGATCCATAGTGGGAATTCTCCATCAGGACCAGTTAGGAACCCACTATCAGAACCAGGTCCAAACTCAATCAGAACTAGAAAGAAATTGGAAAATTTCAAAATTATCCACTTTTCTACATAGTCACATCTCCTACACATGAAAATCTCCAAGATTGTTCACCGATCCCTGCTGATACCTACGGTCCAAAAATATGTTGGATACCTTTTAAGGTTTCCTCGTGAAGTAGGTTTGTTTGAGAATGAAAAATACACCTTCACTCAGGTTAAAAATGGTCAAAATTACCCACTTTTTCACAGGGTCACACCTCCCAGACAGATTTTTGTAGAAACTTGAGAAGCTCCATAATTGTTCAGCAAGGACTGCTGCATGAATTAAATCGATAGCCCTTATAGTTTCTGAATTATTAGACGTTGTTCGAGAGCATGTTCAGACATTTTTGTGTTTTTCTCCATTTTTCCCTTTCCTTTCACCTAGAGTTGTGTCTTTAATGTTATATTTTCAAGAAAAAAGTGTTAACATTCTCGTTCCCCTGTCCGTTCTGAGAAAAACGGTCCAAGAATGACGTCGATAGCCCTTACAGTTTCCGAGTTATGGGCGGTAGTTCGGGAGCATATGCCTCCATGTTAAAAGCCCAGGCCACAGGGAGACGATAGTGAGGTGCTGCAAATGCTGGAGGTGTCAAGTTACACTGACACTCTTTGCTGATTGGCTGATTCACTCCTATTTATAGCTCTGTATATCTTCCACTGTATATGTCTGTATGTGACTGTGCCTTTCTTCTCTCCCTGTCTCCAACTCAGACACACACAAGAGCCCTGGCAGGAACACACACACACACACACACACACACACACACACACACACATACATACATACATCCCTTATTCCTTAGCTTGATGCTCAGGTTGCAAAGAAAGAGAAACGTGAGGAACATCTTCATCTGACAGTAAATACCATTCTGCTTGGTCAGGTGTTAAATCAACTGCTGCAGCCACACCCTCAGGAGCCACATAAATATTTTTGGATGAAATAAACCATGTCCTACCTTCTATTGTTTCATTAAACAAATCTGGTACCATTCTGTGTGACAACGGTCGTAGAACAGAGTGACATGGGGCGGGTCAGGCGGAGAGGTGTAGAGGCAGAGACTTTGAATCCAGGGTTTCCACAGCTGATACACCGAGAAGATGCTGCTTGGAGGTTCGGTCAACAGTCTCCAGTAGATGTCAGCATATGCCTCTGCAACTGGCTGTAAAAATATTGTCCATGCTGAAGCATTAGTCCACATGCCAAAAAGGAACCATCTGAAAAAGTTATTGTTAACCCATCAGTACCACACAACACTGATGCTCCCAGCTTCACTAATAAGTCTCTGCCCAGCAAATTAACAGGTGTGCTGGGTGAACGCACAAAAGGGTGAGTTACTCTCTGAGTCCCAATCAAAACAGGAAGTGATACAGTCACAGGCAGAATTTGTGCAGCCCCTGAGAAGCCCATCACAGAAACAGTCTTGGTAGAGAGCAGTGGTTTCGGAGGTTGCTGTGTCATGATGGAATGAGTAGCTCCAGTGTCCACAAAAAAATGCAGACAGTTCTCTCCCACCTTTGCAGGCAACATGGGATCTGCTGTGCCCACGCTGCACAGTTGTAGCACACATCTCCCAGAGCCCTGCTGGCTCCACCCCTTCCTCTGGGTGCTCCACACCAGCCGACCACCAACATGCCTTCCCCCTCCATGATCGGGGACACTGTACCTGTAATTGTTCAAATGTATAGGGTGCAGGAGGGAGTTCCCCCTCCTTGCCACTGATCAGTCATAGACATAGGGGAGTGTGCTGCTGGAGGAACAGTTTGAGCTGCAGCTAACATTACATTTTCAGTTACCGTATTTTCCGCACTATAAGGCGCACCGGATTATAAGGCGCACCTTCAATGAATGGCCTATTTTAGAACTTTTTTCATATATAGGGCGCACCGGATTATAAGGCGCATAGAATAGAAGCTACTGCAGTCAAACGTTTGACTGGGGTTGCGTTATGCATCCACTAGATGGAGCTGTGCTAAAGAGAATGTCAACAAAACAGTCAGATAAGTCAGTCAGTCAAACTTTATTAATACACTACAAACCAGCGTTCTGATAACTCCATTCACTCTCATGGTAAGGTCTCCTCTACATAGAATTCTATTGAATAGAGCCAACCGCACATTGGAGTCTATGAAGATGAAGTTGAAATCTAACGTTGGTTAAAACGTGAAAGGGAACTTTTCCCTGATTCGGTAAACACGTAAAAGAAACAGTTTGATGCACTAAATCAAACATTAGTACATTCACAATATAGTAGCGTTAACTGTTGAATTCTCTCGCTGCTGCTCTATTCCCATGTTCGACTGCGTAGCTGACAGCCTTGAGTTTGAACTCAGCATCGTAAGCGTGTCTCTTGAAAGGTGCAATTTTGGGGTTGTTATACACACACAAGTGGTGTTGGACTAGGAGTAAGCACAGTACAGGTGTTTACCGCTATTACTTCGGCAACACCCCTGACTACGATAGCCGTAATGCTGCAAGCGGTGCGGCTTTGTAGTTTACCAGTCGTAGTGAAACATTTTGACAGAGCGCCGTGTACAACCAGTATGGATCAACCAATTAACCATATATATAATACATATATAAGGCGCTCCGGATTACAAGGCGCACTGTCATTTTTTGAGAAAATTAATGGTTTTTAAGTGCGCCTTATAGTGCGGAAAATACGGTATATCATTTTTCTCTTCTTTAATTTTTTCTTTGGCCTCTTGCAGCTGCAATTTAAGGAGCTGATTCTGCAGCTGCTCTTTCTCCTCTTTTCTTTTTCTCTGCCTCCTGAGCTGTATGTAAAAGGTGAATTAAATGTTTTTCCCACTTTGTGAAGTCTGTTCCCTGCAAATCAGGATTATTTTTCATCTTTTGACACATGTCAACAGGAACTCCTGTTAATATGGCTTTTTAAACAGCTGTCCCATTCCTGTTGTGCTTTCTCTATTTCATTCATGTCTGAGGGCAGAGAAAACGGTCTGCCATGTACTATTTCTTTGAGAATACGAAGTTACATCAGCTACTTGGTGTCACGTGATCTCAGACTCAGAATATAGTGGGTGGAGTTATACAATGATGTACAGTAGGTGGCAAATGGAGTAAGACCAGTTTGATTTGGAGTTATTCTCATCCATAATTAACCAGGGATAGGCATTCCGGCCATGGCCTCCCTGTTTCTTCTATTGTTTTCCTTAATCTTTAACTGAAACCCTAATGCTTTAGAACTTAGTTCTATTACACTATTTACAAAATGAGTTCCATTATCTGACCTTATAATCTATGGGATACCATATGTGGGGAAGAAATGTGTAACTAGGTTAATCTATTACCACTAGGCAATATTTTTTCCCCCGTGTTTGCAACAAATTATGCATGATCTGCAAAGATTCTTTGCATAGTCAGAAAAATTTATAGTGTAGGATTAATGCTTTACCAGATGTGACATATTCCCCCCTTTACACGTGGGTCTTCCCAATGTGTCACTGTAGCCGCTGTCCTTATTACATTTAAAAATGAGATAACTATTTTTGGTAGTTGCTGTTAATTTAAATAATGCTTGGTTTAGTTCTTATTTAAAATACAAAATAAAAACTCACTCACTGATGAACACAAAAAATGAAGGGCATATTATATTTTATAATCTTAGTTTGTCTTACCCAGTTTTATAGATACAACATACAGTTTCAGTCAGCTTTGTATTTAGTTCAAGTAACTAAAGTTTGTTTCAATTAACTCAAGTTTTCTCTATTTCAGTCCAGTTCATTTCATCTTATGTTAAGTTTGAGTGTAATTCAATCATTTTGAACCTGACTGGAAAAAGTCTAAACGTCTGTTAAAATCTTTTCGTTTTACCATAGAGAACTGACCTAATATTATTATGGTACTGTTCAGGACTCTAATTTTTACATAACATGAAACAAACATTTATTTCACAAAAACAGAAAGTCAAATACAGACATTTGGCCACATGAAAGTTTAAATACCGTGTTTGTAAAAGAATTGTGAAAAATTGAAGACGGGTCTATGAACTTTCTTATGGTTATCAGTATTTTTAATACAGGTAGAACCTTTGCTATCTCTATATGATTTTTCGGAAAAGATTCTGGAAACCTTATTAAGATATAAGTTTGGCAATGATCATCAGAACATCAGACCTTTATTAGTGCTTTTAAAGTCCCTCAAAGATGCATTACAATGAAATCAGTCATTCCCATTCACACACATTCACACACTACTTACTTATTTCTCTGTCAGAGTAATTTTATTTGCAAAGATTTTAACATAATTTGACTTCTATTATTCTTAAAATGCACATCGTTTTCTCATAACCCCTTTTGTTTCCACTAGGTCTGTTTTGAACGCTTCAATTCTTTTTTTTATTCACCAAGAATCAATAAGGTGGTCTTAGTGGGGTCCACCTTAAAGGTGTTGTCTGTTGGGTGTCATGTTATCATTGTCAGGTCAGTGAGGTTCATAAGTCAGTCAGAACCTTGGTCATTTGGTCTGAGCTCATAATGTTTCATAGATCCAGCCTATGATTAGTCAGCAAAACTTCCGCCTATTGGAGAAAAATTGATTGTTAATGAATGAGCTGCATTTCCCAGGAACACTGTCTTCCTCCTGGGTGAGCATCACCTGTTGAAAAACTTTCATCATTGTTTGTTTCACATATTCAATTAGATCTTTATATTATACCAGTAGGTGAAGTTGTTAGTATCTCATGTAGACTGACATATACTGTTGCATTTGGAGAGGATCTCAGATTAAATAAACATAGTTAGAGCTTCAATCCAGGTTCATTTTGTGTCTGCAGACTTTAGCCAATATTTCTTTTTTTTTTACATAAAGAGCAAGATTCAAAACATTTTCAAAAGGCAGATTGTGGCAGAATGTAGACAAAACTGCTTATTGATTGACAAGATAACATTCAAACACATAATCACCATATCAAAGGCTCTACTTCTAGAGAATCACTAAACGTCTGGAGTCCAGTTTTGGCCCGACACATGCAGGGTAGAGTTACAATCCCCATCTCTCCGCAGAGACAGGCTTCTGCCTTTTGTGCAGAAGTGTTATCTCTGTTCTCAGGCAGCTGCATCTCTTTGTCAAGGTGGCCTCACAGAGCTGAAATTTAACTCCTCTCAAAGAGGAAAAATTAAGAATGCGCACAATCTGAGCCAAATATGGAATTATTTGCCTGTAAAATGAATCTTTTGCATTTTATCATGGTATTGTTGGTAGTATAACAATTAGCACCCTAAAGAGTTTTCACACCTTACAAAAGTATTCACACCCAAACAAGTTTTCGCACCCAAACAAGTATTAGCACTCACAAAAGTATTAGCACTCAAAAAAGTATTAGCACTCAAAAAAGTATTAGCACTCAAAAAGTATTGGCACTCTGAAAAGTATTCACACCTTTCTTCACTCCACTCTGTTCATTCACTGGTCAACTGAGGCCGTCCAGAAAATATGGCACGCTGTGTCCATGGTAGAGTGACATAAACACGTCTCAAGACACCTCAGTTTCCCCACTTACAATCCAAACAGCGATCAGCACCCTGTCATTGTTGACACCACTTAGGTTTCCATACAGGAATGCTACATTCATTCACCCGCAATGAAAGTCTGGCGAACCGCTGCGCCTCTCTCCAGTCACACCGTATTTTTCACACACTCCTCCTAACAAGTCTGTCTCACAGATTATTCTTCCGAGGACAGCTCATTTATTTTATGTGTCTTTATGTTTGTGCACTTTTATCTATTATTGGAGTGCACTAAATGCGCTCCAGTTTCTGACTAGTCTTGCTGAATTATCCTATTCAGCTCATAGTTTTCTCATGTTGGTCTTGTTACAAATGTCATTTATAACTCACAATCATGCTCTCACTGTTACTGGTCTTACAGATTAATACAAACTGTTCACAGTAACTTATAGCTTCACGGGACGTCAGACTATGTGTTTCATGAATTACCACATCTGTAATCTGGTTTTATTGAGACAGAACTCGAATAAAACACAGCATTCAAACCTTTGTGATTTTGCCCGGTCTTAGCATTCTGACTCCAGAATACAATGAACAACCTTCTTTCAAAACTCAAGAAAACTGTTTACACTTCGGAGGTTCCCACCCTCCGGGACTTCAACCCAGCGAAATCATGAATTCTCGTCAGAAAGCATGTGGAGTTGCCAAACTCAGGAAACAGAATTTGTAGAATCTTCAAACTACAAGCCTCAAACCTTATTTTCTCACTTTACTTTACTTGACCTCTTTTATATTATCTTAACACACTGGTCTACACATTTTAAATTTAGCAGAACATTTCACTTACTCAGACATCTGACACCAAGAATTTAGGCCTATCGACAATGCCAAAAGTGCAGAGTTCGTTTTAAACAGGTTTCTGCTTACCATGTAAGAAGTGCGGGGGTACCCCGGTGTCAGTTTTTTGGTGAAGTTCTAATTTAGCCAAAAGTCCTCGCTTTTCCCAAATCACGTCTGGGGTCACCAAGTTGTTGGAGTTGTCCTTCTAAACTCCTGCGTGTTCGTTTATTTGGTCAAAGCATCTTAATTCTAAATAAAACGAGAAAAACTAAACTTAAATGTCTAAGAAAACAAAACACGGACAAGAGGTTGAAGCTGATTCACCCGGCCGGGGAGAAATGTTGTCTCTGTGTAGTCAGGAACACTTCTGTTTTTCTCTCCCCTGCACCGTTCTTTTGTTGAACACACACATACTACAGGAAATATACAGGTCCTTCTCAAAATATTAGCATATTGTGATAAAGTTCATTATTTTCCATAATGTCATGATGAAAATTTAACATTCATATATTTTATATTCATTGCACACTAACTGAAATATTTCAGGTCTTTTATTGTCTTAATACGGATGATTTTGGCATTCAGCTCATGAAAACCCAAAATTCCTATCTCACAAAATTAGCATATTTCATCCGACCAATAAAAGAAAAGTGTTTTTAATACAAAAAACGTCAACCTTCAAATAATCATGTACAGTTATGCACTCAATACGCACTCAATACTTGGTCGGGAATCCTTTGGCAGAAATGACTGATTCAATGCAGCGTGGCATGGAGGCAATCAGCCTGTGGCACTGCTGAGGTCTTATGGAGGCCCAGGATGCTTCGATAGCGGCCTTTAGCTCATCCAGAGAGTTGGGTCTTGAGTCTCTCAACGTTCTCTTCACAATATCCCACAGATTCTCTATGAGGTTCAGGTCAGGAGAGTTGGCAGGCCAATTGAGCACAGTGATACCATG
The DNA here is from genome assembly GCF_021462225.1 of Girardinichthys multiradiatus. Lineage (NCBI taxonomy): Eukaryota > Metazoa > Chordata > Actinopteri > Cyprinodontiformes > Goodeidae > Girardinichthys > Girardinichthys multiradiatus. The sequence goes on from NC_061798.1 coordinate 1,231,953, forward strand.
GTCAGTAAACCATTTACCAGTGGTTTTGGCACTGTGAGCAGGTGCCAGGTCGTGCTGAAAAATGAAATCTTCATCTCCATAAAGCTTTTCAGCAGATGGAAGCATGAAGTGCTCTAAAATCTCCTGATAGCTATCTGCATTGACCCTGCCCTTGATAAAACACAGTGGACCAACACCAGCAGCTGACACGGCACCCCAGACCATCACTGACTGTGGGTACTTGACACTGGACTTCTGGCATTTTGGCATTTCCTTCTCCCCAGTCTTCCTTCATACTCTGGCACCTTGATTTCCGAATGACATGCAGAATTTGCTTTCATCCGAAAAAAGTACTTTGGACCACTTGTTAGTCAAAGAAAACAACTTGTTTATCCTTTCGTAACTTTATTCCGCCATGAGCATTCCTCCAGAACAACTCCGACACTGCTACCTCCAGTAGCTTCACTTTCACACCCTCCCCACAGTGCCCCTAGCGGATGAACATGTAATACGAACCAAACAAAGGATTAACAATCTCCCACCTTTTCTAAAAAAAACAAAAAAAACAAAGATACATACATTTTTAAGACTTATGAGAAAACACAGCCGTTAAAGATCTTTGTTAGAACAGTTTCAACCTGATAGAATGTGAAACATCTTGTGAATGAATTTATTGAATTTTCCAAAGGCCTTCATAAAGAGCCTTAAGAAGTGAGGTTGTGGATGCTCCCTCCTTTGTTAAGCAGTCTGCAAGTTGGTCTTTTGTTTGAGACCACAACACTTGATGAACTCTCTTAGTTTGAATCAGCTCTTTAATTGAACTGATTTCCAGCCGTAACCTTTTCTCTGCAACAGACTTAGTTGACTTAAGTGCATCAACAAGAGAGAAATTATCAGTCACACAGATTATAGGTGGAGGACATGCAGTACTACCAGTACTGAGTTCAGAAAAGAGTGTGGAAAGAAAAATGGCATTATCAATCCCCTCAGACATAGCAAGTGTTTCACCTGCCAGAGTGCTTCTGACAATTCTCTTAATTCTCTTTGACTGCCATGAAATGGGAGAGAACTGCCCATTGTCACCCATCAAAACAATGAAGTGCCCGCCTTGAGTGCCCCATCTGAAAGATTTCCAAAAGATGCATCAGTAAATGTAACTATCTTTAAGTTACTGTCTTCCCCAATATGTTGAAAATTCAATTCAACTGACTTGGCCTTGAGCTTACACACAACTCTGTTTGCTTCATTAATGGTCTGTACTGTAGCATGTTTGAGACAAGATGCTAAATTACTAGCATCAAACATGACATCAGGCCTGCTCTGTCTCGCCACCCACAGAAGTTGGCCTATCTTAGATCTGAGCTGCTCTGTCTCCTTTTCGGTGAGAGGTGAAGCTGACTCTGCTGCTCGTGAGGGTGAGAGGTGTATGGACTCCAAGTGCTGAATGTATGTTTCTTGGTGTATTTGTACCTTCTTACCTTCAGTGACAAGATCTACCCCCACATAGGAAAAGCTATTATGTGCTTCACGACCGACATTAAACTTTGACCTCAGGTGAGGTATGACTGACTCTGAAAACATGTGTGATCCACCCCATATAAAATCATCAACATGAGAAGCAAGTACACCAGTTACATTTTTTAGCTCATCCAGCCAATAGAAAACTGCAGGATCAACCTTAGACACAATGCCTCCTGCTTCAATCATGATGCTTTTTACCCTGTTATACCAATACAGTGAAGCATCAGCTAAACCATACACACATTTTTTTAGTTTCCAAAGCACACCTGTGCTCTTGGCCTCTGGAGGAGGTTTGATAAAAATGTCTCTGGACAGTTGCATTCCTTGTAAAAAGGCAGATTTAATGTCCATAGAGTGAAGTTCCCAATGTTTTTGACATATAACTGCCACTAGGAGTCTCAGTGACTCTGAGGCACAGGTTGGAGAGTCCTTTTGTATGTCAGAAACTCGTAGCTCCTCAAATCCTCGTGCAACAAGTCTTGCTTTAGGTATTATACCATTTTCAGTTTCTTTCAGAGTGCACACCCAATGAGTGGAGACACACTTTTGTCCTTTGTCCTCAATTTCTTCAAACACTTGGTTTTGTTTCCAGCTTATTATTTCATTTTTCTTTGCTTCATCAAACGACAAGTCGTTACTCACAAAAACATCCTCGTGTGTATCCATATCCTCAGCATCTGCTTGGACTTGAAAATCCTCCAACTGTGACATATCAGCTGATTCACTGTTGCCAGCCACTTCTGCCGGCTCCAACAGCTCCAAGTTAAACCAGTTCTTGTATTTCCCAGTTGCTTTGCCGGCACGCCCCAACACTTTAGCTTTTCGTGAGACACCCTCTGCATTTCTGAATGTCACAATTTGACCTGTCTTTATAATGGTGTTCCCAGTGTGCTGTCTCTCTGCCTCTGCATTTACAGGAGCAGGCAAAGGATGATTCTCAGGATTTACTGCAATAGTCTCTTCTCCTACATTCTCTTGAATGATGTCCACTGTATGTTGTCCTTGAATGTTCTCCTCATTGCAGGCAATTTGAGGTTCTTCATTCTCGTGAGTAACTTTTCTCAATCTGAGTTGATGCACTCTGACACAGGTGCCTCCGTGTCTAACAAAAACGACTGCACCATCTTGACCAATCACCACTCCTGGTCCTTTCCATTCTGGACAATCCACTCTTTTGTAAAAGACTTTGTCTCCAGTTTCATATCGCTCGTCTATGGGTCACAGCTGCTTCTTTAGTGCTCTGCGTATCCATTCTGAACATTCCGCTTCTGTAAAAGCCTTTCTTGCAGCATGCAGGGCTGAAATATGCTTGGCAATCCATTCACTCTTAGTGGTGCCCTCTAGAGCTGGAGCTTTGTCTATTAATACAGAGGGTAGGTTGGGATTCTGCCCGAACACCAGCTGATGTGGGCTGTATCCATTGACACTCTGCATAGAGTTCTTTGCCATAAGGGCCCAGTCCATGGCAATGCTCCAGTCACATCCAGTACTTGCTTTGACTTTCAGTAGGATCTCCGTCAGAGTTTGATTATGGCGCTCTAACAGTCCATTGCTCCACGGACTGTAAGCAGGTGTTGTCTTAACTTCAATATTAAAGTTCTCGGCCATGTCTCTCACTTCCTCGTTATTAAATTCACCACCATTGTCACTGAACAACTTTTGTGGTGGGCCATGTACACTGATCCAATCATGGATAAAACATTAGACTATTTCTGAAGACTTCTTTGTGGTTAAGACACTACCAGCACTGAAACGGGTGAACTGGTCAATAATGTGTAGGTACCAAACCCCAGGTTCAAGTTCGTGCAGATCTACAGCAACTGTTTCATTGTATGTAAATGCCAATGGTAAGCCGACAGCAGGTTTTGGTTTGGTCTTAAAATATCTTTGACACACATCACACTGGTTCACAACCTTTTTCAGTAGGCTGTTGTATTCTGTGTCCTTGTTACCAGAACCAGTCAAAAGTCTCTGTATTTTATCAGCAGAGGCGTGTCCAAACTGTTTATGAAGTTTCTCCAGAACTTTCATCTTTTTATTTGTGTTCATCTTGTCTGTTATAGTCAGTATTTCTTCCTCAGTAGCTTCTAATAGCTTATCAGAGTGAATAACATTTCTATTTTCACTGTCCACAATGTTCACGCAGTAATGACCTGAGCTAGTAAAGTCCAGTTTGACAGGCTGGTTGAACATCACTGCACTGTCCCTTTCCATGTCCAAAACGGTCCCTGCCCTTTTTAATGAGGTTTTACTCAGAAGCAGCGGGATGTCAGCAGGTACTACTTCAGTTTCTATATTACACTTTGTGTTGCCAATTTTAGCAGGTATCTTTACCTTTTTTATGGAGTAGACGATTTTTCCATCTCCAAACTTGAAGGGCCTGTGACTCTGTATTTCTGTCTCTTTCATACTCTTCACACTTTTCTTTTGTAATACAGTGCTGTAGTTGTCCAGCCACTCTTGTCCACAAACTGTCCTAGTGCAAGCAGTGTCAATTATTGCCGAGCCAAAACATTCTGTCATGAATATTTCGGCATCTGTTGGTGATTCTTTGGTGTACAGAGTTAAATTGCACTCTTCCACGTCTTTTGTATCATCAGCAATTTTAACACTATCAGCTTTGTGCGGACAGTTTTTAACTCAGTGAAAAGTACTTTGGCACACTGCACATTTCGACCGTTGTCCGTACTTATCCAGCGGTGTGTTGGGCTGTGGAGTTTTCTGATGGGGACTTTGCCGCCAGTACTTGCCTTTTTGCCGCCATTGCTCTGTTGCAAACATGGACTCCTGTCTAATGCCTTGTACTTATCCAGCGGTGTGTTGGGCTGTGGAGTTTTCTGATGGGGACTTTGCCGCCAGTACTTGCCTTTTTGCCGCCATTGCTCTGTTGCAAACATGGACTCCTGTCTAATGCCTTCTGCTGCCGCTCTCTGCTCTCTTTTTTCGCCAAATATTCTCTTCAAAGCGGACTTCATAGAAGCAAATGTTACATCTGAGCATGCCGTTAAAGCAAGCTGTCTGTCCATCATATCCAAACATGCAGTGTCCAAAAGCTTAAAAGCCAAAACTCCGTCAGGTAGCTCCATGTTGTATTTTTTCATGCGCGAGTAACGCTGCTCGAAATCAATAATATAGTCCGCCATCGACATGTTAACTTCTTTTATGATTCGATCAAAATCCGAGTACGCCTCATAGATCCTGTCCTTTTCCTCTTTCAGGAACAAGTCATCTAGTTTGGCGAACAATATAATCATTCCAGTGTCTTTATTTAGGTCGTCTACCGGAATTTCTATCGCCGTGTCCCGCGCTCTTCCAGACAGCGCCAGGGCGACTGCAATCGCTTGTTTCTTTTTTTCCAAATCCGTAACTCTCGTCCAAATGTTGACTTCATTCTTCCAGCTTTCGTAAGGCTTTCCTTCTTCAAACGTTGGCGGAACTCTGTAGTTACTAACCATCCTCTGCTACCAATGTTAGTCAAAGAAAACAACTTGTTTATCCTTTCGTAACTTTATTCCACCATGAGCATTCCTCCAGAACAACTCCGACACCGCTACCTCCAGTAGCTCCACCTTCACACCCTCCCCACAACCCCCCACAGTGCCCCTAGCGGATGAACATGTAATACGAACCAAACAAAGGATTAACACACTGAGCAACAGTCCAGTGCTGCTTCTCTGTAGCCCAGGTCAGGCGCTTCTGCCGCTGTTTCTGGTTCAAAAGTGGCTTGACCTGGGGAATACGGCACCTGTAGCCCATTTCCTGCACACGCCTGTGCACGGTGGCTCTGGATGTTCCTACTCCAGACTCAGTCCACTGCTTCCGCAGGTCCCCCAAGGTCTGGAATCGGCCCTTCTCCACAATCTTCCTCAGGGTCCGGTCACCTCTTCTCGTTGTGCAGCGTTTTCTGCCACACTTTTTCCTTCCCACAGACTTCCCACTGAGGTGCCTTGATACAGCACTCTGGGAACAGCCTATTCGTTCAGAAATTTCTTTCTGTGTCTTACCCTCTTGCTTGAGGGTGTCAATAGTGGCCTTCTGGACAGCAGTCAAGTCGGCAGTCTTACCCATGGTTGGGGTTTTGAGTGATGAACCAGGCTGGGAGTTTTAAAGGCCTCAGGAATCTTTTGCAGGTGTTTAGAGTTAACTTGTTGATTCAGATGATTAGGTTCATAGCTCGTTTAGAGACCCTTTTAATGATATGCTAATTTTGTGAGATAGGAATTTTGGATTTTCATGAGCTGTATGCCAAAATCATCCGTATTAAGACAATAAAAGACCTGAAATATTTCAATTAGTGTGCAATGAATCTAAAATATATGAATGTTAAATTTTCATCATTACATTATGGAAAATAATGAACTTTATCACATTATGCTAATATTTTGAGAAGGACCTGTACATTTTACATTTGTTGTGCAGCCCTTCGCAGTTTTCTCATACATTCTTTTGCTGAAGGTCAGTTTCTCACACATCTTTAGGAATCTTCAGGGAGAGGAGTACCATGTCTCCATAATACACTGCCAGCTTCTCACGATACAGACAGAAAACACCTGCAAGCTTTAACCTTGAATAATAAACACTTATTGTGTGACCACACTTGAAGCTACTGTTTAAGGATTTTTCTAACTCTCAAAAGCATAACTAAAAACTCCTAATAATAATCAATCTATTAGCAGCAAATCCCAAATATATCTTAGCTTTAGCTACTTATGATAAGGCATTTATATTTCCACAGTACCTACGGTCCAAAAATTGTTTGGATACCTTTTATTGTTTCTTCGTGAAGTAGGTTTGTTTGACAGTGAAAAATTCACCTTCACTCCGGTTACAATGGGTCAAAATTATCCACTTTTTCACAGGGTCACACCTCCCAGACAGATTTTTGTAGAACATTTAGATGCTCCATGATTGTTCAGCAAGGCCTGCTGATTAATACGGTGCATGAATCAAATTGATAGCCCTTATAGTTTCCGAGTTATTAGACGTTGTTCGAGAGCATGTTCAGGCATTTCTGTGTTTTTCTCCATTTTCCCCTTTCTTTTCACCTAGTGTTGTGCCTTTATTATTATATTTTCAGCAAAAAAGGATTAATATTATCGTTCCCCTGTCCGTTCTGATAAAACCGATCCAAGAATGACGTCAATAGCCCCTACGGTTTCCGAGTTATGGGCAGTAGTACGGGAGCATGTGCCACCATGTTATAAAGCCAGGCCATTATGAGACACAATGTGTGGTGCTGCGTGAGTGAGAAACAGCAGCTGTTGGGCGCTCATTAATTACCATAGCAACAGAACACGGCTGCCAGTGAACTTAAGTAACCTCTTACAGAGAGTGGCTCTGAGGCTGATGTTGTGATTATGAATCTGAGAATATTATGTAATATTTCATATTAATATTTTAATATTTTATCAAATAATATTTCGGTCTGTTAAGGGTTGTCGTGTGAATACCAGCCCAGTAAGGCGATGGTATTAGGACAAAATAGAAAGGTGTGAGACAAGCTCTGACAGCAAAAATTCTGCACACACGGAATTAATTCACACAATTTCTTAAAATACAAGAATTTATTAACAAAAATAAGTCAACTGAAAGTCAAACATATTTTAATCAACAAACTCTTTACTATGCTAAAACAATCCAACTAAACTACCAAGCAGAATTAAAGAATGACGAAGTCTCATGGGCTATGTACAATATAAACAAGTTGATTAAAGATGATTAAAAACCATGATCGAAAGAGTGATGCAATATTACCATGCAATGTTATTTATGTTTGAGAACCAAGGATTATCTTGAAGAATCTGGAGGTGACATGAAGTTAGTCTTGGAACTAACTTAGACAACCATTCACAATGCAAGATCAGATAAAATATTATTTTCATAAAATAATGTTTTAAGAATGATCTGCTGAATAAAACCAACCTTCTGGATGACTAATTCTCAACGAGGTCTCATTAGCTGCCCTTATTTATTAAAATAATATTTAAAGAAATATTCTTAAGGGAATATTTTGGAAAAGAGCCAAATCTTTCTGGAGAAATGGGGCTTAATGGTGTTTACGTAGTTATAAATTTAGTAAAATGATGTTAGGGACACATTATTTACTGGATTGAAAACTAAACCTTTCTGGGTAAATATTATTTGGCAGCAAGCGCGTGTCCTTACCTGTCAGCAGTTAAAGCTAACAAAAGAGGCTGATAGCTTCGCAACAGAATCAAACACACACCTTTAAAAATACTGTCAATAAAAGCGTTAAATGCATAAGCGCGGACGGCGCGTTATGGACGATCTGTTTAAAATCAACCTTTAAATACAGTTTTTCTTAACTTTAAAAACCCACAAACACAGAACACAACCATAACACGTGCTGCAGATATTCTCCTAGCACCAAGATAGCTGAGTTCAACACAAACAAAACCAAACTTCATAAGATGAAAAACATTTAGATCATTTCAATCTAAATCCTTCTCTATTATTCTACCCAAACACCAAACCTCGTATGAACGTGTTGAAGAGTTGTCCGGGCGACAACGAAGTTTGAAAAAACGTCCACAGTCAACAAACGGTTAGCTTTCAGCTAACCTCCGTAGCTGTGGGTGAAAGACAGCTCGTTCTGTCCGCCACTGCACGTTACCACGGGATGCGGCTCCTGTTGTCGTCCATTCAGACAGGGGAAAAACCGCTCCACTCTGCTTCGTAGGGACCTCTGCAGGGAACTCTGGAACACAGTTTGCTTCTGCAGGCCTCAGAGAGAAAATAAAGAAATGTTTATACCTTAATCTCCCTTTTATGAATGAATACCGGATTCTTTCAACAGCAATTCATCAGTACTTAACTTGTGCATATGATCGCGTGATCTTATGACACCCTTGGATCCAGTTTGAAGAGTTGATGTCTTTTTGCCAGCAAAGAGACATTAGCGCGCTGGACCTCCCCTATCCCGGTCCCGCAGAGGAGCAGTGGAAGAGGTCGGACCATTGGGGGAAGTGGGGTTTTATGTGGACAGTGGCATCATGGGAAGTTCGCTGTTACCCCCAATTCCTAAGTCATGCCAAAAGTAAGTTAATGCAATTTATTTTGAAAGTTCCAGAAAAGTCTGTTTCCTGTTGTAACTCATGGCTATGGGTCCCAACACTGAGCTCAGGCCAGAAGCTTCCAGTGAGTGATCACTATAAGTCAGTCATAACTGACAACCACACTAGACCTTCAAAATAAGACCTACACATACTCTACAAAATAAAAGCCTTTTTTTCATACTGAACATCAACCTTCCATATTTACAAATGATGTTTTTAAAGTTGATAATAGCATAAACAATGTTTCAGATGAGCAAGCAAGTTCTATATGACTAATGGAAATAACCCAGATTTGAAAGGACAACCCTGCTAGATTTTCAAAATAAAACAAAACATGCTCTACAAAATAAAAGCCTTTACATTTTAAACTATAGAAAATTGGAGGACTTGGCTTCACACTACTGTTGGTGCACACCCAGTGTTGGAAATAGGACCATGTTGGCCTTTTTAAATAAAGCTTACAGGGGTTGGACAATGAAACTGAAACACCTGTCATTTTAGTGTGGGAGGTTTCATGGCTAAATTGGACCAGCCTGGTAGCCAGTCTTCATTGATTGCACATTGCACCAGTAAGAGCAGAGTGTAAAGGTTCAATTAGCATGGTAAGAGCACAGTTTCGCTCAAAATATTGAAATGCACACAACTTTATGGGTGACATACCAGAGTTCAAAAGAGGACAAATTGTTGGTGCACGTCTTGCTGGCGCATCTGTGACCAAAACAGCAAGTCTTTGTGATGTATCAAGAGCCATGGTATCCAGGGTAATGTCAGCATACCACCAAGAAGGACAAACCACATCCAACAGGATTAACTGTGGATGCAAGAGGAAGCTGTCTGAAAGGGATGTTCGGGTGCTAACCCGGATTGTATCCAAAAAACATAAAACCACGGCTGCCCAAATCACGGCAGAATTAAATGTGCACCTCAACTCTCCTGTTTCTACCAGAACTGTCCGTCGGGAGCTCCACAGGGTCAATATACACAGCCGGGCTGCTATAGCCAAACCTTTGGTCACTCATGCCAATGCCAAACGTTGGTTTCAATGGAGCAACGAGTGCAAATCTTGGGCTGTGGACAATGTGAAACATGTATTGTTCTCTGATGAGTCCACCTTTACTGTTTTCCCCACATCCAAGAGAGTTACGGTGTGGAGAAGCCCCAAAGAAGCGTACCACCCAGACTGTTGCATGTCCAGAGTGAAGCGTGGCGGTGGATCAGTGATGGTTTGGGCTGCCATATCATGGCATTCCCTTGGCCCAATACTTGTGCTAGATGGGCGCTGCCAAGGACTACCGAACCATTCTTGAGGACCATGTGCATCCAATGGTTCAAACATTGTATCCTGAAGGCGGTGCACCAATACACACAGCAAGACTGGTGAAAGATTGGTTTGATGAACATGAAAGTGAAGTTGAACATCTCCCATGGCCTGCACAGTCACCAGATCTAAAAATTATTGAGCCACTTTGGGGTGTTTTGGAGGAGCGAGTCAGGAAACGTTTTCCTCCACCAGTATCACGTTGTGACCTGGCCACTATCCTGCAAGAAGAATGGCTTAAAATCCCTCTGACCACTGTGCAGGACTTGTATATGTCATTCCCAAGATGAAATGACGCTGTATTGGCCGCAAAAGGAGGCCCTGCACCATACTAATAAATTATTGTGGTCTAAAACTAGGTGTTTCAGTTTCATTGTCCAACCCCTGTACTTCAGCGTATTTGTTGTTAGTTAATTCTTTTTCTGAATTTTCTGCTATTTTTTATGTATTATAGCACTGACTTTAACTTCTTGGGCTATATTTGTGCTTCAGTCTATGCTTTTTCAGCTCATCTATGGGCAGCTCTTCCCTGCTTTTTAAAAGTTTTAGTCAGTTCTTGCATTTCAGCAACTGTTTCAACAAGTAGTTTTGAGGTAACTTTATATTGTTAAACTGTTTTATAGCTAATAGTCTTCTGGCTTAAACAGATCAGATGACAGTTTTTCTTTGCTAATGTTTCTGCTATTTCTACTAATTTATCAGATTTCAGCAGATTTTCTGTAGTCAGTTTCAGCTTGTTTCTGCCAGCTTTCAGCTAAAAAATTCAGCAAACAGCATTCATACTGCATTTTCGCTGGAAATGCAAATTTTTCTAATTAATTTTAAAGTACATGTTGGATTAATATCTGAAATGTATCGTTCTTGCCTCTGAGTTGACTAAACAATACCTAACATTATTTGGTCCTTCGTAGCCGGATTAATTCAATAACCTTATTTCTCTTTGCTTTAACAGTGACTCTGGGATCCGTGGGGGAAGCCTGACGTCGAGCGAAGCGCCGCTGCACAGCCTCCATTAGCCGGAGTGGCTGAAAGTCCCGGTGTGAAACTAACTGTGTGACTGTGTTGTGTGTATATGGAGGACTAAGCATTTTAATAGAATCAGCAGGATTCTGCTAGTCCTGTGTTTTCTTTTGCCCAGATTAAAACTACTGGTGACTTTGGAGATTCAGGTCAGATTTAATTCCAGAAAATTAACACCGCTGCGAATTAGTCGCAGTAGAAGGCCGTGTTAATGTCCTCTCCTTAAAGTCTCATGCCAGTGACCTTTGATCTGGGACATTCATACTACAATTAAACTAACATAAAACATAATAGGGAAGAAACAAAGTAAACTAATTGACTTAGAAGGGGATGTAAAGTTTATGGAGAACTATGTAAAAGGAGCAGGTATGATCTGTCATAGATGGAATAAAAAATAAAAAACATGGGTTTTTGGGCAAATTAGATACAAAGGATGTCTTAAAATTACAAAGGGATCTAAAATTAGAAATAATGAAAACTAAAAAGAGAAAAATAACAAAGAACAATGGGGAAGGGACAGAGAAAAAGCTCTGATTTAACAGAAATATGTACACGATGGCATAAAAATACGGATTTTCAGGTAACTTAATTATCACTGAAATCCTAAAACTACACGGGGATCTTAAACTGGAGATTATGCATTCAAAAGATTCAAGAGACAATAAAAAACCTTGCCAGATTATAATTTCAAAGGGGACCTTTCAGTCCCTGAGTGCACACAGTTGATAAACAGATTAAAAAAAAAAGATGAATTAAAAAAAAAAAAAACAACAAGAGCAGCCATTAACTGACATAACTATAATACTGATAACCATAAGAAAGTTCATAGATCCGTCTTCAATTTTTTACAATTCTTTTACAAACAGGGTATTTAAACTTTCTTGTGGCCAAATGTCTGTATTTGACTTTCTGTTTTTGTGAAATACATGCCTGTTTCATGTTATGTAAAAATTAGAGTCCTCAACAGTACCATAATAATATTAGGTTAGTTCTCTATGGTAAAACAAAAAGATTTTAACAGACATTTAGACTTTTTCCAGTCAGGTTCAAAATGATCGAATTACACTCAAACTTAACACAAGATTAAATGAACCTTAACAGAATTACTGGACTGGACTGAAATAGAGAAAACTTGAGTTAATTGAAACAAACTTTAGTTACTTGAACTAAATACAAAGCTGACTGAAACTGGATGGTGTATCTATAAAACTGGGTAAGATAAACTAAGATTATAAGATATAATATGCCCTTCATTTTTTGTGTTCATCAGTGAGTGAGTTTTTATTTTTTATTTTTAATAAGAACTAAACCAAGCATTATTTAAAATAATAGCAGCTACCAAAAATATTGATCTCATTTTTAAATGTAATAAGGACTTACGTTATAAAATATGATAAAAAAGAATAATAAGAATTTGGAAAAACAGAGGCTTTAAACCTCTGCAGGAACAGCACTGACACTGTCAAAAGTAGATCCTCATACAGAAATCTGGAAGCTCACTCTAGGGTAGACAGTCAAAGTCCATCCAAGGACACATTTAGATGAGGCAGAGGGACAAATACAGGGCTTAGCTGAGAGCAAAGAGAGCAACATGCATCCTGCCCTAGCTGCTGTCCCACCTGAACTGTGGTCCCAATCATCAACTGATGTAGGGCTTATAAAGGGGTTCCCACCATACAAGGTTAAAACTGATATCTGAAAAAAGGCCATTAGTCCGCCAATACCCCTTCAAGCCAGAAGCTGAAAAAGGTATTAAGTCAGTAATACAAGATATGTTGAAGTCAGGAATATTAAGAGAAGCACCTGACGCTACATGCAAGGCATATCACACTGACATTGCTATTATTATCACAGCCAAACATAACTCTAAAAAGATGTGCCCTTTAAATCCAAGTACTTTAATACCTACTGCCAAAGATGGAAAACCACATTCTTATAAAGCAAAAGTTGAAGAAGACACAAAACCCAGACAAGACATTTCTCAAACCCTTATACCAGATTCATGTGTTGTGTTTGTAGATGGCTCAGCATCTAAAGATGAATATGGAAAGGTTATGCAGTAACAACCATCGATAGGATAATAGAAGCTAAATCTCTACCCAATACATGCTCAGCCCAGACTGCAGAATTATATGCTGTAGTAAGAGCATGCGAACTTCATGAGGGACAAATACTTACTATATACATGGACAGCCAATACGTGTTCGGATCAGTACATCACCATGCTAAGATTTGACAAAATAGAGGTTTTAAAACATCATCAGGGACAGAACTAACTCATTTCAACCTATTAAAGAGAAAATGTCGGATCTGCTATATATAGACACAGACGTGCTGAAAGACGCCCAACAGTCAGCACCCAAGACAGAAATAAAGGCCTGGCTAAAGAGAGGAGCACAGAAAAACAATGACATCTATCAGATAGAAGATAAACCAATCCTCCCAAAAAATGTATACAACACAGCGGCTACAGTGACACATTGGGAAGACCCACGTGTCAAGGGGGGAATATGTCACATCTGGTAAAGCATCAATTTAATTTTTGCAGATCATGCATAATTTGCTGCAAACACGGGGGAAGAAATATTGCCTAGTTGCAATAGATGAACCTAGTGACACATTTCTTCCCCACATATGGTATCTGACAGATTATAAGGTCAGATAATGGAACTCATTTTGTAAATAAATTAATAGAACTAAGTTCTAAAGCATTAGGGTTTCAGTTAAAGATTAAGGAAAACAATGGAAGAAACAAGGAGGCCATGGCCTGAATGCCTATCCCTGGATGAGAATAACTCCAAATCAAACTGGTCTTACTCCATTTGCCACCTACTGTAACATCATTGTATAACTCCACCCACTATATTCTAAGCCTGAGATCACGTGACACCAAGTTGCTGATATAAATTTGTATTCTCAAAGAAATAGTACATGGCAGACCGTTTTCTCTGCCCTCTGACATGAATGAAATAGAGAAAGCACAACAGGAAACTTCATTAGCTGAGTGGATGAATAAAATGTTGCAGACAAAAGAAAAACAAATGTCCAGTGGTCTGCCGATAATCTCTGCTCCTATCCCACAGAACGACCTGAGGCCTGGAGACCTGGTCCTGATTAAGACACTCCACCGGAAGGATTGGAGCACTCCTTGGTGGAAAGGGCCGTTTCAAGTACTCCTGACAACGCCCACAGCTCTGAAAATAGCAGAGAGGCCTTCCTGGATCCATAAAAGCCACTGTAAGCCAGTTTTGCCGTTACAGGAGCCAAACCAACCGACGGGGTAGCAGAAGGAAGTCCGGGTTCAAAGGAGTTGGAGGACCCATATGGCCCAGCATCTCAAACCGGTGAAGAAAACAGCTGATCTGCGCCCAATTATAAAATGGCTCTCTGTAACATGTGGACAGGACTGATAAGCCTGAGCTTAATTCTGGTAGCAGGACTCTTTCTCTATCTAAAGCAGGATCCACAGGAGGTGATACCGAACCAGAAGAGATGGACATCAGACGGGACCCATCTCAGACCACTGACGGAAGGACATGACACACACCAATTTCTGCAAAATTACTGGTATCGTTATGTGTATGACACAGCTAAAACTCAAAATAAAACTGATTGTTATGTGTGTTCTATAATGCCCGTGCATTCCCAAGGCCCCACCATATATGTCAAAGCTATGAACCTCACCGAGATAAGTTGCGCCATATCGATGGGCCTGATAGGATATACAAATAAAAAGTTATTTCTTATGCCAGACCAATCTTTCAGTAACCAGAGATTAAATTATAGTTGTGACCCAGAAAACTGCACTTGCGACAGAAAACAATGGCAACCTCTCAACATTACAGGGAAATCAGAACCATTCAAAGCATTTGTAACAGACCCCGGAAACCATCGACACTGCATAAGACAAAATATTACAGGGAATCATACTCATTTTGTAGGGAATACTACGAAATGTAACTACTTCTACACTTACAGGAATAATCCCGGAAACGGCACATACTGGATAGAAGGGGTGGCATGGTTATGTGGTAATAACGCTTATTATGTACTTCCACCCAGTTGGTATGGTGTATGTGCCCCAGTTTTCACATCAGATCACACTGTGGTACTTAGTAAGCAGACTATAGTTATACCACATAGGAGATCAAAAAGGGAAATAGATGTTAAACCACATGACCCCATTTGGGGAACAAATGTCCCAGATGACTTTAAACTTTGGTCTAAAGATGATAAAACATTATTATCTCTCTTACCCTGGTTAGGTGTGGGAAAATTAATGCTGCGTGTGGAAACTAAGTTATCGATTTGGATTGTTTCTAAATAACTCCATAATAGTAGAAGAGGGTCAAAACACAGAAATGAGCGCTATGCGAGCCATGGTAATTCAGAACCGCATGGCTTTGGATATCCTAACAGCATCAACGGGGGGCGTTTGTGTTCTATTGAATAACACCTGTTGCACATATATCCCAGATAATATACACTCTGCAAACATAACGGGAGCATTAAACAACCTACGGAATCTGCAAAATGTCATGGCACATGACCACTCAGATCCTAACTCTTCTTAGTTAGATTGGATGCTCACAGGGGGATGAATAAATCTGTTTAAGGTTCTCTTAGTTGCAGTAATAGCATGCATGGGCCTTCTGTGTCTCCTGTCAATATGTATTATCCCATGTTGCAAATGCATGGTACAAAGAATAGTAACTCAGTCAGTCACGGTGGCATGTGCAACACTGAACCAGGTGAAAATGCATGAAAATGAAGGGGACGATTATGATGACATGTTGTAAATAAATCACATCGAAAGCCTGAGTGTACTCATACATTGTATTTCATAAAATGACCTTACAACAGAAAATCGAAAGAAGTTGTTGCTTAAGTGAAATGAGAAAAGGTACAATGATGACATACACAGGGCAGATTTTTAAATTCCTTTATTATGTTTCACTGTTTTCATTAAGTATTATTCTTTTAATTTTATGATTTCAAGTATTATTCTTTTATTTTTATGATTTCAAGTATTATTTCAAGTATTATTCTTTTATTTTTATGATTTCAAGTATTATTCTTTTATTTTTATGATTTCAAGTATCATTCTTTTATTTTTATGATTTAAAGTATTAATCAACATTTGACTTTTAATGGTTGCCGAGGGCGGAGGGACCGTATGAGTATTTCCCACAAAATATAATCTGTTTACCGTCCGTGGGTTTCTGCTCATACAGAGTATTTTTCTTATTCGTTTTTATATTAAATGTTTTTACTTGTGATAAAAGGAGGGACTGTTGGATGGGTGTGAAAACTTGTTATCACTCATGTAAAAACTTTGTGTTGCAAGGCACCTGCACTATGCCTTCCTCCCTGTGTGTGTGAATTATTGTTATCTCCATGAGAACCAGCCTCCTTTCTATCTCACACACATACACCCTGTCTGAACTGTCTGTTGAATTGTGTATATAAATAAAGAGATAGGGTGTCAAAACTTTGTAGTTGCACTGCAAAGTGGGCTACCCTTGCTGCAAGTAACTCTGACTGTATCGTTCTTGCCTCTGAGTTGACTAAACAATACCTAACAGTACAGCACTGCAGAATATTTGCTAAACAAATTGCTAAAAAAGAAGGCTGGCTCTGTTCTGGTGACTCCTCTGGAGATCATTATGCAAAGAAGGATTCTTCATTCAATGAAGAACATTATGGAGAACCCTGAGCATCCTCTTCATGAGACTGTCGTACAACAACAGTGTCCTCAGTCAGAGGTTTCTTCAGATCTGCTGTAAGACAGTCCGCTACAGGAGATCCTTCCTTCCCACAGCCATCACCAAATGACTGTTTTTTGAAGAAACCTGTATCAAATGAGCTACAACAACAATTAATTTTGCTTTGGGATGAATAAAGTATTTAGAATTTGAATTGAATTTAATTGAGTTTGAAAAATTGTTGGTATATTGTAATTGAAATATGCTCACAAGCCATTCTAATCTTGATCAATGATAGATATACAGGGATAGTGCATAAAAATACTTATTTGATCAAATAAAGAGTGACTATCTGATTACAACTCCCACATTTTAATCGTTATAAGTCATGGTTTCCAAAGTGGCTATCGTAGAGAAGAAATGAATTCATTTGAGCCTTTGAAAGGACAGCATGAGTAAGAAACTTTTAGAAGGCTTTCTCAAATAATTTATACTTGATACTTATACTTTAACTGAGCTTAAATCTTTCTTTAGCACCATTTTGTCATCAGTTGGTCATTTTTGCTCTTTATATGTAACCATAACAACTCCTGCAGCTTCTTACAATAAAAGTAATTTAGCAGCCAAATGTGTCTGATGTTTCCTCTTTCTCATTTTGAACCTTATCCTATGATAAGGAGATGCAACTGTGAAGTCATCTACAAGAAGGGACAGAGCAGACTGTACTTCTTGAGGAAGCTTAGGTCCTTTGGTGTTTGCAGCAAGATGCTGCATATCTTCTATACATCTGTTGTGGAGAGTGTGATCTCTTCTGCCATCATCTGCTGGGGAGGCAGCATCAGAGCCAGGGATTTATAAAAGCCCAACAAGCTGATAAAGAAGGCTGGCTCTGTTCTGGGGACTCCTCTAGAACCTCTGGATATCATTGGCAAAGAAGGATTCTTCATAAAATGAAGAACAGTATGGAGAACCCTGAGCATCCTCTTCATGAGACTGTCCTACAACAACAGAGTGTCTTCAGTCAGAGGCTTCTTCAGATGTGCTGTAAGACACACAGGAGATCCTCCTGCCCACAGCCATCAGCATCTACAACGGCTCTTTGAAGAAACCTTCATAATGACCTACAACAACATTTAATTTCTCTTTGGGATTAATAAAATATTTTTGAATTGAATTGAATTATCAGTATGTCCATAAGCTAGTGGTACTCACTTTAACATAAACTATGGGTGTATGACACAAGACCCACAGGGCAAACAGCTATGCATGCACACATTCCTAAAGCGATTCAGAGAAACAAACTGACATAATGTTCATGTTTTTGGATTGTGAGAGGAAGGCGGAATCCATGCATGCATAGGGAGAACATGCAAACTCCATGAAGAAAGACCCCTTGCTGGGATTCAGACCCCAGGACATTCTTGCTGCAAGGCAACAGTGCTAACAACTGTGCCATGGTGTTGCAACTACCTAAAATCCACTAACAAAATAATATATTTCGTTGCATATTATATTATTGGAATGTGTCCTTATTGCCTGCTCTAAATGTTGTTTTTTAGGAACATCTCCCTGTTTCTCAGGTTATTTGTACTTTTTGGTACATGGTGCAAATCTGCTATTGTTCTATGTTAGGCACAGAATTTCTCAGGCTAGCTTATTTAAAATAGTGCAAAGCTGCCCAATAATGCTACTGTAGATACTATAGCTGTTGTGTAATTCCATAAATGTAATGCAACCTCTTGTATTTTAAATAATTTGTTATGCTGAACACATCCTAACCAAACCAATATCTCAGCTAGGGCACGAAAATGGCTGGAGCCAGCTCTGCTCACTGAAGACTATTTATGAATAAAATCAAAGATGTTTGAAGAGAACCATGAAGTAAGTACTATAGGATTGTCCAGGAGAATTTACATCCACAGTGAAAACTATTTTGTTTGATTTGCTTGTGTGTCTTATGGAGCATCAGATAGGGAAACACTATTTCCTTTGTGCAGCAGTGTCTAAGAATTGTTAAAACACATAAATATTCATTGCTTTTATTGCCACGCCCAGAAAAGGCACACACCCACACAGACAGAATCACAACAAACAATGCATGTTTGTTTTCCTGATGGATGTATTTAAGGCGTGTTTTCATTTCCCAGCTTGTTTGTTTGTGTGTGTGTGTGTGTGTGTGTGTGGGTGTGTGTGTGTGTTTGTGTGTGTGTGTGTGTGTGTGTGTGTGCGTGTGTGAGAGAGCTTGGCTCCCTGTGCATATCCTCACAGCCCCGGCTGTCATTTTAAGCTGTCCTTTGAGTGGTCCGTGTGTTTTGTTTTTTTAATGTTTGGTACAGTATCTGTTCAGGGAGACACTTGTATATTTGCTGGGGTCAGTAACTCCACTGAAAGAATTGTTTTCTGAAACCCACCAGCTTAGTTGGCTGTTTTGGCTTTGAGTTGACTTGATGTTAGTGACAGTTAGTTTTGGATTTAACTTGTCAGAGTTCTCAGGGTTTAGGGATGGAAAGTGCCAGAGACTGATCCTTTCAGAAATCAGAATTTAGTTGCCAATATGTGCATAATAGCAATAAATCTACGGACACACACAAGCGTTATTGTTTTAGTGTTTCGACAGAAGAGAAAGTCTTGTCAGATTGAGTTTATTTGTCAGTCGCGTTTAATAACGATAGAACATTGTAGAAAGTCTTTGGAAGGAGCGCTGGACTGTGCCGCACTGTATTTGCAATCAATTTTACCACGATTTGGATCGATCGTGACGTCACCTAATTTGGGGGTGGTGCTTGGTCTCGGGAGCTATAGAATACGCCAAAAGCTAGATTGACAGTCGTGAAACCCAATCGGCGTTATTTCTAATACGACAACTCTGCTGTTGGACCCTGGCGTTTGAGTTTTTGTGGTTGTGAGGAATCTGTCGGCCTCTGGGAATCTAATGGCCACCAGCATCCTGGAGATGTCAGAAAAGCATATAATTTGGATTATATTCACTTGGTTGTCGTAGTGGCCCAGCGTTAATCTCGGAAACATCAAGTTATGAAAGGGGGAGCTGCTTGCGCCTGCTAACCCCGTTTAAGCTAGCTCTCTTCAGTAACAAACGTCAGTCATATCGGTGGTTTGGAATCAACCCCTCTGAGGTTGAATTAGCTTAGCTGAGTGTCTTTATATTGCCTAGGACGAACTGTTCTGAACGATTCTCATCTGACAATCCAACCAGGACCCAAACCGGCACTCCATCACCCGGGTTCGGATTCCTGACCGCTGTAAAGCCTCTCAGGTGAGGTGAATGATTAGCCCCGGCAGCTAGCCAGGGCTAACACCTGGGTAGTTTACGGCAAACAGCAGCTCAGGGTGCAGCGTCGAAACCCAATGAGCTTAACTGAGTGTGTGTGTGTGTGTAGTCCACAGCATGAAGCTGTGTGTTGTCGGTATTTTTATGTATGACTCATTAACGTCGAAACATATCCATAATCTTTCGTATTGCTAAAACTCTGTAATTACAGCTGTCTCCACCAAGATCAGATCCTTAATAATTGGTTAGTCATTATTAAAAAGAAAGATTCTGCAGATCAGTTTGCTTCTACTCCCAGAGTGACGTCCACACCCCACGGCCCGCTGTGGGCTCAGCGTCGTTGTAGTTTTGCACATTATAAAATCTCTTAAATTCCTTAAATCAAGCAAGGATTGTTTAATTATATTGGTTTTTTTTCTATTCTTAACTGTGATATTAAGCCTTGGGCTATCCACATAATTCTCTATGCAGGCCCCTTCTCCAGATGAAACCAGCAGGTTCATGAGTTGAGGATCTATAAAAGTCGTTTTGCTGAATTGTGAGACATTTTACAGCACTTTGTTTTCCTCCTCTCGACAGAGCAGTCTTGCTGGCTGATCACCCTAACTGACCCGTGAAAGCTAAACGCTGCTTGGTTGTTCCTACTCTCTGTCCCCTTGTGCAGCTGCCAGTAAGCCTCCATCTAACAGTGGAGATGGTAGCCAGCACATCCACTGTGCTGCAAAGTCGAACTGTGGCAGTTCAGAATTCGGAAGTCATTATTATGAAGTGCATGGTGTTTATGGTGCAAGTTGACGCAGTGATCTTAGCCGCTGTTTATGCAGCATGCTGCCTGACTGCAGCGGCCCCAGTGTGAATGTAGGGCCTTGATGATGATGCTCTGGGCTTCTTCACATGTAAGAAGGTTACCTAGTGTTGGAGAAGAAATAACAGTTGTGTAAAGAATCAATGATTGGTGGTGGTGTGAGGGTACTGCAATATCAAATATTCGGAAGTTTTGCATAGATTAAGACTAAGAATGAGACATTTTTTTGTATTCAACTCTTGGTGTTGTTATGGGTTCTTAATATGTTTAAATCTAAAATTGGTTTTTACTGTGAACTTTTGTGAACCAGTGTGTAACCTTGATAAGAGTCAAGGTTCGGTGCCCTTAAGCTTCCACGCCATCACTACCCATAGTTTGTGCAGTCAGAAATTTTTCCAAATAAGTCAAATTTCATTCCTTTGAAGGAAAGTCTTAATGGCCAGCTGACCAGAAGTGTGCAGCAACAGGTCGGGGAGAGGCAAAGGTGTTTTACTTTATGCTTCATAACTTTTTTAATCTTTGGTATACCTTGATACTGGAAAAAAACACCTAGTTGTATTTGAACTGAAAAGTGAACATTTGCTTTACTAACATGAAAACTTGTTTATTTTCTGGATCAGTTAAAGAATAGAACTAGCTGATAACCAGTTATTCCTACATGTAAATTGGATTCAGGAAAAGTTTGAAAAATGATGTTAAATGTATTTACCCATTGGCATCTGAAAAAAGCTGTTGCTTTCTAACTGCATGATTTACACACATTCAGTAATAAACATTGAGGAACAAAAACTTATTATCAAAAATGATTGAAATGCTTCACAACAGATAGGAATGGGCAAAAAATTCCTTGACTATAAAATCTGCATCAGAGGTGGCACAGGGGTAAATCGCACAATGAGTCCCAGCCCGTAGATGTTTATTGCATGTCCTCCCTCCTCTTTCCACCCTATTTCCTGTAAAGTCATTTTCAAAAATGTGAAAAATACAGGCCCCTAATCCCTAAAAAAACAAAAAACTAGAAGCAAACAGTTAAGGATGTCTGAAAGATGTTGGGTAGCTGTATCCAAGCTGGTACTATGGTTTCAGCTTCTGCTGGGTTGTCTGTATAAAACAATAAGGAAGGTAATTTAATGTCAACAGGTTTCCCTCCAGGTAATTGGGTCTCAACAAACAGGATGGTTTAATGATTTGATGACAGAGTTAAAATATTGTTTTTACTGAGTTTTCAAATCAAATGAAATGCGAGTCAGAAAGGTCACATTAGCTTCTATAGTAAGGTTAAAGGTTAATATCAGAATATAGGCATGCTTTGACAATAGAGTGAAACCTATAAACCCAGAGATGTACAGGAAGTACACTCTTAAAGAACAACACAGTTTTTCAATGTGATCAGAGGCAACATTGAACATGCAGCAGAGTTTTTAAGACCTTTTGAAAACAAACTGATTAATGTGTAATCATCCTACCTGACCACAAATTGCTCACATGTGAACATTTAGCTTTTTGTGTGGTAAGCTAGTTTAAAACTCCTAGTGCTGGATACAGTAAGGCCCCAGCTACACTACTCTGAATTGTTTAACCAGTATTCAAAAAAGCTCTTCCTCAGGGTGGTGTGATTTCAATCAGATATATTGTAATAGCTGTGCTGTGCCAGCAGAAGGCGATGACATTGCCATTCACCCAGCCATCCATTGTCTATACACACTTGTGCCAGGGATGGGGGGTTTATACTGGGGTCTTTCCCCAGTGGTCAATTGGCGAGAGGCGGAGTACGCCCTGGACAGGTTGCCAGTCAAAGGGCAACAGAGAGACACATAGGACAAGCAACCATGTACGCACACACTCGTACATAAGGGTGATGTAGAGAGACAAATGAACTTATCATTGACCATAACTACCTCAATATTGAAAGGCAGAAGGCTAATGAAGGGCTAGTATTCAGGTTCTTTCAAAACAGTTGTAGCTCTTGCTATCTTTAACCCCTTACAGATCATCCCTTTGTTCTGTGATCTACACATATTCTTTATGCCTCCCAATCAGCTGAAAGGGTTAGGGTATCGGGGTGGATGTCAACCTACCAATATTGCGACCCTAATCCCTTCATGAATTTTCTCTTGCATTTTATTAAAACTTCTGCCTAAAAAAGTGTTTAAGTTGAAGGAGTCGTTTAATGAAAAAGGTTTTGAAACCATAGCTTTTTAAAACCTTGGTATACCTTTATTCCTTTAACCAGCTCATGCCCAACTCTGACACTTACATGCTGTCCTCAAACAGGTAATCCGAAGCCACGCTGTTGGAACATGTGCAGAATGTGGCTTGTCATTGTCTTCCTAAAATAAGCAGGGACACCCCTGCTTGGATGGCAGTAGATGTTACTCCAAAACTTGTATGTACCTTTCAGCATTAATGGTTATGTCAAAGATGTGCAGGTTACCCATGCCATGGGTACTAACACATCCTGCCTCAATACCATCACAGATGCTGGCTTTTGAAACAGGGATGTAAACAAATTTTTAACTTACAATTGTCAAATAATGTTTTATTAGATTTACAGGTCCATTCACTAAATTTGAATATTGTTGAAAAGTTCATTTATTACAGTAACTTGGCTCACTAAACATAAAGCATTATATAGATTAACTGTACACAAACTGATGTTTCAAGCCTTTATTTATGTTAATTATTACCACTGGTCTGGCCCTATCACCACAGCCCACCTGCCCTTCATGCAGACGCCTCTCTCTGGAAGAGAAACAGAGGCTTTCCATCTTCTCTCCGATAGAAAGGGAATTCCCCATAGAGGACCACTAACTGCTAGACGTAGCGCTAGTTGCCTTTGATCAGTCAATTCTGCCTCAGAGGCGGGAACTAGCAGCACCCCTATTCCCTTTCTCTGGATGAAGGGACCGAGTTAAGTCACCATCAGCCCACACTCAGGGCCTCCTAGTGTCGGAAGGCTTGAGAATTGGGATCTCCCGCCAGAGGACACAGAATACTGTTACTTTGCCGACACCATCCTAAATGTCTACGGGGCGTCAGCTGTGTGCTGAAACTACAGCAGCTTCAAATGTGGCTCAGTCTCTCCTCTTCTATCACGGAGGTTCTAAAAGGAAAGAGCTGCTGGAAGGTCCTATCAGTCAGGATGGACTGCTGGGGCCCGTTTTTCATTGTTGGAGCAGATGCAGACGTTCCATGACGAGCTGGAGCCAGGCATGAGGCTCCATTTCTGCCTAAAGCCCGCTCTTCCCACACCACTGGCTGCTGGCCGGACTGTCAAGTTCAGCGGCACTCACCGTTGCTGTCGTGGCTCCCCGAGCCACTCTGCCCACCACGTCTTCCACCAAATCACAGCTGCCGCAGCTTCGCAGAGTCGCAAGTCACTGGAGCTGTGTGAGGCTTCCTCCATCTTCAAACGCCCCACCATCATCCCAGTACCCAAGAAACCCACCATCACAGGATTAAATCACTACAGTGCTGTCACCCTGATATCTGTGTTCATTAAATCCTTTACGTGACTGGTGTTGGAGCACTAGAAGGACATCATAGGCCCCCTGCTGGATAACCCTGAAGTGCCTACCGAGCAAACAGGTCGGCAGATGATGTAATCAACTTGGGACTACACTTCATCCTGCAACTCCTCAACCACCCAGGGATGTACACCATGATCCTGTTTGTGGGCTTCAGCTCAGCCTTCAACATCATCAACCCAGACATCCTCCACCAGAAGCGGACCCAGCTCAAAGTCCCGGCCTCCACCTATCAGTGGATCACCAGCTTCCTGATGGACTGGCAACAGCAGGTGAGGCTGGGGAGCATCTTCTCCTGCACAAGAACCATCAGCACTGGCACCCCCTGTGGGTGTGTTTTCTCCCCACTCCTCTTCACCCTCTACACAAATGACTGCACCTCAGCGGACCCACCTGTGAAACTCCTGAAGTTTGCAGATGACACCATTGTTATTGGTCTGATCCAGGACAGTAATGAGTCTGCATACAGACAGAAGGTGGATCGGCTGGTACACTGGTGTAGTCAGAACCACCTGGAACTCAACCCACTTAAGACTGTGGAGATGATGGTGGAGTTTCGGAGAACACCACCCCCACACACCCTCCTCACCATCCTCAACAGCACTGTGTCTACTGTGGACCACTTCCGGTTCCTAGGAACCACCATCTCTTGAAATCTGAGATGGACCTTACACATTGACAATGTTCAGAAGAAGGCCCAGCAGAGACTATTTCCTGAGGCAACTCAAGAAATCCAACCTTCCAGAGGAGCTAATGGTAATCTTCTACACTGACATCATTCAGTCAGTTTTGTGCTCATCCATCTCTTTGTGGTTTGGTTCATCCACAAAACAGGACAGGTTTAAACTGCAACAAACAATCAAGGCTGAAGAGAGAATCATCAGGGCTGACCAGGACTTATACAGGTCTAGGGTCAGGAAAAGGGCAGTTAAAATCTATGCAGACCCCACACACCCTGCACGCAAACGGTCTAGGCTTTTACCTTCAGGTCTACACTACAGAGCGCTGTTTGCTAAAACCAGCTGCCACAGAGACAGTTTCTTTCCCCAAGCTGTTTCTCTGATGAACACTTGACAGAGTTTCAGAACAACACCAAGCATACTTAGACTGATCTCACATTATATTCTATTGTAAATTGTATATATATGTACTTTAGATATTTTAATCTTTTCCATTATTTTATATAATTCAATCCAATTTCAATTCAGTTTATTTATATAGTGCTAATTCACAACACATGTCGTCTCAAGGCACTTCACAGAGTCAGGTACATACAGGTCCTTCTCAAAATATTAGCATATTGTGATAAAGTTCATTATTTTCCATAATGAAATGATGAAAATTTAACATTCATATATTTTAGATTCATTGAACACTAACTGAAATATTTGAGGTGTTTTATTGTCTTAATACGGATGATTGTGGCATACAGCTCATGAAAACCCAAAATTCCTATCTCACAAAATTAGCATATTTCATCCGACCAAAAAAAGAAAAGTGTTTTTAATACAAAAAACGTCAACCTTCAAATAATCATGTACAGTTATGCACTCAATACTTGGTCGGGAATCCTTTGGCAGAAATGACTGCTTCAATGCGGCGTGGCATGGAGGCAATCAGCCTGTGGCACTGCTGAGGTCTTATGGAGGCCCAGGATGCTTCGATTAGCGGCCTTTAGCTCATCCAGAGTGTTGGGTCTTGAGTCTCTCAACGTTCTCTTCACAATATCCCACAGATTCTCTATGGGGTTCAGGTCAGGAGAGTTGGCAGGCCAATTGAGCACAGTGATATGGTCAGTAAACCATTTACCAGTGGTTTTGGCACTGTGAGCAGGTGCCAGGTCGTGCTGAAAAATGAAATCTTCATCTCCATAAAGCTTTTCAGCAGATGGAAGCATGAAGTGCTCCAAAATCTCCTGATAGCTAGCTGCATTGACCCTGCCCTTGATAAAACACAGTGGACCAACACCAGCAGCTGACACGGCACCCCAGACCATCACTGACTATGGGTACAGTGACACTGGACTTCTGGCATTTTGGCATTTCCTTCTCCCCAGTCTTCCTCCAGACTCTGGCACCTTGATTTCCGAATGACATGCAGAATTTGCTTTCATCTGAAAAAAGTACTTTGGACCACTGAGCAACAGTCCAGTGCTGCTTCTCTGTAGCCCAGGTCAGGCGCTTCTGCCGCTGTTTCTGGTTCAAAAGTGGCTTGACCTGGGGAATGCGGCACCTGTAGCCCATTTCCTGCACACGCCTGTGCACGGTGGCTCTGGATGTTTCTACTCCAGACTCAGTCTACTGCTTCCGCAGGTCCCCCAAGGTCTGGAATCGGCCCTTCTCCACAATCTTCCTCAGGGTCCGGTCACCTCTTCTCGTTGTGCAGCGTTTTCTGCCACACCTTTTCCTTCCCACTGACTTCCCACTGAGGTGCCTTGATACAGCACTCTGGGAACAGCCTATTCGTTCAGAAATTTCTTTCTGTGTCTTACCCTCTTGCTTGAGGGTGTCGACAGTGGCCTTCTGGACAGCAGTCAGGTCGGCAGTCTTACCCATGATTGGGGTTTTGAGTGATGAACCAGGCTGGGAGTTTTAAAGGCCTCAGGAATCTTTTGCAGGTGTTTAGAGTTAACTCGTTGATTCAGATGATTAGGTTCATAGCTCGTTTAGAGACCCTTTTAATGATATGCTAATTTTGTGAGATAGGAATTTTGGGTTTTCATGAGCTGTATGCCAAAATCATCCGCATTAAGACAATAAAAGACCAGAAATATTTCAGTTCGTGTGCAATGAATCTAAAATATATGAATGTTAAATTTTCATCATGACATTATGGAAAATAATGAACTTTATCACAATATGCTAATATTTTGAGAAGGACCTGTACATTCCAATTAATCCTAACCATTGAACAGCGCAGTCAGATTCAGTTATTTTTTGCAAATTGGATAAAAAGTTTTTCTATCTAAGGAAACCCAGCAGATTTCATCAAGTCAGAGATTTGTAGCAGTCACTCCTCCTGGAAGAGCATGTAGCAACAGTGGACAGTCACTGGCATTGACTTTGCAGCAGTCCCTCATAATGAGCATGTATGTAGCGACAGTGGAGAGGAAAAACTCCCTTTTAACAGGAAGAAACCTCCAGCAGAACCAGGCTCAGTGTGAGCGGCCATCTGCCACAACCGACCGGTGGTTTGAGAGAACAGAGCAGAGATACAAAAAGAACACAGAAGCACTGATCCAGAAGTACTTTCTATGGGAAGGAAAAGTAAATGTTAATGGATGTAACTCCTTTAGGCGTTTCATCTAGAAAGAAAGAACAGATAAACTCTGAGCCAGTTTTCAAGGTTTGAGTCTGAAAGAGAGCACATATAATTAGTTACAGTAAAAGCTCAGTCAATTGCTATGTCTAGGAGAGAGAAAGGGTTAAACACTGAAACGGGGCCAAGTGGATCATTGGTAGAGGGTGAGAATTAAGTTGTTGCCAGCAGAAGCTTGGACGATGCCCCCCTCCAGAAAGGTGTCACAGGTAGACACAGAGCCAGGCCAGGTGTAGCTTCTATGAAGAGAAAAGAAAGAGAACATAAAGTTAAAAGCTGAAATAACAGCAAATAATGCAAAATTGGAGAGTACTGTGAGAATTTAGCGAAGAGAGTGAAAGTGGTCATTATGTCCTCCAGCAGCCTAAGCCTATTGCAGCATAACTACAGAGATAGCTCAGGATAACCTAAGCCACTCTAATTATAAGCTTTATCAAAAAGGAAAGTTTGAAGCCTACCCTTAAAAGTAGACAGGGTGTCTGCCTCACAGACTAAAACTCGGAGCTGGTTCCACAGGAGAGAAGCCTGATAACTAAAGGATATGCCTCCCATTCTACTTCTAGAGACTCTAGGAACCACCAGTAAACCTGCAGTCTGAGAACGAAGTGCTCTGTTAGGAATACAGGTCCTTCTCAAAATATTAGCATATTGTGATAAAGTTCATTATTTTCCATAATGTCATGATGAAAATTTAACATTCATATATTTTAGATTCATTGCACACTAACTGAAATATTTCAGGTCTTTTATTGTCTTAATACGGATGATTTTGGCATACAGCTCATGAAAACCCAAAATTCCTATCTCACAAAATTAGCATATCATTAAAAGGGTCTCTAAACGAGCTATGAACCTAATCATCTGAATCAACGAGTTAACTCTAAACACCTGCAAAAGATTCCTGAGGCCTTTAAAACTCCCAGCCTGGTTCATAACTCAAAACCCCAACCATGGGTAAGACTGCCGACCTGACTGCTGTCCAGAAGGCCACTATTGACACCCTCAAGCAAGAGGGTAAGACACAGAAAGAAATTTCTGAACGAATAGGCTGTTCCCAGAGTGCTGTATCAAGGCACCTCAGTGGGAAGTCTGTGGGAAGGAAAAAGTGTGGCAGAAAACGCTGCACAACGAGAAGAGGTGACCGGACCCTGAGGAAGATTGTGGAGAAGGGCCGATTCCAGACCTTGGGGGACCTGCGGAAGCAGTGGACTGAGTCTGGAGTAGAAACATCCAGAGCCACCGTGCACAGGCGTGTGCAGGAAATGGGCTACAGGTGCCGCATTCCCCAGGTCAAGCCACTTTTGAACCAGAAACAGCGGCGGAAGCGCCTGACCTGGGCTACAGAGAAGCAATACTGGACTGTTGCTCAGTGGTCCAAAGTACTTTTTTCAGATGAAAGCAAATTCTGCATGTCATTCGGAAATCAAGGTGCCAGAGTCTGGAGGAAGACTGGGGAGAAGGAAATGCCAAAATGCCAGAAGTCCAGTGTCAAGTACCCACAGTCAGTGATGGTCTGGGGTGCCATGTCAGCTGCTGGTGTTGGTCCACTGTGTTTTATCAAGGGCAGGGTCAATGCAGCTAGCTATCAGGAGATTTTGGAGCACTTCATGCTTCCATCTGCTGAAAAGCTTTATGGAGATGAAGATTTCATTTTTCAGCACGACCTGGCACCTGCTCACAGTGCCAAAACCACTGGTAAATTGTTTACTGACCATGGTATCACTGTGCTCAATTGACCTGCCAACTCTCCTGACCTGAACCCCATAGAGAATCTGTGGGATATTGTGAAGAGAACGTTGAGAGACTCAAGACCCAACACTCTGGATGAGCTAAAGGCCACTATCGAAGCATCCTGGGCCTCCATAAGACCTCAGCAGTGCCACAGGCTGATTGCCTCCATGCCACGCCGCATTGAAGCAGTCATTTCTGCAAAAGGATTCCCGACCAAGTATTGAGTGCATAACTGTACATGATTATTTGAAGGTTGACGTTTTTTGTATTAAAAACACTTTTCTTTTATTGGTCGGATGAAATATGCTAATTTTGTGAGATAGGAATTTTGGGTTTTCATGAGCTGTATGCCAAAATCATCCGTATTAAGACAATAAAAGACCTGAAATATTTCAGTTAGTGTGCAATGAATCTAAAATATATAAATGTTAAATTTTCATCATGACATTGTGGAAAATAATGAACTTTATCCCAATATGCTAATATTTTGGGAAGGACCTGTATATGGAACAATCAAATCTCTGATGTATGATGGACCTAGATCATTAAGGGTTAGGGTTATATGTGAGGAGGAGAATTTTAAATTATATTCTGGATTTAACAGGAGCCAATGAAGGGAAGCTAAAGTAGGAGAAATATGATCGCTCTTTTTAATTTTGATCAGAAGTCTTGCTGCAGCATTTTGAATCAGCTGAAGGCCTTTAACTGCATTTTTTGGACATCCTGATAATAAAGAATTACAATAGTCCAGCCTTGAAGTAACAAATCCATGGACTAGTTTTTCAGCGTCACTCCTGGATAGGATATTTCTAATTTTTCCAATGTTCCGGAGGTGATAGAAGGAAATCCTAGAAACCTGTTTAATATGGGATTTAAATGACATGTCCTGGTCAAAAATAATACTAAGGTTTTTTACTTTATTATCGGAGGTCAATTTAATGCCATCCAGGTTGAGTGATTGACTAAGCAGTTTCTTTTTTAATGACTCCGGTCCAAAGACAACAACTTCTGTCTTGTCTGAATTTAGAAGCAGAAAATTTAAAGTCATCCATGTTTTTATGTCTTCAAGACATGCTTGTAATCTCTCTAACTGGTTGGGCCCTTCAGGATTTATGGATAAGAAAAGCTGTATATCATCATCATAACTGTGAAAATGTATCCTATGCTGCCTGATAATTTTAACTATTGAAAGCATATATATAATAAAGAGAATTGGCCCAAGTACTGAACCCTGTGGTACTCTACAATTAACCCTGGAGTTTAAAGATAATTTATCATTTACATGAATAAACTATCCAGCCTTGTGCTGTTCTCCCGATCCCTACAGCATATTCCAGCCTTTCTAAGAGAATATTGTGATCAACTAACAAATGCAGCACTGAGATCTAAAAGGACAAGTACAGACATAAGTCCATTATCTTAGGCCATAAGAATATCATTGGTGACTTTCAGCAGAGCTGTTTCAGTGCTATGATGAGCTCTGAAACCTGACTGAAACTCTTCAAACAGGTCATTGCTGTGTAAATGTTCACACATTTGATTAGCAACTGTTTTCTCAAGAATTTTAGATAAGAATGGAAGATTGGATGTAGGTCTGTAATTTTTCAAGTCATCACGATGAAGTGAAGGTTTCTTAAGTAAAGGTTTAATTACAGCTGCCTTAAAAGCCTGTGGTACATATCCATTTACTAAGGATAGATCAATCATATCTAAAATGGGGCTGGTAATCAGAGGGAACACTTCCTTAAATAATTTGGTTGGGATTGGGTCTAACATACAAGTTGAAGGTTAAGATGAAGTTAATATTTCTGATAACTCAGGAAGCTCCACAGGATCAAAACATTCCAAACACGGATCAAGTTCTACAGTTACTTCCAATGTTGTCTCACTTGCTGAGGATGAAGTAATCATCTTCGGGAGTATGTCAAATATTTTATTTTTAATAGAATCAATTTTATTTAGGAAGAATCCCATAAAGTCATGAGGGCTGAGAGCTAAGGGAATGGATGGCTCAACAGAGCTATGACTGTGTAAGTTTAGCAACTGTACCAAAGAGAAACCTAGGATTATTCTTGTTCTCTTCTATTAATGACGAGAAATAAACTGTTCTGGCTTGGCAAAGTGTCTTTTTATACAACAGAAATCTATTTTTCCAGATTAAGTAGGAATTATTTAGGTGTGTAGAGCACCATCTTTTCTCCAATTTTCTAGCATCGTGCTTTAAAGTACGCAGCTGTGAATTAAGCCAGTCTCCTATGAATAATTACATTCTTTTTCAAGGGGGCTGCATTGTCTAATGCACCACGCAATGATGAAGTACTACTGTTAAACAGAATTAACATGAATTTGTATATATTTGTCTATATATATATATATATATATATACAGGGGTTGGACAATGAAACTGAAACACCTGTCATTTTAGTGTGGGAGATTTCAAGGCTAAATTGGACCAGCCTGGTAGCCAGTCTTCATTGATTGCACATTGCACCAGTAAGAGCAGAGTGTGAAGGTTCAATTAGCAGGGTAAGAGCACAGTTTTGCTCAAAATATTGAAATGCACACATTATGGGTGACATACCAGAGTTCAAAAGAGGACAAATTGTTGGTGCACATCTTGCTGGCGCATCTGTGACCAAGACAGCACGTCTTTTTGATGTATCAAGAGCCACGGTATCCAGGGTTATGTCAGCAAACCACCAAGAAGGACGAACCACATCCAACAGGATTAACTGTGGACCCAAGAGGAAACTGTCTGAAAGGGATGTTCAGGTGCTAACTCGGATTGTATCCAAAAAACATAAAACCACGGCTGCCCAAATCACGGCAGAATTAAATGTGCTCCTCAGCTCTCCTGTTTCCACCAGAACTGTCTGTCAGGAGCTCCACGGGGTCAATATACACGGCCGGGCTGCTATAGCCAAACCTTTGGTCAATCATGCCAATGCCAAACGTCGGTTTCAATGGTGCAAGGAGTGCAAATCTTGGGCTGTGGACAATGTACAACATGTATTGTTCTCTGATGAGTCCACCTTTACTGTTTTCCCCACATCCAGGAGAATTACGGTGTGGAGAAGCCCCAAAGAAGCGTACCACCCAGACTGTTGCATGCCCAGAGTGAAGCATGGGGGTGGATCAGTGATGGTTTGGGCTGCCATATGGCATTCCCTCGGCCCAATACTTGTGCTAGATGGGCGCGTGACTGCTAAGGACTACCGAACCATTCTTGAGGACAATGTGCATCCAATGGTTCAAACATTGTATCCTGAAGGCGGTGCACTAATACACACAGCAAGACTGGTGAAAGATTGGTTTGATGAACATGAAAGTGAAGTTGAACATCTCCAATGGCCTGCACAGTCACCAGATCTAAATATTATCGAGCCACTTTGGGGTGTTTTGGAGGAGCGAGTCAGGAAACGTTTTCCTCCACCAGTATCACGTAGTGACCTGGCCGCTATCCTGCAAGAAGAATGGCTTAAAATCCCTCTGACCACTGTGCAGGACTTGTGTATGTTATTCCGAAGACGAATTGATGTTGCATTGGCCGCAAAAGGAGGCCCTACACCATACTAATAAATTATTGTGGTCTAAAACCAGGTGTTTGAGTTTCATTGTCCAACCCCTGTGTGTATATATATATATACATATCTATATATGCAAAGTGTGCCAGAGTGTAATTGCTTGTTTGTTTGTACAAACTTGGCAATAAAGCTGATTCGGATTCTTCATTCCAACGTATATGCGACTCTAGAATAAAACCAATATTTGCATTTTAGACAGTTCAAAACCTTTTTTCTTTTAATCTGGTTCCCACATCCATTTATATTCCATGATATTGTATTAATATATCCTTTAACCATCTTTCTCTATCTGGTATAAACTGTATGTCTTGAACTGTTGCTAAGTACATTTCAGCAGTCCATTTCATGACCATTATTAACACTTACAAATTTTAACACTGTCACTACAGCCCCAAAACCTAGAATCAACATGGATTTTACTTATGTTCGCCGGTTAAAATACAACTTCCATGATAACAGATGTCCTTTACTTAGTGCCTTTTAGAAATTTTTCAGTTTCTACTTTGTCTCTGAATGTCTTCCCCTCTCCAGGTGAAGAATAGCGTCATTGGACACACCAGCCAGTGTTTTACTTCCATCTCCTGCAGGCAGTTCTTAACAATAAAAAGCTTTACGTTTCTCCACAAGCTCCCTCGTCAGATCCTCAAAGGACAGTTTGCAGCCTTCCCACTCCAATCCACATTTCTCTTTGGCCATCTGCAGCACCTTGTCTCTAGCCGAAGAGCGCAAGAACTGTATCGGGATAGTCTGGAGTGGTTTGTTCATTTAGGGCCCAGTGAGCTACCCACAAGGGCGAATCCCAGAGAATGGATCTTCTCCACATACTGAAACATTTCACCTCCTTCTTTCAGCCCCACCATTCTCACGTTATTCCTCCAGCTCCTATTCTCCAAGTCCTCTATTGGTGACGATAGCACTAAAGATTTCATGTCGCATTTCTCCACACATTTCTTCACCCATGCATTCACATGTTCTACATCGGACACTCGTTCCACTTCACCCAGTCTTATTTGAATATTTTCCACTTGGTCCTTAAGCTCTTTTGTGGTTTCCTTGATTAAGACATCTGTAGCCACTACTTTGATTGTCCTGTTCATTTTTTGCAGTTGTTCCATAAAGTTGCAGTCTGTATTGTCCTCTTCAGAACAGCCTAAATCCTTCAGAGGTTTTTGGGTTACTGACACATTTTCAGGCTTTCGGTTAATCCCGGTTGCTAGCTTGCTTCTTGTTCCCACACCTTTAAAAACAAGATAGCTTTGCTGTTACTCGACATTGCTCAGGAGGACTACTAAGGTCTAACCCTTAATTGAAATTTGTTGTTCTAATGCATTTGTTCTAAAGCACTTAAATCCTGGCAAGTTCAAAGTTCGAATTTAGTTTAAAAAAAAGGCCTGTTGGCTCATGGAGCTCCCCTAGCGTGCTGCCATCTTCTGCTGTGGTCCCACGTGACTCCAGTAATAACATTAACAGAAAGCACTTAATTTCAGGGTAGATTTCCATCATTCAAAAGGGTTGGACAATTTGAGAGCACATCCATGAGTACAGGTATCATATGGGCCAATGAAACAACAGTATTCATCAGTAAAAATCAAGGGTACATGAAAAACATGGATGGGGCCTGGAATTAGCCTATTTCAGTTAGACTGTCACTACCAGCGATTGGCTTGGCAGACAACAAAAGTCTGATCTTTTTTCCAGTTAGTGAACTCACCATGTCTAGTTTACTGTAGTGCCAGAACTCTTCAATATGGGAGCTGTTAGACATTTTCAATATCAGTGAAGTCAGAGGAAAAGCAAAAGCTGGAGAAAACTTTGCCCCTTTGAGGTATCCGTTAAAGAACATAGTGGATGTGGAAATGTTAGCAGCCTGTGCAAATTACAGAGATGGATGTTTACAGTTATTCCTCCTGTGCTAAACTCTAATGAAAGTTGTTAAAGAAAGGTATAAAACCTCTGCCACATGTTGTCTTTGTTTTAAAATGATAATCAGATATTCAGTTTTCCTGCAGGCCTGGATCAGTGTGTAATGTTACCGTTTGCTCGTTCTCGTCGTCTTCCGCTTCATCCGGGACCGGGTCGCGGGGGCAGCAGACTTAGTAGAGACACCCAGACGTCCCTCTCCCCAGACACATCCTCCAGCTCCTCCGGGGGGAGCCCAAGGCGTTCCCAGGCCAGCCGAGAGACATAGTCCCTCCTGCGTGTCCTGGGCCTTCCCCTGGGCCTCCTTCCCCCTCCCGAAGGCATCCAGGAGGGATCCAGTGTAGATGCCCGAGCCACCTCAACTGGCTCCTCTCGATGTAGAGGAGCAGCGGGTCTACTCCGAGCTCCTCCTGAATGGCTGAGCTCCTCACCTTATCTTTAAGGGAGTGCCCGGCCACCCTACAGAGGAAGCTCATTTCAGCCGCTTGTATCTAGGATCTCGTTCTTGCAGTCGTGACCCCAAAGAGACCGGATGGCCCCTAATAAAGGTCCCCCAAGGACTCCTTACTCCTGGAGCACCCCCCATAGGGTACCACAAGGGATACAGTCTATTGCCTTCTCCATGTCCACAAAAATACATGTGGACCGATTGGGCAAACTCCTCAAGTACCCTGCAAGAGGGTGTAGAGCTGGTCCAGTGTTCCACGGCAGAGAAAAACAACACTGCTCCTCCTGAAGCCGAGGTTCGACTATCGGCCAGAATCTCTTCTCCAATACCCTGGCATAGGCCTTACCAGGAAGGTTGAGGAGTGTGATCCCCCTATAGTTGGAACACACCCTCCGGTCATCCTTCTTATAAAGGGGGACCACCACCACGGTCTGCCGGTCCAGGGGCACTGTCCCCGACCGCCACGCAATATTTCTGTGGCCTGTCAACCATGACATCACTGCAACATCCAGAAACCTAAGGTACTCAGGGCGGATCTCATCCAACCCCGACACTGTTGGTGTCCACCACCAGGTTTCGCGGATTCCCGCCGCGACAGGCACCACAGACCTACGGGCAGCAGCATTGACAATAGATGAGGAAAACATGGTCCACTCTGACTATGTCTCCAACCTCCTCCGGAATCTGTTCAAAGCTCTCCTGGAGGTGGGAGTTGAATGCATCCCTGGCTGAGGGCTCCGCCAGACGTTCCCAGCAGACCCTCACTATGCGTTTGGGCCTGCCAAGTCTGTCTGGCTTTCTCCTCTTCCAGCGCATCCAACTCACCACCAGGTGGTGATCAGTGGAGAGCTCAGCCCCTTTCTTCACCCGCGTGTCCAAAACATGCGGCCAAAGTTCTGAAAACAACACCACCTGCTTAGGGTGTCCTGGTCCCTCATGGTTCCCCCCTGCAGGTGGTGGGCCCACTGGGGGATGGCCTCGCGTCTCTTGTTCGGGCTTGGCCCAGCCAGGTCCCACGAGGAACAACCCAGCCACCAGGCACTCCGACGAGTCCTGACCCCAGGCCTGGCTCCAGTGTGGGACCCCGGCTCCGCCGTACCGGGCGATGTCTCGTGCCTCGATTGTGGTCCTCATGAAGGAGTCTTGAAGCGCTCTTTGTCTGACCCATCACCTAGAGCCTGTTTGCCATGGGAGACCCTTCCAGGGGCATTTAAGCCCCAGACAACATAGCCTCTAGGATCATTTGAGCACTCAACCCCTCCACCACGTTAAGGTGACGGTTGAAGGAAGGGTGTTACCCTTTGTTGCATAGTAACAGCAAATACAGTGCCTTGCGAAAGTACTCGGCCCCTTTGAACTGGTGAACCTCTTGCCACATTTCTGGCTTCAAACATAAAGATATAAAATTATAATTTTGTGAAGAATCAACAAGTGGGACACAATTGTGAAGTGGAATGAAATTTATTGGATGTGTCAAACTTTTTTAACAAATAAAAAACTGAAAAGTGGGGTGTGCAATATTATTCGGCCCCTTTACTTTCAGTGCAGCAAACTCACTCCAGAAGTTCAGTGAGGATCTCTGAATGATACAATGTTGTCCCAAATGACTGATGAAGATAAATAGAATCCACCTGT
The DNA here is from genome assembly GCF_021462225.1 of Girardinichthys multiradiatus. Lineage (NCBI taxonomy): Eukaryota > Metazoa > Chordata > Actinopteri > Cyprinodontiformes > Goodeidae > Girardinichthys > Girardinichthys multiradiatus. The sequence goes on from NC_061798.1 coordinate 1,268,829, forward strand.
GTGTAATCAAGTCTCCGTATAAATGCACCTGCTCTGTGATAGTCTCAGGGTTCTGTTCAAAGCACAGAGAGCATCATGAAGACCGAGGAACACACCAGGCAGGTCCAAGATACTGTTGTGGAGAAGTGTAAAGCCGGATTTGGATACAAAAAGATTTCCCAAGCTTTAAACATCCCAAAGAGCACCGTGGAAGCAATCATATTGAAATGGAAGGAGTATCAGACCAAATCTGCCAAGACCCGGCCATCCCTCTAAACTTTCATCTCGAACAAGGAGAAGACTGATCAGAGATGCAGCCAAGAGGCCCATGATCACTCTAAATGAACTGCAGAGATCTACAGCTGAGGTGGGAGAGTCTGTCCATAGGACAGCAATCAGTCGTACACTGCACAAATCTGGCCTTTATGGAATAGTGGCAAGAAGAAAGCCTTTTCTCAAAGATATCCATAAAAAGTCTAGTTTAAAGTTTGCCACAAGCCACCTGGGAGACACACCAAACATGTGGAAGAAGGTGCTCTGGGTCAGATGAAACCAAAATCGAACGAGTTGGCCACAATGCAAAACGATATGTTTGGCGTAAAAGCAACACAGCTCATCACTCTGAACACACCATCCCCACTGTCAAACATGGTGGTGGCAGTATCATGGTTTGGGCCTGCTTTTCGTCAGCAGGGACAAGGAAGATGGTCAAAATTGATGCGAAGATGGATGGGGCCAAATACAGGACTATTCTGGAAGAAAACCTGTTGGAGTCTGCAAGAGACCTGAGACTGGGACGAAGATTTATCTTCCAACAAGACAATGATCGTAAACATAAAGCCAAATCTACAATGGAATGGTTCACAAATGAATGTATCCAGGTGTTGGAATGGCCAAGTCAAAGTCCAGACCTGAATCCAATCGAGAATCTGTGGAAAGAGCTGAAGACTGCTGTTCACGAACGCTCTCCATCCAATCTCACTGAGCTCGAGCTGTTTTGCAACGAAGAATGGGCCAGAATTTCGGTCTCTAGATGTGCAAAACTGATAGGGACATACTAAGCGACTTGCAGCTGTATTTGCAGCAAAGTTGGCGCTACAAAGTATTAACGCAAGGGGGCCGAATAATCTTGCACGCCCCACTTTTCAGTTTTTTATTTGTTAAAGTTTGACACATCCAATAAATTTCATTCCACTTCATGATTGTGTCCCACATGTTGTTGATTCGTCATAAAAAATTAGAATTTTATATCTTTATGTTTGAAGCCTGAAATGTGGCAAGAGGTTGACCAGTTCAAGGGGGCCGAGTACTTTCGCAAGGCACTGTAAATCATTTAAGAACACATCTACCAGTATATCAGAGGTGTTTCCTCTCAAATAGAAAGTTGGACACAGCAGCTATTTTTAAGGGGTCTTGTAAATAATAAATACAGGTCCTTCTCAAAATATTAGCATATTGTGATAAAGTTCATTATTTTCCATAATGTCATGATAAAAATTTAACATTCATATATTTTAGATTCATTGCACACTAACTGAAATATTTCAGGTCTTTTATTGTCTTAATACGGATGATTTTAGCATACAGCTCATGAAAACCCAAAATTCCTATCTCACAAAATTAGCATATCATTAAAAGGGTCTCTAAACGAGCTATGAACCTAATCATCTGAATCAACGAGTTAACTCTAAACACCTGCAAAAGATTCCTGAGGCCTTTAAAACTCCCGGCCTGGTTCATCACTCAAAACCCCAATCATGGGTAAGACTGCCGACCTGACTGCTGTCCAGAAGGCCACTGTTGACACCCTCAAGCAAGAGGGTAAGACACAGAAAGAAATTTCTGAACGAATAGGCTGTTCCCAGAGTGCTGTATCAAGGCACCTCAGTGGGAAGTCTGTGGGAAGGAAAAGTGTGGCAGAAAACGCTGCACAACGAGAAGAGGTGACCGGACCCTGAGGAAGATTGTGGAGAAGGGCCGATTCCAGACCTTGTGGGACCCGCGGAAGCAGTGGACTGAGTCTGGAGTAGAAACATCCAGAGCCACCGTGCACAGGCGTGTGCAGGAAATGGGCTACAGGTGCCGCATTCCCCAGGTCAAGCCACTCTTGAACCAGAAACAGCGGCGGAAGCGCCTGACCTGGGCTACAGAGAAGCAGCACTGGACTGTTGCTCAGTGGTCCAAAGTACATTTTTCGGATGAAAGCAAATTCTGCATGTCATTCGGAAATCAAGGTGCCAGAGTCTGGAGGAAGACTGGGGAGAAGGAAATGCCAAAACGCCAGAAGTCCAGTGTCAAGTACCCACAGTCAGTGATGGTCTGGGGTGCCGTGTCAGCTGCTGGTGTTGGTCCACTGTGTTTTATCAAGGGCAGGGTCAATGCAGCTAGCTATCAGGAGATTTTGGAGCACTTCATGCTTCCATCTGCTGAAAAGCTTTATGGAGATGAAGATTTCATTTTTCAGCACGACCTGGCACCTGCTCACAATGCCAAAACCACTGGTAAATGGTTTACTGACCATGGTATCACTGTGCTCAATTGGCCTGCCAACTCTCCTGACCTGAACCCCATAGAGAATCTGTGGGATATTGTGAAGAGAACGTTGAGAGACTCAAGACCCAACACTCTGGATGAGCTAAAGGCCGCTATCGAAGCATCCTGGGCCTCCATAAGACCTCAGCAGTGCCACAGGCTGATTGCCTCCATGCCACGCTGCATTGAAGCAGTCATTTCTGCCAAAGGATTCCCGACCAAGTATTGAGTGCATAACTGTACATGATTATTTGAAGGTTGACGTTTTTTGTATTAAAAACACTTTTCTTTTTTTGGTTGGATGAAATATGCTAATTTTGTGAGATAGGAATTTTGAGTTTTCATGAGCTGTATGCCACAATCATCCGTATTAAGACAATAAAAGACCTGAAATATTTCAGTTAGTGTGCAATGAATCTAAAATATATGAATGTTAAATTTTCATCAATTCATTATGGAAAATAATGAACTTTATCACAATATGATAATATTTTGAGAAGGACCTGTACATGTCTTCTTCATATTGAGCGCTTCTGTGTCTTGAGGTTTGCTAAAATAAATAAAAATGTTAGAAATGAAAATGTGTCTTCTTTTTATAATATAACTAAGGGCCTTTATTTTTCTTTTTTCAACAATGGGCAGACAGGAAAGAGGGGCAGAGAGAGGGGGAGACATTTGGCAAAGGTCGCCAGGTCCGGGACGGTCGCATTGAGGACTGTAGCCTCTATATATGCCCGCACTCTTAATCCCTACACCATAAGGCCCTGTGCCCTGAAAATCCTGGTAGTAGATTTCTTGTGATGCAGACAAATGGCTCAGAAACCCTGGGCTGTCTTGGAGAAAGTATTCAACCAGAAAGCAGGAAATTAAACATCACTAATGTTTATTATAGGTCTCTAAGAGAAATCCATATCAGTAGACAAGCTGAACAAAAATTGGATCAAAAACTCTGTTCAAGGTCAAAATCAAAATGTCAAAAATGTTTTTCATAAATACAATTTGCTTCTTTGAAGAATGATCCCCATTTTAACAACTAAGCTGTTTTGATACCCAAACAGCAGATCTTTTTTATTGCAGGTAATATCCTTATGGCCACGTTCACCAATATTGCATAATTTCCAAATATAGTGCAGCCCTAATTCAAAATAATGCACAATATTACCTTACCTGTAAAGGTTGTGCCTCTTAATGTGTACATACTGGTGTCTTATGTTTCCTTATTATGTTTTTCTGTCGTTATTGCTGTAGGCAGCACTTGGACCAACCGTCATATTGGATTCTCTGGGTTTTTGGCAGCCCATACAATTTACACCACCAGTGTCCTAACCACATGGAGAATATGATCATCATTCTGTCCATCAAGACAGGGGATTGAAGGTGGGAAGTAGGGGATGTTTTCAATGTCCAATGAGGAGACTAAACTTTAAAGGCCTGATGTAAAACTTTTGTCAGGAATCTCTATTTTTCCTGCTCCAGAAGCCATTTTTCCTAATTTTGTTGCAGTTGTTTTAGCCTATTACTCAAGAAAGGCAGCATCATTTTATGGAACAGGTAATGTGTTATCCAAGCCTCTGTTCTGTCTGAAGGGGAAACAAACAGAAGGAAGTTCCTGGAGAAGAGGACAAAGAGAAAAAGACACCCATACCTGGAAGGCTGATTGTTACATAACCAACAGCCACGTTCAAGCACGGTGTAACAAAGACCCTCATCAGTGACTGCTATAATTCTGTTACATTGCTGCTTGAAATAAGATAATCATCATGCTACTGCTGTGGGTCATCACTGAGTGTAAAAAAACTCAGCAACTGCATGTGCATGGATACCAATGGATGGTCTGCTGGATTTAGCTCTGAGTGTTTTGGAGAAAAGCACTCAGTCGTTTCTTCCTTTTTTGCCATTAAATCAGCTTGGGGATGTAGCTGGCAGGTGAGGTGGTTTCAGTTGGCCACCGCTGGGGTTTAGGGATGTCCCGACACAGGAAAACCAGATTCCTCTACTGGCCTGAGTCCAGACTGCTCTGTCTAATACACGTCCTGGACTGAAGATTTGTTTCCCCTTCAACACAGTAAAAGTGGATTGACATTGTTTTTATTTGCAACAGCTTTGTTACACTGCCTGATGGTTTTTTCTGAACATTTTACTATTTTAAACAAACTGGATGCCGATGTCTAGAGCCACTTCTCCAATCTGAAGAAAGCTACAGAGAAAGGACAACGGTGACCTCAGCAATCACCATCAAAGCATTCCTCTTCTTTCTTTGTTTCTGCCTCATTAGATTTTTCCCTCTCTTACTATATCTCCAGTCTTTACCAGAACAGGTCTACCTCTGCCTTCATACCTCATACTGTTCCTATTTAAGACCAATCAAGCTGGATCTGTCCACATCAGGGTGATGATTTGTTTGATTCTTACAGCAGCAAACCACTATACAACTTGCAGTCTTTGAATGGAAAGGTCCAAATACTTTTTCAACAGGCATTTTATTGCACTATAAAATTTTTTGCCAATCCTGTGATCAGTTGCAAACCAAGCCCTTTGAGTCCTTTCTACTGTTTTTGAAAAAGAACCTGTCAAAAGAATAGTTTTTAATGGGCTTGTTCTCATCAACAACACAGTTTTGGGCAAATACACAAATTCCACTCTGTTTGAGCCTCTGTCTTTTGGATAATCAGTGGCTTATGCCTTCCCAACAGTTTTCTGGGACTAATTTGGAAACAAGGCATTCGCAGCAGGCAGACTAATAAGCCTCACTTTAACTGCCACATGTGGAAGAAAAGAAGCATCTGCTCTGGTTTTCATGACGGTTGCAGTTCTGCCTGAAGAACAGAACCCTCCTTACTTTTGTATTTGGCCTGTACCTGTTTTTATTCTAGTGTCAGTTTATCCCTTTTGCTCCCACATTGGAACGTTGATGACAGATTCCTTAAGTTAGTGGTTGGTGAGCAAAAGTACCAATCACAGCACATAGGAAGTGATGCCAGGTAGCAGTAGTAAGAGTGGAGGGCGGGGTCCATCCTCATCGCCTCTACCACATGCTATGGTCCCACCCAGCAGACCCCTGAGACCTTCCCGCTACGCTCCAGTTTCAGCAGCCATCTTCTTCCTTGTTGGATCCACCACGCTTTTCTTCTGCTTCACGTAAGTTACAGTAGGTCATTGCTGCTCACAGTTACTGACCCACACACATCCGTGTTGTACTGTCTTTATGAGGAATTTTTTATTGACTTAATTTTCTTTCATTTCTATGGCTTCCCCCTGACCCTACTCCTAACCTTAACCATTACCAGTGCATACCTAACCTCACCCTAAACTCAATTAACACCTTAGTCCTAAACCTAACCCCTAAACCAAGAACACCATTTTAAAAAGAAAGGACCAGGAAAATTTTATCACTTTGCTGGTAAAATAAGAAAAATGCTTTTCACTCAGCAGCAAGTACAAGACCACACACACACGCATGTAGTGTCTTGGTGTCCCAATAGGGACTTTGCATTGACTTCCATCTATTTCTGTAGCCTAACCCAGACCCTGACCCTTATCCTAAAGCTAACCTAAACCAATTCATACCTTAGTCCTAAAACTAACCATGAACCCACATAACCTATTTCCCCTTGTGTGAACTGGGCTAAATGTCCACAAAATGTTCCATCAGAGATTGATCCACACATAATAATTTACACACACACACACACACAGTTTATTAGCACTTTGTGAGATTAAGACTATATAATGTACAGTCTGCCAAAACTGCTGAGAGACAAAGGGATTATCTATTTTTGATTCAGACTCCAATCTTACTTTCATATTTGAGCTTCAATCCTGGAATTATTAGATGATAAACATTCTGTCGTTTGTTAACAAGGATTTGGTGGACTGCTGAGTAAGAAGGACCTCATTATTCTGATGCTGAAGACATTTGTCAGAATCTAATGCATATCATAAAATGTTGGGGATGGCACACAACAACTTTGCTTGTTTTCAAAGTACTGAATAGTTTTGAAAGGTCTGCATGAAGTTCGGAACGTTCTTTTCTCTTGGAAGGTAAAATCTCTGCACACTGATTAAATGCTAATGGTGGACAGTGGGGATGGGCGATGCAAACTTAAATTATATTCAGGTTTTTTTGGTATAGTTATTGTGAAATCCCTCCCTCCATCCGTGTGTCCGCCCATCTATCCATCCATGGTCTTCCCCAGGATCTCCTCCCAGTGGGACAAGCCTGGAAAACTTCTATAGGTGCCCAGGAGGCATCCTAATTAGAAATCTGAACCATCTCAACTGACTACTTTTGATGCGGAGAAGTGGTAGCTCTGCTCAACATTTCTCTCAGGCTGAGTTAAAACAATAATAAAGATTTTAAAAGTTCACCTGTGGTTTTGAGAATATATGTCACTACATGGATTCAGAGCCCCACGAACACACATACTGCTCTAAAGTGATATCCATTATAAAAAAGGCTACTTCACTACCTCAGTTAATATTAAGTAGTTTAATCATACTGCTGAACATCATACAAACAATGCATTCAATTATATTTTCAAATATATTTTGTTATTACTACTCCACTGGAACGAAGAGTGGAAAAATTAGTTCCGACAGCAAAAGTAATCATCTCGACCATACTATCAGTTTTGTGGGGTTTGCATCAATTTACTGTACTCATGATCAATTTTTATAACGTTTCCCCCCGATTTATAATTAACATTACAACAATTTCCCATTCCTAATAGATATATTCCTAGCCATTCATAGTGCTGAGAATGCAGAGTGCTAGAACAGTCATTTGTCATTATGACAGCACTGCTCTCTGCAGTCAGCTTGGCTGTCACAAAGTGAGATTGTGGATGAAAGGGCTAAAAGAGCAGTGGTGAATGTGGGGAAATGTGAGAAAAACAGATGGAGAGGTGTGAGTGTGTATGCAGGAGCCTGCCTCTTTACATGTCTGCATGTGTGTGGAAGATCTAATCTGTGTGTGGTCAGTGTTGTGGGAAGTCAGCTCTGTGCTTCGGATTAGTGAGGAGAAAATAGGCAAAAATCTGTCAGCCAGACAAAAGCCCATCACCCAGTCCGTCACTCCCCCACCCCTCCTCACCTCCCGTCACTGTTTCCATTCCTTTATCCTGCAACAATCACAGTTGAAGATTGAACACTGAGGAGTATCAGAGATGAAAATAAAACCTCTACTAGACTATCAATTTTCATAAAAGGAATTTCAAATCAAACTGCCTCTATTTAAGATGGTTTTTGGAATAGATTTCCATCACATTAGGACATAATCTTCAGGACACTCTGTCATCAAAATTCCCACTTTCAGGTCATAGTTTTACAATAAACGTGCCGCTATCAACCCGTGTACAGATTATTCACATCAAAAATGCTTTGATGCATTGCGATCACAAGCCCTGTGCATTTAGATCCTACAACTGGGATCTGGGTACCAAAGAGGCACAGCTTATAACTCACAGCAATGTCATTAAGATATGTTTGTGGGATTGCCCTGTATCTGGCTAAGCTCTGTGTCACAGTCCTCCTAAAAGCTACCCAAATGTGTTGAATCATGTATATAAATAAACTGAATTGAACTGAGTGTTAAATACAAGGAAATTAAGCTGTGCGGCATCACAACTTATTACCTGCATCTGATTGTGCTGATAAATGTATTTGCCAGATTATTTGAGTAGCAAGATCATCTGTTGTCTCTGGTCTCACTGTACTCACACACCGTGCCGCTGCTGCTATGTTTGTGTTGTCATTACGCTAGTTCACACTTCAAAAGTTTTCTAATCCTAACCCATATAGCTCAGGTCTGTGACTTCCTCAAGGGTAGAGCTTTGCAATATACTGAATCAGAATTATCACAACGATATTGTATGGAATATCACAATCATAAAGGATTGCTTGGAAGCAAAGTTTGGTAGATTATTGTATTTCACATGCCATGCATGTATATTCTGCATGCCATTTATATATTTGGCCTGTTGAGACTTTCACTGCCTTTGATGCCTCAACTGGATGTGTAATTTAAGTGGGTGAGTTGCTCAAAATGCACAAAGATGTGGTTGCGGACAATGTGACGAAGGAAAAGAATGAAAAGTTAGGAAAATGGATTAATCAAAAGTCATATCGTCCTTCCAGTGTTCAGCAATAGTATGTATCGCAATTATCTTGCTCAAGAGGTGAATCGCCGTAATATTGGTGGATGAATTGAAAGGGACTGTTGATTGTGAGCAGTGGTAATCACCCTTGTCTAACAGGAGGGGTGGTTCACTAAACCTAGATAGATTAGATGACATGACATGACATGTTTTGGAAAGTTATTCTGCACCAGACCAAACTAACAACCAAGGCATAGTTTGAGTAAGGGTTAATCGAAAAGATTAATTTGTCGACTATTTTTTTGATTAATAATCGCATAGCTAAAGGTACTTAATAGGAGATTTTTACAGAATTTGATCCAGGTGAAGCTAAAAGTATGCCACTTGAAGAGTTATGGATATAGCATATATACGGACAATAAGGTTTTTCATCTTAAATAAAAAATGTATATATATTTTTTCAGTCAGTCATTTTCTGCCGCTTATTCCATAGTGGGTCACGGGGGAGCTGGTGCCTATCTCCAGCAGTCTGTGGGCGAGAGGTGGGGTACTGCCGAGTGGCAGTGCAGAGTACCCGGCCTTCTTGGCGTCCCTGTCGGGGGTGCTGGATAGTGCCCCTCCCGGGGACTCCATTATTCTGCTGGGGGACTTCAACGCCCACGTGGAGAACGACAGTGACACCTGGAGAGGCGTGATCGGGAGGAATGGCCTCCCCGATCTGAATCCGAGTGGTGTTTTGTTATTGGACTTCTGTGCTAGTCACGGATTGTCCATAACGAACACCATGTTCAAACATAAGGGTGTCCATCAGTGGACTTGGCACCAGGACACCCTAGGCAGGAGGTCGATGATCGACTTTGTTGTCGTATCATCAGATCTTCGGCCGCATGTTTTGGACACTCGGGTGAAGAGAGGGGCTGAGCTGTCCACTGATCATCACCTGGTGGTGAGTTGGATCCGCTGGAGGAGGAGAAAGCCAGTCAGACATGGCAGGCCCAAGCGCATAGTGAGGGTCTGCTGGGAACGTCTGGCGGAGCCCTCGGCCAGGGATGTATTCAACTCCCACCTCCGGGAGAGCTTCGACCAGATCCCGGGGGATGTTGGAGACATAGAGTCCGAGTGGACCATGTTCTCCGCATCTATTGTCGATGCTGCTGCCCGTAGCTGTGGCTGTAAGGTCTGCGGTGCCTGTTGCGGCGGCAATCCCAGAACCCGGTGGTGGACACCGGCAGTAAGGGATGCTGTTAAGCTGAAGAAGGAGTCCTATCGGCTGTGGTTGGCTTGTGGGACTCCTGAGGCGTCTGACGGGTACCGTGAGGCCAAGCGTGCTGCGGCCCGGGCTGTGGCAGAGGCAAAAACATGGGCCTGGGAGGAGTTCGGTGAGGCCATGGAGAAGCACTACCGGTTGGCCTCGAAGCGATTCTGGCAAACCGTCCGTCGCCTCGGGAGGGGGCGCAGTGCTTCGCCAACACTGTTTATAGTGGGGGCGGGAGACTGCTGACCTCGACTGAGGACATTATCGGGCGGTGGAAGGAGTACTTTGAGGATCTCCTCAATCCTGCCATCACGCATTCCGTGGTGGAAACAAAGGCTGGGGACTCGGGGTTGGACTCTTTCATCACCCAGGTTGAAGTCACCGAGGTGGTTAAAAAGCTCCGCGGTGGCAAGGTTTCGGGGATGGATGAGATCTGCCCTGAGTACCTCAAGTCTCTGGATGTTGTAGGGCTGTCATGGTTGACACGTCTCTTCAACATTGCGTGGCGGTCGGGGACAGTGCCTCTGGACTGGCAGACTGGGGTGGTGGTCCCCCTTCATAAGAAGGGGGACCGGAGGGTGTGTTCCAACTACAGGGGGATCACACTCCTCAGCCTCCCTGGTAAGGCCTACGCCAGGGTATTGGAGAGGAGAGTCCGACCGATAGTCGAACCTCGGCTTCAGGAGGAGCAGTGTGGAAAACTGGACCAGCTCTACACCCTCTACAGGGTGCTCGAGGGTTCATGGGAGTTTGCCCAACTGGTTCACATGTGTTTTATGGACCTGGAGAAGGCATTCGACTGTGTCCCTTGTGATGCCCTGTGGGGGGTGCTCCAGGAGTATGGAATCGGGGGCCCTTTACTAGGGGCCATCCGGTCCCTGTACGAGCGGAGCAGGAGTTTGGTCCGCATTGCCGGCACTAAGTCGGACTTGTTCCCAGTGCATGTTGGACTCCGGCAGGGCTGCCCTTTGTCACCGGTCCTGTTCATAACTTTTATGGACAGGATTTCTAGACGCAGCCAAGGGCCGGAGGGGGTCGGGTTTGGGGACCAGTGGATTTCGTCTCTTCTTTTTGCAGATGACGTGGTCCTGCTGGCCCCCTCTAGCCAAGACCTACAGCATGCGCTGTGGCGGTTCGCAGCCACGTGTGAAGCGGCTGGGATGAGGATCAGCTCCTCCAAGTCCGAGGCCATGGTACTCGACCGGAAAAGAGTGGCTTGTCCTCTTCAGGTTGGAGGGGAGTTCCTGCCTCAAGTGGAGGAGTTTAAGTATCTCGGGGTCTTGTTCACGAGTGAGGGAAGAATGGAGCGGGAGATCGACAGACGGATCGGTGCGGCTGCCACAGTAATTGCAGTAATGTGGTGAAGAGAGAGCTGAGCCGAAAAGCAAAGCTCTCAATTTACTGGTCGGTCTACGTTCCTACCCTCACTTATGGCCATGAACGTTGGGTCATGACCGAAAGAACGAGATCCCGGATACAAGCGGCTGAAATGAGCTTCCTCCGTAGGGTGGCCGGGCACTCCCTTAGAGATAGGGTGAGGAGCTCGGCCATCCAGGAGGGGCTCGGAGTAGAGCCGCTGCTCCTCCACATCGAGAGGAGCCAGTTAAGGTGGCTCAGGCATCTATACCGGATGCTTCCTGGACGCCTTCCTTGGGAGGTGTTCCAGGCACGTCCCACCGGGAGGAGGCCCAGGGGACGGCCCAGGACACGCTGGAGGGACTATGTCTCTTGGCTGGCCTGGGAACGCCTTGGGCTCCCCCTGGAGGAACTGGAGGAGGTGTCTGGAGAGAGGGACGTCTGGGCGTCTCTGTTGAGTCTGCTGCCCCCGCGACCCAGTCCCGGATAAAGCGGAAGACGACGAGTACAAGTACGAGTATATATTTTTGCCTAATTACTGCTCTGAGTGGGTTGTTCTTTCTGCAAATGACATGTTTTAGAGTGTATATACTCCAGTTAATGATTATTCCATTACTAAATTAGTTGATGATTATTTTAATTATCGACAATTAATTGTTTAGCCCTAATCTCAACTGTCTTGAGTGAGTTAAGCTCCAGGTGGTTCTGACTGCACCAGTGGACCAGCCGATTCACTTCTTGTCTTTATGCAGACTTGTCACTGTCCTAGATCAGACCACCTCCAAACTTGACAGACAGGTCCTTTGAGGTGCAGTAATTTGTGTACAAGGAGAAGATGAGTGGACCAAGAACATAACCCTGTGGGGTTCCGGTGCTGATACTTATGGAGCGGGAGAAGATGCTCCACAGCCTCACTTGCTGCTGCTGACCAGTCAGGAAGCTGGTAAACCACTGAAAGGTGGAGGCCGGCGCTGAGCTGGTTGAGCTGTTGGAGAATGTCTAGGTTGATGGTGTTGAAGGCCGAGTTGAAGTCTAAAAAAAGGATCCTGGTGTACTTTCCTGGATAGTCGAGGTGGTGCAGGATGAACTGGAGTCCCAAGTTGACTGCATCATCTGGTGACCTGTTCGCCTGCTAAGCATACTGCAGGGGGTCCAGCAGGGGTACTGTGATGTCCTTCAAATGCTTTAACTCCAGTCACTCAAAGGATTTCATGACCACAGATGTCAGACCAACGGGCCTGTAGTCATTTATTCCTGTGGTGGTGCATTAACTTGGGGACTGGGATGATGGTGGACTGTTTAAAGCAGGAGGGAATAGGTCCTAACCCTTTAACTGGCGGTTCTGATATTTTTCTATATATTGGTGTACATACTGGTGACAAGTGTTCTCTGGATCTACCTGTACCTGTTTTATAAACAGGAAGGAGCCCATCATCAGTTAAACACTGCTCACCAAAAATGTGGCTGTTTCAGTATCTATGAATTGCATTTAAGATTAATTGGCAATACTTTCATGAAAATGGGCAAATCTTGGACTGATCAGTTTATTTACATATCGCCAATTCACAACACGTCATCTCAAGCACTGTACAAAGTCAATACAATTAAGTTATACAGATTCCAAGTCGGGTATGTTGTAGAAAATATTTTTTTTTTTCTAAGACAGATACTGATGATCGTCACTCAGAATCAGCTTTATCAATATCTTGCAAGAAAGAAGGATTTTTTTACAGCATTGGACATGTGCTCAGGAGTGCTACCAAACATTCTGACTAGCTAAAGCAAATGTTCTCCTTATAACAGCTTCAACAGCTTTCAATGTGATTCTCATGGGACCCAGACTCACTGGGGAGGGAGACAAGGGGAAACCTGTTGTAATTCTCTCCTAGACATGTTGACAATGGAAATTGAACTTTACACAGTGTGGCATACTCATAAAGGTGCTCTGCATAAGGCTGTAAGACTAAACAGAACCATCTGTCCTAACCCTTTCCATGGATCAAATACATTATGTAACATAACAACACAGAAGGGGTTTGAATACTTTTGTTAGATCATGCAGAGTATTAAGTATAAAAACAAGGCAAGGCACAAAAAGTTTCTTTAACAAGTACATACATCCAATTGATTGTCATACAATGCAATCAGATTCAGTTTATTATTCAAATTGATTAACGAAGCAATCCAGCAGATTGCATCGAGTCAGTGACTTGCAGCATTCACTCCTCCTTGTGAGCATGTGGCAACAGTGGACAGTCGCTTGCATTGTGTTGTTGATTTTGCACCAATCCCTCATACCAAGCATGCATGTAGCGACAGTGGAAAGCAAATGTCCCTTTTAACGGGAAGAAACCTCCAGCAACCAGGTTCAGTGTGAGCGGCCATCTGCAACTGTCGATCGGGGGTTTGATCGAACACAGCATACACACAAAAGAACAATGAATCACGGATCCAAGAGTACTTTCTGTGTCAAAGAAAAGTAAAACGTTGAATGCAGTAGTAGCTCCTTCAGTGACTTCATCTATGAGAGAACGATAGTTTTGCAGAAAAACGAAGCAAGTTTTTCTGAGTCTAGAATATGAAAGAGAGTACATACACTTAGTGACAGTAAAAGCTCAGCCAGTACCTATGTCTAACATAAACATTGAAAGACTGGGCCAAGTGTATCATCTGTAGAAGGAGAAAATTAAGTTGTCGGCAGCAGCTCAGCCGATGCCCCCCCTCCACGAAGGTGTCACAGCTAAACACAGAGCCAGGCCAGATGTAGCTTCTAGAAAGAGAAAAAAATAGAGAGAACATAAAGTTAAAAGCTGAAATAACAGCAAATTGGGGAGTAAGAGGAGAATGTGGCAGAGTGTGAAAGTGGTCATTATGTCCTCCAGCAGTCTAAGCCTATAGCAGCATAACTACAGAGATAGCTCAGGGTAACCTAAGCCACTCTAACTATAAACTTTATCAAAAAGGAAAGTTTTAAGCCTAGCTTTAAAAGTAGACAGGGTGTCTGCCTCACGGACTAAAACTGGGAGCTGGTTCAACAGGAGAAGAAGCCTGATAACTAAAGGATCTGCCTCCCATTCTACTTCTAGAGACTCTAGGAACCACCAGTAAACCTGCAGTCTGAGAACGAAGTGCCCTGTTAGGAACATATGGAACAATCAGATCTCTGATGGATGATGGAGTTAGATCATTAAGGGCTTTATATGTGAGAAGGAGAATTCTATTCTGGATTTAATAGGGAGCCACTGAAGGGAAGCTAAAATAGGAAAAATATGATCTCTCTTGCTGCAGCATTTTGGATCGTCTAACTGCATTTTGTGGACATCCTAATGGTAAAGAATTACAATTGTCCATCCTTGAAGTAACAAATGCATGGACTAGTTTTTCAGCCTCACTCCTGGGCAGGATATTTCCAATTTTTACAATATTCCAGCAATATTGCAAAATTATTTACTTTTTTCATTACCAAATGGCCCTCACCTATATGGATTTATTTTTGTTGAGGTTCTTTAACTTAACTACCACTCTCTACTGACTGTCTTAGAAAAAATGGGAAACGCAGAAAGAGGGATGGATGAGACTTATTGTACATTCAATAGAATTAGTCTGCAGTACTCTACATAACATGCAAAACACCTGCATCTATATTGTCATTTATCCTAGTGATATTAGATATAATGACCAGTTGTTTAAACCAATATACAAATCAACCTGCAGCCATTTCACCATAGCCATTGTTATTAGTATATAAAGCACATAAGTGTTATTAAAGCATGTTATTTCTATGAAGTTATATTCAACTCTAGGGTGTCTATGCTGTCTTAAATAGACTTTTGTGAGGTGTTTGAAATAATATAAGTAAAAATAAGTTGATATTACTTTTTGCGAATAACCTCAGGCAGGCAGAGCCTAGCCTGACCGCATATGACTGGCAGGAACATACCTACGGAACATATCGTACTGTACCTTTTTAAAACCTTGGCATGACTTAATACCAGTCACAGGCCCATGCTTAATTAGAATCTAGTCTTATAGTTCTGCAATATTGGGGTAAGTACTTGGACTTAATAGCCTACCTCACAGCTCATTGTCTTTCAAACTGTTTCCAACTGTGTGTTAGTACTGTGACTTGACAATTGTCTGACAAGGTGCTGTTGGTGTTTCAGGTGTCCGTGGCTTTCAGAGCGTTTCTCTGTCACTGTACCCATCTACAATGGTGTTATCTTCCTGTTTGTGTTGGCTAACTTCTGTATGGCCACATTCATGGACCCTGGCATCTTCCCAAGGGGTGAGTTTATAAAAGGATAAATGTTAGAGATTTGTCACCAGGTAGAAGCCAATCAACTTTACTCATTGGTTTCATTTTCAAATTTAAACTGACTTTTTATTCAGATTGACTATAACCAAGACTTACAGTAGAAGCCACAGCAGCCAGGCAGCAGACACATGTATGACTAAATGTGGTTGTCCATGCAGCAGAGGAAGATGAGGACAAAGAGGATGATTTCCGTGCTCCACTCTACAAGACTGTGGAGATCAGGGGGATCCAGGTCAGGATGAAATGGTGTTCAACCTGTCGTTTCTACAGACCACCGCGTTGCTCCCACTGCTCGGTCTGTGACAACTGCGTGGAGGTGCGTGCAAAGACACTCACACACACACCACACACAAGCTGTATTCATTGTAGGCATCATGCCCCCTTGTCTACACCAAATAATGTGTGCACAGAATCCTGGCCAATAAAGGTGATTGTGATTCTGAAGTCGACATCATCCTCATCGAGAGACTCCGTTCTCAGACTGAGGAGACATGAGCAGTCTCATCTGTCTGTGATTCCAAGCTCCCCTGTGTGTGACTCCAGTATCCTCTGTCTGCGACTCCAGTCTCCTTTGTCTCTGAGCTTAACAAAACCCAGGCCAGAAAGATAATTGTGTAATATTCATCCTTCCTTTGCTGCTTGGTTAGAGACAACAATGTCAACCTGTTCTGATCCTTTATTTGAACAAAATCTCAGGCTATCTACTGGAACATACCAGGAACATTTTAGTCCAGCAGTGTAAAATGTGTAAAGAACTAGTCTTTTCCCAAGCAGGATATGTGCTTACAACATCAGTAGCTTTACGGTACAGTAAAATAACACATTTATTGACATTCAGGATGCACCACTATTCCCTGTCAGTGTTCATTGATAACACCGCGTTTTATCCCAGTGAGAGTTTCCATAGGTCCATCTTCTTCATGTCCCTCACCATCAGAATCAGAATCAGAAAAGCTTTATTGCCAAGTACGTTTTTGGACATACAAGGAATTTGTTTTGGCGTAGTCAGTGCAATACAATACAAATTAAACAGTATAAACATATCTACAATATAATATAAATATATGTGCACAGTTTTAAGTGAGTGAGAGTAAGTATAGAGCAGTATAAGATGCAAGAGCAATACAACAGTGCAGGTGATCATTGTGCAAGTATGGCAGTGCAAGAAAAGCAGGAGTCCAAGAAGGAGTCCATGAAGGAAAAGCATGAATTGTATGTATTCTCCATCTTTGTTCCTAGTCTAATTTAATAGCCTTGTATGCCACCTTCTTTTCTTTTGTTTTTCCAAAGCTGCAAGGCAAATTACTCTTCCTCCTCATCAGAGGGTGCCATGACAGAGTGTGGAAAATGTAGGAATTTGTCACAAGAAATCTAGGACATTGGTACGTCTGACTACGAAATCTCAAATGTCCACTGATGGCGAGCGCGCAGTCCACATCGCTCACAGTACACACATAGTATGCCTGACTCTGTGGGAGCCTTTAGAGTAAATCAAAGAAATAAACACAAGTCGGTAAAGTTAATTCACTCACCAAAGTTCTTCACTTCTTGTAGGAGGGAGATTTAGAAATAAGGGTTCTGCCAATGCTAACATGACTGCTAACCTGCTGAAATCTAGTTCAGGTATAACACACTGTAAATAATGAAACTGAATAATAATAACCTGCGTCTGAGGTCTGCTTCATCTCTGCTTATAATCACTTTCTCTTAAAAGGAATGACTCTCAACACTTTTTTTCTAAATAAGGCAGAGGAATGGTTACAGAGATCAGCGTTGATGGCCCCCGTCCTTAACCCGCTCGCTGATTGAAGTGACGAAAGAGCCCCAAAAGAAGGGCACACATGGGTTTTATGTCTGGTAAAACGCTGCACAACGAGAAGAGGTGACCGGACCCTGAGGAAGATTGTGGAGAAGGACCGATTCCGGACCTTGGGGGACCTGCGGAAGCAGTGGACTGAGTCTGGAGTAGAAACATCCAAAGCCACTGTGCTCAGGCGTGTGCAGGAAATGGGCTACAGGTGCCGCATTCCCCAGGTCAAGCCACTTTTGAACCAGAAACAGCGGCAGAAGCGCCTGACCTGGGCTACAGAGAAGCAGCACTGGACTGTTGCTCAGTGGTCCAAAGTACTTTTTTTGGATGAAAGCAAATTCTGCATGTCATTCGGAAATCAAGGTGCCAGAGTCTGGAGGAAGACTGGGGAGAAGGAACTGCCAAAATGCCAGAAGTCCAGTGTCAAGTACCCACAGTCAGTGATGCTTTGGGGTGCCGTGTCAGCTGCTGGTGTTGGTCCACTGTGTTTTATCAAGGGCAGGGTCAATGCAGCTAGCTATCAGGAGATTTTGGAGCACTTTATGCTTCCATCTGCTGAAAAGCTTTATGGAGATGAAGATTTCATTTTTCAGCACGACCTGGCACCTGCTCACAGTGCCAAAACCACTGGTAAATGGTTTACTGACCATGGTATCACTGTGCTCAATTGGCCTGCCAACTCTCCTGACCTGAACCCCATAGAGAATCTGTGGGATATTGTGAAGAGAACGTTGAGAGACTCAAGACCCAACACTCTGGATGAGCTAAAGGCCGTTATCGAAGCATCCTGGGCCTCCATAAGACCTCAGCAGTGCCACAGGCTGATTGCCTCCATGCCACGCCGCATTGAAGCAGTCATTTCTGCAAAAGGATTCCCGACCAAGTATTGAGTGCATAACTGTACATGATTATTTGAAGGTTGACGTTTTTTGTATTAAAAACACTTTTCTTTTATTGGTCGGATGAAATATGCTAATTTTGTGAGATAGGAATTTTGGGTTTTCATGAGCTGTATGCCAAAATCATCCGCATTAAGACAATAACAGACCTGAAATATTTCAGTTAGTGTGCAATGAATCTAAAATATATGAATGTTAAATTTTCATCATGACATTATGGAAAATAATGAACTTTATCACAATATGCTAATATTTTGAGAAGGACCTGTATATGACCAGGAAATCCCCTTCCAGCAGTCATGTGGTTCCACCTCCCCCCAATGGCAGAATGCCATTTCTCCGGTAGACTCCTGGTGGTGTCTAAGCAACAGGTGACATGCCTAGTGGAGATAAATCTAACTCCATCAAAGCTATATGTGCATAATTTGAAGAAAGGAATGAAAGTACAACAGCCTGAAGCACAGCTTAGAATTTTGTCTAACATTGGTTCCTGTTGAAGGAGGTCAACAAAGAAATAATGAAAATCAATTCCCTCTTATTTGGCCTATCTAAACACCTCCCGGCTTTGAGAGATCCCAGGTAAAGACCCCGTTCATAAAGCCACCCTAATATCATGTGTGAGGTCACCTTCACGAACTACAATCTTAATAATTTCCAGTTTATTTTTCTTTTTTATTTTGCTTCTCATCCCATCCACTCTTATACACAGAAAAACAGACATACAACCTAAGTTGTGTGTTGTTTGTGTGAGAGCTCCAGCATGGGAGTGGAGTCAAGCTGGCAGGTTTGGCTCGGCCTGAAAAAATGACAGTGTGGTATGGAAGGGATACGCTCTAGGTAAACATCCCCATTTTGTTCAACAAGCTGATACAGAAAGCTGGCTCTGTTCTGGGGACTCTGGAACCTCTGGAGATCATTGTGCAAATAAGGATTCTTCATAAAATGAAGAACATTATGGAGAACCCTGAGCATCCTCTTCATGAGACTGTCCTACAACAACAGAGTGTCTTCAGTCAGAGGCTTCTTCAGATCTGCTGTAAGACGGAGCGCTACAGGAGATCCTTCCTGCCCACAGCCATCAGCATCTACAACGGCTCTTTGAAGAAACCTACATAATGAGCTACAACAACATTTAATTTCCCTTTGGGATTAATAAAGTATTTTTGAATTGAATTAAATTGAAGTTATAACACGTTACATGTGACATTACACATTCCATTCATTTGGACTTCGAATTGTTATTATCTATTAATTTTAACATAATTGAACACAATCCTCATCGATGTTGTTTTGTGCAGCTCGGTTCAATCTGCAACCCATATATATTGTGATTTTAGGTCAGATTAGCTCATCTTCTAAACATGAAAAACCACTTTTGTACTGCTACTCATAAGCACTGTCCCCTCCCGGTTTGAAAACATCATTATCCCAGTCGAAAATTCTGGCCTTAATACTGAACCACCCGTTTCTGTAAAACACCGGATCTATTATTATTACCAGTGACCCCATTAGTTCATTTCATCCCCCGTCATTTAATCAAAGTAGCCAATTTCATCAACCCAGAGGTCCCATTTTGTCTTAACCATAAACCAATCTAGTTTGAGGTTAACTGGTTATAGTTAATAAGCCAATTAGTTTAATCATATATCCTCTATTTGTTACTTCAATTTGTTTAATCAGCATATTATTTTAGTGTTCTCCAATACTGCAGATTTCGTAATCTTTTTTTAAAGAGTCTGATCAAAATTTAGGTCCAAATTCTAGTTGCAATCTGATCGGGTAATTTATACTGCAAGCTTTAATTCATTCTTTCATTCAAGAATTTCACTCAATTCACACATTTTACAGTAATCAGTAATGAAGTTAAACAAAGCATTCATACATTCAATCAAGTCTTCTGTCACTTTTACTCATTTGTCATTAAGGCACAGAAATCCTTGTAAAGGATATCAGCCCAGACTGCAGTCCTCATCTTCGATCATGGGTCATTCTCCATCACACCTGCTACCCCTGTAAGCCAGAACACAGCTCCCTCCTCCTCCTCATATTCATGCAATAATGGAGTCGATACTTTACCATTGACATTTGATAGGCTTTTGGGACTCCCAATCCTCCTGCATCCAGGGAGCCGCCAGATGTATATATGCACCTAAGGATGAGGGCTCGAATACATGGTGCACAACAGCAGACTGCGATCACTACAGTCACAATAATCATTGAAGCGAATTTACTCAACAATAGGTTTCCCCACCCCTCAAACATATTTGTAATTGGATTTTAATTTAATGGATAGTGATTTAAATCCTCTTAGGGCCTTCATGAGGGATCCGCTTATATCAAGCTAATTTACAATCTAAGTTGCAAACAACAGTATCGATGAAAAAGGAACTCAAAAGCAAACAGGAATTTATAATTTTCTTTTATGAAGTTGTTCAAATTGACCTATAGTTAAGCAATCTTTCAACCCCTCATGCAAATTGTTCCTCGAGTATGTGCTGACGTACAGAAATACACATTTGTTTGTTGGTTAGTCACACTTCAGAAATCCTTCCTCCCTCCCCGATTTTTGTACCACCAGGTTCAAAAGCAGAGACCTTACTCAAGTTTAAACTCAACAGCTAAATTTTTTTATTATCCACTTCTTTTATCACGTTCCCTCTTCTGAAGTAATCATGCCCCTAAGTCCAAAGATCTCCAACAACCTATTCCCATGTACTCCCTCATGTGCTTTCTGATTTCTCTGAGGTTTCTTTTAGAGGATGGTTCTCCCTTGGTTTTTCCCTCATCTAACTTAACCTTCACACTGTATGCAGTGGAACTTACCACTTTAAAACTTCAAATCCTCCTTCCAAGATTTGTGGAACACCTTTCTGTGTATCCACTCCCTAGGTGCAATCTGTTCCAGAGTTTGTCCCCTCTGTTCTTTGTTCAGTGCCTCCTCCTGTACAATTGTTAAGCTTAACGTATTAATTCCTCTCACTGCGAATCCAGACTTGGTGCACAGTTCTTCCTGTCAGCAGCTCCCGTGGTGTTAAACCCATGCGTCTAGTGGGTCTCATAGAAAACATCACCAAGGCAACACCTCCAGCCATGTCGTGTTCTCATCAGCACAAACTTTCAGCCAATTTCTCTCTGATTCTGCTTTCAGTTCTCTCAATCCACCTGGTGAAAGTGTCAACTTTTATGCATGGATAATCTAATAGATTCATCCTCTCACCTTTAACCAGAATCATATTTATTTTAGCCCAATCAATTGATAATTCATTGTCCTTTTAACCCATAGTCAGTGTTAGATATGTCCAAACAGTTAATTTACATAATAATTTTTGAAATCATCCCCAGCACAAAATAATCGTGTCATTTTCAATTAGGGTGTCTAGTTTTTCCGAAAAACAACTTTTCAAGCTTGTTAATAATGTGATTACATCTACCCCTAATTTAGACCTTTATGGTCCTTCCCGTTACATCTACCCCCATACTAGATAAAAGTCATTTTCATATTCTGGACAATCATCTCATCATTTAGTTATTAAACATCTGATCACCGTAACCAGTCATTACCCCAATTTTCCCATTTTTTTTATCTGTTTCCATTCTAGGATTATTATCACTATTTTTCTCTCTGAAGTTTAATGGTTAGTCAGACAAACATTGAACACAAATATTTAGACAGAAATTTAGACAATCACTTAAGACACACAACACATGCTTCGGCCTCCTCTCTTAAAGAAGATTGGGGGGCCAAATCTTTAACCATCAAATTATTCAATCATAAACCTATGGCAGAACCCAGCTACCTTTTCAGTCCTTCTTCACCTAGGAGAAATTTATATGTTTAGGGTGTTGAAGTACCTCTTTAAAGAGGCCTTCTGCGCGTTCGTTTATTCACCGTAACCTGGAGGAATTCACACACATTATAATAAATCACACGGAGACAGCTGTATGTTATTCAAAGTACCTGGACCAGGGAAGCTCTCATGTGATCAGGCCACACACCGAGACGACTTCAGAGCTTCTCACTGGGCATATTGCTTTTATTAAAACACACATTAAAATGGGCAGCGCCCTGTTTATAGTTTTTTCTCACATGTAGTCACATACACACTTTTTCCGGCTTACCATATTTAGACAGTCATTGTCCAGCACCTGCACTCCGTATCTACTGATATAAGCAGGGAGTAACACTTATCACCAATTTTCACACACTTTTGCAGTTTTCAGTAATTTTCCACTTCGCCTCTTCTGTGAGAAATACTTCTGCAGACCACACAATACAAAATGTCTTTATACTAACACGTTATACATTTTATTTCCCACACTGGTTATGAACATAATAATAATGATGCACACACATAATATATCTCCACAAGGGTTATCGCTCACATCAATATAGTGGGACGACTCTTCATTAAACCTTCCAGAAAAATCATTAACTCTTGAGTACCTGCAAAGCCTGAAAATAAACAATTTGATAATACAGCCGTCCCAGTACAACAATTTAACAAGAACAAAAAATCACAAACTCAGGTAATGAAATCAGCATTTTTCCTTTTTTTTCTTTTTTCCCCCTTCTTCATTTCACAACACATAATCATAATTGTACATTGTTAATTCCAGTATTACCACATGCAAAGTAGACAAATATTAACAACTTTCAAGTTAGAATGTTGAATGCAGATAGATTAGTTATAAAAGGAATCATTCTCATTAGCAAAGAAAAAAGGGTATTCTGTCTAGCAGTGGCATCCTGTTACCCTTTGGTGCCATCAAGTAGTGAAAGTTGAAAAATGAATTCACATTTAAGCCTTTTACAGTTAACTAATTTATGAACAGGAAGTCACTTTTTTCACTTGGAAAGGTCCCTCTGTGACCCTCTTGACCCAATCAATTTGAAAATGTGTCAGAGCACAGATAAGTTGATCTAACTTCGTTTGGAACACTGATAGTTTTCGATGGAAGGTGTTGCCGCAGCGGCGTGGTGAAATGAGACGTCAAGCCATGGCCATATGTTTGGCTCTAATTTCCTCATATATCATCTGATTTGCACCAAATTCAATGTGATTGATCCTAGTCCGGTCCCCAAACGAGATCTGATGAGATATTTGGTGGGGGTGGCCTAATATTTCCACAGCGCCCCCTAGAAAATTGAAGAAAATCACCCCCAAGCCATGCTTTCACTAATATTGAAATTTGGTGCACATATGTATCTTCTCAGGACCTACAAAAAGGTCTATTGGAGCATTGGTCGAAACCCCACAGGAAGTTGGCCATTTTGGATTGAAGTTGCGATTTTGACCCCATTTGTGCTGTTTCTAGCCCGCGTATCTGAGCGAACTCCTCCTAGAGATTTCAGTCAATCAGCTTGAAATTTTATGACTTGACTCAGAAGGGATGGGGGATCAAAAGTTATCAAAAGCTTCTTGCTACATGAAAGTATGTGGGAGTGGCCAAGCCACGAAATTTGTCTTCTCGCCATGAAACACTAAACTGTTATAGTTCCTACAAGGAAAGTCACAGAGACATGAAACCTGGGATTGATCCATATGAGGCCCTGAACAATATTCAATGGTCAAATGCTGACCTCATCGTAGCCCGCCCCCTGAGAACAGGAAATGGATTGTTTCTCTTAGTGTGGTCCATGTTTGATCCCCTTCACCTAATCAACATGAAACTGTCCCAAGTGACAGATAACATGATGGTCTAAGTTTGTGTCTAGTACTGACTGGTTTGGCTGGAGGGTGTGACCTTTGCGGCGTGGCGAACTCTGATGTCACGCCATGGCCATACGTTTGGCTCTAAATTTCATATGCATGGCCCGATTTACTCCAAACTCAATATGATTGATCTTTGACAACCCAACTGTATTGGATTACATTGGAATTTGGATCAACAGTGCCCCTAGGACACTTCAAGGGCTATATCTCCCTCATACATCATCGGATCCACTTGAAATGTAGTATACATGATCATGAGATAATGATGGACATGTTGACACAGTCAATAGATGACATCACTTTAGCCCAGTCCACTAAGAAACAAATGAGTGTAGATTCCATTGGGAAGGTCCGATTTACTCCAAATTTTGAATGCTTCTCGCCAGACTAGAACTCTGCATGACCGAAGAAGCACAGTGACTTTTCATAAAAGGGCGTGGCCGTGGTGGCGCGGCGAAGTTGGACATCACGCCATGGCTATACGTTTGGCTTTAATTTCCACATAGATCATCTGATCTGCACCAAATTCAATGCGATTGATCCTAGTCCAGTGCCCAACAAAGATCTGATGACATAACAAGTGGGCGTGGCCTATTTAGTCCACAGCGCCCCCTAGAAAATAAAATAAATTAGCCCCAAGCCATGCTTTGACCGAGGAATCTGAAATTTGGTACACATATGTAACTTGTCAGGACCTACAAAAAAATCTCTTGGAGCGTTGATCCAAACCCAACAGAAAGTCGGCCATCTTGGATTGAACTTGCCATTTTGACCCCAGTTTTGCCCTTTCTAGCCCGCATATCTGAGCGAACTCCTCCTGAAGCTTTTGACTTAGAGACTTGAAAATCACACAGTATACTCTTAAGGCTCTGGGGATCAAAAATTATCAAAAGCTTTTTGATACATGAAACGTTTGGGCGAGGCCAAAATAAAACGAAATTGATATAGCTCCTACAAGGAAAGTCGCAGAGACCTGGAACCTACTGAGATTGTTCTGCATCTGGCCCTGAACAATATTCACTGATCAGATGCTGACATCATCAAAGCCCCGCCCCCTGAGAACAGGAAGTGTCATGTTTTCCTTTAGAGAGTCAATTTTTGATGTTCTTCACCTAATCAATGTGAAACTGTCCCAAGTAACAGATAACATGATGGTCTTAGACAGTCGCCAGTACTGACTGCTTTAGCTGGAGGGTGTGGCTATGATGGCGTGGCAAATTCTGTCGTCACGCCACGGCCATACCTTTGGCTCTAAATTACACATGCATGGTCTGATTCACTCCAAAATAAATATGGTTGATCTTTGTCAGCCCCCAAACACTTCTATTTGATGACATTGGAATTTGGATCAACAGCGCCCGCTAGGACACTACAAGGGCTATATCTCCCTCATACATCATCGTCCGTGGAACACTGGACCAGCTCTATACACTCTACAGGGTACTCGAGGGTTCACGGGAGTTTGCCCAACACAGGTCCACATGTGTTTTGTGGACCTGGAGAAAGCATTTGACTTTGTCCCTCGTGATGCTGTGTGGGGGGTGCTCCAGGAGTATTGAATTGGGGGCTCTTTACTAGGGGTCTCTGTACAAGCGGAGCAAGAGTTTGGTTCGCATTGCCGGCATTAGTCGGACCTGTTCCCGGTACATGTTGGACTCCGGCAGGGCTGCCCTTTGTCACCGGTCGTGTTCATATCTTTCATGGACAGGATTTCTAGGCGCAGCCATGGGCCACTGGGGTCTGGTTTGGGGACCAGTGGATTACGTCTCTTCTTTTTGCAGATGACGTGGTCCTGCTGGGCCCCTCTAGCCAAGACCTACAGCATGCTCTGGGGCGGTTCGCAGCAGAGTGTGAAGCGGCTGGGATGAGGATCAGCTCCTCCAAGTCCGAGGCCATGGTTCTCGACTGGAAAAGGGTGGCTTGTCCTCTTCAGGTTGGAGGGGAGTTCCTGCTTCAAGTGGAGGAATTTTAAGTATCTTGGGGTCTTTTTCATGAGTGGGGGAAGAATGGAGCGGGAGATTGACGGTCCGTTGTGGTGAAGAGAGACGTGAGCCGAAAAGCGAAGCTCTTGATTTACCGGTCGGTCTACGTTCCTACCCTCACCTATGGCCTTGAACTTTGGGTCATGACCGAAAGAACGAGATCCCAGATACAAGCGGCTGAAATGAGCTTCCTCCGTATGGTGGCCGGGCATTCCCTTAGAGATAGGGTGAGGAGCTCGGCCATCCGGGAGGGGCTCGTAGTAGAGCAGCTGCTCCTCCACATCGAGAGGAGCCAGTTGAGGTGGCTCGGGCATATATAACGGATGCCTCCTGGACGCCTTCCTTGGGAGGTGTTCCAGACATGTCACACCAGGAGGAGACCCAGGGGACGGCCCAGGACACGCTGGAGGGACTATGTCTCTCGGCTGGCCTGGATACGCCTTGAGCTCCCCCTGGAGGAGCTGGAGGAGGTGTCTGGGGAGAGGGACGTCTGAGTCTGTTGCCCCCGCGATCCGGTCCCGGATAAAGCGGAAGACGACGAGTACATCATTGGATCCGTTTGAAATGTAGTATACATGATCTTGTTTTAATGATGGACATGTTGACACAGTCAATAGATGACATCACTTTAGCCCCGCCCACTAATAAACAATGAGTGTAGCTTCCATATGGAAGGTCCGATTCACTCCAAACTGAATATGGTTGATCTTTGTCCGCCCCCAAACAGCTCTATTGGATTACATTCAGTTTTGGATCAATAGCGACCCTATGACACTTCAAGGGCTATATCTCCCTCATACATCACCTGATCCACTTGAAATGTACTATACATGATCATGAGTCAATGATGGACATGTTGACACAGTCAATTGATGACATCACTTTAGCCCCGCCCACTAATAAACAAATGACTGTAGCTTCCATATGGAAAGCAGAGTTCCGCTGAGTTGCGAGGGCCTTCAAGGCTGCTTGCAGATTTAATTATTATTTTTCTCAGGGCAAATGAATTGCCTTTTCGGGGGCCTAAACATATTCAAAACTCCCCAAACTTCACTACAAATTGTCCCCCTAGGGAAATTTAAGGTTTTTAATGCAATTGAAAATGGCCACGCCCCCTGAAGTAAGATAGGCCAACTGGTAAGTCCTAGAGAGTTGGAAAAAAAAGTATCTTTGGTGTATGCCCTAAAACCAACAGGAAGTTGGCCACTTTGGGTCAAAGGGTCATATTTGGGCGTTTTTACTTTTCATACACGTCGAACTTTAATGAACTCCTCCTAGGGATTTTGCGCTACCAGCTTAATTTTTGGTCAATATGCAGTTAAGGCATGGGGGATTAAAAGTTATATAATTATAAGTTTTTGAGCATTTTGAAGGGGCGGGACCAGGCCTTAAAGTTAGCCTTCTCACCACAGAATTCGAACAGCTATAACTTTCACATAAATAGGCTGAATTACACCAAACCTGGTATGATTGATCCCTCTCAGGTGACCAACAATCGTATGTGGTCAAATGATGACATCATCAAAGCCACGCCCCCTAAGAACAGGAAGTCACTTTTTTCACTTGGAAAGGTCCCTCTGTGACCCTCTTGACCCAATCAATTTGAAAATGTGTCACAGCACAGATAAGTTGATCTAACTTCGTTTGGAACACTGATAGTTTTCGATGGAAGGTGTTGCCGCAGCATTGGTCGAAACCCCACAGGAAGGTGGCCATTTTGGATTGAAGTTGCGATTTGGACCCCATTTGTGCTGTTTCTAGCCCACGTATCTGAGCAAACTCCTCCTAGAGATTTCAGTCAATCAGCTTGAAATTTTATGACTTGACTCAGAAGGGATGGGGGATCAAAAGTTATCAAAAGCTTCTTGCTACATGAAAGTATGTGGGAGTGGCCAAGCCACGAAATTTGTCTTCTCGCCATGAAACACTAAACTGTTATAGTTCCTACAAGGAAAGTCACAGAGACATGAAACCTGGGATTGATCCATATGAGGCCCTGAACAATATTCAATGGTCAAATGCTGACCTCATCGTAGCCCGCCCCCTGAGAACAGGAAATGGATTGTTTCTCTTAGTGTGGTCCATATTGGATCCCCTTCACCTAATCAACATGAAACTGTCCCAAGTGAGAGACAACATGATGGTCTAAGTTGGTCTCCAGTACTGACAGGTTTGCCTGGAGGGTGTGGCCGTGGCGAAATCTGACATCACGCCATAGACATACGTGTGGCTGTGATTTACACATACATTGTCTAATTTACTTCAAACTGAATATGATTGATCTTTGTCAGCACCCAAACAGCTTTATTAGATTACAATGGAATTTGGATCAACGGCGCCCCCTAGAACAGTTCAAGGGCTCTATCTCGCTCATACATTATCGGATCCACTTGAAATGTAGTATACATGATCATGGCTTAATGATGGACATGTTGACACAGTTACATGATATCATTTTAGCCCCGCCCACAAACAAACAAATGAGTGCAGCTTCCATTGGTAAGGTCCGATTTACTCCAAACTGATTACGGTTGATCTTTGTCAGCTTCCAAACAACTCTATAGGGTTACATTGGAATTTGGACCAACGGCGCCCCCTAGGACCTTTCAAGTGATCTAGCTCCCTCATACTTAATCGGATCCACTTGAAATGTAGTATACATGATCGTGAATCAATACTGAACATGTTGCCACACTCAATTGATGAAATCATTTCAGCTCCGCCCACTAATAAACAACTGAGTGCCGCTTCCATCTGGAAGGTCGGATTTCCCCCAAATTTTAAATGCTTCTCGCCAACCAGAGCTCTGCATGACCGAAGATCGTATGACATGTCGCTCGCAGTGACAACTAGAGGAGACATGTGGAATCGACTGGCGGTCATGTCGGTGGTGTGTAGGCGGCGATGCCAGGCTCCTGCGGTCGCTGCACAGGCCGAGCTGCGAGGGCCTTTGATGCTGCTTGCAGCTTTAATTGACTCCTGATGTTTTTATTCCACTTATTTAGTTGGATCTGCATTTTCCTAATGCAATTAGTCCTTATTTTTTAAGAGTGGGGTAGCTAGTTTTAGTTGGCCTCTATTTTAATGTCTTTCATATCTCAATTAGTCTCTTTTTCGGTGCAGGATTCAAAAAGGGTCAGCGTATTGTATTCATTAAATTGTAAATCAAAGTATTAAATCTCAACCCTAAATGCCACTTTCTAAATCTGGGTCCCCCTTCCACCTCAGTTTTTAAGGCTTAATGAAATCGATAACTTCTAAAATGAAGGTCATATATCTTATAACCTTAATTTGTCTTTGTCAATTTTATAAACACCATACGATTTTAACTATAATAAGTGTAGCATGCCCTCTCGAACAAGGATGAGACTTTACTGATGGTTTTATGAGATTTTATTCCTTTCCTTTCCTTAAACCTTGTTCCATTCTGATAATCACCATATCACCACCGTAAGAGCTGCAACACATACAGATATGTGTAACTAAGTTTACGTCATTCTGTTTTACCTGCTATATTCACTTTATACAAACATCTCAACAACTACTAAAGAATGTTAAGGGCTTAAATCAACATACCTTTTGCCTCTTCAGAGGGCTGCCAGCACAAAACAATGTTCACCGTTGCTCCATATGAAACTTATACCGTACTTGTGAATACATGTTACCTTACGTACAACAACTACGTTACACCGGAACTGTGAGTTCAGAATAAAAGCATGCAGCTCACAACAGGAAGTCAATAACCTCATTCAAGACTTCAAACAAAAGGATTGCAACACTTTCTAATTTGCTTTCCCAAATAAGCACATGGTTATTTACAATAAGCCTGTCCAATAATTCTGTTAAAGCATGTGTTTCATTTGGGTTGAATTTGAGTCTAATTTGATCGTTCTGAACCTGACTGGAAAAAGCCTAAACCTTTGTTAAACAAAATCCTGTTTTGAGGGGAAAAATTGTGCTTCCATTTGTTTTACCATAAAGAATTGACCTAATGTTATTATGATACTGAGGATCAGACCTGCTTTTGTAATCTCTAATTGTTATTGTGACAACCCTGAGTTGGCATAAAGACAAGTCCTCATTTAATAATTATTGCTGGGCATCAGTTTAAAATGTTTTTACCCTTTAAGCAGGTGGTCCATGGGCTGGCCAGGACCCTGTTTACCTCTTAGCAACTGCTCCCCAGACCTGAAAAACTAGTCTCAGCTCATGAAACAATGTAAAATTTAATTTATCATGCCATATACCCTAATTTTTAATTAGCATGAAACAATCATTCATTCTACTTAAACGGACAGACGGAACAGACAGACATTGGCCACATGAAAGTTAAATGAAACTCTAAATACCAAATTTGAAAAAACATTTCTGCTTCACCACGTATTGTGTCAGCAATGCTGTATTCAATCTTATCTTGTTTCAACTTAGGATCCTGTTTAAAAATAAGTGTGCACAGCTTTAGAGAGTGGAACCACTTTGTTTCTTTTAAAAATAGTTTCTCACCATTTTCCGGTGACTTGACAATTATTTTGGAACCCAAACACGCTCCATCAAACTGTTGTTTTAAATTGTTAAAGCATCGTTGTGGGGAAAGCTCGCTAATATACTTTTCCTCCCTGTTTCCCATGGTTGCTTAGCAGGGAACTCATTTACTTGTGATATCTCAGTCATTCGTCCGCTTCACACACACACACACACACACATGCTTTCATACACTCTGGCCAACCAGGCGGTACAGCACCGTTTCCTGGTCCAAATGAGAGCTTATTTCTTTATCTCTTAGACACCAAAGCTTATTCACAGTAGAGTTTATTCAGTGAGCTAGCATCTGTTAGCTTAGCATGTAGCAGTTGAAGTCCGTCAGTGTAATGTATCCCCCCGCTACTTCCGCTAGCTCACTGTCATTGACTCACACACATTCACACTGGCCAGTTGATGTTACACCCTTTATATATATATATATATATATATATACGAATCAAACTGTGTTAAACTGACTCTACCCAAATTTGCTACTGCGTTAAAGCTACAGCCTGCTTAAATGAAAGCCACATGTTATTTTACTAAACACTGCAGTGATATGCAGGTTTGAAATCCACACGTGTAGCATGTAGCTATAATAAAAACAACAGAGGAATTGAAGGAATCCTGTTTTAACTGTGACTTTGTAGGAATTTGACCATCATTGTCCATGGGTGAACAACTGCATCGGCAGGAGAAACTACCGCTACTTCTTCCTGTTCCTGCTGTCTCTGACGGCTCACATCATGGCTGTGTTTGGGTTTGGCCTGCTCTTTATTCTTTACCACCGGCAGAACATTGACCACCTGCACTCCATTGTTACGTATCCTTTAAAGTCTGCTGTACCCCCGTTTAAGACTGGCTATACTGTTGATTACATGAAGTCTGGATTCTACAAGATGTCCAGATAAAGATTGAATCTGTATTCTGTGGGGAAATTTTCCTCAATGTTCTTACATATTTATTGAAACTAAAGCTCTTTCCATCATAGAATCCAGTAGGTAAAGGCCTGGACTGTTCAGACATGCTCCTTGACTGCCTGTGTTTGCAGGCTGGCTGTAATGTGTGTTGCAGGCTTATTCTTCATCCCTGTTGCAGGGCTCACTGGCTTCCATGTAGTGCTCGTGGCCAGGGGCAGAACAACCAATGAGCAGGTAGAATACAGAGATGGTTTCTGAGATTATTTTGAAAAACATTCACAAACGTTTAAGTTTCGATGATGTTGTTTAGAGGACTTGTCCAGTAAGGATTCTGTGCTTAATTGTGTAACTCTGTTTTCACTCTGACTTCAGGTGACAGGAAAGTTTCGAGGGGGAGTGAATCCTTTCACTAATGGCTGTTGGATGAATGTTTCTCATGTTCTCTGCAGCTCCCAGGCACCCAGGTGGGTTCTTTTAGACTCTTTCTGAAGGCACAGAGAAGAACCCAAGAAGCTCACAATCTCCTTGTTCTGTCCAGTCAGATTGACTTCATTTCAAGTTTCCTCATCCCAGTATTATGGATGTATGGGTGGATTCATTTATTTCACCTTCTTGTCCATTTCAGTGTTTTTCCAGTTTAGAGTTCAATTCTTAGCAATTTCTAGTAATGACCCAATTTTGGAAACGCCCATCAGCTCTGCCCGTTCTGTCTGAAATGAGACCATAAAAGCTCACAGAGCTCTTTTTCAACATCTTTGTTGATTTGTTAAAGAAGTATGAAAACAGTGCTGTAAACAGTGGCAGCTTACATTTGTTAAAGACTGAGTGAAAGGGTTCTTATATAAGTGTATTGTACAAGCCTCTGTGAACTGCTTGCATTTCATCATTAGGTATTTAAAGAGCAGTTTACCTAGAGCCTTTTGCAGGACCTTCCTTTATTTGCACGTTTATTGAATGTAAAGACAGTGATAACAGTATGTTCCAGCTATTTGTTCCTATCACTTCAATTAAATCTCACCTATAGCAATAAATGTGAATGTTTCAAGTCAGTCGCTTATTGTCAGTCAGAACTTTGTGTTTCAGGTTGGGTTCAAAGTCGTTCAGCATGGAAAAACACGAAGGAATGAAATTTGTCCTCTAGCCTTCTAGATCTAAAATAATTAAGACCAAACTATTCATACTAAAATAAATTAAGATTCAACGGCATTATAACAACCACATGTATTGTGCAAAAATAATAAAAGGCAGGATTTTACTGCTGCAAAACGTGGAACTCATATAGTCAATACACACAGAGGAATTCATTTCAACAGTTTTTTTGTTTTGATGATTATGGCTTACAGCTAATGAAAATAAATGAATATTACATAAGAGCAAAAAGATTTTCTTTTTTTTATTATAGGATTTGTTTTGTGGTACTAGTGGCCTTTTTGTTATTTTTTTGAAAGTAGGCAGACAGGAAGTGGACAAAGGGGGAAGCAATACAGTACAGACCTCCAGGGTTAGGACTCATTCCTGGGACAGCTGCATCAAGGACTGAGGAGTGGCGCAGGGCCATGCGACACACCCAATAAAAAGATTTTTATGCAGAAATGTCAGCCTGCTTAAGAATCTCCCCATGCACAGAACATTTAATCTACTTGGTCAACAGTCCTTCTGCATGAATTACTACATGTGGTGTGGCATGAAGGCCTGGTTCTTCTGAGGGGTAAGGGAAGCCCAGGTTGCTCTGATAATTGCCTTCAAGTCATTTTCATTGTTGGGTCTGGTGTCTCTCATCTTCCTCTTGATAATACTCCAAGATTCTCTATGGGGTTCAGGTCAGGCCAATTTGCTGGCCAATCAAGCACTATATAAAATTAGTATCTCCATAAACCCTGTCAGCAGAAGGAAATGCTCTAAAGGTTGCTTGTAAACAACCAGTCTGACTTTAGACTTGATAAAACCCAGTGGACCAACAGCAGCAGGTGACATGGCACCCCAAATCAAATGTTTACAAATCAAAAGAGGACTTTAGACCAGTGAGCAATATCCTATTCCTCCTTAACCCAGGTAAGATGCTTCTGTTGTCTCTCATTTAGGAGGGTCTTAACACAATGGGCCTGATTTTCAAAGCTTCTAAATACTCGTACTCGTCGTCTTCCGCTTATCCGGGACCGGGTCGCGGGGGCAGCAGACTCAACAGAGACGCCCAGACGTCCCTCTCTCCAGACACCTCCTCCAGTTCCTCCAGGGGGGGCCCAAGGCGTTCCCAGGCCAGCCAAGAGACATAGTCCCTCCAGCGTGTCCTGGGCCGTCCCCTGGGCCTCCTCCCGGTGGGACGTGCCTGGAACACCTCCCGAGGAAGGCGTCCAGGAGGCATCCGGTATAGATGCCCGAGCCACCTCAACTGGCTCCTCTCGATGTGGAGGAGCAGCGGCTCTACTCCGAGCCCCTCCCGGATGGTCGAGCTCCTCACCCTATCTCTAAGGGAGTGCCCGGCCACCCTACGGAGGAAGCTCATTTCAGCCGCTTGTATCCGGGATCTCGTTCTTTCGGTCATGACCCAAAGTTCATGGCCATAGGTGAGGGTAGGAACGTAGACCAACCAGTAAATTGAGAGGTTTGCTTTTTGGCTCAGCTCTCTCTTCACCACAACGGACCGGCACAGCGCCCCCATTACTGTGGCAGCCGCAGCGATCCGTCTGTCGATCTCCCGCTCCATTCTTCCCTCACTCGTGAACAAGACCCCAAGATACTTAAACTCCTCCACTTGAGGCAGGAACTCCCCTCCAACCTGAAGAGGACAAGCCACCCTTTTCCGGTGGAGTACCATGGCCTCGGACTTGGAGGAGCTGATCCTCATCCCAGCTGCTTCACACTCGGCTGCGAACCGCCACAGCGCATGCTGTAGGTCTTGGATAAAGGGGGCCAGCAGGACCACGTCATCTGCAAAAAGAAGAGACGAAATCCACTGGTCCCCAAACCCGACCCCCTCCGGCCATTGGCTGCGTCTAGAAATCCTGTCCATAAAAGTTATGAACAGGACCGGTGACAAAGGGCAGCCCTGCCGGAGTCCAACATGCACTGGGAACAGGTCCGACTTAGTGCCGGCAATGCGCACCAAACTCCTGCTCCGCTCGTACAGGGACCGGATGGCCCCTAGTAAAGGGCCCCCGATTCCATACTCCTGGAGCACCCCCCACAGGGCATCACAAGGGACACAGTCGAATGCCTTCTCCAGGTCCACAAAACACATGTGAACCGGTTGGGCAAACTCCCATGAACCCTCGAGCACCCTGTAGAGGGTATAGAGCTGGTCCAGTGTTCCACGGCCGGGATGAAAAACACACTGCTCCTCCTGAAGCCGAGGTTCTACTATCAGTCGGACTCTCCTCTCCAATACCATGGCGTAGGCCTTACCAGGGAGGCTGAGGAGTGTGATCCCCCTGTAGTTGGAGCACACCCTCCGGTCCCCCTTTTTATGAAGGGGGACCACCACCCCAGTCTGCCAGTCCAGAGGCACTGTCCCCGACCACCACGCAATATTGAAGAGACGTGTCAACCATGACAGCCCTACAACATCCAGAGACTTGAGGTACTCAGGGCGGATCTCATCCACCCCCGAAGCCCTGCCACCGCGGAGCTTTTTAACCACCTCGGTGACTTCAGCCTAGGTGATGAAAGAGTCCAACCCCGAGTCCCCAGCCTCTGTTTCCACCACGGAATGCGTGATGGCAGGATTGAGGAGATCCTCGAAGTACTCCTTCCACCGCCCGATAATGTCCTCAGTCGAGGTCGGCAGTCTCCCGCCCCCACTATAAACAGTGTTGGCGAAGCACTGCTTCCCCCTCCTGAGGCGACGGACGGTTTGCCAGAATCGCTTCGAGGCCAACCGGTAGTCCTTCTCCATGGCCTCACCGAACTCCTCCCAGGCCCGAGTTTTTGCCTCTGCCACAGCCCGGGCTGCAGCACGCTTGGCCTCACGGTACCCGTCAGCCGCCTCAGGAGTCCCACAAGCCAACCACAGCCGATAGGACTCCTTCTTCAGCTTAACAGCATCCCTTACTGCCGGTGTCCCGATCACGCCTCTCCAGGTGTCACTGTCGTTCCCCACGTGGGCGTTGAAGTCCCCCAGCAGAATAATGGAGTCCCCGATAGGGGCACTATCCAGCACCCCCTACAGGGACGCCAAGAAGGCCGGGTACTCTGCACTACCACTCGGCGCATAGGCTGAAATGATAGTCAGAGACCTCTCCCCAACCCGAAGGCGCAGGGATACGACCCTCTCATCCACTGGGGTAAACCCCAACACGAGACGGCTGAGCTGGGGGGCAACAAGCAAACCCACACCAGCCCGCCGCCTCTCCCCGTGGGCCACTCCAGAGTAGAAGAGAGTCCAACCCCTCTCAAGGAGATGGGTTCCAGAGCCCACGCTGTGTATGGAGGCGAGCCCGACTATTTCTAGTCGATATCTCTCGACCTCCCGCACAAGCTCAGGCTAATTCCCCCCCAGCGAGGTGACATTCCACGTCCCTAGAGCCACCCTAAGCATCCGGGGATCGGGCCCCTGAGGTCTCCACCTTCGTCCGCCACCTTCGTCCGCCACCCAATCCTCTTTGCACCGGTCCCTCACGGTTCCCCCTGCAGGTGGTGGGCCCACTGGGGGATGGCCTTGCGTCTCTCGTTCGGGTCCCGCGAGGAGCAACCCGGCCACTAGGCGCTCTCCGACGAGTCCCGACCCCTGGCCTGGCTCCAGGGTGGGGCCCCGGCTCCGCCGTACCGGGCGACCTCACGTGCCTCGATATTTTGTTCTTCATGAGGGATTCTTGAACCACTCTTTGTCTGACCCATCACCTAGAGCCTGTTTGCCATGGGAGACCCTACCAGGGGCATTTAGGCCCCAGACAACATAGCCTCTAGGATCATTTGAGCACTCAAACCCCTCCACCACGTTAAGGTGGCGGTTCAAGGAGGTGGAGATGATAATAATAATAATAAATTGCAATTCAGTTTTATTATCCGGAATATTAACACTGATATTAACACATGCTGTCTAAGGGCACTTTACAAAGTCAATTCAGTCGAATCATAAAGATTTTAAGTCGGGTACATACTTTCTAAATACTCCTAACTATCAAACAGCCCATCAGATTCAGTTTATTATTCAATTAGTTAAAAGGTTTCTAACTAAGGAAACCCAGCAGATTGCATTGAGTCAGCGACTTGCAGCATTCACTCCTCCTGGATGACCATGTAGAGACAGTGGACAGTCACTGGCGCTGACTTTGTAGCAATCCCTCATACTGAGCCTGCATGTAGAGTGGAGAGGAGAACTCCCTTTTAATAGGAAGAGAACCAGAACCAGGGTCAGTATGAGCGGCCATCTGCAACAACCTACTGGAGGTTTGAGAGAACAGAGCAGACAAAAGAACACAGAAAAAAGAGATATAAATATAAGTATCTCTTAGTGCTATGAAACAACGGTAAAAACATTTAGAAACATTACTAAAAGCTACAGTTAACCATGAATATTAATTATAAAACCTAGAAAAGCTGACAGCCACTGTCAAACTTACATCAAAATACAACTCTAAACTGCTTTATTCACCGTTTTACAGGGTTGTTTGTAAGATACTGTGACACAACATTTTGCTTCCCAGTTTGCACCTGTTTTTGTACACGCAAACCTTTTGAAGATTAGACCCAATGAATGCAACAGCTGCAGCCCATCACCTGGTTAGTCTTTGTGTGGTGGCTGTGGAAGCTCTGACTCCAACTGCAGTTCAACACCTTGTGAATCTTATCCAAACTCTTGAATGAGCTTTGCTTCACATTCCGCTCAGTGCTGAAGTTATCACTGTCGGTCCACATGATCATTTCTACACTTTTGTTTTCTGTTGGTGTGTCCGGATACTCAAACACTCAGTTGGACTGTTGCAACATGGGGAGATGGCTCTTTCATCACTTTTTCTGGAATGTTTATGCTGAAGGGATTCATGATACAGAATAGAGGAAAGAATATATACAGCTTCAGGCTTTCAGCTTCTTCTTTTCTGATTCCTCACCTGATACCAAAGTGCTTACTGTTATCCAGGCTCAGGTGATGGAGTTGAATGTCATTTAAAAAAAACCAACATGTCGACACCTGATAAACGGCAACAGTGAGCTCTGGAATGTCCAGAGACTGCAATAATGACAGAATAAGTTATTTTATCTGAGACTGCACTGATGTTAAAGAGAATCTCAGTGTTCACTCATTATGCCTCTGGCTTGTAACATTAGTGTACCTCTTGCTGGTTATGGACTGTGTGCTGGTTATTATTGCCCCCATGCTGTCTCCGCAGGTATCTGGGCAGGAAGAAGTGTGTGCAGAATGTGAGCCTGCAGCCTCCATTTCTGCGGCTACAGCTCACTGACACTCAGCTGGCAGCTAAGATCCTGGACAATGGCATCCAGGGAGACCTGCACAGGGTGAGAGTGGCAGCATGAACCTGCACATCTGTTTCACCAACACCTGTCTTAATGAATGCTGCTGTTCATCGCCAGCATTTTGAGTTAATTGCGGGTCAAAGTTGGAAGCGGGACATTCTTCAGCCTCCTGCTTAACAAATGTTTTACATGCATGCTGTGCTTTACATTCAAATTGGCAGTAGATAGCTTTGCATACAGGATGGCAGTAGGAGGTTTAAGACCACTAACATAGTTCTACAGACTCAGTGTGCTGTTGTTTTACTGAACATGACACAGCCACATCCATCTACCTGAAATGCCTGCAATTAGAGCAGAGAACAAGATGACTGATTGTTGATGGAAAATGTGCTTGGATTTCCAGCTAACAAAGCATTCGTTTGCTAAACCTACTGAGCAGTTATTTATAAATCTGTCTCCTACCAAGCCTCACTGGCTGCCATGTAGAATAATCAGCTGCCAGCAGAACATTTAACCTGCTGCTCTGCAGAAACACAGAAGTTCAGAGGATATATTTATAGGTGCTTGTGAAATGGTGTGCATCCCTTACTGTTCTGTTGAATTGACCTTGGTTAGTATTTATGTTTGTTTTCTAGGAAATACTAAAAACACCAGACTTTTAGTCTCTTGTTATCATGTCTCCTCCTGTTCTGCAGTCCAAGTCCAGTCTTGAGATGATGGGAAGTCAGTCATGTGACGCTGAGCCTCCTCCTCCTCCTAAACCAGAGCTGCGTTACCCTGGAATCAGCCATAGGAACGCGGAAGGTAAAGTGATCTCAGGTAACCCTTCTCCTCCTCCAGCTCTCACGTTGTCATCATAAATGAAGAAGACATGGTTCTGATTGTTCTATGTATTGTGTTTTTGGTAATGTGTTGATGTTCTTCTGCAGAGTGCAGCCTGCTGAGCAAAGCCCCTCCCACCCCCACCATGTACAAGTACAGGCCCACCTACAGCCCAGGAAAGAACCACACGACACTCACTCATGCTTACGCCAACCAGGTAATGTAGAGCCAGCCAGGCGGAAGGCAGGGCTGCTTTACAGTGGCCACAGAGAACCTGCTGTGTGTCTTTCAGATCCATTTGTCCCTGCTTCTGCTTCTTTTGTTAAATCAATCTAATACATCTCCATTTTTTTCCTTTTGATCTCCTGTTGGCCATCTTGGTTTGGTTACTCAGTGGCTTGCTTTTGATCAGTATCAGTAAGTGATGTATTTCAAAGCATTTCCCCCTTTTCTCTTTGAACATGGTGTCCCATCCTTTTCTGTTTGATTTGGACATGGGTCAAATACTGAACAAAAACCTTCACAGATGAAAATGACAAATGCATCTAGCCATCAGCCATCATGAATGAATTATGGTTGATACAAATTAATTTAACTCAGTATTTCTCCCCATGTCTTGTCCAGATCCTCCTGACTTATCCCGTTTCTCTAGAATACATTTCCCTAACCCATTTTAGTTTTCCTCACTGATTAGAACAGCATAACAGTTGCCTCTCTTCATTCTCTGTCCCCTGTTTTCATCACTTTAATATAACTGTGTCAGTAATGTCCTCCTAACGGCCTCCATCCATGTTTGCTGTTTTCTTCCTCTGCTTCACATGCAGAGAATATTTGCTGCTGCTGGTATGAACTAAAGTGTTGGTTCTCAGACAAGCCTTCTGTCTGATTTAATGGATGTGTATCTATTCTGTTGAATCCCCTGTACTGACTAATATAGAATAAGCCTCAACACAGTGAGACTGAGGACACATTTCAACACTACAAAGTTATTTTTGTCTGAAAACCTTTATCGAGGTGATTAAATGATGCATCCAAATCTAGTGAAGCTGACCAGTTATTATGTCATGACAGGACATCCTTTCGCATCAAACATTGATTCTGTCCTTTTCTTCAAATGATATTTTTTAACAGAACAGAACTTTGATACTGGGAAATAATAGAAACACACTGTGTGTCAGATTAACTCATTCACCTCAAATCCTAAAATCTATGTATTAGATGGAGTCGTGTGTTGGACCTGGTCACACATTTCTTCTCTGGTAAATGCATTTTTAACATACCATACCATACCACTTATAGAGCACTTTAAAAACAACGTTATAGCTGACCAAAGTGCTGTACAAAAAAGAAAAAGAAAATCAGGAAAAGAAAAATAAAATACATGAGAACTATAGAAAATATAAAATAGTACAGGAACATAAAAAAATTAAGAAGGTAAAAGATTAGGGCTCGGATGCTAACTCAAAAATGTTTTTAAACGAGTTTTAAAAATAGCAAAAGATGGAGCCCGCCTGGCTTCCAACGGCAGCTCATTCCACTTTTTCGGAGCAAAAACTGCCAAAACTCTTGTCTCCTCTGGATTTGTAGAAGGCCTTAGGAATAGTCAGAAGCATCTGATCAGCTGATCTTAGAGCACGAGATGTCACATAAGGGTGCAGATAAGAGGGAGCAAGACCATTAAGAGACTTAAAAAAAATACAAGAATTTTAAAATGGATTCGAAACTGAACAGGAAGCCAACGAAGAGACGCTAAAACCGGAGTAATGTGCTCTCGTTTTCTTGTACCAGTTAAAAATCACGCTGCAGCATTTTGGACCAGCTGTAACCGTGAGAGGGAGGCCTGGTTAACTCCAATCAAAATAGTTACAATAATGAAGGCATGAGGTGATGAAGGCATAAATCACTGTCTCTAGGTGACGTCTAGACAAGAGGGGCTTTATTTTTGACAGCCGCCTCAGCTGAAAGAACGAGGATTTAACCACAGTGATAACATGTGAATCAAGTTTCCGGCTAGGATACATTTTTTATAACCAAGTTAGTGATGCTGGATTTTTCATTGGGCTTAAAAAGCATGACCTCTGTCTTTTTTTCATTGAAGTGAAGGAAATGGGGGGGTTTTCAGATGACGTTCAGTCACGTGACCGCACCTCGGGATCGCCATCTTCGGTGGCAGCTGCAGCCTGTTTTCTTTGTTTTAGCGTGATCAATGAAGCAAAACTCCAGACCATTCTACCATAACTATGGTAAAAACTTGCTTCATTCCGGGTTGTGCTGCACGTGGTGGTCAAGACCAGCATTCAATCTATTGTCTGCCAGATGTGATAGAAAATCAGTATGAGAGAAAACAAAAACACTGAGTACACAACGTCGACTACTGTCGCTGAATCGGATATCCAGGGTGGATTTGGACGGCTTAAATCTCATTCCCGCCCAAGTGTGCAGTGCACCCCATCAATCTCCGTCTTGGTCAAATAGCCCTTACACAGCCTGGAGGTGTGTTTGGGGTCATTGTCCTGTTGAAAACTAAATGATGGTCCAACTAAACGCAAACCAGATGGAATAGTATGCCGCTGCAAGATGCTGTGGTAGCCATGCTGGTTCAGTATGCCTTCAATTTTGAATAAATCCCCAACAGTGTCACCACCAAAGCACCATCACACCTCCTCCTCCATGCTTCACGGTGGGAACCAGGCATGTAGAGTCCATCCGTTCACCTCTTCTGCGCCGCACAAAGACACGGTGTTTGGAACCAAAGATCTCAAACTTGGACTCATCAGACCAAAGCACAGATTTCCACTGGTCTAATGTCCATTCCTTGTGTTCTTTAGCCCAAACAAGTCTCTTCTGCTTGTTGCCTGTCCTCAGCAGTGGTTTCCTAGCAGCTATTTTACCATGAAGGCCTGATTCACACAGTCTCCTCTTAACAGTTGTTCTAGAGATGTGTCTGCTGCTAGAACTCTGTGTGGCATTGACCTGTTCTCTAATCTGAGCTGCTGTTAACCTGCAATTTCTGAGGCTGGTGACTCGGATGAACTTATCGTCCGCAGCAGAGGTGACTCTTGGTCTTCCTTTCCTGGGGCGGTCCTCATGTGAGCCAGTTTCTTTGTAGCGCTTGATGGTTTTTGCGACTGCACTTGGGGAAACATTCAAAGTTTTCCTCCTTCAAGACTGTTGGAAAACCATTTCAGGTGACTACCTCTTGAAGCTCATCAACAGAATGCCAAGAGTGTGCGGAGCAGTAATCAAAGCAAAAGGTGGCTACTTTGAAAAACCTAGAATATAAGACATATTTTCAGTTGTTTCACAATTTTTGTTCAGTATATAATTCCACATTTGTTAATTCATAGTTTTGATGCCTTCAGTGTGGAGCGACAATATTCATAGTCATGAAAATAAAGACAACTCTTTGAAAGAGAAGGTGTGTCCAAACTGTTGGTCTGTACTGTATATGAAATGCAAGCAATATTTCCTCAATAATAATCATAAAGAAAGAAATATATAACGAGCCCTAACAGACTGTCACATATTTTAAAGTGTTTTAAAACTTACCTTTCCTTCATTGTATCATATGTGCGGCCAATTGTCCAGATTTACGCTAAACAAACCAACAAGTAGTACATATGGATCCACCTTGTTGATGACCGCAATTTTCTAGAGGTACATGGCCTTATCAGGAGGCTGTAACGACTCTAGATACTTATCCATGGGCGAAAAAGTATGCAATGTTGCAATGTTTTGAAGAGCTGTGAAGCGACACGGAGCCACCCAAGATGGCAGACTGGAAGTGAGGCGGGGACTTCAGTGACGTCAATGAAAAGGGTCCATTCAGTGCCATCCAGAATCAGAATCAGCTTTATTGCCAAGTTTGTGCATACAAACAAGGAATTTGACTCCGGTACACTTTGCTCTTTTGTTCTGTATCCATTTCCTTATGTCAACAAGACAGTTAAGGTGAGGTTGACCAGGACCATTATGTTTCATCCGCATATAAATGAAAATGTCACGCCCTGCTTTCTAAAAATAGCTCCAAGTGGCAGCACACAAAGTGAAAACAGGAGAGGTCCATGGATGGAACCCTGGGGTACCCCCCAGGGAAGGGCAGCAGGAGCAGAAATAAAATCATCCATCTTGACACACAAACTCCTATTAAAAAGGTAGGACCTAAACAACTAAAAAGCTGAGCCAGTGATATCTACCAACTGCTCAAGTCCAGAAATGAGAATGTCATGGTCCACTTTGTCAAAAGCAGCTGTTAAATCTAAAAGCACTAGTAAAATACAGTTCACAGAATCTATTGTTAAAAATATATAATTAAAAACCTTTAACGTGCAGATTCAGTGTTGCGATACATTTTAAACCCTGACTGGAACACTTCTGAAATTTTGTTTTCATCCAGGAAGGCTTTCAGCTGGGTAAAAACAATTTTTTCTAAATTTTTGTACAAAAAAGGTAATTTGGAGATGGGCCTAAAATTTGACAAGAGGGAAGTATCAAGGCCAGGTTTTTTCAACAGGGGTGGCACCACAGCATGTTTAAAATAAATTTCCACCACACTGGCGACTAGACTACTGTTAATAACATTAAGGATAAGGGGGGCAATGGTAGGAAATATCTCCTTAAGAAGACGTGGTGGAACAACATCACAAGGGGAGCCACATGGTTGCATACTAGTAACCATTTACTCTAGATAGGAAAGGGAAATAGGCTCCAAATTATCCAGGACAGCAAGGCAGGGGACCAAGATGTATGGGTCATGGGAGGGGGAGAAATACAGGCCCTAGTGTTAGCAACCTTGTCCAAAAGGAACTGAAGAAACTTTTCACACAGTTCTCTGGATGCTTCCTGAGGGACAGGTTCATAAGCATTTAGAGCATTGTTAATTGTATCATAAAGAACCCCTTGGTTATGAGAGTTAGCAGCAATGATGTCGGCCAAATATTTCTCTCTAGCAGTTTTCACTGTTCTCTGATAACGGCTCCAGCTCTCTCAGTATATCAAAAGAGACATGCAATTTGTCCTTTTTCCTCTTGCGTTCATTTCTTCTGCACTCCCTTCTGATAGTACGGGTATGGTCACTAAACCAAGGATCCGATCTGGAATCGATTGCCTGGTTTTCACTGGTGTCACAGAATTAAGACCAGTGTGGTACAAAGTATTATAATATAAAGAAAGCTCCTCAGTGCTGGAAGACACAGAGGGTTGTGTTTTTAAATTGTTAAAAACTGAAGAGAAATTAACTGCAGTGGAAGGGTTAAAAACATGACAGCGCAGAGCAGGAGTACAGGGCTTAACAGGTTAAATAAAAGGATAAAATCAAATAAAACAGGCCTGTGGTCAGAAAACAGTATATCATCGATTTCAATGTTACCGATGGAGAAACCATACGATAAAACAAGGTCCAGTGTGTGCATACGTTCATGGGTTGGGCCATTTTCAGACTTTCAGAATGAGGCCAATGGCATCCAATAAAACTAAGAAGTCCCTCACCAGTGGCTTCTCAGAACAACAAACATAAATATTGAAGTCCCCAACAATTATAATTTGCTGATATTTGGACATAATTCCACCTAAAAAGTCAGAAGATTCCCATAAGAAGTCTTTGTTATACTTTGGTGACTGATATACCACCGCGTACAGCAGTGGAGAGAGGAGGCCCAGTTCAAAACAGCTCAATTCAAAAATGTAGAAAACAGTCAGGAGTGACAGCTGCTTACATTCAAAACTTGATTTATAAATTGTTGCCAAACCTCCTCCATGACCCAAGGACTTCGGGGTATTAAAATATGAGCAGCTGCTGGGTAATAGTTCTGAAAAAACACTGGACTCACCCGGAGAGATCCATGTTTCTGTCAAGCAAAGAAAGTCCAAACCCTGGGATGTGAATAAATCCTTAAGGATACATGTTTTGTTTGCGACAGATCTTACGATCACCAAACATATCCCGATGGGTTCCTGGTCCAGAGGAGCAGTAGTTGGAGAGGTAGGTGAAGTCCAAGCAAGATGCCGCAAATTCTCAAGGTTGGCACCTCGCCAGCGCAGATGGGAAGGAGTGGGTCGCAGGGAATAGAACACCAGATCCAAATCGACAACTGGTATCAGGCAGGAATCAACGGGATCCAGGAAACACACAGTCGAGCAATCAATCCAAACTGACTAATGAACATTTCCGGAGAATGGGCCACACTGGCCCTCAGCTTCACTAGCTGCACGCTGCACTTACCACAACGTCTGTGACGTCTTCTCCTGCGGTGTGGGTGTGGTGGCCAGCAAAGGTAAGCCGGTACACCGGCCAAGAGCAGGGGCACGATTCTTTCGTGATAAAAGTGCAAAAATTTGGCCGCGGACAAATGGCACTCCAGAAGGGTTTGGT
This sequence comes from Girardinichthys multiradiatus, assembly GCF_021462225.1. Lineage (NCBI taxonomy): Eukaryota > Metazoa > Chordata > Actinopteri > Cyprinodontiformes > Goodeidae > Girardinichthys > Girardinichthys multiradiatus. Next base: position 1,313,810 of record NC_061798.1, read on the forward strand.
GATCAAACACCAATAATGAGTTAGCGTCACGAAAAATGCACAGGGACAGCAGCAGCGAAAACAATAGGGAACAATAGACGACTCGACACACATAATTTAATACAACTGAATGGATAAAACAAGTAGCAGATACCCTATTTAAATGTTAATGTACTGTAAATAAAGTTATGCTGTAGGGTTTTTTTACAATGCCAGCTGGCAGCTTAAACCATTAAACCAGGTGTAGTGTAATGAAAACGTATCACTGCAGTTGTCTTCCTGTAAAATCTTCAGCTCAGCTTGTTTCAGAGCAAAAACTATCAGTGGAAGCTTTACAGAACAGAAGTCTGAAGATGTATAACATGCATCCTGTGCAGACTCAGGCTCTGTTGTACTTGGATTAAAATGTTCTTCTCTAAGGAATGTGGTTTTCTAACAGATCTAGACAACAGCATCTGTGTTGAGCTGTAGAGGAACATGTGTTTGTGTGCCTCAGAATGACTGCAGTCTATGGTACTGCAGCAGGGTTTCTGTTTAGTGATGCTCTGACTGCCTTTAAGCTCTGTGCTCTTACTTGCTCAGTATATTGTTTCTTTTTCCTTTCCTTCCCTTCCCTCTTCTCCCCCTCTTCTGCCTTCTCTAGTTAATTCGAGGGGAGAGTGTTGGGAGTGCCAAGGACTCCTCCTCCTCCACCTCCTCCCTCCTCCAGGCCAGTCAGCAGCCTGGTTTCCGTTCACAGCCCAGTCTGGACCGAAGGGAAGCTTCTTCGGACAGAGTGGTTGGAGGACCCAGTGGGGAGAGGAAAGAGGTTGGTGGAGGCGGCATTCCTGGCTACTCCCTGGGTGGCCGCTCATACCCCTCCTTCTCGGACCCCACTGTACTTTCAGGAGTGGCATTCCGATCTTCCAGCTCTACACACACTTCTGCAGGCACTACCCATGTCTCCGAGGCAACCACCACCTCAACGAGCTTCAAAAGCTTGGCCAATCAGACGCCCCCGCCTCACCACCCTTCTCGTAATGGCAACCTGTCCTATGACAGTTTACTGGCAAGGGAAGATGACTTTGATAAAGGGGGAGTGACTGGTCCAGTAGCCCTGGAGCCTACTGCTGGGAGACCCTGCACACCAGCAACACCCTTCTTGTCCCAACAGAGAGAGGTTGACCTGCCCTCCCAGTCTCCCCATCACCATCACCACTCCTCTCACCACCACCACCACCACCCCTTTCTTCATCGATCCTCCTCCTCCACCTCTTCTTCCCCTCCACTTCCCCCAGAAAGAGACCGTCTTCTAGGAGAACCCCATACAGCCCCTCACGTCCCATCTGCCAATCAAACCTCTGCTGCTCTACCTTCCTCAGCCCCACCTCCCCCACACCATCACCACCATCATTACCACCATCACCACTCCCATCATCATCACCACCACTCCTCGTCCTCACGCCCTCCCCGCTTTACTGCCCCTCGTGCCCCACCCCACCATGCCTACCCTTATCGCACCCGCTCCACAGACACACCACTGGGCTCCTCTTCCGACAGTACTGACCGCTCACCTCTCTCCGCACACCCCCCGCCACTGGGCAAGTCACTTTCTTATTCGAGTGCTGCAGCTGCTGAAATGCAGTACCGATTGGTCCGCAAGGCCTCTGCGTCAGCTGGAGCAAATGCGGCTGGTGTAGGAGGAGGAGGAGAAGGTGGAGGGATGGGAGGAGGATCAATACAAGCACCAAAGTGAGTATGAATTTCACCTTTGACCATATAATTGGTTTGCTGCTATCACTGAAAAAGCCACATGCCTCCAGAAACCTGACTGACTGCTCCTCTTGCTTTCCTCCTTTTCTCCCCTTCTCTCCTCCTCCTCCTGCAAGATTTCCTGTGAGTTTCTCCTCCTTTTCCTTTGCTAATCTATCTTTCATTTGTGAGCGTTCTCACTGTTATGTGTGTGATGCTGTTGTTCTTGTGCATTTTCTCCACTTTGTTACAGCTGTTTGCTCATTTCATTTATAGTTGTTACACAATCAAAAAACCAGATGTTAAGAGTAAAGTTTAGTCCTCCCACTGATAGTGGGGGAACGGTTTCATTAAATACACACTGAAACATTACGAGGGGAGGTTTCTTTTCCCCGTCGCTACATGCATGCTTAGTATGAGGGATTGCTGCGAAGTCGATGCAAGCGACTGTCCACTGTCTCTACTTGCTCATCCAGGAGGAGTGAATGTTGCAAGTCACTGTCTCGATGCAATCTGCTGGGTTTCCTTAGATAGAAAAACTTTTAACCAACTTGAATAATAAACTGAATTTGATTCCATTGTTTGGCTGTCTTTATGATTCGATTTAATTGACTTTGCAAAGTGCATTGAGACGACATGTTGTGAATTGGCGCTATATAAATAAACTGAATTAAATTGTGACCACTGAAAGGTGACATTAATAACATTATTTAATGAAAATGATATGGCAATAAGTTGGATATTTATAAAAAACCTCAAGCTGGCATGCCACAGGAGTAAAGACGTGAAAGGCAAACTGATGGCAGCTTGATTAGGACATTTTATATGGCAGCATGTAGCATTAAAGAGGAAACGTCATAAATGGCCAATAATTAACGTTTAACCTGCAGGCTGATCCATTCTTGCCTAGAGGAAGAGTTGTTCTGCAATTAATCTCTTTAATCCAGTAAAAGCTCCAACTCGATTCTGTATATTTGAAGAGCTGCTGTCACACATGTTCTGATAGAAGTTATAAAACACAGCACATCACTGTTTGATTTGGCAGAGTCTACAAGGTCAGGGTTTCCATGCTTAACTATGTTCAGCACCAAAAGCCACTCTGTGGTGTGTATCCATGAGAACTGGACGACGCAGAAACATTGTAGGGTGGCTTGGTCTGTCAAATCATGTTGATTTTTATAATGCATGACACGTAGGTCCTTCAGTGTTTGCAGTAAGATGCTGTATATCTTCTATAAGTCTGTTGTGGAGAGTGTGATCTCTTCTGCCATCATCTGCTGGGGTAGCAGCATCTGAGCCAGGGACTTAAAAAAGCTCAACAAGCTGATAAAGAAAGCTGGCTCTGTTCTGGGGACTCCTCTGGAACCTCTGGAGATCATTGTACAAAGAAGGATTCTCATAAAATGTGAAGAACATTATGGAGAACCCTGAGAATCTTCTTCATGAGACTGTCGTAAAACAACAGAGTTTCTTCAGTCAGAGGCTTCGTCAGATCTGCTGTAAGACAGACCGCTACAGGAGATCCTTCCTGCCCATAGCCATCAGCATCTAGAACAGTTCTTTGAAGAAAACTGCACAATATGAGCTACAACAACATGTAATTTCCCTTTGGGATTAAGAAGTATTTTTGAATTGAATGTATGAAAATAGAAACCCCTGATGGCCATGGCTTTTTTTTAGTATGGTAGCTGCCACTGTTTTACTGCAAAAACACAAGAACCAATTAGAGGTGTTAACCTGACATCTAAAATATCTTAAGGATGTTCTGGACAAGCAGAACTTAAGAGGTTTAGAGGGATTGATAAAGACATAGTTGGGTAACAGTATGCAACATGGAAACGAGAATACTTCATCCAAAGATGTTATGGGGAAACATTTTGCTGGCGTGTGTCACAGGCAACATAGCACTAAATCTAACATTTCTGCCTTGTACTTTAGTGTTGCTGCATGACCTTTTCATATCAACATGTCCTATCCTGTGACCTTTCTACAGTTCCGTTCTGCACACCACTGAGTTTATTTTCACCACAAGTGTTCTTGTATTATTGTGATCATGAGCATGGTTCAGAACAGCTTTTCACCATTTCTAGTTAATTAAAAGGACATGGTCTTTACCAGGTTATAAAGCCATGTAAATCTAAAATACACAACACTTTAACACTGAGGTGAATCAATAAACAAAGATGAACCCAAAAGGGAAATAAAACAACTCAACCCATAATATTGTAGAACCGTCTTTAGTTGGGATAATTTAAAGTAGATGTTTCCTACATGATTGTTACAGTCACATAATTTTGCTTCAGTTTGTAGTTTGCACCTATTCTTTTTTGAGCAGTTCTCTTTAGCTCCCTCCACAGCATTTTAACATCTATTTTTTTTTTTTTCATTTGTAACTGTTCTCAAGGTAACTGTTCCAGAAGTCTTCTGGTTAATATAGGTGCAAATTTGTAAATTTAAGATGTGCTGCCTTAGAAAAGGTTTTCTCCCTTGATCCTTCTTAACCAGCCATATTTGTTCAGCCTTTCTCCAATTGTCGTGTCACAGACTTTAATACTTACCAAGTAAATTGAGGCTTGCAGAATCTGGGATGGCGCTCTTGGTCTTTTTGCAGTTTCCCTAATCATTGTTCAGTTAGGCGGCATTTGCTGAGTTGCTACTCCTGAGAAGATTGACAGTTTCCTTAAATGTTTACACTGCTGTGCACCAACCTTTCTCCGATTGATGAGCAACAGCAGTTGTCTATCTTAGGTCATTGTTGATGTCTTTCCTTCTTGGCATTGTGTTAACACACACCCGTGCTTCTAGCCATCAAACTGCCAAACCCCCTCTTTTATAGAGGTGGTCACATTGATGGTGGCTACTCCAGAGTCACCTGGTTCCTACTAGTTATTTTCTAGTTTGGTTTTGTTTCAACAAATAACTATGTGGGATTTGTGTATGTTTTGTACACTTGAGTTTACATTATTATGATATACGAACCTGGCAAAGACCATATCTTAATATCCTGACTGATCAAAACCTTATAGGGTGTATGTTCTTTTTTTCAAAGCTATATACATTCACTCTAACTAAAAGCACAGAGAGGTATTACTTATATCCTGCATGTTGCCTCTTAGTCCATTTGTATCTAATATCTTTAAATAATAGACCAGTCATGTGTCTCTGATCTTATTGAGGTAAAAAGCTATTTTCACTGAGCTGTTTATATGAAGCTTCCTGTATGTTTTGGTGGTTCTTATAAAAAATGTGATTATTCTTGTCTGTTTGCTTCCAAACTATTAATAGGTGCATGGTTTCAGGGCTTTTGCACATGTGACAGTGCTGTACATGTCTAGGAAATATCCTTACTCCAGTCCTGGGGTGTCCATGCTTGGCGGAACAGGAATAAAATAGCCTACGCAGCAGATTACCCAGCAGTGTTCTCCTGACCCTCTAAATGTTTTTGAGTTCAGCACTGTCTACATTGACTGTTTCGATGATATTCTCAAATTTAGCACGGAACACCCAGTCCTGGTCTCTAATTCCTGTTTATTTTTTCTCTCTTCTGTTGAACCCAGAGGTGAGCTGATACAGATGAAACCTCTGAGTCGGACCAATGGTGCCCAGCCTTTCTCTTCCTCCTCCTGTTCTACCCCTTCCTCCCCTTCCCACCTGGTCTCCTCACCCAGTAGACCTGGAGCAGACCATATGAGCCCGCCAATGACACTAAGTCCTTTTCACACGCCTCAGGGCAGTGGAGTAAAGAAGGTGACTGGAGTTGGGGGAACCACCTATGAGATTTCTGTATGATTCCCAGCTTGTCTCCTGTTCAGTCTATGTGGGCAATTTGAAAGCTCCTGTTTGGATCTTGGATCTCATTGACCGTTTGCCTAAGCAATCTAACTGGGTTGTCCTGGCCCTACCTGTCTTCAGTAGCTCTGCAGATGAACTGACCAGATGGCCTGTGAAGCCATGCATTTGATTAAAAAGAAAACATTTAGCTCATTCTGGGGTTTTCATCTTTTCTGAGGCCTCACTGGGGTAGAAGGCTTTATATTCAGGGCGGACCACAGCAGTGCAGAAACCTCATGCTGCCGGGGTTTGGAGCTGGATCCATTCTTGAATAGAATATGCCTCTATGCCTCTAGAATAGATTTTTAAGTGTAGCTTTTCCTAAGGTTCAGATGAGCACTTTGTACTGAAATTGTGTTCAGATCAAATTTGGCTTTTCTATTTTTATAAAATCTCTGGTTATCGTTAAGATTAATGATGAGTGATGGAACCCTGTGCAGACAGTAGAACCTCATCAAAGCGAAATCTGTTGTGATGGAACTATGGGAAGTTAATGTGTGATCAATCAGACTCTTATTGGCTGAATCTTCCTTGGTAACGGCTGGCTGTGTGAATGCAGTGGACCAAAAGCAAGAAGCTTGTGTTGCCACTTGCAGCCTGATGCATGAAATGGATAATGTGATCCTTGTAACCCGTGGCCCAGCCCCTAGAGGTCATCATCTCCTGCAGTCGCATGAACTGCAGGATGAACTTGGAACAATCTGCCAGCAACATGAATTACAGGGAACTCTTCTCTCCAGATTGCTGCACAATGCGACATGATGGTGAAAGGAAGATTTAGCATTGGAAAACAGCAGTGCTGATTGCCAGTCTTTTGCTATTTTATTGATTTACTCGATGTAAATTTAATTCCATGTCTGTACAGGATGATGTGATTTTTAAATGTGGATTTCTTTGTGTAAAACGCAGTGTTCTTGGCAGACTGGAGCATGGACTGCTTGCACGATCCACCGTAGGCTGCTGTATCAGGCCGAGGAACATATTGACTGAACAAACACACAGTCAGCAAACTAAAGTGAATATGGAAACTACCGTATTTTCCGCACTATAAGGCGCACCGGATTATAAGGCGCACCTTCAATGAATGGACTATTTTAGAACTTTTTTCATATATAGGGCGCACCGGATTATAAGGCGCATAGAATAGAAGCTACTGCAGTCAAACGTTTGACTGGGGTTGCGTTATGCATCCACTAGATGGAGCTGTGCTAAAGAGAATGTCAACAAAACAGTCAGATAAGTCAGTCAGTCAAACTTTATTAATACACTACAAACCAACGTTCTGATAACTCCATTCACTCTCATGGTAAGGTCTCCTCTACATAGAATTCTATTGAATAGAGCCAACCGCACATTGGAGTCTATGAAGATGAAGTTGAAATCTAACGTTGGTTAAAACGTGAAAGGGAACTTTTCCCTGATTCAGTAAACACGTAAAAGAAACAGTTTGATGCACTAAATCAAACATTAGTACATTCACAATATAGTAGCGTTAACTGTTGAATTCTCTCGCTGCTGCTCTATTCCCATGTTCGACTGCGTATCTGACAGCCTTGAGTTTGAACTCAGCATCGTAAGCGTGTCTCTTGAAAGGTGCAATTTTGGGGTCGTTATACACACACAAGTGGTGTTGGACTAGGAGTAAGCACAGTACAGGTGTTTACCGCTATTACTTCGGCGACACCCCTGACTACGGTAGCCGTAATGCTGCAAGTGGTGCGGCTTTGTAGTTTACCAGTCGTACTGAAACATTTTGACAGAGCGCCGTGTACAACCAGTATGGATCAACCAATTAACCAATTGATCCATATATAAGGCGCTCCGGATTACAAGACGCACTGTCATTTTTTGAGAAAATTAATGGTTTTTAAATGCGCCTTATAGTGCGGAAAATACGGTAGTCTTGACTCTTGATGATTAAACAAAATTATCTAGAAAATTCTTTCTTTGAGCTATTGTCTTGAAAATGAAGATTTCCAATGTTGTTTTTATTTCTTGTATTTGACAATGTTTTTTTTTTATCAATTTATATGGGAACATAGCTGTTGATAAATGAGTTTTAAATACTGAGAAATGGGTGTTGCCTCTTCGGGATGGAAAGAAGAAAGAATTCCTTCTGATTGGCTGATACGTTCCAGCTACTCTTCTGTTCTCTCTTTTAGAATCTGGGTCTGTTTTCCAACATCACAGCCTGTGGCAACATTTATGTACTGGTTACACAGAAAAATAATCCAGCTCCCTGTAAAAGATTCAACATGGAACTGTTTTATGCAGTTCCGGCCACACTTTACGACTGGATTTTCCATGGAAAATCTCCATATTGACATGAAACGGTTCCAAACAAAGCTTATATTTTGTGTGGGGAAAAAACATTTCAAATAGAAATTAATGTGTCAACCTGAGTCTGAAAATAAATGGTTACATGTGTATATATGAGCAGATGGTCTTAACTCTATGACATTGCTGCATGTTTCAGTCATGTCTTTGGCCCGAGCAGGAAGCCTGCAAGACCCTATTGTAATTTTGTTTCTTATTCCTTCTTTCTTTCTTTTTTATTCCGTTGCCTCTTTGCAGGGCAATTTGGGGGCTTTGCCATGCCCCTAGATGCACACGATTTTACCCAAAATTGTCCACCGTGTGAAATTTTGGTTCTTTAATGTCCTCGTTGGTGGGCGTGGCTTAACCCCTTAGGCGCGCCCCCAAACGTGAGATAGGCTGAACCATAAGTCGTAGAGATCTGAAATTCGGCACACTGGTAGAACTCTTCAAACCAAGAAAAAAAGTATCTTGGGGGTATGCCCTACAACGCACAGGAAGTCAGCCAATTCTGGATCAAAGGCTATTTTTTGGCCATTTTTTCACTTTTACTCAGCTTGAACTTTAACGAACTCTTATCAATATACAGTTAAGGCATCGGGGATTAAAAGTTATAAAAATCGTGAGTTTTCTGCCATGTTTAGGGGGCGTGGCCGGGGTACGAACATGGTGTTCGTGCCCAAAGTGAAAAAATGCAATAACTTTCCCAAAGAATTGCCAAATCACACCAAAGTGGGCATAGAGGAAGACATTTGGGTTCCCGACGATCTTATGGGATCATATGCTGACATCATCTAAGTTCCACCCCCTCTGACCAGGAAGTCACTGTCTTTACTGGGAAAGGTCGCTATCTGCCTGTCTACACTCAATCTGCTTCAAACTGTGTCAGGTGACTGATAGCTAGTGGGTCTAACATTGTTTGAAGCCCAGTGACATTTCATAAAAGGGCGTGGCCGTGGTGGTGCGGCCAATTTTGATGTCACACCATGGCCTTACGTTTGGCTCTAATTTCCACATAGATCATCTGATCTTGACCAAATTCAACATGATTGGTTCTAGTCCAGTCCCCAAAAGACATCTGATGAGATATTAATTAGGCATGGCCTAATTCTTCCACAGCACCCCTAGAAAATAAAAATAAGCCCCAAGCCATGCTTTGACTGAGGATTGTGAAATTTGGCACACATATGTAACTTCTCAGAACCTACAAAAAAAAGTCGCTTGGAGCGTTGGTCCAAACCCCACAGGAAGTTGGCCATTTTGGATTGGACGAAATTGATATAGCTCCTACTAGGAAAGTCACAGAGACCTGAAACCTTCTAAGATTGATCTGCCTCTGGTCCTGAACAATATTCACTGATCAGATGCTGACATCATCAAAGCACCGCCCCCTGAGAACAGGAAGTGTCATGTTTTCCGTTTGATGGTCCATATTTGGTGTCCTTCACCTAATCAATGTGAAACTATCTTCAATTACAGATAGCATGATTGCCTAAGACAGTCTCCAGTACTGACTGGTTTGGCTGGAGGGTGTGGCTGTGGCGGCGTGGCGAATTCTGATGTCACGCAATGGCTATACGTTTGGCTCTAAATTACACACACATGGTCCGATTCACTCCAAAATAAATATGGTTGATCTTTGTCAGCCCCCAAACAGCTCTATAAGATTACATTGGATTTTGGATCAACAGCGCCCCCTAGGACGTTTCAAGTGCTCCGTCTCCCTCATACGTCATCGGATCCTCTTCAAATGTAGTATACATCATCAGGGATCAATGCTGAACACGTTGCCGCGGTCAACTGATTACGTCATTTTAACCCCGCCCACTAATAAAGAAGAGAGTGCAGCTTCCATCTTTACTCCAGACTGAAGAAATTCTGAAACTTGCGCACAAAAAAATTCAGATGTACGAAACTGTGCGCACACGTCGCCTTCATACATCCCAATTTGCAGTGGATGGGACGTAGCTGCACGTGGCACTTAGACCGCCGGTCTCCGCCCCTAAATACAGAAGCAGTATAAATAGCTGGAAGTCAGCCATCACATGTCCAATTAACCATGGCAACGGCGCTGTGACAGTCAAAGAACCGGTTCCTGTCAGCGGAAAAACGGGAGACTCTTATGTGCACATCACGAGGGTTGCTTGTAGTGACTTAAAGCAAACCAACTACTTCTTGAATGAGATCAGCAACTCAAACCTGACTTGAATTAAAAAGGTTGTCAGCTCAAACCCGTTAAGTTCTACAATGTCTGCATTACATCCATCATTTTCTGAGGTGTTATGTTATTATATGAGGCTAAATGTGATTTAGTTCCATAAAAGCTCAAACCTATGGAAAAACATCAGGTTTGATGCTCTACAAATTAAATAAAGCTAAATGGAGTCATATTTCAGCAGATTTGGCTGATTTTTAGTTTTCAGTAGTTTATTATTGTCGACTGAAAAGGTTTGCATGGCTTCCGCACATTTTCACGGCAGGTCAAAAGTTTGCATGGATTTAGGCACACTTTCACGTAACGTTCATGACAAGTTGCGCCATAAGATTTGTGTGTACGAAGTACGCTTCGTACATGAGGCCCCTGGTCTTTAAACAGTTCTTTTCCTCCTTCAATCATAGTATGCGATGTTATTCATCATTAGGTTTCCACCCCCCATCAAATAATTTCTGTTGGAAGACATTGTTGAAATTAACCGCACATCTTACTTCAGATCAAATAGAGGAGAAAATGACTCAGTCTCCTGTAAATGAGTCTGCAGTGAGAAGTGTTAGCAGAACTTAAGGAGCTGATAAACATTAATCTCAACTTGAATGTGAACAAAACAAGGACTTTAGAAGAAACAGGAATACCTGAAACACTGTTTCCATCATGGGAGAAGTGGAGGAATGTAAATGCCTTGATGTTCACCTCAACAACAGGCTGGAGTGGAGATGCAATAGTGAAGCCGTCTACAAGAAGGGGCCGAGCAGCCTGTAGTACTTGAGGAAACTTTGGTCCTTCAATGTTGGCAGCAAGATGTTGCAGATCATATGGTTCTGTTCTGGGGACTGCTCTGGAACCTCTGGAGATGATTGTGTGGAGAAGAATTCTTCATACAATGAACAACATTATGAAAAACCCTGAGCAATATCGTCACAAGACTATAATACAACAGTGTTTTCAGCCAGAAGCCTCTTCAGATGCACTGTTCTACAGACCGCTACAGGAAATCCTTCCTGCCATCAGCATCTATAATGATGAGTCTTTGAGAAACAAAGTATTCATGATTTAAATTAACTGTATACACAGCCTGAGAGAGGAGTAAGCCAAAACAAAAGAAAGTGATTCTAAAATGTATTCAAACAGGGAAATCAAGTTGGAGTCTAGCAGAAGATGTCAGGTACTCCCTAAAAATTTGGAGTCGATGGCAAACATTCAGGTGAACCAAAGAAGACATCAGTGTTGGGACAGAACCCAAGACAAACTGCCTAAAATGAAAAGCAGAGGAACAGAGCCAGATGTAGATGTTTATGAACTAACTGCTAAAGATGACAGGATTTCTATACACAAAATCTAAACTGGAAGCATTTTACACATAAACAGAAACCTAGATTCCAGTGGGCTGAGCAGAAGCAATATGAGATTCAGGGATGAATCCTGAATTTGTCATGGCCAAAGAGATGATGTTAGACCCATTTGGTGCCCTCCATTGGACACTTATGAAGATGACGGCTGGAAGAAGATGATCACACTTCCACAGCCAGTGATGTTTAGTTGAAGTAGCAGAACAGAAGGCAGCCATTACTTCTGCAGAAGGTGCACACCTGGAAGGTTGAAACACTTCCTATTCTATCACTAGGTTTGGTGGTAAACTTATTTTTTCAAATGATAAAACGTGTCTTTTGAACAAAGAACCTTCAAACTTGTCTTGAGGAAAAGCAGATCAACTGCATGACACGGCCCCTCCCATAATGGGGTGCAGTTTTGTTCTGTATTACAGAACTCATTACATGAATTCCAGTTTTCTTTGTGAACAGAGGCAGTTATAATACATTTTATTTAAAATCGCCTTTTAGAGCACTCAAGAACACCGTACAAGTCAAACAGCGTAACGACAATAAAACAAGATTAAAAACAACTTGCATTAAAAATTCTAAGGAACAGGCAATCAGTGAGAAAGCACTCTTGAACTGATGGGTTTTGAGTTTAGATTCAAACTAAGAACGTGTCAGTATTGCGAATGTCCGGAGGGAGAGAATTCCAGAGCTTTCTCCCGCTCTACATGATATACGGAGGTGGGCAGGAGGAACAGTGAAGTGAATGGAGGAATATATAAGGATGCGGGAGGGACCAGAAATACGAAGGAGATAAGAACGGTAGGGAGCATGGTGGTGGGTAACGTTGAATGTATACAGACGAATTCTGAATTGCATTCTGATTTTAACAGGGAGCCAGTGGAACTGCTGCGAGATGGGGTGATGTAATAAAAAGAGAGGGTTTCAGTAATAATGCAAGCAGCTGAATTCTGAACCACTTGAAACTCATTGAGGGATTTCTGAGGAAGGCCATAAACAAAGAGCTGCAGTAATCAATGTGGGAAGTATATATATACACTGCTCAAAAAAATAAAGGGAACACTTAAACAACACAATATAACTCCAAGTAAATCAAACTTCTGTGAAATCAAACTGTCCACTTAGGAAGCAACACTGATTGACAATCAATTTCACAGCTGTTGTACAAATGAAATAGACAACGGGGAATTATTTGGCGATTAGCAAGACACACTCAATAAAGGAGTGGTTCTGCAGGTGGGGACCACAGACCACTCTTCAGTACCTATGCTTTCTGGCTGATGTTTTGGTCACTTTTGAATGTTGGTGGTGCTTTCACACTCATGGTAGCATGAGACGGACTCTACAACCCACACAAGTGGCTCGGGTAGTGCAGCTCATCCAGGATGGCACATCAATGCTTTGTGGAAGGAGGAAAAGGAGGAGCACTGCCAGAGTCCTGCAAAATGACCTCCAGCGAAATGTGCACGTCTGCACAAACGGTTAGAAATCGACTCCATGAGGATGGTATGAGGGCCCGACGTCTACAAATGGGGGTTGTGCTCACAGCCCAACACCCTGCAGGACGCTTGGCATTTGCCAGAAAACACCAGGATTGTCAAATTTGCCACTGGTGCCCTGTGCTCTTCACAGATGAAAGCAGGTTCACACTGAGCACATGTGACAGACGTGACAGAGTCTGGAGACACCGTGGAGAGCGATCTGCTGCCTGCAACATCCTTCAGCATGACCGGTTTGGCAGTGGGTCAGTAATGGTGTGGGGTGGCATTTCTTTGGAGGGCCCATGTGCTTGCCAGAGGTAGCCTGACTGCCATTAGGTACCGAGATGAGATCCTCAGAGCCCTTGTGAGACCATATGCGGGTTCGGTTGGCCCTGGGTTCCTCCTAATGCAGGACAATGCTAGACCTCATGTGGTTGGAGTGTGTCAGCAGTTCCTGCAAGATGAAGACATTAAAGCTATGGACTGGCCCACCCATTCCCCAGACCTGAATCCAATTGAGCACATCTGGGACATCATATCTCGCTCACCACCGTCACGTTGCACCACACTGTCCAGGAGTTGGCGAATGCTTTAGTCCAGGTCTGGGAGGAGATCACTCAAGAGACCATCCGCCGTCTCATCAGGAGCTTGCCCAGGCGTTGTAGGGAGGTCATACAAGCACGTGGAGGCCACACACAATAAAGAGCCTCATTTTGACTTGTTTTAAGGACATTACATCAAAGTTGGATCAGCCTGTAGTGTGGAGTCACACACAATTTTGTGTGTGACTCCAAATCCAGGCCTCCATTGGTTAATAAATTTGATTTTCATTGATGATTTTTGTGTGATTTTGTTCTCAGCACATTCAACTTTGTACAGAACAAAGTATTCAATGAGAATATTTCATTCACTCAGATCTAGGATATGTTATGAGTGTTCCCTTTATTTTTTTGAGCAGTATATATTTATATATATGTGTGTATATATGTATATATATATATATATATATGTGTGTATATATATATATATATATGTGTGTGTATATATGTATGTGTATATGTATAATTATACAACCGAGCATTAATTTAATGACTCAACTCAACTCTGCAACAATCTCCTCCTGAACAAGCATGTGGCAACAGTAAAGAGGAAGCACTTCTTTTAACAGATGAGATCAGAAATGGATTACCAAAAAAATGTAATGTAGTACTGAGGTATATATTCATTCACTCAGAATTAGATCTAATAAGAGGTACTAATCAAAGCAAAAACAGCCAGCTGTCCAAACAGACCCACAGCGGCGGGACATCGGCCCTCAAGGACCTCTGACTCAGATGCTACACAGTACGAGTCGGATCATTCTACTTGTTCAAAAATAGACGGCATCTTTGAAACTTGTGTGCATATTGTTTTATTTGTTGTGTAACAAATGAGGCCAAACTTTTCTAAGGCAGCAACTCCTGCACATACTTTACACAAATATAAATAACTACAGGTGTGAAGGAAGTTCTACAGAAATTCAGCATGACACAAATGTAAAATCTACCTTCAAAAATAATACTTTTAGAAACATTATACAAAAGGAACAAACTCAGTGCATTCAAAAACAAAAGCCCTAAACTGTGTTCAACAGTTCAGGGCTGGAATGTTAAAAGAAGCTCTATGTTAACTTGATTATTACTAAAAGCAGATCATTAAAACCAAAGATCACTGACTGCATTAATGTCTCAAATCATGCCTGGACTCATGGTCCTCACAGTGAACCAATGCTTCTGTGGGACACAATGGGTTCTATAGAAACAGAGTAAAGCTGATTCAACACAGTTTCTCCAGCCCAGCCTCCAAGCGGGAATGTCAGCATGCTAAAACACTGATAACTGATGCAAGTCTGCTTTATGTCAAGAGTAATGTAGTGGCTAAAGCCACTGACTTATGAAGTTCATTACTGATTAGTATTACTGATTAGTTCAGGAACCTCTGTTGTTTAATTGGATGTAGTTATCACAGCCCTATAAAATCTACAGAGCGGGTCAAACACTGATAAGAGTGCAGATGAGGCAGGTGATTGGTCTCATACTACAAGTTCAAGCTTTGTGATGCTAACCATCCTATTTGTCTTTCTTGGATTCAGAGTCCTCCCCCTGGACCTCAGCTCCTGACTGCTCAGGCTCCTCCTCCTCAGGGACCGGTGGGAACTGGGATGGGCTCAGCTTCTCAGCTTTGCTCCTACTGAACTTTTTGGACTTCTGGTAAAGCTCATTCAGATTGAATTCTCGGATGATGTTTTCCTAGTGGAGAAATGTGTCAACAGTTACTGATAAGCCTCTCAAACTTAATACAAAGCAGATTTTGAGTGGCTTTGTCACAATGGCATCTTAACATTAAAACATCTAGTAAAGATGAGACAGAAGACTTTCATTTAATATTCTTTTAGAAAAAACAATTATGATTCAAACTAAACTTGAAAATTAGTTTATTAAAATAGGATCCAACTAGTCACAGATCTCAATCTGACCTCAGTGAAGCTCCAAGATACAGCTCTGCCTTTCTTGTCCACCTGGGGGCGACGCATTACTTCCTTCCCCCCCTGAAACAACACCAAGGATGGAAGCTGCTTGGACAGAGGAGATGCTGACACTTTGTACCTGCAGGTGAAGGAAAACACACAATAGTATATCGATAGATATATATCTATTAAGATATATATATATATACGTATATATATATATATATATATACATATATATATATACGTATATATATATATATATCTTAATAGATATATATCATGGCATTCCCTTGGCCCAATAGTTGTGCTAGATGGGTGTGCCACTGCCAAGGGCTACCGAACCATTCTTGAGGACCATGTGCATCCAATGGTTCAAACATTGTATCCTGAAGGCGGTGCTGTGTATCAGGATGACAATGCACCAACACACACAGCAAGACTGGTGAAAGATTGGTTTGATGAACATGAAAGTGAAGTTGAACATCTCCCATGGCCTGCACAGTCACCAGATCTGAATATTATTGAGCCACTTTGGGGTGTTTTGGAGGAGCGAGTCAGGAAACGTTTCCCTCCACCAGTATCACGTAGTGACCTGGCCACTATCCTGCAAGAAGAATGGCTTAAAATCCCTCTGACCAATTTATGGTGTTCTAAAACCAGGTGTTTCAGTTTCATTGTGCAACAATATATATATATATACTCTTGGCATTCTGTTGATGAGCTCCAAGAGGTAGTCACTTGAAATGGTTTTCACTTCACAGGTGTGCCCTGTCAGGTTTAATAAGTGGGATTTCAAGCCTTATAAATGGGGTTGGGACCATCGGTTTTGTTGTGCAGGAGATGGATACAGTACACAGCTGATAGTCCTACTGAATAGACAGTTAGAATTTGTATTATGGCAAGAAAAAAGCAGCTAAGTAAAGAAAAACGAGTGGCCATCATTACTTTAAGAAATGAAGGTCAGTCAGTCTGAACAATTGGGAAAACTTTGAAAGTGTCCCCAATAGCAGTCGCAAAAACCATCAAGCGCTACAAAGAAACTGGCTCACATGAGGACCGCCCCAGGAAAGGAAGACCAAGAGTCACCTCTGCTGCGGACAATAAGTTCATCCGAGTCACCAGCCTCAGAAATCGCAAGTTAACAGCAGCTCAGATTAGAGAACAGGTCAATGCCACACAGAGTTCTAGCAGCAGACATCTCTAGAACAACTGTTAAGAGGAGACTGTGTGAATCAGGACTTCATGGTAAAATAGCTGCTAGGAAACCACTGCTGAGGACAGGCAACAAGCAGAAGAGACTTGTTTGGGCTAAAGAACACAAGGAATGGACATTAGACCAGTGGAAATCTGTGCTTTGGTCTGATGAGTCCAAGTTTGAGATCTTTGGTTCCAACCACCGTGTCTTTGTGCGGCGCAGAAGAGATGAACGAATGGACTCTACATGCCTGGTTCCCACCGTGAAGCATGGAGGAGGAGGTGTGATGGTGTGGGGGTGCTTTGGTGGTGACACTGTTGGGGATTTATTCAAAATTGAAGGCATACTGAACCAGCATGGCTACCACAGCATCTTGCAGCGGCATGCTATTCCATCCGGTTTGCGTTTAGTTGGACCATCATTTATTTTTCAACAGGACAATGACCCAAACACACCTCCAGGCTGTGTAAGGGCTATTTGACCAAGAAGAAGAGTGATGGGGTGCTGCGCCAGATGACCTGGCCTCCACAGTCACCGGACCTGAACCCAATCGAGATGGTTTGGGGTGAGCTGGACCGCAGAGTGAAGGCAAAAGGGCCAACAAGCACTAAGCATCTCTGGGAACTCCTTCAAGACTGTTGGAAAACCATTTCAGGTGACTACCTCTTGAAGCTCATCAACAGAATGCCAAGAATGTGCGGAGCAGTAATCAAAGCAAAAGGTGGCTACTTTGAAGAACCTAGAATATAAGACATATTTTCAGTTGTTTCACATTTTTTTGTTCAGTATATAATTCCACGTGTTAATTCATAGTTTTGATGCCTTCAGTGTGAAGCTACAATATTCATAGTCATGAAAATAAGGACAACTCTTTGAATGATATGGTGTGTCCAAACTTTTAGTCTATATTATATATATATATATTAAATGGTCTCAGTCTAGTTCTGTAGGCTAAACAATCATGGGGAAGACTTAACAGTTGTCCAAAAGACGACAATTGACACCTTACACAAGGAGGGCAAGACACAAAAGGTCATTACTGAAGAGGCTGGCTGTTCACAGAGCTCTGTGTCCAAGCACATTAATAGAGAGGGGAAGGGAAGGAAAAGATGTGGTAGAAAAAAGTGTACAAGCAATAGGGATAACCGCACCCTGGAGAGGATTGTGAAACAAAACCCATTCAAAAATGTGGGGGAGATTCACAAACAGTGGGCTGCAGCAGGAGTCAGTGCTTCAAGAATCACCACACACAGACGTATGCAAGACCTGGGTTTCAGCTGTCGCATTCCTTGTGTCAAGCCACTCTTGAACAATAGACAGAAGCGTCTTGCCTGGGCTGCTGCTGAGTGGTCCAAAGTTATGTTCTGTGATGAAAGTAAATTTTGCATTTCCTTTGGAAATCATTGTCCCAGAGTGTGGAGGAAGAGAGGAGAGGCACAAAATTCACATTGCTTGCAGTGTAAAGTTTCCACAGTCAGTGATGGTTTGGGGTGCCATGTCATCTGCTGGTGTTGGTCCACTGTGTTTTCTGAGGTCCAAGGTCAAAGCAGCCATCTAACAGGAAATTTTAGAGCACTTCATGCTTCCTGCTGCTGACCAACTTTATGGAGATGCAGATTTCATTTTCCATCAGGACTTGGCACCTGCACAAAGCTCCCAGTACTAGCTTTAATGACTATGGTATCCCTGTTCTTAATTGACAAGCAATTTTGTCTGACCTTAACCCCGTGTAAAATCTATGGGGTATTGTGAAGAGGAAGAGGCTTCAGAAGAGCTGAAGGCCACTATCACAGCAACCTGGGCTGTCATAACACCTGAACAGTGCCACAGACTGATCGACTCCATGTCATGCCGCATTGCTGAGCCCCAACTAAGTATTGAGCGCTGTACATGCTCAAACTTTTAATGCCCAGATTGCATTGATTAGCTGCCTTCAGGTCATCTGCCTTGTTGGATCTTGTGTCTCTCATCTATGGGGTTTAAGGTTAAGGGAGTTTGCTTGCCAATCATGGACAGGAACACCATGGTGGAATAAAAGTGGCTGTTCTTTAGCCCGAGCTTACACTGATGAGCGCTTCATTGTAAACAGTGCCCAGTAGGATTGGCTGATGAATGCCACTCAACTCTAGGCACATTTAGGGGAGGTGAGAGGCACCCAATTGTCCATCAGACCATTAGAAACCATTTACATCAGTGTGGTCTGCGCGCTGGACGACCTGCAAGGGTACCTGACGACACCACAGGCGCAGGCATCATGGTCTTGCATGGTTTAGGGTGCATTTAAACTGGACGAGGGACCATTGGGCCTCAGTGATGTTCTCTGATTAAAGTTGATTCACGCAGAGCAGAAATGATGGCCGCCAACGATGTTGGAGACGTCAAGAAGAGTGTTACTCATCAGCCACTGTTGTCACCAGAAGACCCTTTGGTGGTGGTGTTACAATGTGGGCAGATTGTAGTCAATGCAGGACTGCCCTACACTTTGTGACTGGTACAGTGACAAGTCCATACTACCTTAATAACATTAATCAATCCAGTCATTGTGACCATGCATGAATTAACATAGGTCTAATTTAATCTTCATGGACAACATTGCTCCAATTCATCAAGGTTGCATCATTAGGGAACAGCTGCTGTGAACTGGGGTACCTTGAATGGAATGGCCTGCAACTTCTCCAGACCTGAATCACATAGAAAACCTACGGAATCATCTGAGTAACCATCTAGAGGCTTGCAACTCTGTACCCCAGAACCTCAATGACCTGATCAGGAACAGCATGAGATGCTGTTGTCAAGCTGTAATTGATACTCAAGGGCACTTGAGACGTTATTGAGATATTACTATTTTTTGTTGTGGTATACCCACCATAAATTATTTGAGATAAAGTGCATATGTCCTACTTTTTGGAAACTTCTCCATAACGTCCAATGTCAACTTTCCCAAACTTGAGGCCAGCACAGTTATACCTGCAGCAGATCAGAAGAGCTGAAATTAGTGATTAGCACACTTTCTATACAGCAGGCTGGGGATGGGGTTGTTCTGCTAATTTACTTGTAAGAAATGGCACAAAAACCAAGCATGCTGCAAAACATCACGGAAAGATAACCCTGCTATAGGTATACCCCCTTTTTTCAATCACCCAGAGTCTATGACGGCTTGAACCCATTAGAACCCTGCTTTATGCTATTTAGCATCTAACATGGTTAACCTTTGCCTTTTCTCCTATTTTCTGTCAACCTCATTACTTGTAGTTTCTAAACACTAACTCCTATTCCTAACCACTGGTTATACATTCCTTTTCTTGTACATTTTAAACTGTAGATCCATTTTATCTTTAAGCTGGTGCCGTTTTTGCTTTTAGAAATGCTAAATTAACTGTACCTAAAGAGCTGATTATACAGTTTTAGCCAGAGAGTGAACATGTCTCTGTTTCTACAGTGAGAGATCATGGATGGAGTCTTACTTTAGAGAGAGATCAGCATACACTGAAGCGAAGGACTGACACTCTGGAGACCAGTTGGCAAAAAATTCAACAATCCAAGTCACACGACTGTCCTTGTTCAGCTCATCCTGAACACACACACGGAAAATTAATATAGCTAGGATTGAAAGACAGGATCGGAACTTTGCTGGTAGGTGTTTACTCACATCAATGGTTTTGTCACTGAAGTATTTGATGTACTCTGGTCCCATGTAGAGAGGGGGTTTACAGGTCATTAGAAACACTGGAACACACAAGCAGCACCAGAGATCAGGTGATTTCAGTAATGTTCATGTAGAACAGTGGATCTGCAGAGCATCATTGATCTAACTGTGAAGCACTTTGGTCAACTGTTGTTTTTAAAATGTGCTATATTAATACATTTGACATTAAAAGAACCATGCTGCTGCTTCTTCTTGTTTGATCTACTTTCTGAGATTTTTTACAGTTAACTACAAAAAGAAATAAAAATACCAGCAAGATGTGTGTGATCACATTGTGCATTCCTCCATTACTACAAAACAGCCTGTCTTAAATGAGTTGTGAGCAAAGAGTCATTGTCATTTCTCAGGATCTTGAATCCTGGAAGTGCGGGAAAACTTCTTAAAGCAATCTCTGCTGCAATGCATGTGTCTGTAAAGCTGCACTGACCTAGGCAGAGCGTCAGGTAGAGCAGGCCCATCCTGATATCCAGTCGGAAGAACAGGATTACGTTGGCCACTTTGCTGAAGAGGAAGATGTTCCCCACATGTTGCTCCACAGTTACTAAGACGAACAAACAAACAACATTCAGGTTTGGCCTAAACTCCGTCATGGAAGTCTTTTGGAGTTCTGAACTCAGTATTGGATTTGGAGCACCATGTCAGTTTGGTAGTTTTCTGGGTGATTGTTGGTGTAGACACATATTGTGTCTTTGTAACCACAGACTGGATTTAAAAAGCAAGTTGAGATGTGTAGGCAATGTGCCCTGAGCTGAGCTGAAGCTTCATATCCAGATCATGTGTACACACAATGAAAGTGTAAGGAGCACTTCATTCTCAGACTGCAGGTTTACTGGTGGTTCCTAGTCTCTATGAGAAGAATGGGAGAAAGATGCTTTAGTAGAACCAGCTCCCAGTTTTAGTCCGTGAGGCAGACACCTTGTCTACTTTTAAGGCTAGGCTTAAAACTCTCCTTTTTGATAAAGCTTATAGTTAGAGTGGCTTGGGTTATCCTGAACTATCTCTGTAGTTATGCTGCTATAGGCTTAGACTGCTGGACATAATAACCACTTTCACTCTCTCTGCTACATTCTCGTACTACTTTCCAATTTTGCGTTATTTGCTGTTATTTTAGCTTTTACCTTTATGTTCTCTTTCTAGAAGCTACATCTGGCCTGGCTATGTGTTTAGCTGTGGCACATTCCTGGAGGGGGACAATGACCAAGCTGCTGCTGAAAACAATTTAATGCTCACCTTATACACTGCTTAAAAAAATTAAGGGAACACTCAAATAACACATCCTAGATCTGAATGAATGAAATATTCTCATTGAATACTTTGTTCTGTACAAAGTTGAATGCGCTGACAACAAAATCGCACCAAAATCATCAAAGGAAATCAAACTTATTAACCAATGGAGGCCTGGATTTGGAGTTACACAGAAAATTAAAGTGGAAAAACACACTACAGGCTGATCCAACTTTGATATAATGTCCTTAAAACAAGTCAAAATGAGGCTCTTTATTGTGTGTGGCCTCCACGTGCTTGTATGACCTCCCTACAACGCCTGGGCAAGCTCCTGATGAGACGGCGGATGGTCTCCTGAGTGATCTCCTCCCAGACCTGGACTAAAGCATCCGCCGACTCCTGGACAGTCTGTTGGTGGATGGAGCGAGACATGATGTCCCAGATGTGCTCGATTGGATTCAGGTCTGGGGAACGGGCGGGCCAGTCCATAGCTTCAATGTCTTCATCTTGCAGGAACCGCTGACACACTCCAGCCACATGAGGTCTAGCATTGTCCGGCATTAGGAGGAACCCAGGGCCAACCGCACCAGCATATGGTCTCACAAGAGGTCTGAGGATCTCATCTCGGTACCTAATGGCAGTCAGGCTACCTCTGGCAAGCACATGGACCCTCCAAAGAAATGCCACCCCACACCATTACTGACCCACTGCCAAACCGGTCATGCTGAAGGATGTTGCAGGCAGCAGATCGCTCTCCACGGTGTCTCCAGACTCTGTCACGTCTGTCACATGTGCTCAGTGTGAACTTGCTTTCATCTGTGAAGAGCACAGGGCACCAGTGGCGAATTTGCCAATCCTGACGGTGTTGGGCTGTGAGCACAACCTTCATTTGTGGACGTCGGGCCCTCATACCATCCTCATGGAGTCGGTGTCTAAGCGTTTGTGCAGACACATGCACATTTGTGGCCTGCTGGAGGTCATTTTGCAGGGCTCTGGCAGTGCTCTTCCTGTTCCTCCTTGCACAAAGGTGGAGGTAGCGGTCCTGCTGCTGGGTTGTTGCCCTCCTACGGCCTCCTCCACGTCTCCTGGTGTACTGGCCTGTCTCCTGGAAGCGCCTCCAGGCTCTGGACACTACGCTGACAGATACAGCAAACCTTCTTGCCGCAGCTCGCATTGATGTGCCATCCTTGTTGAGCTGCACTACCTGAGCCACTTGTGTGGGTTGTAGAGTCCGTCTCATGCTACCACAAGTGTGAAAGCACCACCAACATTCAAAAGTGACCAAAACATCACCCAGAAAGCATAGGTACTGAAGAGTGGTCTGTGGTCCCCACCCGCAGAACCACTCCTTTATTGAGTGTGTCTTGCTAATCGCCAAAGATTTCCCCGTTGTCTATTCCATTTGCACAACAGCATGTGAAATTGATTGTCAATCAGTGTTGCTTCCTAAGTGGACAATTTGATTTCACAGAAGTTTGATTTACTTGGAGTTATATTGTGTTGTTTAAGTGTTCCCTTTATTTTTTCGAGTAGTGTACAAATGATACACTTGGACCTGTCTTTCGGTGTTTAACCCTGTTTCTTCAAGACATAGTTATTGGCTGAGCTTTCACTGTGACTAACTGTGTTTTCTCTTTCATACTCTAGACTTGAAAACTGGAAAAGCTCATCCAGGAGGAGTGAATGCTGAAAGTCAATGACTCGATGCAATGTGCTGGGTTTCCTTAGATATATTAACTTTTTAACCAATTTAAATAATAAACTGAATCTGACTGCATTGTTTGATATTTAGGATTATGTAACCGACTTGAAATCTGTTTTGTTGTGTCATCGCCCGTTTGGACGGGAAACAAAGGAACTACTACACCTCCCAGCATGCATTGCAGCTATGACGTCTCTTCCAGAAGTGATAAATACCATCTGAAGCCATTGCTACGTGCCATTTCCAGCCGTGGTATTTTGCCGATACTGCGCTTGGAGGCGATCTCTGGAGAAATAGAAGCTCGCGGGCGAGTTTACTTTTTCTCCACACTGGCCATTCTCGGAAGAGCTTGACAAAGCTGGAAATCTGTCTAATATAAGAAGATCAGAAGATTCATAACCCGATTGAAGTCGCTATTCAGGCGAAGGTGAAAACCTACAGAGGTTACCCAAGGAGACGGATTTCCTTTTATTGTTTCAGTCAACTACAAAGGTCCATCATATTTTCCTCGTTTTGGGCGAAGGAGGAGAAGGTGGACCGTTTAGAGCGTTTGCAGACGCACAACACTTGCCACTCATAACTTCATCCCTTCCTAGAAGGAAGCCCACTTTCTTGCACCCCTTTTGTCAGAGGATTTGCCACCAAGTAAACCCCTGCTTCTGACATTTTTGGACTCTAGTCTGGGCAGGGTGAGGCATATAGATAAAGGTGACCTAGGATCACCATTAGTTAATCCAGTGTATTAACTTGTTGCATGCAATATTGATTGAAGATTATGCTGAACTGTTTTGATTGCTGTTTTGAATACTGTTGAACTCTGAAGCGAAGCAAAGTTGAATGTGTGTTTGCCTTGTTTTGATCAATGGAGTGCTGACTCAGTTGAATTTAAAGTTGGAGTATTGTGGTTTTCATTCAATGCAGACTGAAGCTGAGGTCTGAGCGTTCTTGTTTATGGGTCGTTGGGTATGTTCCCACTGCAGGTCTTAATGCTCAAATCTGATTTTTTTAGATTCTAATAAATCAGATTTTTTTTGTGTGGTCGTTCCCATTACTTTGAAAATGTTGCGGCTCCAAACTGACCTGCGAGCGCATAAGAACAGTAAGTGCGTTGTCAAGTGCAGCACAACTGTAAACTGACAGATGCTCAAATAGATGGCTACTCAAATGAACAGGAGAAATAGGTGTTATGGTTTGAGTGCACAGAAGCCATTTATTGTGTCAGCGGGTGCTGTGCGGGAAACACAGGAATAAAAGGAGAGTGAAACTCTTTATCATTTTAGGGAGATCTGACTGCTAATAAGCACAACAAACTGTTTGGATACGGAGACACAACCAGCAATCTTGGGGCAGGGATGTTAACTTTACAGAGACCGAGTTTATATATCATGTGGAGGGCAACTTTTAATCATATATGCCAGCGCCTCTCCTCCCAACTCCACAGGAAGAAAACTTGATGCAATCCAGTCTATCGGACTGCAGCAGGGGCAGATCATCACATGCTTGGTAACCTCGATAGTATTTTAAAGTCCTCTGTTTGAACAGCATACGAATTTTACAATACAAACTATGTCCCACATCCAGACGGTTCCTATGAGCCTGTCAATTAGGCTTGAATAAAGTTTTATCTTGCTGTCTCTCCACTGTGCAGTTCTATTCTAGCCACCGTCTGGTTTGCTAACTGCTACCGTTTCCTGCTGGGCGGCGCAAAGTCACATCTAATCTGCCTTGGTCGTTCAGATATGAGTCGGATTCAGGACCAGATAAGAATGTGGCTTAAAATGTGACTTGAAAAAGTCAGATACGGGCCACATCTGAGCATTCCCACTTGCTTTAAACAGCCTGACCTGATCACTTGACCCCCCCAAAAAAATCTGATTTGGGCCACATTTGCCTGCAGTGTGAATGAGGGCTTTCCACTGAGTTCCCACATTGAGCAGAGGGTTTATGACTGTATGCTGGAGCAGCTCTGTTAGCAGGTAAAGAGCTAAGCCGCTCCCAAAGGCACTATCTACAGGTCCTTCTCAAAATATTAGCATATTGTGATAAAGTTCATTATTTTCCATAATGTAATGATGAAAATTTAACATTCATATATTTTAGATTCATTGCACACTAACTGAAATATTTCAGGTCTTTTATTGTCTTAATACAGATGATTTTGGCATACAGCTCAAGAAAACCCAAAATTCCTATCTCACAAAATTAGCATATTTCATCCGACCAATAAAAGAAAAGTGTTTTTAATACAAAAAACGTCAACCTTCAAATAATCATGTACAGTTATGCACTCAATACTTGGTCGGGAATCCTTTTGCAGAAATGACTGCTTCAATGCGGCGTGGCATGGAGGCAATCAGCCTGTGGCACTGCTGAGGTCTTATGGAGGCCCAGGATGCTTCGATAGCAGCCTTTAGCTCATCCAGAGTGTTGGGTCTTGAGTCTCTCAACGTTCTCTTCACAATATCCCACAGATTCTCTATGGGTTCAGGTCAGGAGAGTTGGCAGGCCAATTGAGCACAGTGATACTATGGTCAGTAAACCATTTACCAGTGGTTTTGGCACTGTGAGCAGGTGCCAGGTTGTGCTGAAAAATGAAATCTTCATCTCCATAAAGCTTTTCAGCAGATGGAAGCATGAAGTGCTCCAAAATCTCCTGATAGCTAGCTGCATTGACCCTGCCCTTGATAAAACACAGTGGACCAACACCAGCAGCTGACACGGCACCCCAGACCATCACTGACTGTGGGTACTTGACACTGGACTTCTGGCATTTTGGCATTTCCTTCTCCCCAGTCTTCCTCCAGACTCTGGCACCTTGATTTCCAAATGACATGCAGAATTTGCTTTCATCCGAAAAAAGTACTTTGGACCACTGAGCAACAGTCCAGTGCTGCTTCTCTGTAGCCCAGGTCAGGCGCTTCTGGCGCTGTTTCTGGTTCAAAAGTGGCTTGACCTGGGGAATGCGGCACCTGTAGCCCATTTCCTGCACACGCCTGAGCACGGTGGCTCTGGATGTTTCTACTCCAGACTCAGTCCACTGCTTCCGCAGGTCACCCAAGGTCTGGAATCGGCCCTTCTCCACAATCTTCCTCAGGGTCCGGCCACCTCTTCTCGTTGTGCAGCGTTTTCTGCCACACTTTTTCCTTCCCACAGACTTCCCACTGAGGTGCCTTGATACAGCACTCTGGGAACAGCCTATTCGTTCAGGAATTTCTTTCTGTGTCTTACCCTCTTGCTTGAGGGTGTCAATAGTGGCCTTCTGGACAGCAGTCAGGTCGGCAGTCTTACCCATGATTGGGGTTTTGAGTGATGAACCAGGCTGGGAGTTTTAAAGGCCTCAGGAATCTTTTGCAGGTGTTTAGAATTAACTAGTTGATTCAGATGATTAGGTTCATAGCTCGTTTAGAGACCCTTTTAATGATATGCTAATTTAGTGAGATAGGAATTATGGGTTTTCATGAGCTGTATGCCACAATCATCCGTATTAAGACAATAAAAGACCTGAAATATTTCAGTTAGTGTGCAATGAATCTAAAATATATGAATGTTAAATTTTCATCATTACATTATGGAAAATAATGAACTTTATCACAATATGCTAATATTTTGAGAAGGACCTGTATGTAGAAACTCTTTGCCGCTTATTGATTTTGTTTCCACATTCCAAGTTGAGACAGTGTTTGTGTTTATTTTGCGTAAGTGTTTTTACCATTCGGTAAAACTGTTAATAACACAGTGACATTTAGCATGGTTTTCGTTAATAAGTATCAATTATTAATAATAATTAACTAATTGTAATTATTAACTGCTGTGAGCCCAATAATCACACCACCAGAGTGTATCTCTGAAATCTATTCATAAGAAATAATTTTTTGTTAGAATGTATTACTTCTGAATTATGATTTTTAATTATAATTTTGATAAATATTTATAATCAACAATAATAAATCTTTATACTATGTTTTGATTAAACTGACTTTGTAAAGTGCCTTGAAACAGGATGTGTTGTGAATTGGCGCTATACAAATAAAACTGAATTGAATGGAAAGGTCAGAAGTCATACTGTTAAGAAACATGATGGTGCCCAAAATGACTGCTGGAGACAGCTTAGAGGAAAGACTAACATCATAACCAAGGAGACATACTCACTTGCTCTGCGATTCTTCATCATGACGATGGCGCTGAGGAACATTAAGATTTCCACTTCTCTCTGAAAACACACACATAATCATCCCTACCAAACCCCTGAATCCAATCAATGCCCAACTGATCAAAGTGTAGCACCGTCAGGAGTCATTGCCTTGTGAATCAGAGTTCCTACACCCCTGGAAAAGTCTGGAATTTGATTTTATGATTTTCCAAGTCTGGCCAAGTATGGAGAAAAGTCTGAATGTCCAGACTTACCAATTCTGTTATTTAAATGTTCAAAATCTAAATTTCAGAAAGATAAATATGTTTTTACATGTTTAGATATTGACCTTCCCTTTCTGTTCTAATGTGTCTTTGTACAGCTTACAAACACTTTGAGTTACTTACAGATAAAAGTACACTAATTACAAGTAAAAAACAAGGAAATTCCATTATTTTCATGCCTTTGAGATCCCTTTATTTCTGGATTGTAAACAGAGCTCTTGAATTGTATTGGGTTTACATGCCAAACAAAGTACTGCTATATTCATATTTTTGGATTCTGTGAGAAGTAGGTATGACTGATTAAAACTGAATTACATCAGGTGTCAAAAAGAGTGAAATAGCCCTTCAACTAACTGCAAGCCACTTTCAACGGTTTAGTTTCTTAATTTGGTGAAAAAAAAGACAATGAAACCCAACCAGTTAAGTACATTTACTCAAATCTCCATAATCAAATAAAAACTAATGAAAAATTGAGTTGGGAAAAGTGTTGAATTTTGAAATAGAATTTGTAGGAACCCTGGAGGTTTGGCTCTTTAAACGTCAGGCTGACTGGTGTTGGTAACTCTTTTTAAGAAGCCACACAGTGACAAGTACGGTGGATAAAAACTTAAACTCCTGTTAACTTTATGAATAATGTTCAGGATCATAAAAGGATAACAGTTCTGAAAAATCCAGATGAGGGGAGGAAGCCACAGAACATTTTATACATACAATTTCTTTTAGTTTATTTATTGCCTTGATTATTAGTATAACATAAAGGCCACTGGATTCTTGGTGTTCCAGCTCCTTGTTAAACTGCGAAGCTGCAGGAGAAAACTGCCCTGGATCAATGTTTTGGGTCTGCTCTGCTGTCAGAACCACATCCATTTTTATTCACTACAGTGCCAAGAAAACTTCTACGGAACCAAGAGCTGATCAAGTTGCTAAATTTGGACTAAACACTGCTGTGGAAACACAGAAGTTGTGTTTCTATTCCAGCTACTGACCCCTCAGAACATAATTATGTGCCTTTTCAGCCCGTGTTTGGCCTGTCAGAACTGTCCCTGTTCCACCGATCAGCAGAGTGGTCGGTCGGTTCTGAAACGCCCCGTTTGGCCCCTGCAGGAATACAGACCCAGTCAAAGTCGCAGGAGTTCCCGTCCTCCCGCTGTGAGGCCAGATGGTCGCAGATTCCAGGCGTTTTACGGACTGTCAGGAAGGCTACAGACATGAAGAGAGAAGCTACATAGTACGGCTTCAGCAGCCACTTATAGACCTGCGGGAGGTGGTACAGGAAAGCAAATAAAGGCGTAAGTAAAGCCATGTTGACAGAATGCGTGGAAGAATCCCCCAGACCCTAGAAATAAACTCAAAAACAGGTAGCTTTCTATGAATGGTTCCGTTAGCCCTGGGCTAGCTAGCGAATGTATCGACAGCCGGAAGTTGCTATAGATACGGCGTTTAAAAATAAAAGCAAAAGTAAATGATAATTTTCTTATAAATTCAAGTACATTTTTCATATTATAGATGGAACTATGGTTATCTAGATGTATTAATATATTAAAACCTATGGTCAGGTGTCGAGTCTCTAAACGGATAAATCCAGCGTTTAATTTGAAGCTTCATGATACTGTTTCCTACGTTACGATCGTCAACGGACGGAGAATTGACTTTATTTGAGGATCTTCTGTCGGCACAAATGACAAGCAAAGAACCGAGTTAAAGGGGCGGAGAGGACAAACACGACGAGTTATTGATTGGTTAACGTACTGAAGGTCGCTACTGATTGGATAAAACTCTTACCGGATGTTCCAAGAACAATAAGAGCAACTTTACAAGAGGGAACTTTGGCTTCTGAAAGATCCATTTGGTTTCCTTGCAATAAATACTTACTTAAATAATTTTAACCACATATGGTTACATGATGGGAAATAATGTCGAAGTATGTTCAGAGTGAGAAGTCATAAATGCTAATGTTGTTCTTTCTGTAAACTACACAGAGACGATTAGCCACGTTTTTACCAGTGTATCTATGCCAAAATGCTTTAGACTGATGTACATGACACTAGGCAGAAAGTGGACAAATACTTAAGTTTGAAGAGAGGGACTTTTTTTCGTTTTATGCATAAG
The DNA here is from genome assembly GCF_021462225.1 of Girardinichthys multiradiatus. Taxonomy (NCBI): domain Eukaryota; kingdom Metazoa; phylum Chordata; class Actinopteri; order Cyprinodontiformes; family Goodeidae; genus Girardinichthys; species Girardinichthys multiradiatus. Next base: position 1,343,561 of record NC_061798.1, read on the forward strand.
GATATGGACAGAAACATATTCGTCCTGCCTTATTTAGCTGCATAACTACAGAGATAGCTCAGGATAACCTAAGCCACTCTAACTATAAGCTTTATCAAAAAGGAAAGTTTTAAGCCTAGCCTTAAAAGTAGACAGGGTGACTGCCTCATGGACTAAAACTGGGAGCTGGTTCCACAGGAGAGGAGCCTGATAACTAAAAGATCTGCCACCCATTCTACTTCTAGAGTTTCTAGGGACCACCAGTAAACATGCAGTCTTAGAACCAAGTGCTCTGTTAGGAATATATGGAACAATCAGGTCTCTGATGTATGATAGAGCTAGATCATTAAGGGCTTTATATGTGAAAAGGAGAATTTTAAATTATGTTCTGGATTTAACAGGGAGCCAATGAAGGGAAGCTAAAATAGGGGAAATATGATCTCTCTTTTTAATTTTCATCAAAACTCTTGCTGCAGCATTTTGGATCAACTGAAGGCTTTGAACTGCATTTTGTGGACATCCTGATAGTAAAGAATTACAATAGTCCAGCCTTGAAGGAACAAATGCATGGACTAGTTTTTCAGCGTTACTCCTGGATAGGATATTTCTAATTTTGGCAATGTTCCGGAGGTAAAAGAAGGAAATCCTAGAAATTTAGTTAATATGGGATTTAAATGACATGTCCTGGTCAAAAATAACACCAAGGTTTTTTACTTTATTACCGGAGGTCAATTTAATGTCATCCTGGTTAAGTGACTAAGCAGTTTCTTTTTCAAAGACTCCGGTCAAAAGACGACAACTTCTGTCTTGTCTGAATTTAGAAGCAGAAAATTTAAAGTCATCCAACTTTTTATGTCTTCAAGACACGTTTGTAGTCTATCTAACTGGTTGGGCTCATCGGGATTTATGGATAAATAAAGCTGAGTATCACCAGCATAAGAGTGAAAATTTATCCCATGTTACCTGATAATTATACCTATTGGAAGCATATATATATAGTAAAGAGAATTGGCTCAAGCACTGAACCCTGTGGTACTCCACAATTAACCCTGGAGTTTAATGATTTATCATTTACATGAACAAACTGGAAGCTGTCAGACAGATAAGATTTAAACCAGCCTAGCGCTGTTCCCCTGATCCCTACAGCATATTCCAGCCTTTCTAAGAGAATATTATGATCGACTGTATCAAATGCAGAACTGAGATCTAACAGGACAACTAAAGACACAAGTTAATTGTCTGAGGCCATAAGAACATCATTAGTGACTTTCAGCAGAGCTGTTTCAGTTCTATGATGAGCTCTGAAACCTGACTGAAACTCTTCAAACAGATCATTACTGTCTAAATGCTCACACACTTGATTAGCAACTATTTTCTCAAGAATGTTAGCTAAAAATGGAAAATTGGATATAGGTCTGTAATTTAGTAAGTCATCTTGATACGAAGGTTTCCTAAGTGAAGGTTTAATTACAGCTACCTTAAAAGCATGTGGTACATATCCATTTATTAAGGATAGATTAATCATATCTAAAATGGGGCTGGTAATCAGAGGGAACACTTCCTTAATAATTTGGTTGGGATTAGGTCTAACATACAAGTTGAAGGTTTAGATGAAGCAAAACAGTCCAAACACAGATCAGTTTCCACAGTTACCTCCAATGCGGTCTCACTTACTGAGGATAAAGTAATCATGTTTGGGAATATGCCAATAATTTTATTTGTAATAGAATCAATTTTGTTTAAAAAGAATCCCATAAAGTCATTACTGCTGAGAACTGGGGAAATGGATTGCTCAACAGAGGTATGAGGTATGAGAGGTAAGAAATACAGTATTTATTTGGACAAATTTCATGTAAATATATAAGCGTTATTACTGTCTAGTTCTTGTTTATACATATTCTCTGCTATTTGCATTCCTCTATTCATTTTATTTATTTTTTTCCTCACACTTTTCAACCCTGGAATTGATATGTCTGTATACTTATTATTCAAACAAATCTGAAAAGTACACAAAAAAAAGTGCACATGAGCAAACTAAGTGTTCTCTACCATAACATATTAATACATCAATCTGGCATCCTGATGGAAATCTATTTGCAACTAAAATATTTGCTCTTTAAAAAGCTATTTTCTTTTATTTACTAAAGTTTTGTCCTCCCTGCAGAAATTTTGCCCTAGATTGGAAGCTAAGGCTGCATTCCATTTAAATAAGTGTCTGGTACAGCACATCTAATAATTTGTGATACAGATACAGAAATGAGTGCAACTCTCATTATCAGAGTTGCGTTTTCTTATTAATTTAAGTCCATATTTCTCAAACTATGGTACGAGTTCCACTGGTGGTACTTGGGTTGACTTTAGTTTTCTGAGAACAATGCTGTATGTATTCTGTATGCCTTGTAACAGTAGGGCCAAGGCTAACTAGACATGTTGAGGAGGCTGGGGTCTTATGGGGTGTGCAGGATGCTGCTAATATGAAACGTTATGACACTGTTGTAGCATCTGTATCCCCCTACACAGTGGTGTGCTGATGTACTAGAAGCCCTGTGAGGGACATGAGGAGACTAAATAAGCTGGTCAGGGTTGCCAGCATTATCTTGGACTCCCCACTGGACTCCACAGAGGAGGTGGATCAGAGAAAGCCGTTCTCATGCACAGCCTCATCTCATCCTCTGTATTACACTAGGGAGGACCACAAAGGGAGAACTGGGCACAATAGCAGCTTAAAGTTTGTTGGCTCCCTCTTTACTGACCCCAGCCCAGCCCAGCCCAGCCCAGCACTCCTCCCCCGCGCCTTTCCCCAGCAACTGGCAAAATCCTTTATGCATAACATATTTAATGATTACTATGCTATAGTATATGATACCTGTGATAGTGGTGTGTCCTTCTGTGTCGAGGAAAAGAGGAAGATTTCTTTTTATTAACAAAAACAGAACAATAACAAGGATATACCCACCTTCTTTTTGAGGTCTTCCATTATTTCCTTGTAATGAATGATTTCTTATTTCTGTCTGTTTTCAAAACAATTAAATTTATTTTTTCTTAAAGTTGTACACTTTTTCCAGTTTTAGTCCTAATAAAATTTTATATTTCTGTCCAAAACATTTTACCATGTACATTGAAATTACAAATGACACACTCTTCTTTATTTTCACAATAATCAAAGGAATATTGAAATGAAATCTCTAAAGTTTTCTTTACAGGATAAAGGTGATGTGTGCTTTTGTAGGATACCCCTTTGACTTTATTATTAGGACAAAAATTATCCCTATTAACCAAATCTTTTTCCAATTCAAAAATCCATAGCCTAGAGTAACTTCCAGTTAAAATCTAGCTGATGGGTAAGTTAGAGACTGAATGAGATTCCTGATTAATTTTTTCTTTGATATATACTATTAATAACTGAACTATAAATTGTGGTTATGGTTTTTGAGTCTTTGAAAATCTCCAGCATATTTTTTGGCATGGCAAGACATGGTATAGCATATTCTTTTGGATCAACAGCCACCTTAAATCTGGAGAGAAATTCATCATAAGTAAGTAACTGGCCATCAGTATTTAGAAGTTGTTTAACCAATAAAATACCATTAACAACCCAATTTCTACAGTATAGAGATTAATTTTCAGATTGAATACTCCTGTTATTCCAAATAAAACAATTAGTTGGAGAAAAATTAGGTTGGTATATCAACTTCCAGTCCAACAGAACTTGTTCATAAAAATCTGCTAATTTTATGAGTAATTAATAAATTTTATAATCACATTTTAACAGAAAATGTAATCCATCAAATAAATTAAATAGAAATTTAGGGAAAGTAATCCAAATGTTCTATTTTTCTTGAATAAAAGTTTTGAACAATTTCACTTAAAATGTGTTATTTAGTGTTTAAGAGGTCAGTACTTCCAACCCCCCATCCTTTTTATGTTGCATAAAACATCCTTTAAGTTCTTGGCTTTTATTCCTCCAGATAAAATTAAATAACAGCTGATCTAATTTCTTGTGTATGATAGTAGGCATTCCCAGTAATGATGACACATAAACAGCTCTGAATATCCCTTCAGCTTTAGACAGTAACGTTCTTACATTCAATGACAGATTTCTCATCAGCCACATATTGAATTTTTTTATTTTTTCTACAATAGGATCAAAATCTAGATTACGATAAACGTTATTGTTTTATTCAATAATGACACCTAAATATGTGAGTGTGTTTTTTACGAGGTTATCGTCCACCTCTGATAATTCAGTCTTTCAACAAAAAAAAGCACCGATTTGTTCAGGTTCATTTAAAGTTCAAACACATCTGAAAACTGCTCGATACATCCGACTTTTAAGATCTCCAAGCGATAGGATAGAAAAATTGGTGTGTCATCAGCTGACTTGGATAATTTAAACTCTCTACACAAAGTCATTATCCCTAGAACTGGGCTTGTTAAATATGAGTGGCCATAATTTGTCTGGTCAGAAGAAACAGAAAAGGACTAAGTGGACACACTTGTTGTATTCCACAGGAAAGATCAAGTCTAGAAGTCATTCCATGAGCCAGTTTAACAGAACTAGTATTACAACCTCTATACAAAGTTTGGACTGTTTTACAAATTAATCCACAGATCCAATACTTGTGACTTATTGTATCAAATGCTCATCTACATTATATTCTCTGTAATCATCATCATATCTAATATTAACTGTATATTGTTACTGATATTTCTAAATCCAGACTATTCTTTATCAATAAAATCCTCCAAACCAAACTTAGTTCTTTTAGCAAAAATTAGCAATTAAGCGATGGGCCTCCAGTTCTCAATACTTAATTGATCTTTATTTGGTTTGGGAGAGAGGGGGAGACAGAGGGGGAGACTTTTGGCAAATGTCACCAGATCCGGGACTCGAACCTAGGACGGCTGCTTCGAGGACTATAGCCTCTATATATGGTCGCGCGCTTAACCCCTACACCATCAGCGCTGTCCAGAGAGTGATCCACTCCAGACCACATTCCTTAACTTTCCACAAACCCTTTTTCCACACTAAAACCAATCACAGGAATCATCTTCACTAGAGTAGAACTTCAAACATAAACCTTGTTTAAACTAAACAATGATAATTTTTATACATTTTTCCAACAATTCCCTCCTGTTTATTATTTATTAGTTTAATAACACATCCATGTATACACTTCCAAAAGGTTTTATGCATACACCTCATTAAACATTAAACTATTGTTAAGTTTAGTGATTTCTCCTCCATAATGTCATCATAGTCTTGGTTCTTGTCCAGAAGCTGGTAATCCTGGGACAACATTGTAATAAAAATTCCTCCAACCATCCTTAATATCATTGCTCTGATACAGGGAATAACACACAGAGTAAAAAAGGCAAACAACAATAACACAGTGATGACAGGGGTCATGATTTTCAAAAGCAGTTGCCACCACGGTCCAGAAGTAAGCCACGAAGAAAGGCTTCCTCAGCCGGGATGGACATCCTGCTGCATACCCCTTTTAATTTAATTTAATTGGCATATAGCATTGCTCACTCTGTGTCCATCTTCGCCGTTGGTTTTAACAGGGATGTACGTGCAGCAAGTCTCGTTTAGGAGAGCGCAAACTCCGCCTTCCGAGGCCGTCAGCAGGTCCAACACCATCCTGTTCTGCAACACCACGGTTCCAAGAGCTGTGAATTCTGTGGACAGTCCTGTAAGAGCTTTTGTGGTTGCATTAACAAAGAGTCCCAGTCGATAATCTATAGTTTCTAATCTAAGCATGTTCTTTCCTACTCCCTACCATGGGAACAAACTTAGCAAAATCTTATTCCCTGTTGATCTATGCTTGAATTCCTCATGTGGCTTCACACGGATGAGTTCCCTCTTTAGGGAAAGTTGAACTGAAATGACATAAGTGTGATCAGTGACATAAACAGGTGCACAGATACCACTCCAACTTGGAGGCAACTGCAAATAAATGGCAGTTCCACACATCCAGTGAAATCCATCTATTGCATAAATGCCATTTAGATCATGGACCTTTCCCCCTGGTCCAGCTTGGTGGGAAGAAAAATAGTAAGTTGTGTTACACATACGCATTGGAATAGTCACCACTGGGATGGAACCAGTGCCCACGACACAATGAGAAAAATAGGAACCTGCAAGAAGCTCCACATAATTGGACACAGGAGTTGTAACATTAAACTGTTTAAACTTTGTAACATCACAGTTGTAAAATGTTACTTTACCCATTACCACACAGAAACTGGTACTGGCACCAGAAACGCTGTTTCTGATAAAACACTCATCTCTTGGCGCTGGTACTGGTCTAGCTGTCAACCTGGACTTGTTGGAAGAGATAGGAAGTTCAGTACATACATAACAACCAGAAATGTTTCTGGACTTGGTTACAATTTTTCATATTGGTACCAGCTGTTAGTCTCAAGCAAGTAATTTATATCTTGTATAAACATTCCATGAAAATCTTAATTTATCCACCTCTTTAATTTCTGGAGATTATGAAATTGTGGAAATGTCTGGCATATTATTAACACAATCAGGACACACATGAAAAACAAAACTAAATGTTTCAACATCATCTTCCCTTTAAATTTACCTGTTAGTCTCTCTCACCCCTAAAGGCTAGGAAAGATAGTTGGTTTCTCCACTGACATTGAAGCAAAGCCTCCCCTTTTGTAGTCAGACTTCATCATTTCCAGCCTGAGTGGAAAGATTGACAGGCTCACCTCTTACAGTGTACTTTGTATAAGTAGCCCCCTCTTGGATTTTCACAGCGGTAGGAGTTGTCAATAACACTTGGAATGGACCCTCCCACTTTGGATCAGACCACATTTCCTTCTTAGAGGTCTTAATCAGCACCCAGTCACCTTCTTTCACGTCACCAGGAACCTGTAGGGCTTCAGAAACATCATTTGGCAGATTATTAGCATTTTGTATGCCTTCGTCATGTAATCTGCTAACGTTGCCTCTTGCTGTGGATCTTTTATGTCCTTTTGGAGATCAGGAATATAATAAGGCCTGCCATGTATTATTTCAAAAGGTGTTAATCCACCCTGAGCTGATGGGGTTATCCTCATATTAAGTTTTACTATATCTAAACATTCAACCCAATTTCTTTTTGTTTCTTACATTGTCTTCATAAGCTTACTTTTAACTGTCCCATTTGTTCTTCCTACCAACTCTGCACTTTGGGGATGATAGCTACAATATGTTTTCAGGTCAATTTTGAGACATTTACCAAGTTGTTGTATGACTTTGTTAACAAAATGTGTTCTATTATCACTATAAATCCTTCTTGGAATTCCAAATGTAGGTATTATATATTTACAAAGCGCTTTTGACACTGTTATAGCATCTGGTCCTTTGCAGGGAAAAATTTCCACCCACTTTGAAAATGCATCTATTATTACTAGGCAGTATTTATACTGTCCTACCCTATTTAGTTCAGTAAAGTCCATGTGGATGGTATGAAATGGATAAGGCGAGTGTGGAAACTTTCCTGTTCTAGGACGCAGATTCCCTTGAGGGTTATATTTCAGACATGTCAAACAAGATGCACAAATTTATTTTTAGTAAGTATTAATTATTAAATCCATATGTAGTAAATTGTTGTTCACTACCCTCCTGTTGAGACATGGCTCTGCACATGGCTCATTTGCAACCCATTGAAACATTGATTTAAGTAATATAGGCTTTCCTTCAGGGCATCTAGTAATCCCTTCACATTTACACTCAATTAATTTAGCTGGTAACAGCACAGCATCTAATAATTTCAGTAATAACTCTGCATTTTTCCATTGTGCTACCAATTATACCTTTATTTTTAATTATTTCTTTCCATACATAATATGTGCTATCCAAGATGTTAATAAACCCTGTATGAAGTCATGATAGACAAGGTTAAATAATATTTAATTGGATCTATAATCTGCTTTCCGTCCGTGGGTTTTTCGCTCACACATAGTGTTTTCTTTTACATGTATCAAATCATGAATTTATTTGTGATAAAAAAGGAGGGACTGTTAGGGTTTGAAAACTTTTGTATTGTTTATCAATCATGTCTGCTACATGCCACAGAAAGGGAGATGGGGGAGACGAGTGAGTAATGCTTTTATCAGCATCATCTAGGGGCTGCTCGTACCAAGTCCCCACTCCCTCTCTGTTTAAAATCAAGACACATGAACCCTAACCCTTCTGACCCCACACACACAGACACACACACACCCCCTAAATTCCTGAACTGTCTGTTGAACTGTGTTGGATGGGTGCGAGGACTTCTTATCACTCATGTAAAAATTTTGTGCTGTAATGCACCTGCACTCTGCTCTGTATCATGCTCTGGTATGCAGTCCTCCCTGTGTGTGTGGGATTCCGTTATCTATTTGTAAACACACACACACCAGAGGCCCGTGAGAACCAGCCTCCTTTCACCCTCTCACACACACACACCCTGTCTGAACTGTCTGTTTAACTGTGTTTGGACCACAGCATATAAATAAAGAGATAGGGTGTCAAAACTTTGTAGTTCGCACTGCAAAGTGGGCTACCCTTGCTGCAAGTACAACTGACTCTGTATCGTTCTTACCTCTGAGTTGACTAAATAATACCTAACATTACTTGGTCCTTCGTAGCCGGATTCACTCAATAACCTTATTTCTCTTTGCTTTAACAGTGACTCTGGGATTCGTGGGGGAAGCCTGACATCGAGTGAACTCTGCTGCACGGCCTCCCTTAGCCTGGATGGCTGAAAGTCCCGGTGTATAGATTTGCATCAGGCCGGTGGGATATTGTCTTGCTCGACACCGGGTGACTCTCACAGGATCCAGAGAGTCACCAAGAAGTCAACTCCGAGGCGAGACAGTTTTAAAATACAGTTCATAAGAAAAGTACTTAAAAGTCGTTGGTAGTGTGTCGCCGGTAAGGACACTGCAGTGGGAAGGTTTTATTCCACCGTGAAAGGAATAGCGATAAATTAAGGTAAGGCCCCGCCAAGAAGGGGGCCAAATAAAACGTCTAAGGGTTATTCCCCAGCGAGGGAATAGAATAAGCGCTATAAATGTAAAAAGAACGGAGTAAATTGAGCTCATAAAAAACACCAAGTTAACTTTAAAAAAAAATTACAAGGTACCTAAAACTAACTGTGTGACTGTGATGTGTGTGTATGGAGGACTAAGCATTTTAACAGAATCATAGTAGGATTCTGCTAGTCCTGTGTTTTCTTTTGCCCAGATTAAAACTACGTACTGGTGACTTTGGAGATTAAGGTCGGATTTCTTTCCGGAAAATTAACACCCTCCTACTAGTGGCAGTAGGAGGCCGTGTTAATGTCCTCTCCATAAGTCTCATGCCACTGACCTTTTGTCTGGGACATTCATACTACAATTAAACTAACATAAAACATAATGGGGAAGAAACAAAGTAAACTAAATGACTTAGAAGGGGATGTAAAGTTTATGGAGAACTATTTACAGGTCCTTCTCAAAATATTAGCATATTGAGATAAAGTTCATTATTTTCCATAATGTCATGATGAAAATTTAACTTTCATATATTTTAGATTCATTGCACACTAACTGAAATATTTCAGGTCTTTTATTGTCTTAATACGGATGATTTTGGCATACAGCTCATGAAAACCCAAAATTCCTATCTCACAAAATTAGCATATCATTAAAAGGGTCTCTAAACGAGCTATGAACCTAATCATCTGAATCAACGAGTTAACTCTAAACACCTGCAAAAGATTCCTGAGGCCTTTAAAACTCCCAGCCTGGTTCATCACTCAAAACCCCAATCATGGGTAAGACTGCCAACCTGACTGATGTCCAGAAGGCCACTATTGACACCCTCAAGCAAGAGGGTAAGACACAGAAAAAAATTTCTGAACGAATAGGCTGTTCCCAGAGTGCTGTATCAAGGCACCTCAGTGGGAAGTCTGTGGGAAGGAAAACGTGTGGCAGAAAACGCTGCACAACGAGAAGAGGTGACCGGACCCTGAGGAAGATTGTGGAGAAGGGCCAATTCCAGACCTTGGGGGACCTGCGGAAGCAGTGGACTGAGTCTGGAGTAGAAACATCCAGAGCCACCGTGCTCAGGCGTGTGCAGGAAATGGGCTACAGGTGCCGCATTCCCCAGGTCAAGCCACTTTTGAACCAGAAACAGCGCCAGAAGCGCCTGACCTGGGCTACAGAGAAGCAGCACTGGACTGTTGCTCAGTGGTCCAAAGTACTTTTTTCGGATGAAAGCAAATTCTGCATGTCATTTGGAAATCAAGGTGCCAGAGTCTGGAGGAAGACTGGGGAGAAGGAAATGCCAAAATGCCAGAAGTCCAGTGTCAAGTACCCACAGTCAGTGATGGTCTGGGGTGCCGTGTCAGCTGCTGGTGTTGGTCCACTGTGTTTTATCAAGGGCAGGGTCAATGCAGCTAGCTATCAGGAGATTTTGGAGCACTTCATGCTTCCATCTGCTGAAAAGCTTTATGGAGATGAAGATTTCATTTTTCAGCACGACCTGGCACCTGCTCACAGTGCCAAAACCACTGGTAAATGGTTTACTGACCATGGTAACACTGTGCTCAATTGGCCTGCCAACTCTCCTGACCTGAACCCCATAGAGAATCTGTGGGATATTGTGAAGAGAACGTTGAGAGACTCAAGACCCAACACTCTAAAGGCCGCTATCGAAGCATCCTGGGCCTCCATAAGACCTCAGCAGTGCCACAGGCTGATTGCCTCCATGCCACGCCGCATTGAAGCAGTCATTTCTGCAAAAGGATTCCCGACCAAGTATTGAGTGCATAACTGTACATGATTATTTGAAGGTTGACGTTTTTTGTATTAAAAACACTTTTCTTTTATTGGTCGGATGAAATATGCTAATGTTGTGAGATAGGAATTTTGGGTTTTCATGAGCTGTATGCCAAAATCATCCGTATTAAGACAATAAAAGACCTGAAATATTTCAGTTAGGGTGCAATGAATCAAAAATATATGAATGTTAAATTTTCATCATGACATTATGGAAAATAATGAACTTTATCACAATATGCTAATATTTTGAGAAGGACCTGTATGTACACAATGGCATATAAAATACGGATTTTCAGTTAACTTAATTATCACTGAAATCCTACAACTACACGGGGATCTTAAACTGGAGATTATGCATTCAAAAGTTTTAAGAGACAATAAAAAACCTTGCCAGATTATAATTTCAAAGGGGACCTTTCAGTCCTTGAGTGCACACAGTTGATAAACAGATTTAAACAAAAAGATTAAAAAAAGATAAAAAAAACAGCAAGAGCAGCCTTTAACTGACATAGCCATAATACTGAGGCCTTAAGAAAAGCACAGGAAAAAAAACTTTCAGTTTAACTGAAAACAAATAAAGGGGGGCGGACCGCCACCCATCCCAGTTTAGAATACCAAGGTAGCCCCAAATTATAAAGACTAAGAGGTGGTTTTAGAGGACATGGTAAAGGAAGTTAAAAGAGGAGGTGACAATGTGGACAACATGAACACTGGGCTAAAAAACTGTCCAACTGGACAACCCAGTGATCTGAGAGTAAAAGATTTTGTAGGCAAGTATTAGTGAGAAACAGGTGTTTTAAAAATCATTTTATGGTGTTATACTACCAACAATACCATGATAAAATGCAAAAGATTCATTTTACAGGGAAATAATTCCATATTTGGCTCGAATTTTGTGCATTCTTGATTTTTCCTCTTTGAGAGAAGTTAAATTTCAGTTCTGTGAAACGACCTTGACAAAGAGATGCAGCTGCCTGAAAACAAAAATAAAACTTCTGCAAACAGCAGAAGCCTGTCTCTGCTGAGAGATGGGGATTGTAACTCTGCCCTGTATGTGTCTGGCTCAAGGTCCGCGGGCCAAAACCGGATCCCAGAAGTTTAGTGATTCTCTAGAAGTAGAGCCTTTAATATGGTGATTGTGTGCTTGAATTTGTATGTATAAAAAAAAAAAAGAGAAATTGGCTAAAGTCTGCAGACACAAAATGAACCTGGATTGAAGCTCCAACTATGTTTATTTAATCTGAGATCCTCTCCAAATGCTACAGTATATGTCAGTCTACATGAGATACTAACAACTTCACCTACTGATATAATATAAAGATCTGATTGAATATGTGAAACAAACAATGATGAAAGTTTTTCAACAGGTGATGCTCATCCAGGAGGAAGAGAGTGTTCCTAGGAAATGCAACTCATTCATTAACAATCAATTTTTACTCCTATAGTTGGAAGTTTTGCTGACTAATCATAGGCTGGAACTATGAAACATTATGAGCTCAGACCAAATGACCAAGGTTCTGACTGACTTATGAACCTCACTGACCTGACAATGATAGCATGACACCCAACAGACAACACCTTTAAGGTAAATCAGTTCAGGAGAGGAATACATGAGGCTGGTCTTCCTGAAGCTCTTTATCTGGCGTGCATAGAACCTCAAGCACTGCTCCAGCTCGTCAGGTGTTGCCTCAGAACACCGTGGTGGAGCGAGCGCAGACGTCATGGGCGGAGGTGCAGTGAGCCTGGCAGACAGTGCTGTGGCAGACGAAGATGATGTGCTGCAGCCCTCACGTCGGCTGGCAGGGAAACCACCTCCTCGGCAGCCGAACCAGAGGAAGGCACTCCGCGCCGATGTCTCTTGCGGCGGGAGGAGGCCGAAGACTTCACTGCCGGACCAGAGTGCGCAGCCAGGGGAGCAGGCGGAGAACAGCGCTGAACCGCCTCACACTCCATCTGCTCCAGCAGCAGTGGAGAGGGTAGAACCTCCAGGTCGGTCGGCAGATTCCTCATCGCCTCCTCCTTCTGCCGTTCAACCCAGCGATCCAAGTCGTCTGCCTTCAACGTGTCCACGGGGTCCGTGGTTGGCGGAAACATTCTGTTATGGTTTGTGAGATATGGGACCCCAGAATACAGACGAGCAGGCAGCGTGATGGTAAGTGCAAAAGATTTAATAACAAAAAACTCACTCACTACAGGAGGCAGGAACAAAACAAACGGGCATGCAAGACAGGCATGGCATGATCAAAAAACAAGACTTGAGCATGAAAAATGTTTCCATAAAGAACAACTGAACAGGTGTGTATATAGGGAGTGTAAACCAGGTGAAGCAAGACAGATTAACTAGGTGCAGGTGAACCGAATAAAGTTGATTAACAGAGAACACAACGTGACAGGAGCAAAACATGGCTTGAACAGAATGCAAATCCAAGGAAACAAACTAATAGAACTATAACTAGAAAAACATGAAACAAAAGCATAAACAGGAAAATAATAAACAGAAGCATGATTCAATACTTGAGCAGTGAAAAACATAAGGAAAAACCCCGAAACCAAAAACAAACAACCCCATATCATAACAAAGACAAATCAAGATGATATGTGATTTATTTCTAAGTGAGACATTGATGAACTGAATAACTAAAGTTTGTGTTTTGTTGTTAATGGCAGTTAGAAACATCTGAATTTTATTTATGTGCTTTTGGTTATTTCATAGTGACACATATTTTTGTCAAAATTCATTTCTGTGGTTTTATGTGATCCTGGTTACTAGATGTTTTTTAAACTTTTTGCTGGATTGTCGCATGGGTTGGTCCAGGGTCCCTGCACCAGACGAGGGGATTGTCAGACTGAAGTACATGGAATTACAAAATTTTAGAACTCATGGAAAAAGGGTAGCTCATACCTCCAGTGAGGACTTAGTGACAATGCGAGAGACGTGCTTTGTTTATATAAATGGTGCATAGCTCACTAAGATCACATTCTGAAAACCTGCCTGAAAGTATGGTGTTGATTCTTTTGTGAAATTTTACATCTCCACCCATTAGACCATTTTTGAAATTTTCTTTGGGTATTCTGAAACTATGGAAATAATGACCTGTAATCAGGCCTTCCTCAAACATCATATGTCACATTTGTTTATATTCAGAATATTTTGCTGATGGTCACTGATAGTATACTAAGTGGAGTCAGAAGATTAATTCTCTTTGATTTTGCTGGATGTTTTGATGAAGTTCATGTAGTTAAGCACCTAGGCTTGAGAATGGGACTTTGAAATTAAAAATTAGCCAAGGGTTTGAAGGCTCTGCTTATTGTTTTCACTTACGATGGAGACTTTTGAAGTGCTGTTTGACAGGTCTCCTGATTTGGGCATGGGGATATTGCTAAGATCTCTGCCTTCCACATCTTTGTGTGAAGAGAGGATGTTGTTTTACTGTCAAAACCTGTCCACTGTGCTTTTTCAAGTTTCACAGATTGTGAAGGCTGTATTGCTGGAAACAGCCACTTCCTGTTATGATTTGGGGTTGTTTGGTTTTTGGTTTCGGATTGTTTCCTTATATGTTTTTTACTGCTCAAGTTTTGAATCATGCTTCTGTTTATTATTTTTCTGGTCATGTTTTAGTCTTGTTCATGTTTTGTCAGGTTTGGTTTTGTTTGTATATTAGAGTCTCTGTTTTTGCCGCAGCCACGTTTTGTTCTGTCTGTCAATGAAGTTTATTTGGTTCACCTGCTCCAAGTTAATCTGTCTCCTTGCTCCACCTGGTTTTCACTCCATATATACACACCTGTTCAGTTAGTCATGGCGGAAACATTTCTCAGATCATGTCTTGTTTTTTGACCATGCCATGCCTGTCTCGCCTTCCCGTTTGTTGTTTTGTTCCTGCCTCCTGCTGCGAGTGAGTTTTTGTTATTAAACCTTTTTCACTTACCATCACGCTGCCTGCTCGTCTGCATTCTGGGGTCCTATATCTCGCAAGCCTTAACAGAATGTTTCCGCCAACAATGGACCTCGCGGATGAGCATCAGGCTAGCTCCATGGACCTCTTTACTTTCCTGTCTCGGGAGGCGGAGAAGTCGTTGCGCCGGTCTACAGGGCTGTCTGTGCCGCAGTCGGCTTTTTATGGATCCAGGTTGGCGATTCCATGTCCGGGGACAGGTCCCCTTCGTCGCCGTTCTCCTCCTCCCCTTCATACAGCAGTGAAGCCCTCGCCCTCCTCCCACCGCAAGAAACGTCGGCGCGGAGCACCTTCCTGTGGTTCGGCTGCCGAGGAGGTAGTTTCCCTGTCAGCGGACGTGAGGGCTGCGGCAAGTAAACCTGCATCTTCGTCTGCCACAGCACTGTCTCCTAGGCTCGCTGCAGCTAGTAGTCCCGCATCCTCGCCTGGCACAGCACGGTCTGCCAGGCTCCCTGCAGCTCCGCCCATGCCGTCTTCGATCGCTCCAGCCCATAGCACTGAGTCTTCGCCTGATGAACTGGAGGAGCGGCTAAGGATCTACGCACGCCAAATAAAGAGCTTTAGGAAGACCAGTCTCCTGTATTCCTCTCCGGAGCTGATGGAGAGGATCAGGCAGATGGAGAGGGACTATGAGACTGCAGAAAGGCAGTTTTACTGCCGTCCACCTCGTTCCACGCCAGGACTCCAGGGAGCTGCCGCTGCTGCAGAGCAGCCCACGCCAGGACTCCAGGGAGCTGCTGCTGCTGCAGAGCAGCCCACGCCAGGTCCACAGCGAGCTGCTGCAGAGCAGCCCACGCCAGGTCCACAGCAAGCTGCTGCAGAGCAGCCCACGCCAGGTCCACAGTGAGCTGCTGCAGAGCAGCCCACGCCAGGTCCACAGCCAGGTCTACAGCCTGACTCCAGGCCAGACACACCACACACCTCAACCCCTTCCACACGGCGCAGAGGACATCGTAAGAGGGACGCCCCGGCTCAAGTCATCGGGGGCCCCGGCGACACCTCAGCTCCTGTTCCTAGTCTGCAGGGGTTGAGTTTTTGTTATTAAACCTTTTTCACCATAACGCTGCCTGCTCGTCTGTATTCTGGGGTCCTATATCTCGCAAACCATAACACTTCCAAACTCCACTCCTTGATTCCAGGAGAACACACTTGAAGTCCAGATGCTGGAAGGGCCCATATCAGATCCTACACCGCTCTCAAGGTAGCAGAGCATGTTACCTGGGTCTATGCTACACTGGAAGGTGTTCATGGGAACACCACCTGAGCAGCATCCTTGTTCTGAACCTCCTACCTAGAGGAGCTTCCTACAACTGCTCACCTGTACCAGACTGGTAACAGGGCAGCTTGAAGCGCAGAAGCCACTCAGGAGAGGCAGCAGGGTTTTGTTTATGATTTGTTTTCTTTGAAAAAAAAAACTGTTTGCTTTCAGTACCAGAAGAAAGGACATTCCACTTCAAGGTCACGATGCAGCTATATGGAAGATGGTCCGTTCTGATGCTAATGATTGGTATTGCAAGTATTTTTATTACTCTTGTGTTCATTTGGGGAAAGGTACAGCAAAGACAATTTGTGGCTAATCTTAGTAATTACGCCAATAATACTCATAAGCTGATTCAAAGAGAGATTCATCACTTTTCTGACTTCCATGATCATGCTGATAATGTCTGGTGACAGCCGATGCATCAAACTGTGAGGAAGATAAGAAATGGCAGTTGCTATGTTTGTTGTTTGATTCCACGTGCTATTAATGATCAACCATTTTTGGTACCTGTTCCTATTGAAACTGCTTCTATTCTAACTACTTTCTTTCCAGATAGGCAATATAACCAGCTGGTGGTTATTTTTCCTTGGGTGAGGAATTATATTGTAAGGCAAAGCAGAAATGTTAGATTTTCTACTGAGCCTACTTTAATGTGTGCTCCTACAGGAATTCTTTATAGATTTTGGGGTAATAGGAATCAATAAGATATCCAGATATAGGCACAGATATTTGTATTGCACAGGAGGAAAACACACCTTATTTCCTTGGAAAGACAGAAGGTTGCAAAACTATTACATCTGTTTCATGTGCTTTAATCAACAGACATAAATTAGAGTCATGTCTTATCAGAGCTGCTGCTTATACCATTTCAGGATCTTTGGTCCCAGAGCCTTTTGTGTTAACTCTTAATCTTACAGCCTTACCGGAAGGAAGTAAGTTGTATGGCCAGGCAGGTAAATTAACCAGGGTTCTTGTTGCTTTTCTTAGTAGAGATGGGTACTCATGTCCTAAGAACATGGTTTGGATGTGTGGAAATAGATTATATCTGTATCTGCCTACTAATTGGTCTGGAGTATGTTATTTAGCTCACTTACTACCTACAGTCACAATTTATGATTCAATTAGCCCATTATTAGAGAGGAAGACAATGCTCAAACGGCAAAAGAGAGCTAGGATTCCATATTGGAAAGGGATTTTGGGTACACTTGTTCCTAGTTATGGTGCTGCTAACGCCGCCCATAGGATTAATGAGTTGTCAGTTGAGTTAGAAAATCTTACTGCTTTCACAGAGGAAAGTTTTACTGTTCTGACCAAGGAGCAGCAAGTTCTCAGAACGATGAGTTTGCAAAATAGGATGGCTTTGGATTACCTGTTAGCTGAGAGGGGTGGTGTTTGTCATTTAATTGGGGAACAGTGTTGCACTTTTATTACTGATGTGTCTAACAACATGACAAGTATCCATGATAAATTAGGAGAATTGCTGACGGCCCAACAGAAAGAAAATGTGGGCTCTTCTTGGAAACCTTGGTCCTGGTTCATTACTGATGGTTGGACATCCTGGGTAATAAAGATTGAAGTAATTTTTCTTTTTCTTTTTGATTTTTCTTTTAAAGTGTTGTATATATTGTTTTTCTTGGTTTTATTTTGATTATTATCCTGGGTGATGGTTTTGAAGAATTTGTGATTATCTTGCAATCAGAAGAAAAGAGTTGTAATGGAAATTCTTTTATTAAGTGCTCTAAAGTGTTCCAAAGTGTATGACCTCTCCTCAGAATGTCTGTGTTAGAGGAGGAAGCTGTAAAAGCCAGTATCAGAAGTTTAATGGTTAAAACCCATCCTTTAGGGTGATGTCTCAGGAAGAGCAGATGGTCTGCTCGTAGATAACTTTGTTGCCTCTAACCCGAGGAGGGTCTAGGGCCATAAAGCACAAACTCTTTTAAGTTGAGGTAACACCCACATACTCTTTAAATACTGGGTGTAAATGTTGATCGGGGCTCTGCTTCACTGACCAAGCTCAGTGACAGGGTCTTCAAACGCTGAATGTCTGAATAAAACTTATAAAGACAAAGTCCGGACTTTCTTATGTTGTGAGTTAATTTCTCTCCTACTTTGATAAGAAAATTCCACTACATCACTATTTCTGTTAGTTGCTATTATTTTAATAATGCTTGGTTTAGTTTAGGTTTCATTAGTTCTGAAAAAACTCACTCCATCAGTTTAGAAGGCTTAATAAAATTGATGAACACAAAAATGAACAGCATATTATATCTTATAATCTTAGTTTGTCTTACCCAGTTTTATAAACACATCTGTACAGTTTCAGTCAGCTCTTCCATTTTAATTACACTTTGTATTTATTTCAAATAACTAAAATTTATTTCGATTTCAGTCCAGTGCAGTAATTCTGTCTTATGTTCATTTTTAATCTAATTTGATCATTCTGAACCTGATTGGAAAAAGTCCAAACATCTGTTAAAATCCTTTTTGTTTTACCATAAAGAACTAACCTAATACTATTATGATACTGTTGAAGATCAGACTTGCTCTTATAGGCTTTAATTATTATCATGCACATATACCCTAATTTTTACATAACATAAAACAAACATTTCACAAAAACAGACAGACAAAATGGACAGACATTGGCCACATAAAATATAATTACTCTGTTTGTAAAAGAATTTTAACAAAATTAAATACAGGTCTATGAGCTTTCTTATGTTTATCAGTATTTCAATTCAGGTAGAACCTTTACTATCTTTATATGATTTTAGAAAAATTCTGGAAACCTTATAGAGGTAAAAGTTTGCCAAATGATCATTAGAACATCAGACCTTTATTAGCACTTTTAAAATCCCTCAAAGACGCTCTTTAATGAAATCAATCATTCCCATTCACACACATTCACACACTGACAACTTTTCCCCCATGGCTGTCATTAATATCCACTTGATGGTTTTTAGGATTTTGTATTTTTATAATGTAAAGCACTTTGAATTGCCCTGCCTGTGCTGTACAAATAAATTTTACTTAGTTACTTCTCTACCAGAGCAATTTCATTTACAAAAATTCCCATATAATTTTCTTTTTATATTTTTAAAATGCACATTGTTTTCTCATAACCCCTTTTGTTTCCACTAGGTCTGTTTTGAATGCTTTAATTCTTTTTTATCCAACAAAGGATCAATAAGGTGGTGTTCGTGGGGTCCACCTTGAAGGTGTTGTCTTTTGGATTCGTCCACTCTGGAGAAGTGTCAGGTTATTGTAATGGAAAATTATTTTATTAGTGCTTTAAAGTTTTCTAAAGTGCTATGACCTTTAGTTTACCTGTCTCCTCTGACATCTGTGTTTTAGTACTTAAGAGCAGATGGAATCTAAATCCATTAACAGAAGGTTTATGGTTAACACTCCCTGAAGGGTTATGTCCCGAGGAAGAGTAGATGGGTGCTCTCATAAATAACCTTATTACCTCTGACCCAGGGAGGGTCTGGAGGCCATATGTCTGAAACTCTTTGAAGTTGAGATAACACCCTCATTTTTGGTATAAATACTTGTGTGTGATTTTTGTTCCTTGCTCTGCTTAACTGACTTGCTCAGTGACAAAGTCATTCAAACGCTGACTGCCTTTGAATAAATTTTTATAAGACAAAGTCTGGTCTTCCTCTTTTAATGAACTGTCTTCTCTCCCACTTTGATAAGAAAATCCACTATATTATCATTGTCAGGTCAGTGAGGTTCATAAGTCAGTCAGAACTGTTATGGGAAAATTCTTTTTAATGCTCTGAACTTCCCTTACCTCTCTCCCCTCTGACCTCCGTGTTTGTTACCCTAGAGGAGTTGGTTTGTAAATTCATTATCAGGAGTTTTATGGTTAACACTACCTAAAGTGGGTGTCTAAAGGGATGGCTGATGGGTGCCCTCATAAATAACTTTGTTAGCTCTGACCCGAGGTGGGGTCTAGGGGACCATATTTCTAAAACTCTTTTAAGTTAAGGTAACACCCACATAGTGTTTAAATACTGTCTGTAAACTCTTGTTCTGGGCTCTGCTTCACTGACTAAACTCAGTGACAAAGTCTTCAAACGCTGAAATGCCTTTGAATAAATTTATAAAGACAAAGTCCGGTCTTTCTCTTGTTAATGAGTTGATTTCTCTCCCACTTTGATAAGAAAATCCACAACAAAACCTTGGTCATTTGGTCTTGGGACGTTTTTGGTCATTTGGTCTGCGCACATAATGTCACATGGATCCAACCAATGATTAGTCAACAAAACTTCCACACAGTGTGATGTTATTTCTCCAGCTTCCACCTATTGAAGAAAAATGTATTGTTAATAAATGAACTGCATTTCCCAGGATCACTGCATTCCTCCTGGATGATCATCACTTGTTGAAAAACTTCATTAGTTTTGAGCGTCTGGTTGTTGCCATGATCGTAGTGTAAAAATCAGTGTTGGATGCCGTTTGGAAATAACAGTGACATCTTGGTTTTTTTTTTCTGTCATTTGGGGACAGGATAGGGGAGGGTGAATACTGCTGCTTGCAGATTCGGTATTTTATTTCTTTTATTTTTTAGGTGTTAAATGTCAGGAGCCTATATGTGTCTTTTTTTTTATACATGCATGGATGCCTATGTACAGACTAATTTATTCAAATATGACACCCAGTGTTTAAGAGCTGTTTTCTGCCCTTACAGTTTGTATGTCTGGTTCTCTTAAGATTATTACCTGGAATGTACAGGGACATAGCATTATTACAGGAAACTAGGTCATCTGCTACAGAACATTTGAAACTTAAAAGGGACTGGGTAGGTAATGTATATTTTTCCTCCCATTCACAAAATAAGAAGGGCACAGCCATTCTTATACACAAGAATCTTCCTTTTATTGTGGAGCATGAGGAGGGGGACTCAGAGGGGAGATTTATTTTAAATAGGGGCTTGATCTATGGACAACATATAACTATTCTCAATGTATATGCTCCTAATGATGGCTCGCCTCAATTTACGTCGCGAATTATCTTATTGTTTAACCATCATTGTAGAGGATTCGGTTTTTTGGCTGGTGACTTTAATTGTGCAATGAACGCATCTCTGGATAGGTCCTCCTCTGCAAAATTGCCAAACCCAAAAGCTTCAGCTGTCCTAAAAAACGTATGTACAGAAACTGGTTTGATAGATATTTGGCGACATTTAAATCCTAAAGCAAGGAACTATACATTTTATGCACATCCCCATAACACTTATTCCAGAGTGGATTATTTTTTTTATCCCTAGGTCGCTTTTACATTCGAAGCTGTACCATAGACCCCATATTTTTGTCGGAGCATGCACCAGTATTTTTAGGTGTTGATCCATTGTTTCGTATGTCTAGAACTTTCACTTGGAAATTCAATACATCCTTTTTGGATAATGAATCATTTTGTAACTTTGTCCGGAGTAACCTATTGCAGTTCTGGCTCGATAACAAAAACTCTCCTGTATCTTCTGCTATAATCTGGGATGCAGCAAAAGCCACTTTGCGCAGTTATCTTATTTCTTACTGCTCTCACCAAAAAGCGTTTCTGGCAGAGAAGAGAAACAATCTCGAAAAAGAGGTGATTCTATTAGAGCAAATACAAAAACAATCACCAACATTGTCAAATTTAAAGGCATTAATGGCTGTTAAGTCTGAGTTTAACATGGACTACACCCGTCAAGTTCAGAAAATACTACTTTATACTAAACAGTAATACTATGAATATGGTAATAAGCCCAGTTGCATGCTTTCCCATTTATTGAAAAATTAAGATAATAGTCGCTTAATTAATATGATAAGAACGCAGAACGAGGATGTCACACACGACCCAATAAATATTAACAGCACTTTCCGGGATTTTTATACATCTCTATACAATACGGACATGGCTGACCCGGAACATATCTTCTCTTATCTGACCAGTATATCTCTACCCTCCGTCACTGGAGAGGATCGTGCCTTCTTAGATGCTTCTATCACTCCGGAGGAAGTTGGGGCTGCAATTAAATCTATGCGAAATAGAAAATATCCTGGACCTGATGGGTTTCCGTTGAAATTTTTTAAGTTATTTTGGCCAGAGATTCAACCAATATTCATGCCCGCTGTTAATGACATTTTGAGTAATGGCATCCCCCCCTCGTGGAGACACGCTTCTATCAGTCGTCTTTTAAATGAAGGTAAAAGTCCCCTGGAGTGCTCCTCCTTCAGACTGATTAGTTTGCTTAATGTTGATTATAAAATTGTGGCAATATATTGGCCCGGAGATTGGAGAACATCCTCCCTAAAATAATAAACCCAGATCAGGCAGGGTTTATGAAAATGAGATATGGCACAGACAATATACGACGCGTTCTTAATGTTGTTCAGTACCTTAATACCCACAAAGAGCCAGCAGAAATTGTTTCCCTTGATGCCGAGAAGGCTTTTGACCGAGTTGAATGGCAGTTTCTTTTTCAGGTGTTGCATAAATTCAGTCTGGGCCCAATTTTATCAAGCTGGTTAAAAGCTTTTATTCAGACCCAACAGCCTCAGTTAACATGAATGGCTTGATGTCTGAGCCCTTCAAGATTCATAGAGGTTGTAGGCAGGGGTGCCCCCTTTCACCCTTATCGTTTACATTGTTTATAGAACCTCTGGCCGAGATTATCATGACTAATCCAGATGTATTTGGAGTCAATATAGGCGGTAGAAACCATGTAATTTCATTATTTGCAGATGATGTACTACTGTATATGTGCAACCCTGAGAAATCAATTCCAGCTATCCTGGAATCTATGGCTACCTTCGGTGCTTTGTCAGGATATAAAATCAACTTAGGAAAGTCTGTCACCACCCCTTTCAGCATCCCCCCAGAAAGATTTGTGCAATCTCTGTTTCAAATGTCTATGAGAGGCTTCAAGTGGGTATTTTTGTTACACCTGATCTGAAAAATCTTTTTGGAACTAATTACTCACCTTTAATTCAGAAGATAAAAAATGATTTAATAAAATGGGCTCCCCTGCCAACTTCTTTCTTAGGGAGAATCAATACTATAAAAATGAACATGCTCCCGCGACTAAATTACCTATATCAAAATCTTCCCTGCTATTTATCCTCTGCACACTTCAAATCACTAAATTTTTATTTATCTCGCTTTGCCTGGAACAACAAACACCCAAGAGTCAAGTTTTCTATATTAACTAAGCCAAAATATCTTGGAGGTCTGTCGTTACCTTCCCTGCAGCTTTATTATTGGTCGCCACAACTTAAAATCATTTCAAAATGGTTTATGAATGGAAAGAGCTCTGTATGGTTGGATCTGGAATCCCAATCTTGTCTCCCCAGCAAACTTAATTCTCTTTTCTTTATAAGTGGCATAGATCAAATAGCCAATCTCAGAAACAACTTCATTGTTTATAATACTTTGCTGGCCTGGCGAGATGTGAGGGAATATCTTAGTATCTCCCCCACCCTCTCTTCTTGGTCATCGCTAACTTTGAATCCAGATTTACCGGCAGAGATTAGAAGCATTGGTTTGTCTGAGCGGTCATCAAAGGGACTGTCAAATATTATGGACATACTGGACTCTGACTGTTAAATCCTGTGAACAAATTAAAGCCAATTTCAATATTTCTAATAGAGATTTTTATAAATACCTACAGATCCATCATTTTGTGAGCTCTCTCTGGAGGACAGGACAATTACGCACAAAATTGTCAGAGTTAGAGAATGTAATTGTCATGACCAAATCTCCTAAAGGACTTATCTCTAAGATATATAGTTTATTATCTGGCTCTGACTCCTCAGGTTATGATGCTGTGAAGCTGGTGTGTGAGCATGACCTAGGGATGACGTTTGATCTAGCAAATTGGGAGGAAATCTGTAATGGGGTCTTCCCCAACTGCACCTCGGTCTCTATACATGAGCAGAACTTTAAATTTTTCTACCGAACTTATTATACACCTGTTCGCCTTCGGAGGATGTTTCCTGATGCTTCGGATCTTTGTCATAAATGCAAAATACATAGGGGCACATTTATTCATTTGTTTTGGTCTTGCAATTGTATTAAAATTTTCTGGAAAGCGGTTCATCTGATGATACAAGAGATCATTGGTAAACGGTTCTCACTAACTCCCTCCTTCTGTCTTTTTAATCATGCTTCGGACACTCTACTTAATGCAGATACTAAACATTTGCTTGTAATTCTCTTATTCCTGGCCAAGAAATGTATACTATTGAGATGGTCAGCACCACAGGCCTCTACAGTTGATATGTGGATATCACAAATTTCTGCTGTTGTCCCAGTCGAAGAACTGACTCATGATCTTCACCAGAAGTCTGAAAGATTCCGAAGGATCTGGGACCCATTGCTATCTTTCTTACAGAGACTTTAATTAATATCTGACTACTTTGAACCGTGCCTGGGAATGTCTATCTGTATTTTGTGAGTGTGGGCTGTTTTGTCTTATTTTATTTTATTTTTTTTAGGTGGACACTGTAGTGCTCCTTGTTGATTTGGGGTGGGTTGTTTTTGTTTACATTTGTTGATGTTTATATAAAGTTATGAAAATCAATAAAAAAAAGAAAAACTTCATTATTATGTTAGTCAGTTGTTTCACATATTCAATCAGATCATTAAACATTCCAGTGGGTGAAGTTATTAGTATCTCATGTAGACTGATATATACTTTTGTACTTGGAGAGGATCTCAGCTTATCCATGTATGCTGCTGCAATGTCTATCATCTTGTTCTCATCAACTTCCCCTTTTCCTTCTTTAACAACATTCTGTTCTCCCTTGTCCAGTCATTGTTGACTGGGTTGTCCAGTTGGACAGTGTCTAGCCCAATGACCATGCTCCCCACAAGCCCAGCAAACATAATCTCTTCCATCATCTGTCCCTCTCACTTGCCTCCGTCCACACCCCCTAAGGCCTCCATTTCTTCTGAATATTCCTCTCATTCTACCCCTCCCCCTACTTACTGGTCCTGCATAAAATATGTCATCTTCAGCGTAGAAGGTATCAGTAGGGGGTTGTTTTTTCTTTCCACTGACCACCTTTTCAGCATGCATTGCCCAGTTCCGCAAACTGCTAACCGAGCAGGTGGGTAGATCAATATTATGCTTTGTGACCCAAATACGAATCTCAGGTAAAGAATTTGCCTGGAGGGCATTTTTGAACTGCTGTTGAAAAGGATTGTCATCAGCATTATCATGTTGCAGTCCACTATTCATTTTAAACACTTCTTCCTTTCTCAGTCTATACTCAATGACTGGCTTCCCTATTTTCAGTTTAGTCTGGTTAATGATGGTATAATCAGCACTCTGTCTAAACTCCCGTTCTAACGGGGGCTGCTTCGGGATGCAGTTCCCAATTTTAAGAGTTTTTATTTTTCATATCTATTAAAACTATTGTTAAGAACTGAGTTCTACTTCTATTAATTTATATTAAGAGTATTTATTTTATTCTCTGTGCTTTATTATATAAACTTTTATCCTATTTACTCTATTTTATTATTATTCGGACTCTGCTCTTTTTTTTTTTTTATCTAACAGGGGTATAGTATTTATATATATATTTTTTGTACCATCAAATCAAAACAGAATTCCTCAAATGGGCCCCCAACATCTCCTGGAAAACAGGCTTCTAGATCAAACACCTAGTTTTGATCCGGTTTCCCGCTTTGAGTTCTACTCTCGGAGAGTGCAGGGGTTTTAGACTGAGATTTGATGGCACCTAATATCCAAATCAGAATTCCCCATGAGACATCTCAGCTGTTAAGAACTTTATGTTAGCACCAGCAAGGTTTCAGGTTTTCTCACCGAGTGAATCATGTGATTCTGCATTCATACACACACCCCCGTTTATTATCGGGCCTCTTCAAAACACCAAGCTTACTGGCTTGCATATTTCTTTTTATATACTTAGTTGGTTCTGTCTTACCTGTGTGTTCGTTCAAACTGTCTGTCGGAACGCGTTGATCCACCTCCCGGTGCCCCTCGGTCGATTCGGCGGCTACCAACACAGAATTCACTGTGCGGGATTTTTGTTCTCCAGACGTTCTGGAGGCTGCGCAGACTGAAACCCCACACGCACCGCTGGGCCCCGGGGCGGCAGATTTCTAGCGACTCCGGCTCGAAGGACCAAAAAGTTTCTAAAATACTTAAATTTGTTTTGTTTGCAGATGATACTAATATCTTTTGTACAGGTGATAATTTGGATCAGCTTATGGCTGAAATCAACTTAGAGTTATGTCAACTTAAGATATGGTTTGATATTAACAAATTATCATTAAATTTGGATAAAACCAAGTTTATGTTGTTTGGAAACTGCGGAACAAGTACAAATGTTCAGATCCTAATAGATAATATGACAGTAGAGAGAGTTAAGGAAATTAAGTTTTTGGGAGTAATGAAAGACAATAAGATTTGCTGGAGACCTCATATAAAATACATTCAAACAAAAATATCCAGAAGTATTGCTGTTCTCAGCAAAGCTAAATATTTTCAAAATCATGCTGCTCTTCATATTCTGTATTGTTCACTTATATTACCTTACTTGAGCTATTGTGTGGAAATATGGGGCAACACCTATAAAACCTCACTGTGACCGTTATGCACATTACAAAAAAGGGCCATCAGAATGGTTCATAAGGCAGGATTCCACGACCATACTAACATACTATTTATAGAGTCCTGCCTCCTCAAACTCCCAGATCTGGTAGAATTTCAAACAGCTCAGCTGATGTATAAAGCTAGAAATAAACAACTACCAGAAAATATTCAAAAGCTGTTCACTGATAGAGTGACTATCAGGACTATAGGGAAAATCTAAATTTCAGAACTTTGAGGGTTCGAACCACCATGAAGAGAATGTGCATTTCAGTCAGTGGTGTGAAGGTCTGGAATAAACTTCAAAAAGAGCTGAAGCAATGTCCAAGCATGACTCTGTTTAAAAAAAGACTAAAACTGATATTTTTCAACATGTACTGGGATGAGGAGGTGAGGTGAATGGTATCTCATCTGAGCACTGTATGTATGTGTGTGCGTGTCTGTGTTTCTGCTGTGTGTCTGCAGGGAGTGCATGGGGAGTGCTGGGCCCTTTTCTCTGCTTCTGGTCCTCTGTGGCTGCAGCCTGACGCTGCAGTTGTTGCAGCCTGGCTTCTCTCGCTGCTCCTCGCTCTGTGCCTCGTGGTGGTGGGGGGCAGGTCGGGGTTCAGGGGACTCTTGTGGATGGCTTGGTAGTTCAGGGGGGTCCCGGGGATCTTGTCCGCCTCTTTGCGCTGTGGGGTGTGGGGTTGGGATTGGTGGGGGGAGCTGGTGGTGGAGCTGTGGTGTTGGATTGTGGCTCTGATGATTTGGGGGGGGGTCTCTAAGTGCCGATATACAAGAATGTGAATGTGGATTTAGGCCTAATGTGTGGTGTGTTTCTGTTTGTGTACATATGTATATGTATGTATATGTGTGTGTGTGTATGTATGTATGTATATATATGCATGTATGTGTATATCTATGTATGTATGTGTATGTGTATATGTATGTATGTATTTATATATATATATATATATATATATATATATATATATATATATATATATATAAATATATATAAAATAATTGTGTATATATATTTATTTATTAGTTTTTGGTTTGTGAATTCTGGATCAAAAGCATAGATGTTAATTAGGAAGGTTACTCAAAGTTAATTTAAGTGCAATTAGAGGGAGAAGGAAAATAAGTTTTACTTCTTCATACCCCTTTTCAGACAATTTATATTAATTAATAATCAATGTCAGATCTCAGGTTAAATATACTGACAAGTTTACTTATTGGAAAATGTTTATTTTACTAGTTTCTATTTATGTTTAAGTTAATTAAATTTATTTGGAACTGGAAATTTAATTTAATTTAATGTTTACCAAACACTTCTTTGTATGGTATTTGGATATTTGTTTGTTTGTTATAAGCATTTCTGAAATTGATTTATTTATTTACTGTTGTTTGTCATTGTCTGAAATCATTGTCTGAAGTAAATAAATAAATAAAATAATAAAAAAAAAAGGACCAAAGAAATGTTAGAGTTCGAAAGCTGATAAATACAGACAAGTGTAAAATAAGACACAAGTGGACCAAGTAAGTTTGACTTGCAAGGGAGAGACAGTCCTCTGCAGAACAGTGACTTCCTTCTCACAAAGGGAGAAATCCTTGCACCATCCTTTTATTTACAACTCACATTCCTACAAGCAAAAAGCGGGAATTGGTTCAGCCAATTCTTACAGAGATTTCAACATAAAAAGTAGTAATTTCCATATATGGTATAAGCTTATCATGTCCAGAGAGTGATCCACTCCAGACCACATTCCTTAACTTTCCACAAACCCTTTTTCCACACTAAAACCAATCACAGGAGAGAGACTAAAGTACACCCTTCAATCAAACTTTTTGACAGGTGACCTTTGACCTTAAGGGGGGTCATGGCGCCAAGGGGGCGGGGAGGTCATGGGGTCAACAGGGGGTGTGCCGAGGGGCGTAACCGTGGATGCTGATTGGTTGTCGTCATTAGGGGCGATACCTTAAATGAGCCAATTAAAACACAGGGGGTGTGTTTAAGGGTGTTACGGGGAAGGGCTTCAATGAGCCAGTTAAAACACAGGGTGTGTGTTTAAGGGTGTTATTAATAATCTGTATGTTTTCCAGGCGTTAATACATCTAAAAAAAAAGATATGGATCCTTTTATATTTTAAAGGTATAATAAACTTAATGTTGACCTGTCACGTGAAATCCTAATAAATGAACTGTGTAACCTGACAGAATTGTAAGTTCATTTTGCTTTACAGCAGGACCTATTTGCTGAATATATGAACAAGTCTAAATCAGTTCAAAATAGAAAAGACCTGATAGTAAATAAAGATTGTGCTTCCCTACATCGATGGAACGAGCAAACCTTCCACTTCTGCGTCAACAGACTGGAAAGCAGGAGAAAGAGGTAAGACAAAAAATGAAATTAATAGAAAAAAACTTTACGAGCCCTCAGTATACTGTTTCCAAGTTATAATTTGACTCTGGCCATGATGTGTTTGTTTTGAATCATGAGAGAATCCATTTTAGGAAAAGAAATAATCATTTTAGTTACCTGTAGCTTTTCTAAAACATTTTATTTTCATCTTAGAGCAAATGTTATTGAGAGACTTACTGAAACAGTTATTCTCTAACTGAAGTCCCAGTCAACATCAGCCCTCGGCCTTCTGATTCAGTTTCCTGACCAAGTGTGTGACACAGGGCAATAAAGTAATTAGAACTCTCTCAGTCCCCCCTCCAAAAAGAGGACATACATAGGTTCATGAACAGGTGAGACCCCCCCAGGGCCTGATGTATATCAAAGTTTGCCGGTTTCTCATTGCTAATACGTGCTTCTAAAAGGAAATACTTGTTTTTGATTTTGGTAAAGTTTATAGACACTGCATCCCCATGTCAGACATCACTGACTTATGTCCACAAGAAACAGTGCAATGAATAGCCAATATGGTAATTGGACCTCTTTTTTGCATTTCAGTGTGCTGGCAATAAAAACAGGTTTAGTTTCACAGTAGTCCCAGAGCAGAGACCTCAGAGTTGTCTACTTCCTCATCAACGTCAGGTCTGCTACAGCTAAAAAAAGGTTTAAACTTGTTACACTGAAAAATACTAGTAGAACTGTAGTGTAAACTTGTTACATTGAAAATACCAGTACTGACAAGAAAAATATGTCGGTGCATATTTCAGAAAACGAAGAAATTGCTCCATCTGCTTCTAATGATTCACAGAAGTACAATGACATCTTTAAAAGTAAGTAAGTAAGTATTCATCTTTAAGAAATCATTAAATGCATGTGAATGTTCTCTAATATTGTTTTTATATATATTGTTTCTTTCTCTTAGAACCCACCACTGATGACCTTGAGGATTTTATCTTGACTCAATCAGAATATGGTAAGTAAATGTTAAATGCATCGATATTTTATAGTTAACGAATAAATAATATCTGCAGAAGCAGCCCCATGCTCCTTGCTCGCCACCATTAGTAAACTGGGTTGTTGCTGAGTCTTTTAGCAGTATTGATCATTAGAAAACATAGGTCAATAGAGCATTAGGTCACACACAAACTAAACCTTTTTCTACGGACATCTCACCCCCCACACCTAAATACTTAAGAAAAATTGTGAGGTTATGTGAAAACAAGAGAGCATAACAGAGGACCCAGGACTCTGTACAGTTTATAGAGAAATGGTCAAAGATCGCTCTTTCTGTATGCAATTTCAGTTTTTGCATGAATACCTCCCTGGGCGAGCCCCTCCTGTGCTCAATTTACAATACAGGGTTCACAAAAATGAGGCAAAAAGTGATTTTTACCTTTTTTGTTTTTTTTAAAAAAAAGGTAGAATCTCAGTTTTCAAATATAGAACATATATATAATATATAACATATCCAAACTGTGTTTTAATCAATCTATAATTTTTGTAAAATAATCATTTTAAACCCGTCTATTTTACGCTTCTCATGAAAGCTGCAAAATATGGTGTTTTTTTTTAGCCGAAAGGGTTAAAGGTTTCAAAAATCTCAATTATTAAAAAACAAATCTCTGTTCAGATTCCAGTAATCCAGTTTAGATATGATCAGTCCAGTTTCTTAGATTTTGAACTGGAGCTCAGCAAACACAGTCCACACTCCAAAATGAAATGGGGCACCAACTCTCTATTAACTGGATTTGATGATAACCAATAGAAAACTTGCATTGCCTGAAACACGGACAGACTTATGTTTCAATCTTAAGTTTTATAGTTGAAGGCTAAGTCATGTTCTACTGGCAAAAATAGGCCACACAAAATATTAACAGCAATGGTACCAATTACCATAACAATGGTTTTGCTAAACATTATTTCTTAATTTGGGATTTTCCTCCCACACTGAACAAGTACAATTATGTGGGCACGCTAACTAAAAGCTTAACTGTGCATTACCCTAACTGTAACCTTGCCACAGATAACAGAGACATTTCAAACTAATAATAAGGGCTGCTTTACACTATTGTAATGATTCGGGTGAGCCAGGCCTCCCTGCAGTTCCAAATTGGTGCACACTGAACTGGAGCAAAACAACACAATATCAAACATTATTTTATAGTTTCTTCCATGCATTTTACATTAAATTCCATTTATAATCTTTTGACACATACGGTGAGAGGCAGGGATTTAGTTAGCTGTATTCTCTAATCACAACAAGCAGGAAGGCCTCACATTTCCCATCAGTTCATTGGTTCTCTCTGATCAAAACAAGGCCCTTCTGAGAAATCACATTCATGACATAAAGCTACGAAAAATGTCAAGAGATTTCCTTTTCAAAATTCAGATGTAATTTTGTACATACCATCCAGTTAGTGTTCAACACCTCATTTCGTATTATAGAGCCGAGGACAGTAATATAACCTTGTTTCATATATCTCAGTTAACAAATCAATCAATCAATTCATCAAACAAACAATCAATCAATCGAGTGGTTTACATGTGATACAGTGTATCTGTATTATTACCTGATTACTTATTTCAGGAATTTGGCTCTTGTTATCTATAGTCAGCCTGATTTTTCAGATATGCAAAATTAATTTTCTCTGTAATTATTCAGAACTTTACATTTTACATGATAGCTCAGCAAATTTGATGTTCATTATACTTTAAATGGGCCTTTGAGCAGCTGGTTAGTAAGAAAACCCAAACACAGCATCCTTCCCGAGTGTTTAGTTTCTTTTTCTGCTTTATGGCCCTGTACTTGTCAAAATAAGAAGATTTATTTATGTCTGTGTTTTCTTCTAGTTTAACATGACTTTAAGCAGATGACTCTGTTAATGATAATTGTTTGGTCAGGTGTATAGTATCATTGTTGAGAGAAAGCTTTGTAGCATTTAATATGCAGATTTCTGAGATTTTTGTTTGCATTAATATGCTAAACACTGGATACAACATGACAAATCAACAAGTTCACTCATCAGTCATTTCAATAGAAAATACTGGTCTCTCAATATAGCATGCTGTCATGTAAAGTCATGTAAAATATAGCAACCTGAGTATCTTATCCTTTCCACTGAAATGGGTATTCTACATGTTTTAGTCATGAAACTGTATCTAATTCCTTTTGTTGAAATGTCTCTTTTATGAAATGTAAATGTCATACAGCAGAGAAGGTGACAGTTTTTAGTGAGTGGTGAGGCTGTCTGAGCGCGAAACAATCTTTAACTATTCTGCATAATAGCTGAAATAAGTGTTTGAAGCTCTACTGTCAAGATACTGTACAAGATTAACCATTTTGTTCAGTCCGATCAACTGTTGACATGGCTATTGAAATTCTTTGGCTAACATTACCTGTTTGTTTGCTATTCTGTACTCCTGAGACTTTTTTCCCCCTGCACCACTCCAAGATCTGTTTTTGCTACCAACCATTCTCAAGAGAGACTGTGTGACTTCTAAAGCAACAATGTTTACTTATCAACTGGCAAACCTCCTTTGACTCATTAAGGCAAGTAATTTATCACCTATTATCTTGAGATGGAGTCCCAGCTTGAATCTAAAAGACTCATTCCATCCAATCATCCGAGTATGTTGCCTTCTCTCATTCCTCAGAGTGACCCAAGCCGTTCACTGAGAAGATGAGGGCTAGACTCCTTTGACACAGAGCTGGACTGCTATTGTGTGTGCTGGCTAAAAGCTTGAGATCCATAAAGTCAGAGGTGATGAGACATGAGCCTTTCATCACTTTTTTTTCTCTTACATAAGGTAGCAATCAGATAAGTGGAGGTCTTTTCATACAAGGTTAACAAAAACAGTAAAATCTCACAATGTATCATTTCAGTTTTTTAAGTAATTCTAAAAGGACTGATTAACATTGCTTCGTTACTTTAGACCCGCTCTTTCATTCCTATCTGTACATGTGAATTGTTTATCTTTGTAGTTGAACTTTATATTTTTGTTATATTGGTTTATTACCAAATATTTAAATCAGTAAATATGTATAAATATATTTTGAAGCGTGATGGATAAGAATTGTACAATTGGATTCAATTGGGAGCTCATTGTAATTTTTCTCCTGGTCTTGGGTGATGTGTTGGTATCTCTGGGGGATATAAATAAGTGCTCAAATAGAATAACCTCCTGGTTTTTATAAATGCATAATAATTGAGTATAATAATAAGAAAGGAGAACAATACACATCAACAATACAACTGGGATATAGATAGTTTAAATGTTTACATAAAATACTAGACTGGTTTTTCTTAATTATTATATGTAAATTGTACTAGCTGCATCATACATCAGAGATCTGATTGCTCCATATATTCCTAACAGAGCACTTCATTCTCAGACTGCAGGTTTACTGGTGGTTCCTAGAATCTCTAGAAGTAGAATGGGAGGCAGATCCTTTAGTTATCAGGCTCCTCTCCTGTGGAACCAGCTCCGAGTTTTAGTCTGTGAAGCAGACACCCTGTCTACTTTTAAGGCTAGGCATAAAACTTTCCTTTTTGATAAAGCTTATAGTTAGAGTGGTTTAGGTTATCCTGAGCTATCTCTGTAGTTATGCTGCTATAGGCTTAGACTGCTGGAGGACATAATGACCACTTTCACTATCTTCGCTACATTCTCACACTACTCTCCAATTTTGCATTATTTGCTGTTATTTCAGCTTTTAACTTTATGTTCTCTCTTTTCTCTTCCTAGAAGCTACACCTGGCCTGACTGTGTCTACCTGTGACACCTTTCTGGAGGGGGGCATCCTCCAAGCTTCTGCTGGCAACAACTTAAGGCTCACCGTCTACCGATGATCCACATGGGCCTGTCTTTTAGTGTTTAACCCTTTCTCTCTTCTAGACTTAGCTAATGACTGAGCTTCTACTGTGACTAACTCAATGTGCTTTCTTTGAGACACTAACCTTGAAAACTGGCTCAGAGTTTATCTGTTCTTTCTTTCTAGTTGAAACGCCTAAAGGAGCTATCCATTAACATTTACTTTTCCTTCCCATAAAAAGTACTCCTGGATCAGTGTTTCTGTGTTCTTTTTGTGTCTCTGCTCTGTTCTCTCAAACCCCCAGTCGGTCGTGGCAGATGGCCGCTCACACTGAGCCTGGTTCTGCTGGAGGTTTCTTCCTATTAAAAGGGAGTTTTTCCTCTCCACTGTCTGCATGCATGCTCAGTATGAGGGATTGCTTCAAAGTCAACGCCAGTGACTGTCCACTTTCGCTACATGCTCATCCAGGAGGAGTGACTGCTACAAATCTCTGACTCGATGCAATCTGCTGGGTTTCCTTAGATAGAAAAACATTTTATCCAATTTGAAAAAATAACTGAATCTGACTGCACTGTTCAAT
This sequence comes from Girardinichthys multiradiatus, assembly GCF_021462225.1. Classification (NCBI taxonomy): domain Eukaryota; kingdom Metazoa; phylum Chordata; class Actinopteri; order Cyprinodontiformes; family Goodeidae; genus Girardinichthys; species Girardinichthys multiradiatus. The sequence goes on from NC_061798.1 coordinate 1,377,948, forward strand.
GGATTAATTGGAATGTATGTACCTGACTTTTGTGAAGTGCCTTGAGAGAACGTGTTGTGAATTGGCGCTATATAAATAAGCTGAAACTGAATTGAGATCTGGTGGATTTGCTCAATTAGTTTTGCTTTCTTTAATATTCCTAAAAAAAAGTCTAAATTGACTTTATAAATCCTCGATGCCTTCTGTTATAAGCTGCGTTTTTTATTTCGAATTCACGGTTCTTTAATTTATTAACTATTTAATTAATAAATGCCTCACTTCCGGTTCCAGGCTTACCTTGGTTCACCTGCAACAGTTCGACTCTGCTCCCATCAGAGCCGCTCAGCAGTCTGGGGCGCATGTGCGTAAACTGTAAATATATTAAAATTAGCAGAAAACACAGAGGAAGTGCAATGTCTACGTTATTAAAAAAAAGTCTCTTAAAGCTATGGTTGTATGGTTCATTGTTGGATAAACATCCGAATTTTGTTTTGGACAGATTTGTAAGATACCACTTATTTATGTGAGGTATAACTGTAACTGCAGGAACACCTTTAAAGACTTTGACCTTTTCTATTTGTGGGGTAAATCAATTAAAGACTTTCAGTGTGGAAATATAGGAATGTGCAAACATCATCGAATTTAAAAATGACTAAAGGAAATAAAATGAAGATAAAAAATTAAGAATTAAAAAGCAGATATTAAAATAATTTGTAGGTCTGTATGTATGTTAAAAAAGCTGATCTTTTGTGTGTGTATTATGGGTGGATATGTGAAATTGTGGTGCATTTTCATGTGCAGATACATGAATTCATATCTGGAGGCTGTATCATATTGTGGAATGAAACAAAAATGCATTTATATTTTAAGAACTCAAGAATGCTTATACATTATATTCTGGGGAAAATACCGGATTAAGACTCAGAAGATATTAATGTATTCCTACCCTATTCCAGACGTGGTTTTATGTTGTCTAATCAGGCTAACATTAGCGTTCATGTCAGGTTATAGTTTATTATTTCCTGTTTATCATACATGTTTTCTGACATGTTCGAAATAAACAAAATTCATCTGACGCTTAAACGTTTATTTTGAAACGAGATACGGGAAGTCCCATCGCTGTGCAAGACTTGACTCCAGAATGGGTCATTATTGTAGACACCCGAAGAAGCGGCCGGGGAAACAAACCCAGATAGGATTATCAGATTGACGCCGCCGAGGTACCGAATGATAGATGTCTCTGGTTTAAACTCACCTTACGAGTGAAACCGCGGACATTTTCCTGCTCAGACCGACGTTTGGAGAGCGCCGAGCGGCCAGTTTGACCGTCGTTACCTTCTTATTGTTGACTGCTGCCGTTTGAACAGAAGCTAGGATTACATTGGTCAGTAAGGTATGTATTGGTAAAGCGCCGCATGGTGAGGTTTGTTTAGCTGGGTTATAAAGGCTGTTCGCCCCCATGTTGTGGTAAAAAGAAAAACAATACAATGTTGTCTGGCCCGCAGATGATGATGAGTCCAGCAGGTCGGTGTCGTACAGCTTATCTGCTTTTGAGATGGAGTTCCGCGCTTCCTCGTCTTAAGCAGAGGAAGGGCGGTGTGGCTCATTTTAAAACGGGGTTTATGGCACCTGTTAATGGAAAATGTCGATATTTGTCCGCTCACATTCATGCTTGTTCTGTTTCCTGCTCTCCATCTTTAGTGGCATAAACTATGATCGCTGATGGTGGTGCATTGTGTTGGGATTCCGGGGCCTTTTGTCAGTAAGTCCTCCAAACCAGCGGGATTTTGGATAAAAGCGATCCTCTTCATTCACAGCAATGGTGAGGCATTCAGGGGGCGCAGGAATACCTAACACCAAAGCAGAGTTTGAGTTACTTGTTGAATGGAACATTTGGAGAGCTGTGAGAATGGATAACCTTTGCAGAGAATTGGAGTTTGTCCCTCACATCAGACAACATAGATTTTTCTCTAATTATTGAACTGGAGTCTTCTGAATCCTTTGTTAGAGTGGAACATGTAAAAAGGATAATATAGTGGTACTGTGGAACTGTCAAAGTCGTCCATACTCCTCAAAATCTTCACCTTGATTCTTCTGATACAATGATGGGGAGAGGCACAATGTCAAAGTGCCTCAGGACTGCTTGGGTGTAACTATTGTGGGAAAGCATCTGGAGTGCGGGGGTCCACCAGCACCATGGACTACCACACTGAATGCTGCCTCTGCAACCCTGAGGATGGTCCAGGAGGTCTGGAAGAGCTACTTCTTCACAACATCCACGCTCCCAACCGGATCCGGCCGTCCTCATACAGAGCCCTAAGGAGTGCAGTGTCCAGCCTGGCCCGCATTGATGACTTCTTCTGTGAGAAGATTGGCTCAGGCTTCTTCTCTGAGGTTTTCAAGGTATGTAATGTCCTTTGCTCTTCTCTGGTTGGACTTAAATGAGTGTTAGGTGAGAACAAAGCCTAGACCTCCAGCGATGATGAATTGCCCTTAGATCATTTGTTGAAGAAAATAATTAAACTCCACTTGTCAGCTCTGGGTAGATGGACCTGTTTGGATTACTCTTTTTATCCTTCAGTCCTCATTTATATGAACATTAAGATAAAAAATGATTCTGTTATTTATTTATATATTCTTTTATTTTTGAAAAATTCTGTTTCTGTTATTCAGTAATTGAAAAGGTGAAAACGCTGATGCTTTTGACAGTCCAATACTGCAATTATCTGCTGTGTGAACCATGAAGGCTTTTATTTTGTAGCGTATGTTTTGTCTTATTTTGAAAGTCCTGCATAGTTGTTCTTTCAGGTATAGGTTAGTTTCCGTTTTATAGAACATGCTTGCTATGCTAAATTCCCAGTGTACTATTTGATCATCTTTAAATGGACAAGGTAATTATTGAAAATGTAATTTTTTATTTTGAAAGTTTCAAGAAGGCTTATTGTAAATGGCCAATGTAGTCCCATTTCCAACAGTGGGTGAGTTCCAACAATAGTGGTAAGCCCAGAGCTGCAATGATCTGTTGTGTGAAAATCGAGGCTTTTATTTTGTAGAGTATGTACTTGTACCCGTCGTCTTCCGCTTCATCCGGAACCGGGTCGTGGGGGCAGCAGACTCATTAGAGACACCCAGACGTCCCTCTCCCCAGACACATTGTCCAGCTCCTCCGTGGGAGCCCAAGGTGTTCCCAGGCCAGCGTGTCGCGGGCCGTCCCCTGGGTCTCCTCCCAGGGGGACGTGCCTAGAACACCTCCAGAGGAAGGTGTCCAGGAGGCATCCGGTATAGATGCGTGTGCCACCTCAACTGGCTCTTCTCGATATGGAGAAGCAGCGGCTATTAGGGTTGGGCGGTATCCAAATTCTGATACCTTCATACCGTCTTCACATTTTACCTCGGTAAACGGTATTACCGTGACTAATTAAAAATTATGACTTAAGGCTCAGACAGCGTCACCAAACTGTTGTCTTGTGCCTACACCGTTCAGAAACTAAATACCAAACAATAATAATGAAACAACATAATGTGCAGAACACTGACAACTTTTATTAGAATCAGCTTAAAAATGCAAATATAACAGTCAAAAAAATTTTATTAACCTGACCATCCAAAACAGTTTTTGCACAGAATGCGCACACAAATCAATTAAATTAAATCACAGCCTCAGCAACTTTAAATAACAAAAAGAGCAACATATAAAAAAATGGAAAAAGTAAAAGAAACAAATAACACACACACAGTGTCAATGTGAGCTGGGTGGCAAGTGATTTACTCAAGATTTTTAGCCAGAAAAACCAGCATGTTAACTTTTTCTGGATTTAACAAGGAACGCTGGGGACTTACAACTTTTTCCGTGTTGCTGAAAACCCGTTCCAATGGTGAGCTAGTGGCACAGGCGCACAGGTACTTTCTGGCCACTTGTGACATCAAGGGAAAACGCCTGGCAGCACATTTCCGTTGTTTAATAACTGACATGTCAGTTGTTAAAGAATAACTGTTGACCTCTGACAGCAGTACTTGAACCTCATCTCTAACTTTAATATATAAATGTGGGACGGCTGTTTGTGAGAAATGTTTCCTTCCAGGTAGCTCATACTGGGCATCTAGGACCTTTACCATGTCCTTAAAGGACTTTTTTCCACTGTATTGAAAGAGACCATTTCCTTTGCCAAGTATTTTGTCACTGCATCCGTGCAGGTTTTCCAATGGACACTGTCCCTTTTGTACTTCGTTGTTTTCCCAAAGGCCCCTATTATTGTCGCCTGTGTATAAGTGGCAGTGGACTTAGTTGTGGTTGGTCTTGGTTCTGCTTTGGGGGGCAACAAGCAAACCCACCCCAGCTCGCCACCTTTCCATGCGGGCCACTCCAGATTACGAGAGTCAAGCCTCTCTTGAAGAGATTGGTTCCCAAGCCTACGCTGTGAGTGGAGGTGAGCCCGACTATTTCTAGTCAATATCTCTCGACCTCCCGCACAAGCTCAGGCTCCTTCCCCCCCATTGAGGTGACCTTCCACATCCCTAGAGCCCACCTAAGCATCCGTAGATCCGGATGCTTTGCACTGGTCCCTCATGGTTCCCCCTGCAGGTGGTGGGCCCATGGGGGATGGCCTTGCGTCTCGTGTTGGGACTTGGCCCGGCCAGGTCCCGCGAGGGGCAGCTCGGCCACCAGGTGCTCTTCGATGAGGCCTGGCTCCAAGGTGGGACCCCGACTCTGCCGTACCGGGTGACGTCATGTCCCTCAATTGTGTGGTCTTCATGATGGTGTCTTGAACTGCTCTTTGTCTGGCCTGTCACTCAGAGCCTGTTTGCAATGGGAGACCTGACCAGGGGCATTTAAGCCCCAGACAACATAGCCTCTAGGATCATTCGAGCACTTAAACCCCTCCACCACGTTAAGGTGGTGGCTCAAGCAAGCAGGGTCCACTTGGACTGTATGTCCCGACTTGTCCTGGGTGTAGAGTATGTCTAGGTTTTATTTTGAAATACCAGCATGGTTTTCCTTTAGGTACTGGTTAAGTTCCATTAATAATATAGAACCTGCTCCCTGTGCTGAATTCCCAGTGTACTATTTTATCAGCTATAAATTTACAGTAACTATAGCAAATTTTAGCTTTTGTTTTGAAAGTGCTAATCACTAAAACAGTGGAGCTCTGTTGCAGACCCACTTGGAAGAGCTTAGATATTCATTATCTGACAAGTATATGACAATGGCTCTGATTTTAAACAGCACCTGGTACACTTAGATTGAAAGCCTGACTCATAAATTCTGTTTTTCCATGGCTGGTTTGAGCTCCTTAGGTATTTAGGATCAGTATGAATACTGCTTTTGCTGTAATGTGACCTAAAACTGTAGGAGTGTGTTAATTTTTACAGTATATGTCACTTATTTTTACAGTATCTGTCACTTTGACTGTGTAGGGCTAAGCCTTGGCCTTCTCTCTCAGCAGAGGCTGGGAGCCCACGCCCATTAGTGTGTGTGAATCAACAGCAACACTTAAACTGTCCACCCACCCCCCACCCAATTAGAGGTTGACCGATGGGTGGGTGGGGCGGCGAAGCATGTCTTGTGACTGCACCGGGGCGGCTGGCGGGTTGTGCTTGGCCTGGAGCGGTTGGCCTGCATGGCCCAGGTCCCCAGCCGGTGCATGTATCCCTCTCGTGGACTGGTGGGCTGGGGCTGCTGGTGCTGTCTGGGGGGTTTGGGCGGGCTTGGAGATGTGCTGCTCTGCTGGCTGTCTTGTCCAAGGGGGGATTGTGGCAGTGGGCTGGGGGGTGGCATGGAGGGGCTGCGGCCTGTTGGGTGGAGGGGTTGTGTCCACTTCTAGGGCATGGGGTCACTGGCGTTTGAATCGGCTGGGCGGCGATGGTGGAGCTGAGCTGGATAGTGTTTCTCCCTGGACGGTCGTTGCAGTGGCAGTGATGTAGTGTTTTTTGTTGCTGAAGGGGGCGTGTTGGGGTCACTGGCCCTGGGTACCTGCTGCTGGCCGGGGACCTCTTGGTGGATGAGTTTGTCCTGTAATGGTGCGAGTGATTTTATGTGTATGCATGAGGGTGGGAGTGGGTGATTGTGACTGTGTGCCTGTTTCTTTTTTTTTTTTTTGCGACAGGTTGGGTCTTGGACTGCTCCCTCTCCTGGATCAGCTTCCTCCCCGCCACACCGCCTGCCGGTCGTTGGAGTCTCTGCCCGCTGGTGTACTTGTGGTTCTCGGTGTCCGGGGCCGGGTGGTTTGGTGTGTGCTGGCTCACTCCCGGTGGCTGCCCCCTGGGCTCTGTCGGGCCTCTGCTTGGGGGGTGGTGTGTCCCGGGGTCTTGGGCCTCTGGGTCCATGGCTGGATCTGCTCGGGTGTGGACGGCTGCCGGCGGGGCCTGTGGGCTCGTCGCTGCGGCTCCCTGGGGCTTCTGCACTGTCGCTGCTGGGTGGTTCCCCTGGGACTCTCCACTGCTCTCCTCTAGGGGGGGGGGGTTGCGGTAGTCCTGGCGGTGGTTCTCCTGGGGTTCCTGTGCTTTGGGGGGCCTTTAGATGTCTGTGGCTCGGATCTCCTCGGTGTCCGTCCAGGGACCATGTGGCAGGCCTGTGGGTCCTCACACTCGCTATTGCATATTTTTGTGGAGAAACCTTGTATACACCCATACTCACAGGTGTTAATCTTCAGGTGTTGACAGATACACAGATGTTCTATATTGGGCTGCACCTCTCACTAAGTACATTTTACATTCAGAATTACCGTGTACTATTTTGTTAAAAAAAAAAACAACTGCAGGTGTATAAGCAAGCAGCGTGTAATCTTGTATTCTCTTCATCCTTCTTTCTCTCCTCCACTCTTTCCTCCTTTTCTCCCTTTTCCCCCAGCTCTCTCTTTTCTGAGCTTCTGTTTTCCTTTTTATTTCAGTCTCCGTGTCCGTAACAATGGAAATATTCCCAAAGAAGTTTATAATAAAGTTTCTTTTATAAATATCAAGCAGAGCTTTAAAGCATTAGCTGTGATGCTCTGCTTGTGAAAGTAAATCTGTTGGGCAATTTCTTGGCACTCAGACAACAATTCTGAGCGATACTCTGCCGGACAGGACACAGTAAAAAAAAAAAAAAAAAGGGCACAAAATTACGTTTTAAGATTGTTTTTATCGTTAAATATTTAAATGTTCTACAATGTTTGTTATATATTGTAAATATGTTTTGTTTTGTTAATAAATGTTTCGTTTTATTTTAATTGAGGCTTGTGTTAACATTTGTTATCATTGTGTCATTTCTATCATGTAAATGGAGGTAGACAAAGGAATATCGGCCTCACGAATCGGCCCATAAAAATCAGCTGTAAAATAACTGCTATCAGCCTTAAAAACCTGTATCGGTCGATCGATCGGTCAGGTTTTAGGCAGGTGTGAAAAAATGCTATAAACAAAAAACGCTTTCAAAAATGGAAGTGTTAATCATTTATTTTCATCAATCAACAAAATGCACTCAATGAACAAAAGACAAATCTAAATCAAATCAATGTTTGGTGTGACCACCCCTTGCCTTCAAAACAGTATCAATTCTTTTAGGTACACTTGCACACAGTTTTTGAAGGAACATTGCTGGAAGGTTGTTCCAAACATCTTGGAGAACTAACCACAGATCTTCTGTGGATGTAGGCTTTCTCACATCCTTCTGTCCCTTCATGTAATCCTAGACACACTCGATGATGTTGAGATCAGGGCTCTGTGGGGGCCATACCATGACACACACACACACACACACACACATCTGTGTTTTACTATCTTTATGAGGGCTTTTCGGTTACTTCCATTGACTTCCATTCATTTTCCTTGATTTTTAGTGCCTAACCCTGACCCTCACACTAAACTCACCCTAACCGTTAATAACTCACCCTAACCCTAACAATAACTCAATTCATACCCTAGTCCTAAACCTAACCCCTGTCCCAAGAGCGGAATTTGAAAAAGTGAGGACCAGGTAAATGTCCTCACTTTGTGATAAAAATACAAAAAATGGTTCTCACTCAGCAACAAGTACAAGAACACACACACACACATATATATATATATATATATATATGTGTGTGTGTGTGTGTGTGTGTGTGGATATCATGAGGAAGAACGAACAAACTAACAAACTCTCCTCAATCACAACACTGAGGAATGTTTCCAGTACCTTGTTGAAATTAATTCCCGAGAAGGATTAAGGCAGTTCTGAAGGCAAAAGGGGGTCTAACCGGGTACTAGCAAGGTGTACCTAAAAAAGTGGCTGGTTTAATTACACTGATTTGACTTGATTTGGAAAGGCACACACCTAGCGGTTCAAGAACCCCTCACAACGTCTACGAAATCGAGGCACGTGACGTCGCCCGGTACGGTGGAGCCGGGGTACCACCCTGGAGCCAGACCTGGGGTCTGGACTCGACGGAGAGCGCCTGGTGACTGGGTTGCTCCTCGCGGGACCCGGCTGGTCCAAGCCCGAACGAGAGACGCGAGACCATCCCACAGTGGGCCCACCACCTGCAGGGGAACCTTGAGGGACCGGTGCAAAGAGGATTGGGCGGCGGACGAAGGTGGAGACCTCGGCGGCCCGATCCCTGGATGCTTAGGCTGGCTCTAGGGACATGGAATGTCACCTCGCTGGGGGGGAAGGAGCATGAGCTTGTGCGGGAGGTCAAGAGATATCGACTAGAAATAGTCGGGCTCGCCTCCACGCACAGTGTGGGCTTTGGAACCCATCTCCTCGAGAGGGGCTGGACTCTCTTCTACTCTGGAGTGGCCCATGGGGAGAGGCGGCGGGCTGGGGTGGGTTTGCTTGTCCCCCCAGCTCAGCCATCTAGTGTTCGGAATTACCCCAGTAGATGAGAGTGTCACATCCCTGCGCCTTCGGGTTGGGGAGAGGTCTCTGACTATCACTTCAGCCTATGGGCCGAGTGGTAGTGCGGAGTACCCGGCCTTCTTGGCGTTCCTGTCGGGGTTGCTGGATAGTGCCCCTCCTGGGGACTCCATTATTCTGCTGGGGGACTTCAACACCCACGTGGGAAACGACAGTGACACCTGGAGAGGCGTGATCGGGAGGAATGGCCTCCCCGATCTGAATCCAAGTGGTGTTTTGTTATTGGACTTCTGTGCTAGTCACGGATTGTCCATAATGAACACCATGTTCAAACATAAGGTTGTCCATCAGTGCACTTGGCACCAGGACACCCTAGGCAGGAGGTCAATGATTGACTTTGTTGTCGTATCATCAGACCTTCGGCCGCATGTTTTGGACACTCGGGTGAAGAGAGGGGTTGAGCTGTCCACTGATCACCACTTGGTGGTGAGTTGGAGCCGCTGGGGGAGGAGAAAGCCGGACAGACTTGGCAGGCCCAAGCGCATAGTGAGGGTCTGCTGGGAACGTCTGGTGGACCCCTTGGCCAGGGATGTATTCAACTCTCACCTCCGGGAGAGCTTTGACCAGATTCCGAGGGATGTTGGAGACATAGAGTCCGAGTGGACCATGTTCTCCGCATTTATTGTCGATGCTGCCACCCATAGCTGCGGCCGTAAGGTAGGCGGCGCCTGTCGCGGCGGAAATCCCCGAACACGGTGGTGGACACCGGCAGTAAGGGACGCTGTCAAGCTGAAGAAGGAGTCCTATCGGCTGTGGTTGGCTTGTGGGACTTCTGAGGCGGCTGACGGGTACCGTGGGGCCAAGCGTGCCGCGGCCTGGGCGGTGACAGAGGCAAAAACTCGGACCTGGGAGGAGTTCGGTGAGGCCATGGAGAATGACTACCGGTTGGCCCCGAAGCGATTCTGGCAAACCGTCCGGCGCCTCAGGAGGGGGAAGCAGTGCTTTGCCTACACTGTTTACAGTGGGGGTGGGGAGCTGCTGACCTCGACTGAGGACATTATCGGGCGGTGGAAGGAGTACTTCGAGGATCTCCTCAATCCTTCCATCACGCATTCCCTGGTGGACACAGAGGCTGGGGACTCGGGGTTGGACTCTTTCATCACCCAGGCTGAAGTCACCAAGGTGGTTAAAAAGCTCCACGGTGGCAGGGCTTCGGTGTTGGATGAGATCTGCCCTGAGTACCTCAAGTCTATGGATGTTGTGGGCCTGTCATGGTTGACACGCCTCTTCAACATTGCGTGGCGGACGGGGACAGTGCCTCTGGATTGGCAGACTGGGGTGGTGGTCCCCCTACATAAGAAGGGTGACCGGATGGTGTGTTCCAACTACAGGGGAATCACACTCCTCAGCTTCCCTGGTAAGGCCTACGCCAGGGTATTGGAGAGGAGAGTCCGGCCGATAGTCGAACCCCGGCTTCAGGAGGAGCAGTGTGGTTTTCGTCCCGGCCGTGGAACACTGGACCAGCTCTATACCCTCTACAGGGTACTCAAGGTTTCATGGCAGTTTGCCCAACCGGTTCACATGTGTTTTGTGGACCTGGAGAAAGCATTTGACTGTGTCCCTCGTGATGCCCTGTTGGGGGTGCTCCTGGAGTATGGAATCGGGGGCCCTTTACTAGTGGCCATCCGATCTCTGTACAAGCGGAGCAGGAGTTTGGTTCGCATTGCCTGCACTAAATCGGACCTGTTCCCAGTGCATGTTGGACTCCGGCAGGGCTGCCCTTTGTCACCGGTCCTGTTTATAACTTTTATGGACAGGATTTCTAGGTGCAGCCAAGGGCCGGAGGGGGTCTGGTTTGGGGACCAGAGGATTTTGTCTCTTCTTTTTGCAGATTACGTGGTCCTGCTGGCCACCTCTAGCCAATACTGTGGTGGTTTGCAGCCGAGTGTGAAGCACACCGAGTGTGAAGCGGCAGGGATGAAAATCAGCTCCTCCAAGTCCGAGGCCATGGTTCTCGACCAGAAAAGGGTGGCTTGTCCTCTTCAGGTTGGAGGGGAGTTCCTGCCTCAATTGGAGGAGTTTAAATATCTCGGGTTCTTGTTCACGAGTGAGGGAAGAATGGAGCGGGAGATCGACAGACGGATCGGTGCGGCTGCCACAGTAATGGCTCTGTGCCGGTCCGTTGTGGTGAAGAGAGAGCTGAGCCAAAAAGCGAAGCTCTCAATTTACCGGTCGGTCTACGTTCCTACCCTCACCTATGGCCATGAACTTCGGGTCATGACCGAAAGAACAAGATCCCGGATACAAGCGGCTGAAATGAGCTTCCTCCGTAGGGTGGCCGGGCACTCCCTTAGAGATAGGGTGAGGAGCTCGGCCCTCCGGGAGGGGCTCGGAGTAGAGCTGCTGCTCCTCCACATCGAGAGGAGCCAGTTGAGGTGGCTCGGGCATCTATACCGGATGCCTCCTGTACGCCTTCCTCGGGAGGTGTTCCAGGCACGTCCCACCGGGAGGAGGCCCAGGGGACGGCCCAGGACACGCTGGAGGGACTATGTCTCTCGGCTGGCTTGGGAACGCCTTGGGCTCCCCCCGGAGGAGCTGGAGGAGGTGTCTGGGGAGAGGGACCTCTGGGTATCTCTGCTAAGTCTGCTGCCGCCGCGACCCAGTCCCGGATAAAGCGAAAACGACGAGTATGAGGCACACACCTATACGCACACCACGTCTATATAAGACCTCACAGCTCACAGTGCATGTCAGAGCAAATGAGAATCATGAGGTTGAAGGAACTGGCCAAGGAGCTCAGAGACAGAATTGTGGCAAGGCACAGATCTGGCCAAGGTTACAAAAGAATTTCTGCAGCACTCAAAGTTCCTAAGAGCACAGTGGCCTCCATAATCCTTAAATGGAAGAAGTTTGGGACGATCATAACTCTTCCTAGACCTGGCCATCCAGCCAAACTGAGGAATCGTGGGAGAAGAGCCTTGGTGAGATAGGTAAAGAAGACCCCAAAGATCACTGTGGCTGAGCTCCAGAGATGAGTAGGGAGATGGGAGAAAGTTCCACAAAGTTATCTATCACTGCAGCCAGTCGGGGCTTTTTGGCAGAGTGGCCTGACGGAAGCCTCTCCTCAGTGCAAGACATATGAAACCCGCATAGAGTTTGCCAAAAAACACATGAAAGACTCCCAGACTATGAGATTCTGGTCTGATGAGACGAAGATTGAACTTTTTGGCGTTAATTCTAAGCGGCATGTGTGGAGAAAACCAGGTACTGCTCATCACCTGCACAATACTATCCCAACAGTGAAACATGGTGGTGGCAGCATCATGCTCTGGGGGTGGACTCATCAGAGAACAATACATACATGTTTCACATTATCCGCAGCCCAAGATTTGCATTCCTTGCACTATTGAAACCGACGTTTGGCATTGGAATGAGTGACCAAAGGTTTGGCTATAGCAGTCCGGCCGTTTATATTGACCCTGTGGAGCTCCCAACGGACAGTTTTGGTGGAAACAGGAGAGTTGAGGTGCACATTTAATTCTGCCGTGATTTGGGCAGCCGTGGTTTTATGATTTTTGGATACAATCCGGGTTAGCACCCGAACATCCCTTTCAGACAGCTTCCTCTTGCGTCCACAGTTAATCCTGTTGGATGTGGTTCGTCCTTCTTGATGGTATGCTGACATTACCCTGGATACCGTGTCTGTTGATACATCACAAAGACTTGCCGACTTGGTCACAGATGCGCCAGCAAGACGTGCACCAATAATTTGTCCTCTTTTGAACTCTGGTATGTCACCCATAATGTTGTGTGCATTTCAATATTTTGAGCAAAACTGTGCTCTTACCCTTCTAATTGAACCTTCACACTCTGCTCTTCTGGTGCAATGTGCAATCATTGAAGACTGGCTACCCGGCTGGTCCAATTTAGCCATGAAACCTCCCACGCTAAAATGACAGGTGTTTCAGTTTCATTGTCCAACCCCTGTATGTACAGGTCCTTCTCAAAATATTAGCATATTGTGATAAAGTTCATTATTTTCCATAATGTCATGATGAAAATTTAACATTCATATATTTTAGATTCATTGCACACTAACTGAAATATTTCAGGTCTTTTATTGTCTTAATACGGATGATTTTGGCATACAGCTCATGAAAACCCAAAATTCCTATCTCACAAAATTAGCATATTTCATCCAACCAATAAAAGAAAAGTGTTTTTAATACAAAAAACGTCAACCTTCAAATAATCATGTACAGTTATGCACTCAATACTTGGTCGGGAATCCTTTTGCAGAAATGACTGCTTCAATGCGGCGTGGCATGGAGGCAATCAGCCTGTGGCACTGCTGAGGTCTTATGGAGGCCCAGGATGCTTCGATAGCGGCCTTTAGCTCATCCAGAGTGTTGGGTCTTGAGTCTCTCAATGTTCTCTTCACAATATCCCACAGATTCTCTATGTGGTTCAGGTCAGGAGAGTTGGCAGGCCAATTGAGCACAGTGATACCATGGTCAGTAAACCATTTACCAGTGGTTTTGGCACTGTGAGCAGGTGCCAGGTCGTGCTGAAAAATGAAATCTTCATCTCCATAAAGCTTTTCAGCAGATGGAAGCATGAAGTGCTCCAAAATCTCCTGATAGCTAGCTGCATTGACCCTGCCCTTGATAAAACACAGTGGACCAACACCAGCAGCTGACACGGCACCCCAGACCATCACTGACTGTGGGTACTTGACACTGGACTTCTGGCATTTTGGCATTTCCTTCTCCCCAGTCTTCCTCCAGACACTGGCACCTTGATTTCCGAATGACATGCAGAATTTGCTTTCATCCGAGAAAAGTACTTTGGACCACTGAGCAACAGTCCAGTGCTGCTTCTCTGTAGCCCAGGTCAGGCGCTTCTGCCGCTGTTTCTGGTTCAAAAGTGGCTTGACCTGGGGAATGCGGCACCTGTAGCCCATTTCCTGCACACGCCTGTGCACGGTGGCTCTGGATGTTTCTACTCCAGACTCAGTCCACTGCTTCCGCAGGTCCCCCAAGGTCTGGAATCGGCCCTTCTTCACAATCTTCCTCAGGGTCCGGTCACCTCTTCTCGTTGTGCAGCGTTTTCTGCCACACTTTTTCCTTCCCACAGACTTCCCACTGAGGTGCCTTGATACAGCACTCTGGGAACAGCCTATTCATTCAGAAATGTCTTTCTGTGTCTTACCCTCTTGCTTGAGGGTGTCAATAGTGGCCTTCTGGACAGCAGTCAGGTCGGCAGTCTTACCCATGATTGGGGTTTTGAGTGATGAACCAGGCTGGGAGTTTTAAAGGCCTCAGGAATCTTTTGCAGGTGTTTAGAGTTAACTCGTTGATTCAGATGATTAGGTTCATAGCTCGTTTAGAGACCCTTTTAATGATATGCTATTTTGTGAGATAGGAATTTTGGGTTTTCATGAGCTGTATGCAAAAATCATCCGTATTAAGACAATAAAATACCTGAAATATTTCAGTTAGTTTGCAATGAATCTAAAATATATGAATGTTAAATTTTCATCATGACATTATGGAAAATAATGAACTTCATCACAATATGCTAATATTTTGTGAAGGACCTGTATTTATATGTTGTTTTTCTTTATTATCAGTGAGGATGTATTAATGCAAAATTCGGCCAAAACATTGTGCTGTTTCACAGCTTACTACTTCTACAGACTTTCAGCTAGAAACACTATTACACTTTTAAACTGTGGTCAAGCCATTAGGCTATCTCCAAATAATTCAGCTTTTTGACATGTTTTACAGTTCTTCCACAAAATCAATTCAAATTTTAGGCAAGATATTTGACGTTTTTGATTTTACAATGTAATCCAATGGCAGAATTCTCCTACACTAGAGTCTAGGTTTTTACACTAGACTCTAGGTTTTTGAATATTATTATTATTATTATTATTATAGAGACTTGAAATTCTCCAGGATTGTTTACCGATACCTGCTGATACCTATGGTCCAAAAATATTTTGGATAGCTTTTACTGTTTTCTCTTGAGATAGGTTTTTTTCATAGTGAAAAATCCACCTTCACTCAGGTAAAAAATGCTTGATATGATCCTCTTTTTGATAGGCTCACCCCTCCTAGTCTGATTTTTGTAGAAACTTCAAAAGCCTCATATGTGTTCAGCAAGGCCTGCTGATTCGTAAGGTGCATGAATTGAATCGATAGACCTTATAGTTTGAGTTATTAGACATTGTTCGAGAGCATATTCAGGCATTTTTGTCTTTTTCTCAATTTTTTCCTTTCTTTTCACTTAGTGTTGTGCCTTTATTATTATATTTTAAACAAAAAAAGTTAGATATTATCATTTCCCTGTCCGTACTGATAAAAATGGTCCAAGAATGACGTCGATAGCCCTTACGGTTTCCAAGTTATGAGCAGTAGTTCAGGGCTTGCGCCAGGATGAGACAGAAGTGTCGTGCTGCATGAGTGAGAAATAGCAGGTGTCAAGTTACAATGAGAGCCTTTGCTGATTGGCTGATTCGTTCCTCACTGTTTTATTTATATCTCTGTGTATATCCTACTGCATTTGTTCAGTTCAATTCAATTCAATTCAAAAATACTTTATTAATCCCAAAGGGAAATTAAATGTTTTTGTAGCTCATTATGAAGGTTTCCTCAAAGAGCCGTTGTAGATGTTGATGGCTGTGGGCAGGAAGGATCTCCTGTAGCGCTCCGTCTTACAGCAGATCTGAAGAGGCCTCTGACTGAAGACACTGTTGTTGTAGGACAGTCTCATAAAGAGGATGCTCAGGGTTCTCCATAATGTTCTTCATTTTATGAAGAATCCGTCTTTCCACAATGATCTCCAGAGGTTCCAGAGGAGTCCCCAGAACAGAACCAGCCTTCTTTATCAGCTTGTTGAGCTTTTTTAAGTCCCTGGCTCTGATGCTGCTTCCCCAGCAGATGATGGCGGAAGAGATCACACTTTCCACAACAGACTTATAGAAGATATGCAGCATCTTGCTGCAAATACCAAAGGACCTAAGCTTCCTCAAGAAGAACAGTCTGCTCTGTCCCTTCTTGTAGATGGCTTCACAGTTGCATCTCCACTCTAGTCTGTTGTCCAGGTGAACACTGAGGTATTTATACTCCTCCACCACCTCCACTTCGTCTCCCATGATAGAAATAGTTTTTGACTTATTCCTGTTTCTCTTAAAATCTACAATCATCTCCTTTGTTTTAGTCACGTTCAAAAGGAGATGATTGTTTCCACACCATGCCACAAAGCAGTCCAGCACCTTCCTGTACTCAGCTTCTTGTCCATCTCTGATCCACCACACGACTGCAGAATCAGCCGAGTATTTCTGCAGATGACAGGTGTGTATCTTGTGCTGGAAGTCTGAGGTGTACAGAGTGAAAAGGAATGGTGAGAGTACAGTCCCCTGTGGTGCTCCTGTGCTGCTGATTACCTGGTTAGACTCACAACCCTTCAGTCTCACAAACTGTGGTCTGTTTGTCAGGTAGTCTTTGATCCAGGAGATTGTTGAGGCCTCCACCTGAGCCTTCTGGAGTTTCTGACAAAGCAAATCAGGTTGGATTGTGTTAAATGCACTGGAGAAATCAAAGAACATGATCCTCACAGTGCTACTGGCTTTGTCCAGATGACAGTGGGTTTGTTGAAGCAGGTGTATGTTGGCATCTTCAACTCCAACTCCACAGTGATAAGCAAACTGAAGGGGGTCCTGATGGTTTACTGTTTGCTTACTCAGGTGGGCCAACAGGAGTCTCTCTAGGACCTTCATGATGTGAGATGTCAGGGCAACAGGTCTATAGTCATTGAGGACTGATGGGTGAGTTTTATTTTGTACCGGAACAAGACAGGAGGTCTTCCACAACACCGGAACCTTCTTCTGGGCCAGGCTAAGGTTGAAGAGGTGCTGCAGAATCCCACAGAGCTGCTCTGCACAGCCCTTAAGGACTCTAGGGCTGACATGATCTGGACCTGCAGCCTTATTCCGATTCAGTCTCTCCAGTTCCATCTTCACTTGTCTTCTTGAGACACACAGGTGGAAGGGGGAAGCAAAGGAAGCATCAGCATCTTCTAATATGGTTGAACGCAAACATGTAGAAGCAGAAGGGTCTAGGGCTGAGGTGGAAGATAAAAAATGTGAGGTGTTACTGGACAGCTGTTGGTCCTGTGGGTCAAAGGAAGGTGGAATGTCTGTTTGGCTGTGAGCATGAGAGGAGGATGCGAAGCTTGTTTCTGAACTGAACCTATTGAAGAATGTGTTCAGTTCATTGGCTCTGTCCAGACCTCCATCGGTCTGATCATCCTTCTGCTTGAAGCCTGTGATCTTCTTCATCCCTGTCCACACATCTCTGATATCGTTTTGCTGGAGCTTGCTCTCCAGCTTCTTCTTGTACACCTCCTTGCTGTCTCTTATCTTGACTTTAAGTTGCTTCTGTATACTCCTCAATAATTCTCTGTCTCCCTCTCTGAAGGCTCTTTTTTTCTTGTTAAGCAGGTCCTTCCGGTCACTGGTGATCCAAGGTTTGTTATTGGGGAAGCATCTCACAGTTCTGGTGGGGATGATGTTATCCACACAGAGGTTTATATAGTCGGTTACACACTCAGTCATGGCATTGATGTCTTCTCCATGTGGCTGGCACAGTGCGTCCCAGTCTGTAGCCTCAAAGCAACCTTGCAGAGCTTCTTCAGCTTCCTGTGACCATTTTCTCACAGTCCTCTTTATTACAGGTTGCCTCTGAACAAGGGGCTTATATTTCGAACAAGATTGTGATCTAATTTGCCTAGAGGAGGTCTTGCTGTAGAGATGTATGAGTCCTTGACATTTGCATAAAACAAATCCAATGTTTTGTTTTCTCTGGTAGAGCAGCTGACAAACTGCTGAAACGTTGGAAGTGTAGCAGAGAGTGAAGCGTGGTTAAAATCACCAGAAATTGCCACAGAAGCATTGGGGTTTTGTGTCTGTAGCTTAGCAACAACTAAGCTGATGGCATCACATGCAGTGTCGGCAACAGCGGAAGGTGGAATGTAAACTGTTGGCAAAATAACACTGGTGGACTCTCTGGGTAAATAATATGGACGAAAACTTATTGCCAACAGTTCAATATCTGGACTGCAGAGATGACACTTAACAGTTACATGTCCTGGATTACACCATCTGTTGTTCACAAATACTGCCAGTCCACCTCCTTTACATTTGCTGCTCCTCTTTAAATGTCTTTCTGCTCGTATGGTTAAAAAGCCCGGCAGTGAGACGCTGGAGTCGGGGCTATGATCCTGCAGCCATGTTTCAGTAAAACACATAATACTGCATGCCCGGTACTCTGGCTGGGTCCTTTGTAGGGCTTGGAGTTCATCCAACTTGTTTCCCAAAGATCTCACATTGCCCATCATAATCGACGGAAAAGATGGTTTGAACTTCCTCCTTCTCTCTCTTCTCTTAGCTCCTGCTCTGCATCCACGGCGTCTCCTTTTCAACTCATCAGGGATTTGGGGTTGTAGTTGAAGTATTATTTGAGCTTTTGAGATATTAATCAGCTGCTCCCGGTTGTAAGAAACAACCCCGTTGCCATGGCAATGCATCATAACACATGTCCAAAAATAGAACGTATTAAGAAAAATCCTCCAAGCTGCACAGCATCCGACACCGGAGTGGACAGTCCAAAAAAAAAAAAATCAACTGTATCCACCACAACAGGAATAGTTCCCAAAAAATAATAAATCATAATCAAAAGTAACAGAGCTACTCCAACCTGCTGCCACCTTGAGCGGCGCAATTCTAGAAGTGTCTGTGATTTTGTTTTTTTTCTGCCTCTATTCTCTCCCTGTCTGACATTTGGACACACACACACACAAAGATAGCATGGATTGCTATCTTTTTGAGGACTTTGCATTGGTTTCCATTAATTTTCACCATCAGCTACTTCCGATTGTAAAACAAATCATTGCCATAGTGATGCATCATAACAAATGTAAAAAAGGATCAGCAAAAATCTTTCCACACAATCGTCTAAGATAATCGTCTAAAATAATCTATTTTTAGCCATCACAAGAGGAATTTGAGTTCTTAAAAATAATTAATCAGAATGAAAAGTAACAGAGCTACAACCTGCTGCCACCTTGAGCGGTGCAATTCTAGGAAAAAATAAAATAAAATCAATATAATGAGACATTTGTGATTCGTTGTACAAGGCATTGAGCATGTAACCATTATCCCTGCCGTCTTTATCACTTGCAGCTGATGCTGCTTCCCATTTGAATGTTTTCCCAGGACAGTTCATGTCCAGTGGCTGAAGCACCACATCTCATTCTCCCTCTGTGCAGTTTAATTTTCCCCCGAGACTTCCTTACATTTGCTATCCAGGTGCAGCACCGGATCACAGGCCAGGTAATGGCTCTGAAGATGAATACGCTGGCAAGCAACAAAGCTAACATGCTCCGAGAAGTGCAGTTGATGAACAGACTTTGTCATCCCAACATACTCAGGTAGGTTGGTTCTTACCAGAACTTAAGGCATCCTTGTATAGAACATTCAGCTCACTATGGTTTCAGGCATTTGTTAATGCAGAACTTTCTGTACAGCTTTTCAGGCTGTGGTCTGGACTTTGACTGGGCCATTGCAACAACTTGATTTTTCTCTTTTGTCAGTTATTCTGTATTGTAATCTGATACTATTACTGGGATCATTGTTGTTTCTACTCTGGTCATAAAAATCCACGCTTCGTAATAATGTTTACAATCATGTTTACTTTTTCTTTACTATCATGGAGGACGGTGAAAACTGGAGACAGATAAATGTGTTTCAATGACCACATCCATTTCAAACACATCTCTTGAACACAGATGCACAGGTTCTCAACAAAATGAAACAAAATAAGTTTTACTGTGTATGCCTTGTAATTAATCAGCAGTAGAACAAGTTGAAGATCATATGAGGTTTGCCGCATTCCTCTCTCGTCTCTTTCACTCTCTAAAAATTCCACTGACAACATCCGTTTTGAGTAACTCACGAAACTGATTACATTTTTACAAGGTATTTTTAGAATAGTCATTTGCAGTGCAAGTATTTCTCTTAAAGTGTACATAAAGAAAGGAAATTGAAGCATGAATGTTGGCTACAGAGAACAATGAAAATATGGAAAAATTATTTTATATGCTGACTTCCGGTGTTGTCGTGGCAATGTTTTCTGACGAATTAGTGTCAGCAACAATTATCCTGTTGTTTGTCCACAGGTGGTACCAATACATGTCTCTAGAACACTTTGTTATATCAAAGAGTTAATGCACAACATGTTGACAGCAAGATACCCAGCTCTTGTGGCTGCAAAACAAGCCCAAATGATCACCCTTCCAGCACCGAAAGCTTGCATAGGGTGATTTTTTGTTTTGCTAATATACTGACGTTGGTAACTCTAAACAAACTGCTGTTAATTATATTCAAACATCTGTTTTTTGGTCTCATCGGGGTGAATGTACGGGGACTTTCAAAATTGCAACTGTCAAATAATTTCCACTTGAGATTGTTGATTTTCACAGTGAAATGATGGATTTTGGATGGTTTGGAAATGACTCTCTAACCCTTCCCAGGTTAATGCACACTCTGAGATTATTGCTGCTCAGCTTTAAGTGTGTGTGTGTGTTACTTTTCTTTAATGATTATTGGAGTTAAGTTGGACATGGGGGTTTTGTTTCCACACTTTGTCCTGTTAAGGTCAAATCAAATGGTTAGTGGCAATTTACTGATCCATCTCCACTCAAGTTGTTGGTTTTGGCAAAGCAAAAAGTCCTTTTAAAATTGTTTTCTTTATTTATTTAACTTTATTTTAAGCAGATGTTTTAAGTCCAATATAACAAATTTGGTTTAATGTAGTTTCAGAAAAACACTTAAACGTTTCAACACTTATTGCTGCACGTCCAGATTTACCTGTTATGAACACTAGGGGGCGCCAGAGTGAATAGATTTCCAGTTGTGTCTTTGCAAGCTTTACAGGCTGATGCGAGGTGCAGCAGGTGGGATAGGCATAACAAAAGATAGACCATTACATGTAGATTCTTCTTATATTTGTACCTATCTTTACAGGTTCCTCGGGGTTTGTGTTCATGAAGGCCAACTCCACGCTTTGACTGAGGTATAGTCACTGAAATCTCTTCTGCTTAGGCTGCATTTGAACCTTTCTAAAGCTGCTTGGAAAGAGTTTAGTCCTGTTATATTCACTGGATTATGTCTTCTTTTTTCTTTCATTTTTTTATCATATTTGGTTGTTTACTGGTATTGATGGCTAATCACTGAAATGCCATTTGGCTCTTCCAGATTCTTAAAAACCAAGAAGGGCCTAAAACTCATTTTAGGCTTTCATTTGCTGACTTCTTATCTGCTTTCAATAAAATGCAGCCTTTATGTTTTAATTGGTAGACCGCTCACATTTTAACCTCTCTGATCGGCTTCTAACCATGATTTAAGATTTCCATGACCTGGGATATAGACAAATGACAAATGCAGCGGCATCATACACAGGATCACCTCAGGGCTGTGTCTTCACTGCAGAGTCCTACAGAGAACACTTAGCCTGTGGTTAGGACTGTTTGAAAGTGGATGGAGCAGTCAAAGCAGGCCTGTAACACCTGCTTTTTTGTGTTTTTGAAGCTTCAGATACTGAACTGAACTAGCTTGCTGAAACTGTCGCTTCCTGCATCACTTTTTGTGAGGACGAGCACAGACCAAGACCTTTCCCACATTTAATAACAATAATCAATAAAAAACGACATAGTTCACTTAACATCTGACCACGGAAGAGGCTTGCAGCCATGGGAACCAGGCCCTATACAAGCAGGCCAGGGACAAACCGACCAAGGAGATCAGGGCAACTAAGAGAAGCTACAGCAAGAAGCCAAAAGATAGCTTCTCAGCTGGTGACCCATCAGGAGTTTGGAATAGCTTAAAAAACATCACGAACTATGAAACCCATTACCCACACCCTTAGCAGAATCCACATCTGGCAGATGACCGTAAGAGCTTCTGCTGCAGGTTTAAATAGCAGCCATTCACCCCTCCCATCAACTCGTCCACATCTCACTGTGACCCAGAGCTCCCCATGCACCAACCACCTCCCTCCCCTCTGATCCCTGCCTGGAATAAAGATTCTGAGGAAGATATAAATAGTTTATTTTAGCGTCAGAAGACCTGGAAAGCTCAAGGACCTGATGGTATTTTGCCCTCATGCTTAAGAACATGTGCTGACCAACTGGCTCTTCACTCAGATCTTTAACAAGTCACTGATGCTGTGTGACATTATCTCCTGATTCAAGGGCTCCACCATCAAATGGTCCTTAATAAACACACCATCACAGGATTATTAAATGACTACAGGCCTGTCGCCCAGATGTCTGTGGTCATTAAATCCTTTGAGCGACTGGTGTTTAAATACCCGAAGGACATCACAGGACACATGCTGCATTTTGCTTACCATGCAAACAGGTCAGCAGACGATCCAGTCAACTTGGGACTACACTTCAGCTTGCATCACCTCGACCACCCAGGGACATATGCCAGGATGTGGACTTCAGCTCAGCCTTCATCGCCATCAACCCAGACATCCTCCACCAGAAGCTCACCCAGCTCATGGTGCTGGCCTCCACCTGTCAGTAGCTCACCAGCTTTCAGACTAGTGACTACTGTTATGGGTTGGATCCAGGATAGTGACAGGTCTGCATACAGACTGAAGATGGATCAGCTGGTCCACTGGTACGGTCAGAACCACATGGAATCTAAACTGCTCCATACTGTGGAGATGATGGTGGATTTTCGGAGAACTGCCCCTGCACTGAAATCTGTATGATTCGATTGAGTTGATTTTGTAAAGTGCCTTGAGACGACTTGTTGTGAATTGGCGCTATATAAGTAAAACTGAATTGAATATTGTTGTTTCTCCTAAATGTGTGTTTATTACTACTTTGTAATGATGAAGGCCTGGTTTTAACTGGAACTTTATATTTATTGTATGTCTATAGTGTTTGTGTCTGTTTGTCCCTTAGACTGTTTATTGACTGGGTTGCTGTAAACAACCCAGTCAATAAACTGGGTTGTTTACTGCTCTGCAGTGTTTAATCATCTCGTTCATCAACAGAGGGCGATTTTCATCCTGAGTAGCTATGTATTTAGAAAGAAACCATCCTAAGTTGTCCCATTAACTCAGTGACTGCATGAAAATAGAAAACTCTGATTTAGCCTGTATATATTGAAACCAAAATCTAGAACCTGTTTTCTGTCCACACTGTGCAGTACATAAATGGAGGCAACTTGGAGCAGCTGTTGGACAGTGACCTGTGCCTGTCATGGAGCGTGAGAATCGGTCTGTCTCTGGACATTGCCCGAGGACTCAAGTACCTGCACAGCAAAGGCATATTCCACAGAGACCTCACCTCCAAGGTACCCTGCAGGAAGCTGCAGCTTGTTCTGGTGTCATCAGAGTGTTTCTTATCTAAACCTTCTCGTCATTTTTGTTAATACTGGGAGCACTGGATCTTGAACAGCAAAACTACTATAGCTTTCACCTGGCAATAATCCCACAGCTTTAATAGTTATGCCAGTGAGATGGGACACAGACAGGTTTGAAATGGGATTGGTTTTGCTCAATAAGTCATGTCCATTATGATAACAGCAGCCTCTTCATCACCCTGGTCTTTCTCACAGAAAGTTCAAGCCAGTCTCTAGTGTTGTTACAGTAAAGCATTGTCCAAACTGATTAGATGCTGAAGTTTCTGGTTGGCCTCTTGAACCTTTAGAAATGTTGTTTATATTAACTGCCCATAATTCTTCATAGCGACCTGGAGCCCAATTGTATTGAAACAACCCCGTTTTCACTTTCAAAAGGATAAATACCAGTAAAGATTTAGTTTGACTTCATGTGTTTTTAATCAGAGCAGCATCTGTATACAAACAAGTCCTTTGGGCTGCTATGGTTACAACTAGGTATTGCCCCGTTTAATAGAGGACTGGATAACCATATCAAGCATAATTACTATGCAAGCATTTCAGTAAGTATCCAGATGACTGTGCTTTATGTAGGACTTCTTGTGTTGTGTAGCTCAAACTCAGTTTAGACAGTTCATTAGATTTAGGTCGACACAGGAGGAATTGGGATGCTTAGTAGTTTTTAGACACACCTTCCACTTTAAGTTTACTTTGTTTAAGCCTTTCCAGTATGTGGTGGTGTTTTCAAATTCTTCCTTGCATACTGTTAATCTCATGTACATGTTATAACGCAGGGCTTAAAGCTGTAAATAAACCTCTTTACATTCCTGTTTAAGCCAATACTGGAGTGTTTGTTGACAGAAATTATGAGGTGATGAGCAGCTGGAACATTTCCTCTAACAACTGTTATTCTCATTAGAAGTGACACCCTGAGACTGCCTTTAAACCACAGTTAGGCCTGTTTGGAGCAGTAGTGTTTCATTGTAGGAATCCTGAAATGGTTAAGAAGTTGGCCCTGATACACACTGGTGTAACAGCAGACACTATGGATGTAACTAACTGTCTGTTTGCAGAACTGTCTGGTTCGCTGTGAAAATGGGATGTTCACCGCTGTGGTTGGAGACTTTGGACTGGCAGAGAAGATCCCTGATTACAGGTTTGGAGTCTTATCCTTTTACAGTATTCATATCCTTTGTTTTTTTCTCCCATTACAACTAGTAATGTGGGAAAGTTGATGGAATTTCTGTGGCAGAAACACATAAATAAGTACAGAGTTGTAAAGTGGCAGGAACGCAATGGATGGTTAAGCCCTCTTCAACTAATGCAAACAAATAAAATCTCCTTAGTTGCCTTCAGATATCATCTTGTAAGTAGTAGTCAATTTAAACGTAATTTAAACTCAGTGTAAATGAAGCTGTTCTCTTTGTGGTCTTAGAGGTTTGTTAGAGAACATTAGTTGACAACCAGCATCATGAAGACCAAGGAACACAGTAAAAATGTCAGGGAGATAGTAAGCTGTGTGTGGTTGAAAACTAACAGGCACATCACACCCTGAACACACCATATTCAAGGTGAAAAATGGTGGTGGCAGCATCATGCTGTGGGGATACTTTTCCTCAGCTGGGGCAGGGAAGCTGGTCTGGTCTGAGTTCGTGGGAAGATGGATGGAGCTGAATGAAAGATAATCCTAGAAGAAAACCTGATAGAGGCAGCAGAAGACTTGAGTCTGGGACAGAGGTTCACCTTCCAGCGGGACAGCAACACAAAACACTCCTATATGATGAATATAAATACATGCGACACTTTCCAGAATTATATGTTAAAGGTTTTGAAAACCATGTAAAGTATTAATTGTTCTTCACATAATGCACTACTTTGTATTGGTCAATCACTTGAAAGCATTTTTTGGGGTTGTAATGTGGCAATATGTGAAAGTTAGAATTCTGTAAATGCAAATAAATGTATTCAGTGTGAATGTCTAAAGTCTTTCTTTCATGGCGATGTTCTGTGAGTAAAAGTTTCCTAGCCAACAGTTTGCTGATTCTATCATAAAGGCCAGTGCTAAAATAAGCAAAGTGATGGATTTGGCCTTTATAATGACTTGTTTGCAGTGATGGTTTGGAAAAGCAGCCCATGGCCATTGTGGGCTCTCCATACTGGATGGCCCCTGAAGTTCTGCGAGGAGAGTTGTATGATGAGAAGGTAAGAAGCAGATCATGTAAATGTCTCCTGAATCACTATGGGGTTTGGTCCCAACATGAACACGTTTAACTTAGGAAAAATGGCACCTTTTAAAGTATCCAGAAGATTTTATCATTACAGTTTCACATGAGTTTGTATTAAAATAAACATGCCGACTCAGATTTGTTGCATCTCCCTGTGTGGGCTCTAGTGCTGCGACATGTTAGTGAAGCTCATCACTCAAACAATTCATAAAAGATTTTTTTGTTTCAGAATCTAATATCCTGATTGAGTGAGTGAGTTCAACATGTCTTCCCAGAATTTTAGTTGATGAATCACATTTTCAAACATAAAATATGGAATCACTCCTTTGGTGATTCCTTAGTTTCTCCAGAGGTTGTGGGATCTCATGGTAATGCATTACTGATTCCAGAGCTTGAGCTAACAGGGTATGGACTAACTTGTTGCTCTCCTCCTTGGCTCAGGTGGATGTGTTTGCATACGGCATCATCTTGTGTGAGATCATTGCCCGGATTGAAGCTGATCCAGACTTCTTACCAAGGACAGAGGTAGGTCACTGATCTGTGATGATCCTGTTGTGGTACCATGGGTCTGCTCTCATATGCGGACTACTGAGATTAGGGGTTGGCAGTGGTTCTGCGGGAAGAGTAGTCACCTGGCAGTCGGGAAGTTGTGAGTTTGTTTTCAGCTTCCTCCGACCACATGCAAAAGGCTCCTGGGGAAGACAGTAAACTCTATGTTGCCTACCTGCACTGTGTATTTCTGTCCAGATGTGTAAACACCTGGAGTGCTGATTGGTGAGTGTGTAGTTTAAAACTGCTTTGAGTAGTCTTTATGTCTAGAACAGCACCATAGAGGTTCAGTCCATTTATTTTAGAGACCAGACAATAAATCCTTGAAACTGAATATGCTTTAGGTTAAAATGCTGATTCTGATCAGAGGTCAGGGTAAATATTTCATTTTCTTTTTTAAAAGGGTATCCCTTCTTTTAGATCTGTTAATGTAAAAAGGCCCTAAGATACAATGACACTTAAAGTGCCTGTGACATCAAATTTTTGTGATAAATGCAATTACATTTATGGAAAGGAAACATTGATACAATATTTTAAAAAGTAAATTCATGCCACTGAAATGAAGGGTTGTTGAGATATATGGTCATAAATTTAACTAAAAAGGCATTTCTAGACTACTCCTTTGTGATTTTGTTGCGCTCTTTAATGACGTCAGAGGGGAACCCCTGCAGGTAAACTGACTGCTGCTACAATGGCCAGCAACATAGACAGCAGCAAGGAATCTGATATTTCTTATATAATTCAGTCACTATCAGAGAGAGACGAAGCAAAGTCAGAAGGACAAAGTCAGCTTTCATCAGATGGCAGAGCACAAGTGCTGCGGCCTGCGGGCGTCGACCAGAGTCTATTTTTGGCGGATGGCGGAGCACAGCCAGAGTCAATATGCATGAATCATACCACACCACCATGTCACAGAACCAGCACAACATCCATGATTTTCACAATAATACACTAAAGACGAGGACACCCTAGGCAGGAGGTCAATGATCGACTTTGTTGTCGTATCATCAGATCTTCGGCCGCATGTTTTGGACACTCGGGTGAAGAGAGGGGCTGAGCTGTCCACTGATCATCACCTGGTGGTGAGTTGGATCCGCTGGAGGAGGAGAAAGCCAGTCAGACTTGGCAGGCCCAAGCGCATAGTGAGGGTCTGCTGGGAACGTCTGGCGGAGCCCTCGGCCAGGGATGTATTCAACTCCCACCTCCGGGAGAGCTTCGACCAGATCCCGGGGGATGTTGGAGACATAGAGTCCGAGTGGACCATGTTCTCCGCATCTATTGTCGATGCTGCTGCCCGTAGCTGTGGCCGTAAGGTCTGCGGTGCCTGTCGCGGCGGCAATCCCAGAACCCGGTGGTGGACACCGGCAGTAAGGGATGCTGTTAAGCTGAAGAAGGAGTCCTATCGGCTGTGGTTGGCTTGTGGGACTCCTGAGGCGACTGACGGGTACCGTGAGGCCAAGCGTGCTGCGGCCCGGGCTGTGGCAGAGGTAAAAACACGGGCCGGGGAGGAGTTCAGGAGGAGCAGTGTGGTTTTTGTCCTTGCCGTGGAACACTGGACCAGCTCTATACCCTCTACTGGGTGCTCGAGGGTTCATGGGAGTTTGCCCAACCGGTTCACATGTGTTTTGTGGACCTGGAGAAGGCATTCGACTGTGTCCCTCGTGATGCCCTGTGGGGGGTGCTCCAGGAGTATGGAATCGGGGGCCCTTTACTAGGGGCCATCCGGTCCCTGTACGAGCGGACCAGGAGTTTGGTCCGCATTGCCGGCACTAAGTCGGACCTGTTCCCAGTGCATGTTGGACTCCGGCAGGGCTGCCCTTTGTCACCGGTCCTGTTCATAACTTTTATGGACAGGATTTCTAGACGCAGCCAAGGGCCGGAGGGGGTCGGGTTTGGGGACCAGTGGATTTCGTCTCTTCTTTTTGCAGATGACGTGGTCCTGCTGGCCCCCTCTAGCCAAGACCTACAGCATGCGCTGTGGCGGTTCGCAGCCGAGTGTGAAGCGGCTGGGATGAGGATCAGCTCCTCCAAGTCCGAGGCCATGGTACTCGACCGGAAAAGGGTGGCTTGTCCTCTTCAGGTTGGAGGGGAGTTCCTGCCTCAAGTGGAGGAGTTTAAGTATCTTGGGGTCTTGTTCACGAGTGAGGGAAGAATGGAGCGGGAGATCGACAGACGGATCGCTGCGGCTGCCACAGTAATGTGGCAGCCGCATATATGCCGGATGCCTCCTGGACGCCTTCCTTGGGAGGTGTTCCAGGCACGTCCCACCGGGAGGAGGCCCAGGGGACGGCCCAGGACACGCTGGAGGGACTATGTCTCTCGGCTGGCCTGGGAACGCCTTGGGCTCCCCCTGGAGGAACTGGAGGAGGTGTCTGGAGAGAGGGACGTCTGGGCGTCTCTGTTGAGTCTGCTGCCCCCGCGACCCGGTCCCGGATAAAGCAGAAGACGACGAGTACGAATACGAGTACGAGTACACTAAAGACGGACTAGATCTCGCCATATTAATAAATACACACATATATTTATACATAAACGTGTATGTATTAACAGTTAACATTAGATCAGTTACTGGGTTAACTAAGGTATTATAAACCAAGCAATTAAACATTAAATGCACCAAATTACGCAACAAATGAACTCATGGAACAAAACATGAACGTATCTGGATGCATAAAACAAAAAATTAAGCAGTTTAACTTCCACAGAATGAGTTGTTTTGGACTTGCTACCGCATTTATCAGTGGCTTTTATTGCGTATGGTTATTGGCGCTCCTCTGGGTTACGCAGTGGACCGGACCTGACCAGAGCAGATACAGTGTAGATCCAGGGTTACAGTAACTATAGCACTGAGTGAAACAAGTGGAGGCGAAGTGAGCAGCTTGGAGCAACAGCAGCAGACACAAGGGCTGATTCAAGATCTGAAGACACTGCCTGGTGTGTCATTTTGTTTTACTTTATATGAGAATCTTTAGAGAAACATTTATTTAAATATATCGTATGCGCCTGTAATTTATCTTATTTTAATAATAATAATGTCTTTGGATTTTGCTTCTACTTTTCTCTCTCTCTCTCTGTCTCACTTTCTCTGTCTCTCTTTCTGTGTGTGTGTAGGACTTTGGTCTGGACGTGCATGCATTCGAGAACATGATTGGGGATTGCCCAGCAGCGTTCTTCAGCCTGGCCGTGACCTGCTGTAATGTAAGCAGACCCCCCCACCCTACCTCCACTACCCCCCAATTAGTCCTTTAATGGCAGTTAGTGGAGGTAGTACTTAAAGAGAACTGTTGGAGCACAGATGTGGTTCTGCTGTTTTCCTTTTACTGAACTTAAATAAATGGTTGCTGACATTTTTTTTTCTTTATGATTTTCAGATGAGTGCAGAACGACGCCCCTCATTCTCTGATATTGTCTTTATGTTGGAGTCCAAGGGAGGGGAAGACAAGCGGATGCCCATCACTCTTGGTAAAAAAAATGTGTTTTTTATTGGGGATGGAACAGTTCACTAAATCCACAGACCTGTTCACTGCACAACTTTGGGATCACAGTTTTCAGTTCTTTTTTTGTTGTCAACAGTCCAGAAATACCATCTACCACCAATAGATTATCCACCACTTATAGTTTAATAATGTCTTTATTAAGGACATGTGTCATGCGATCATGCATGGACTAACAGGAAGAAGATCAGTTCATTGTGGCAGTGTGGGGTAAAAGCCAGAACGTTTTATTTTATTTGCCAAAAAAGTTTGAAGTGAGTCTGCCTGCTAGTTGGAACAAGTTACTTCTGTCAGATTTTAACCAAAAGAATAACTTTTGAGTTTTCATGAACAGGTTTTGGTTTCAAAAATGGTCTTATGCTATTAAAATGATTTGAAAGAAAGTAGTTGGGTGAGCTGTAGACAGGAGTCGTTCTGATTAAAACTGGGCTCTATGAAGAACATCTTTTTACAGGGACCCACAAGCAGTTGTAAATGGTAAATTGAAAATGGACGGAACTTAAATAGCGCCTTTCCAGTCATAGAGACCACTCAAAGCGCTTTACACTAGAGCCACATTCACCCAATCGCACTCACTAACACTGACACATTCATACACCGATACGCAGATTGGTAGGCAACTTGAGGTTAAGTGCCATCGACATATGGCAGGAGTAAGCCGTAATCGAACCCACAACCTTCTGATTGCAAGACGACTACTTTACCCTGAATTAATGTCTGAATTGGAGTAGCTGTTTTTATGGAAGGAGACATCTGCATATTTTACAGATAAACATACAAGCTATGATTTTGTCATTTAGAGGTTTGAATTAAAGTTTAAGAGCATTCATCTCCAAGGAAGGAGAAGACTCTAAACACAACAGGGATCAGGGTCACCCCTCCATTGCCAGTTTTTACCTCCATTTTGTACTTAAAACCAAATGCATAGTTAATTTCTTCATGAATAATGGTAAGAAATGGTTAAAAAATAGTTTTAAATCTCATGTTTATTATAATTTAATTGTATACTATCTGAAAATGTTGTATTACAAAAATTATAATCACAATTATTTTGGTCAATTTTTTTGGTCCCTCTTTAAGCACCTTGGATTTAGGTGTCCAAAAGCTTTGAATCTGAGATAAACAGATGTCCTGAAGCGTACATGTCAGATTCTTGTCCACAACAGACTGTAATTGAATTCACCTGCTGTGACCTTTGAACAGATCTTTTATCGGGTTTGTTTTTGCCCTGCAGATATCTGTAACAGTTCCATGAATGAAACTAAACTAATGACAACACTTCCTGCCTTGTGCTTGCCCACTATACTGATTTATATTGTAGTTGCACTATAAACGCCAGGGGTGGTGCTGTTTTTACAGATTTTTCTGCATCTGTCAGAATTTACCCCACCATCGCTGCCCACCACCACTGATTGTTAATCAGCTTTTTCATGTGAAGGGAAAACTTTTTTTAGATAGTGAACAATTTCCAATCTGGGGATTCGAAACAAAAAATTGCAAAAAAGCTCAACCATGTATTGATTAATATTGGGGCTCTGGGTAAAACGTTGTGCTACAGATTTATTTGGGGAAAAAAGTTTTTTTATTAGTTTCCCCCCCCCCCCTTTGTTGCATCCTCTGACTTCTGCCTGCCTGCGTTTCTTTCTCCTCCTGCTTGTCAGAGCCAGTGATGGTAAATGTCAGTCCATACCGGTGCAGCAGTTCCCCCTGTCATCCTGGAGACCATAGTCAACCAAGAAAGGGCCTTGCAAGGAGCCAGTCAGACATGTTGCCGCCAGCAACCCTGACCTCCCCACTCCTTGGAAAACCTGCGCGAGTCAACCCCTTCTCTCTTAGAAGGGACCTAAATGGTGGCCGGTGTAAACTCTTGGACACACCAAGCAAATCTGTCATCTCCCTGACCTTCACTCTGCCAGCACTCCGTGATCCTTGTGCCTCCCCACGCCTACTCAGAGGTACATCAGGGATACAAGCTCCTCCTAGAAGGTGCCAGTCACTCCCCTGTACGCCAAAAATCAGCCGGACTGCAGCATTCCCCTGCAACACTGAACAGGAACAGGAGCAGATTGGCCGGGTGGCAGGAAATAAGGGTGCTTCTGCAGGTGAGGAGAAGGTGTGGATGTCAGAGAGGCTGGAGGAACGGCTGGATGGACAGCATTTGGATAATACTGATAAAAGACACAAAGATAAGAAGATTGAAGAGGATTCTGGTCTTCCCCTTGAGCTGGAGATGGTGTCTCTGGGGCGGCTGGACGAGGAGGAGAACAATGAGGAGACCGTCTGTCTCACTGAACTTATGGACTGCACCAAATCTCCAGAACCAGAAGAAAGAATCCTGAACTCCACACCTCTAAAACCACTGCTCACCTCTGTCTGTCATTCCTCCTTACAGACCAAAGGTTGGCAACTCCCCATCTCCAATGAACCAAATTATTTTCCTGCACTGCCAAGGCTGGATAACAACAATCTCTCTGAGCTGGTGATTGGCCAGCAGGTGCAGTGGGGGGGAGGGCGACACTCTAATGACCCCAGTGAAGGCCAGGTCCCATCCTCTGACCTCACTTGTTCCTTAGAACGAGATGAGCTCATTTCCTGTCCAAGCTGCTGTTTAGTGGGTTTGAGCTTCCCCTTAGTGTGCCTCCGTGGTTCAGCTGCTGTGCTGGTATCCCGCCAAAGGGCTTCTTTGCCCCGACAGCGGCAGTACCAGAACCTCAACGGTACAATAACCGGTAGCAATGCTTCCTCATCGGCAACTACCACCGCAGCAGCCAAAACGCTCCTGTGTCATAGCACCAATGGACTTGTGATGGCAGACCAGTCTGTATCATGTGAGCCCAGTCTGTCCCTGCCAGAGGCACAGTCATAAAGCTCACCCTTCATACATGCACCAGCACTATGCTAAAAGCTGATAGTCTGGGAGGTAAAAAGAGGTAAATGTTTAGATTGCCACCATGTGGGGATGGAGGATAAAATACAACACTCACTGTGGCAGTAAGGAGCAAAGTGTCACAACCAAGGAGATGGCTGAGTCCAGAGAAGGTTCAGAGTAAAAGTGGTCAGTAACACTTCTGGTCTATAAAGCAGAATAATGCATGGTCCAACTTTCCTCAAACTAAATCACTATAATTCAACAGACTGTCTTAATGAGGTCATATTCTAGTTTATTGTAAACTGGATGGTGTTTTCCCTTAGCTAGAAGGTTTATCTCCTTAATGTTGCTAAGCCACCGCAGTTTTCACTTCCTGCTTCTTCAGCTTAGCAATGCTGTGCCCTGTAACAGTCAGGTTAAGTGACAGAGGTGAATCTGTACAGGACTGTTTGCTGCAAAACTTTATACCTCATTTTGCTTCTGTTTTTCTAGAGGAAATTTGGACGAAAATTGAGTCAACACTGCATGGCAGTTATGGCAGCGCCCTCTGCTGACTCACTCACACAGCAGCATGGCTCCACCTAATGTGTTTTTATCCTGGTTTCACAAATTTACTGCAGCTGCCAAAGGAATATTTATAGACCTCACAAAGTTTATTCTTTTTACATTTTTCTAATAACCAACCTGTGTGTGTGTGTAAGACAAACTGACATCTGTTGATGTGAAGGGTAATTGAGAGAAGAGCTTTTATTGTTAACTTCTTATTTTTGGACTTGAGTTTGAAGCGCTTTGTAATAAAACCGCAGCTGTTTCCATGCTGTCCTTCTGACCTCCATCTGGCTCAACAAACTCCACACAGTTCATCTTTGTAACAGTGGCATATAAAGCAGCTCCGAGTATTTATTCTAAACAGCACCTCACACACTGTGTGTGTGCTAAATGTAAAGTGTAAAGTGGACTGATTGATACTTGCAGATCATTTTCTAATTTCTAGGCTTTGTTTTCATGTTTTTGTTTCTGTTAGACAGCTTTAGATTTGTGTGCAGTCACCTGATAATAAACTTATTATGGCATAAAGAGTTCTTTTTTGTGTCTAAACCACTATGGTTGCTTGGAAGGAGACCTGTATTTGTACACAATTTCTGTGTCAGCAAGTAAGTAAAACAATAGCTGAAGTAGCAGGAGGTTGTCCGAGCTACCGCACCCTGTTGGCGGTCAGACGTCTCGGAGTTCCTCCGATCACACACTCGAACACTGGCTCCTAAATTAACGACTCTCAAACAGTTTCTAACTTTCAGCTCCTTTAATCTCAATTAGGCAGAGGAATGACTACAGAGATCAGCGCTGAGGCTCCCGTCTCGGCCCGTCGCAGTCTGTAGAGCCCCGAAAGAAGGTCCCATGTAGTTTTATATCTGGCACTCCATTGCAACGGATGTGCCCTCCCTCAACGGTGAAGTTAGTTTGAAGTTGGATATTCAAGCTCCGCGGATTCAGCGGCGACAGCCTCCTGTTTCGGCCGGTGTTATGTCGATTCGCGTTTCCCCATCAGATACGGTTTCCCCAGCGTCTTCTTGACGCTCACGCGGCAAAAAAGGCGCGTGCTTGTTGCAGGATCGGAGCCGTCGCGCTGTGCTAGATAGATAGATAGATAGATAGATAGATAGATAGATAGATAGATAGATAGATAGATAGATAGATAGATAGATAGATAGATAGATAGATAGATAGATAGATAGATAGATAGATAGATAGATAGATAGATAGATAGATGTAAATATAACGACATATTTATATACACACGTATCTAATATATATATATATATAGAGAGAGAGAGAAAGAAAGAGACTAGATATCTATACTGTTGTGATCCTATATGGTCCTATAAATGTACTATAAACCCCGTCAGATTCCCCCTGTATAATACAGGGGAAACGCTATCTGACAGGGTGTGGAGATCCATCAGATACCGTTTCCCCTGTATTATACAGGGGGAATCTGACGGGGTTTATAGTACATTTATAGGACCATATACGATCACAACAGTATAGATATCTGTAGTCTCTCTCTATATATACGTGTGTATATAAATGTGTCGTTATATTTACATCTATCTATCTATCTATCTATCTATCTATCTATCTATCTATCTATCTATCTATCTATCTATCTATAAAATGATGATATATTAGTTTATCTAATAACAACACACTAGCTCAACAAATGTAGATCGACTTCTCCGAAACACGATGTTTGACCTTTCAGGGTTACCGTAGTTCCCCTGTGGTGCGAGCACAGCGCGACGTCTCCGATCCTGCAATAAGCACGCGCCTTTTTTGCCGCGTGAGCGGCAAGGAGACACTGGGGAAACCGTATCTGATGGGGAAACGCGAATCGACGTTACACATGTTACCGTAACACACCTGCAACTGCTCTATGCTGTCTCGCTCCTCCTACACACGGTGGTTCGCTTAGGGACCGACGATAAATGTCCGAACCAAACACTCGGGAGAAACAAAAATTAATAACTTTCATGTCTTGTAACGCAATGACACAAAATTCATGTCAAATCATCATATTGGACGATAAAGATGTGACGCGCTAATTTATTTTGAATTTAAGTGCATTTTCTATTTTTTATGAATTTTTAATATTACAATTTGCCATTTTTCTTCAATAGTTTGAGATTATGTGACCAATTCACACAAAATCACGCTTAAGTCATCCTCCTAGACTGGAAGAAGGAGGCACACCCATTACTTTCTCATTTAGATTCATTTCCTATTTTTTATGAATTGTTTACATTAAAATTCACCGATTTTCTTCAATAGCTTCCAGGTCATGTAACCCACTGACACAAAATCTATCTGAAATTGTTCTACTACACTGGATTGATGAGGCACACCCTTTTTTATTCCATTTTAAGCATGTTTATATTTTTTAGAAATTGTTTGGGTCAGAAATTTGCATTTTTCTTCAATAGCTTATAGGTCATGTGACCAATTTACACAAAATCTATCTGAAATCATCCTACTAGACTGGGAGAAGGAGGCACACCCATTATTTTTCTCATTTAGATGGATTTGCTATTTTTTATGAATTTTATATATTAAAATTCACCGTTTTTCTTCAATAGCTTCCAGGTCATTTGACCAATTCACACAAAATATATATGAAATTGTTCTACTAGACTGCACAGATGAGGTGCACTCATTTTTATTCCATTTTAACAAATTTTTATATATATAAGAATTTCTTTCTCTTAAAAATTGTCATGTTTCTTCAATAGAAAGATAGGGCACAGCCTTAATTCTTTAGAAACAAAGCACTGTTTTATTTACTACATCTAAATTTAAAATATTTCTTTACAACAATATTGAACAGAGTACAATGTTAGCATATTAGTTGCACAGTGGGCATTTCCAGCTGGCTTTTTTCACATTTTCATATTCTGTGCTCTTTATGTCAAGGCACAAGGCATGGAACCATCTGTCACAGTGGTCACACTGGATCTGTTAAAATTGAACAGAAAACGTATGTTTAGCAGTAAAACAATACAATACAAACTCCTCTTCTGTCACACAGTCGGGTGTTTACTGTGTAGGGTGTTTACTTGCTCATCATAAGTTATTTACAACTTTATGACTACCTAGAGCAGGGGTGTCAAACTCCAGTCCTCGAGGGCCAGTGTCCTCCAACTTTTAGATATATCCCTGGTCCAACACACCTCAAACAAATGGCTGCATTTACTCAGTATGCAGTCAAGTTCTCCAGAGTCTTGCTAATGACCTAATTATTTAATTCAGGTGTGTTGAAGCAGAGGAACATCTAAAAGTTGCAGGTTACCAGCCCTTGAGGACTGGAGTTTGACACCTGTGACCTAGAGTAAATGTTTCCGATTTACACATTGACAATTCATACTCTCACCCAGTTTGTAATTTGAGGTCCCGAAAGTGGGGTCTTGTAGGCAGCACACATTGCAAAGCAAGTCTGGTCATTGAACACTGTAATGAAATTGTGAAAGAAACCACATATTATGAATTTTAAATGACCTGGAAGCTATTGAAGAAAAACGGTGAATTTTAATATAAAAAATTCATACAAAATAGGAAATCCATCTAATTGAGAAAATTATGGGTGTGCCTCCAGTCTAGTAGGATGATTTAAGAGTTATTTTGTGTAAATTGGTCACATGACCTGGAAGCTATTGAAGAAAAATGCTAATTTTTGACCCAAACAATTCCCAAAAAATATAAAAATGCTTAAAATGGAATAAAAAAGGGTGTGCCTTATCTATCCAGTGTAGTAGAACAATTTCAGATAGATTTTGTGTGAATTGGTCACATGACCTGGATGCTATTGAAGAAAAATGCTAATTTTGAACAAAACATAATCCTACAAAATGTAAAAAGACTTAAATTGGAATAAAAAAGGATGTGCCTCATCTATCCAGGCTAGTAGAACAATTTCAGACAGCGTTTGTGTCAGTGGGTCACATGACCTGGAAGCTCTTGAAGAAAAATGCTAATTTTGGACCAAAAAAATTCCTTAAAAATGTAAAAAGGCTTAAAATTGAATAAAGAGGATTGGGTGGCGGACGAAGGTGGCGGACGAAGTTGGAGACCTCAGCGGCCTGATCCCTGGATGCTTAGGCTGGCTCTAGGGATGTGGAATGTCACCTCGCTGGGGGGGAAGGAGACTGAGCTTGTGCGGGAGGTCGAGAGATATTGACTAGAAATAGTCGGGCTCGCCTCCACGCACAGCGTGGGTTCTGGAACCCATCTCCTTGAGAGGGGTTGGACTCTCTTCTACTCTGGAGAGGCCCAGGGGGAGAGGCGGCGGGCTGGTGTGGGTTTGCTTGTTGCCCCCCAGCTCAGGCGTCTCGTGTTGGGGTTTACCCCAGTGGATGAGATGGTCGTATCCCTGCGCCTTTGGGTTGGGGATAGGTCTCTGACTGTCGTCTCAGCCTACGGGCTGAGCGGTAGTGCAGAGTACCCGGCCTTCTTGGTGTCCCTGTCGGGGGTGCTGGATAGTGCCCCTCCCGGGGACTCCATTATTCTGCTGGGGAACTTCAACGCCCACGTGGGAAACGACAGTGACACCTGGAGAGGCGTGATTGGGAGGAATGGCCTCCCCGATCTGAATCCGGGCGGTGTTTTGTTATTGGACTTCTGTGCTAGTCATGGATTGCCCATAATGAACACCATGTTCAAACATAAGGGTGTCCATCAGTGCACTTGGCACCAGGACACCCAGGACATTGCCTCTGGACTGGCAGACTGGGGTGGTGGTCCCCCTTCATAAGAAGGGTGACCGGAGGGTGTGTTCCAACTACAGGGGGATCACACTCCTCAGCCTCCCTGGTAAGGCCTACACCAGGTATTGGAGAGGAGAGTCCGGCCGATAGTCGAACCTCGGCTTCAGGAGGAGCAGTGTGGTTTTCGTCCTTGCCGTGGAACACTGGACCAGCTCTATACCCTCTACTGGGTGCTCGAGGGTTCATTGGAGTTTGCCCAACCGGTTCACATGTGTGTTGTGGACCTGGAGAAGGCATTCGACTGTGTCCCTCGTGATGCCCTGTGGGGGGTGCTCCAGGAGTATGGAATCCGAGGCCCTTTATTAGGGGCCATCCGGTCCCTGTACGAGCGGAGCAGGAGTTTGGTCCGCATTGCCGGCACTAAGTCGGACCTGTTCCCGGTGCATGTTGGACTCCGGCAGGGCTGCCCTTTGTCACCG
Source organism: Girardinichthys multiradiatus (assembly GCF_021462225.1). Classification (NCBI taxonomy): domain Eukaryota; kingdom Metazoa; phylum Chordata; class Actinopteri; order Cyprinodontiformes; family Goodeidae; genus Girardinichthys; species Girardinichthys multiradiatus. The sequence continues at coordinate 1,416,086 of NC_061798.1, forward strand.
GTCCTGTTCATAACTTTTATGAACAGGATTTCTAGACGCAGCCAAGGGCCGGAGGGGCTTTGGTTTGGGGACCAGTGGATTTCGTCTCTTCTTTTTGCAGATGACGTGGTCCTGCTAGCCCCCTCTAGCCAAGACCTACAGCATGCGCTGTGGCGGTTTGCAGTCGAGTGTGAAGCGGCTGGGATGAAGATCAGCTCCTCCAAGTCCGAGGCCATGGTACTCGACCGGAAAAAGGTGGCTTGTCCTCTTCAGGTTGGAGGGGAGTTCCTGCCTCAAGTGGAGGAGTTTAAGTATCTCGGGGTCTTGTTCACGAGTGAGGGAAGAATGGAGCGGGAGATCGACAGACGGATCGGTGCGGCTGCCGCAGTAATGGGGGCGCTGTGCTGGTCCGTGGTGATGAAGAGAGAGCTGAGCCGAAAAGCAAAGCTCTCAATTTACCGGTCGCTCTACGTTCCTACCCTCACCTATGGCCATGAACTTTGGGTCATGACCGAAAGAACGAGATCCTGGATACAAGCGGCTGAAATGAACTTCCTCCGTAGGGTGGCCGGGCACTCCCTTAGAGATAAGGTGAGGAGCTCGGCCATCCGGGAGGGGCTCGGAGTAGAGCCGCTGCTCCTCCACATCGAGAGGAACCAGTTGAGGTGGCTCGGGCATCTATACCGGATGCCTCCTGGACGCCTACCTCGGGAGGTGTTCCAGGCACGTCCCACCGGGAGGAGGCCCAGGGGACGGCCCAGGACACGCTGGAGGGATTATGTCGCTCGGCTGGCCTGGGAATGCCTTGGGCTCCACCCAGAGGAGCTGGAGGAGGTGTCTGGGGAGAGGGACGTCTGGGCATCTCTGCTGAGTCTGCTGCCCCCGTGACCCGGTCCCGGATAAGCGGAAGATGACGAGTACGAGTACGGTTGTTTGGTTCGGAAACTTATTGACGGTCCCTAAGTGAAACACCGCGCGTCAGAAGAGGGAGCAACAGAGAGTAGCTAGCCGAAATCCGAGTGCCTGAATCGGATCAACCGTGAGCTAGATGCCGGTAACTCCGCGGAGCTTGAATGATTAACAGGACCAACATCAATAAGAAATTATAATAAATGGAGATTTCAAAAAAAATGGTTGCAAGACAAAAAATTTCTAGAATTCTTAGGTGAACAAATTAATGATTATTTCCAGAATAATACATATGACATAACAACAGTAATACGATGGGAACCCTTTAAGGCATTTATAAGATGGCACATTATTAGTTACACAAGTAGGAAAACTAAAGAAAGGCATGAGATGACAAAACATCTTGAAGAAAGAATACAGGCGCTAGAGAGCAGTGGTCAAAGGAGGTCAAATACAACTAAAATACTGAAAGAACTACTACTACTTAGAACTCGGTATAATGAAATAACAACTGAAAAGGTTGATGCTAACTTACAAAGATTAAAACAACACTATTATGATCAAGGGGAAAAACCCGGAAGACTCCTTGCATGGTGTATGAAACAACAGGAATCTGAAAGGTGTATCACAAAATTAGAGACATCAAATGGGAATACTACAGTAGATCCAATAGAGATAAATGCTGCATTTAAACAATTATTTCAAAAATTGTATAGCTCTGAATATAATGTCCTACCAAACCTACAATCAAAGTTCCTAGATAAAATAAATTTCCCACAAATCTCAAAGAATGTCAGAGAGAGTTTGGATGCACAAATGAATATTACAGAAATCTTGGAAGGTATAAACTCCTTAAAAGCAAGTAAATCGGCAGGGCCGGATGGTCTCCCTATTGACTTAGATAAATATTTTAAAAATAAATTGGTGAGGCCTATGTACGAAATATATAATTTAATTCAATTCAGTTTTATTTATATAGCGCCAATTCACAACACATGTTGTCTCAAGGCACTTCATAACAGTCAGGTACATACATTCCAATTAATCCTAACCATTGAACAGTGCAGTCAGAGTTAGTCATTTATTCAAATTGGATAAAAAGTTTTTCTGTCTAAGGAAACCCAGCAGATTGCATCCAGTCATTGACTTGCAGCATTCACTCCTCCCGGATGAGCATGTAGAGACAGTGGACAGTCACTGGCGTTGACTTTGCAGCAATCCCTCATACTGAGCATGCATGTAGTGACAGCAGAGAGGAAAAACTCCCTTTTAACAGGAAGAAACCTCCAGCAGAACCAGGCTCAATGTGAGCGGCCATCTGCCACGACCGACTAGGGGTTAGAGAGAACAGAGCAGAGACACAAAGAGAACAGAGAAGCACTGATCCTGGAGTACGTTCTATGGGAAGGAAAAGTAAACGTTAATGGATGTAGCTCCTTTAGTCGTTTCACCTAGAAAGAAAGAACAGTTAAACTCTGAGCCAGTTTTCAAGGTTAGAGTCTGAAAGAGAGCACATACAGTTAGTTACAGTTAAGCTCAGTCAATCGCCATGTCTAGGGGAGAGAAAGGGTTAAACACTAAAAGACAGGGCCATGTGGATCATCGGTAGAGGGTGAGCATTAAGTTGTTGCCAGCAGAAGCTCGGACGATTCCCCTCTCCAGAAAGGTGTCACAGGTAGACACAGAGCCAGGCCAGGTGTAGCTTCTAGGAAGAGAAAAGAGAGAACAAAGTTAAAAGCTGAAATAACGGCAAATAATGCAAAATTGGAGAGTAGTGTGAGAATGTAGCGAAGAGGGTGAAAGTGGTCATTATGTCCTCCAGCAGCCTAAGCCTATAGCAGCATAACTACACAGATAGTTTCAGTTCAGATTATTTAGTTAAACGGCGCTTATTTACAACAATGCCGTCTCAAGGCACCACACAAAGGGTCCCACTGATGGTCATTGTTATACTAAAAACTACAAGGATTGGGATACCTCCCTCTGTCAGACTGATTATAACCATTGGAAAAGAGAAGGGGTCATACAGGTAGCAGAAATGGAGGGTGTGTTTGCACCTCAACCATAACTGAGCCGGTTTAGGCTAAACCTGACCCCCCATTACTCCAACCAACAGGAAGGGAGGAAGACTCCCTCCCTGATAACCTAAGCCACTCTAACTATAAGCTTTATCAAAAAGGAAAGTTTTAAGCCTAGCCTTAAAAGTAGACAGGGTGTCTACCTCACGGACCAAAACCGGGAGCTGGTTCCACAGGAGAGAAGCCTGATAACTAAAGGATCTGCCTCCCATTCTACTTCTAGAGACTCTAGGAACCACCAGTAAACCTGCAGTCTGAGAACGAAGTGCCCTGTTAGGAACATATGGAACAATCAGATCTCTGATGTATGATGGAGCTAGATCATTAAGGGCTTTATATGTGAGGAGGAAAATTTTAAATTCTATTCTGGATTTAACAGGGAGCCAATGAAGGGAAGCTAAAATAGGAGAAATATGATCTCTTTTTTTCATTTTCATCAGAACTCTTGCTGCAGCATTTTGAATCAGCTGAAGGCTTTTAACTGCATTTTGTGGACATCTGGATAGTAAAGAATTACAATAGTGCAGCCTTGAAGTAACAAATGCATGGACTACTTTTTCAGCATCACTCCTGGATAGGATATTTCTAATTTTGGCAATGTTCCAGAGGTGAAAGAAGGAAATCCTAGAAACCTGTTTAATATGGGATTTAAATGACATGTCCTGGTCAAAAGTAACACTAAGGTTTTTTACTTTATTACCGAGGTCGATTTAATGCCATCCAGGTTAAGTGACTGACTAAGCAATTTCTTTTTTAAAGACTCCGGTCTTTAAGATGACAACTTCTGTCTTGTCTGAATTTAGAAGAAAAAATGTAAAGTCATCCAAGTTTTTATATCTTCAAGATATGCTTGTAGTCTATCTAACTGGTTGAGTTCATCAGGATTTATGGATAAGTAAAGCTGAGTATCATCAGCGTAACAATGAAAACCTATGCTGCCTGATAATTTTACCTATTGGAAGCATATATATAGTAAAGAGAATTGGCCCAAGTACTGAACCCTGTGGTACTCCACAATTAACCCTGGAGTTTAAAGATGATTTATCATTTACATGAACAAACTGGAATCTGTCAGACAGATAAGATTTAAACCAGCCTAGCGCTGTTCCCCTGATTCCTACAGCATATTCCAGCCTTTTTAAGAGAATATTATGATCGACTGTATCAAATGCAGCACTGAGATCTAACAGAACCAGTACAGACACAAGTCCATTATCTGAGGCCATAAGAATATCATTAGTGACTTTCAGCATAGCTGTTTCAGTGCTATGATGAGCTCTGAAGCCTGACTGAAACTCTTCAAACAGGTCATTGCTCTGTAAATGCTCACACATTTGATTAGCAACTATTTCATCAAGAATTTTAGATAAGAATGGAAGTTTGGATATAGGTCTGTAGTTTTTCAAGTCATCTCAATCAAGCAAAGGTTTCTTAAGTAAAGGTTTAATTACAGCTAACTTAAAAGCCTGTGGTACATATCCATTTACTAAAGATAGATTAATCATATCTAAAATGGGGCTGGTAATCAGAGGGAACACTTCCTTAAATAATTTGGTTGGGATTGGGTCTAACATACAAGTTGAAGGTTTAGATGAAGCTAATATTTCTGATAACTCAGGAAGCTTCACAGGATCAAAACAGTCCAAACACAAATCAGGTTCTGCAGTTATTTCCAATGTTGTCTCACTTGCTGAGGATGAAGTAATCATCTTCGGGAGTATGTCAAAGACTTTCTTTTTAATAGAATCAATTTTATTTAAGAAGAATCCCATAAAGTCATGACTGCTAAGAGTTAAGGGAATGGATGGCTCATCAGAGCTATGACTCTGTGTAAGTTTAGCAACTGTACTAAAGAGAAACCTAGGATTATTCTTGTTCTCTTCTATTAATGATGAGAAATAAGCTGTTCTGGCTTGGCGAAATGTCTTTATACTACACTAGGCTATTTTTCCAGATTAAGTAGGAATCCTCTAAGTGTGTAGAGCGCCATTTTCTCTCCAATTTTCTAACATTGTGCTTTAAAGTATGCAGCTCTGAATTAAACCAAGGAGCCTGCCTCCTATGAATGATTACCTTCTTTTTCAAGGGGGCTGCATTGTCTAATGCATCATGCAATGATAAAACACTATGAACAAAATAATCAATTTGTGAAGGGGCAGAAACAGAATTATTGCCCTCCACTGTGCTTTTCAGTGATAATGAGGAAATTAAAAGTGGAACAGATTCATAAAAGGTTGTTACAGCATCGTCTGATAATGATCTACTATAATGAAATTTTCTTTCAGGTGTGGAGTGCTCGGTTAAATTAAACTCAAAGGTTATTAAGAAATGGTCAGACAAGACAGGGTTAAGAGAAAATATTGTTATGTCTTTACACTAAATGCCATATGTCAGCACAAGGTCCAGCGAATGAAAAGGTGGGTAGGTTTGTTAATGTTTTGAGCAAAGCCAATTGAGTCTAAGATAGCATTAAACACTATATTTAGGCTATCACTTTCAGTGTCAACATGAATGTTAAAATCCCCCACTATAATAACTTTATCTGTATTTAACACTAAATCAGATAAAAGGTCTGAAAACTGATCTATAAATTGAGAGTAAGAGCCTGGTGGACGGTACAAAACAACAAACAGAAGTGGTTTTAGTGCTTTGCAAATTGGATGAGGAAAACTAAGGATTAAATATTCAAAAGAGTTGTAGCTATTGATTGGTCTGGGACTAATCAATAAATCGGACTGAAAGATGGTTGCTACTCCTCCTCCTCGCCCAGTATTTGGCAGAATGTGAAAATTTAAATAATTAGTAGGAGTTGACTCATTTATAGTAACATAATCCTCTTGCTGCAGCCAGGTTTCTGTGAGGCAAAATAAATCAATCTGATTGTCACAAATCAGGTCACTAACTAGCAATGTCTTTGAAGAGAGAGATCATATGTTCAGTAGGCCACATTTAATTGTTTTATTTTTCTTTTCAGTCTGAGTTGTTTATTTTTATGAGATTTTCCTGATTTCCTCCTTTTAGATTATTTTTTAATCTATTCAATTTTGGCCATGGGGGAGACACTGTCTTAATAGGGTAATGGGTGGGTAGCAGTACAGAAGCTGCAGAGAGTATTAAACTATGACCCTGCTTCCTGGTCTGAACCCTGGGTTGTCAGAGTTCTAATAAATTCGCCCAGATTCCTAGAAAGAAGAGCTGCTCCATCCAAAGTGAGATGGATGCCGTCTCTCCGGATCAGACCAGGTGCATATACAGGTCCTTCTCAAAATATTAGCATATTGTGATAAAGTTCATTATTTTACATAATGTCATGATGAAAATTTAACATTCATATATTTTAGATTCATTGCACACTAACTGAAATATTTCAGGTCTTTTATTGTCTTAATACAGATGATTTTGGCATACAGCTCATGAAAACCCAAAATTCCTATCTCACAAAATTAGCATATCATTAAAAGGGTCTCTAAACGAGCTATGAACCTAATCATCTGAATCAACGAGTTAACTCTAAACACCTGCAAAAGATTCCTGAGGCCTTTAAAACTCCCAGCCTGGTTCATCACTCAAAACCCCAATCATGGGTAAGACTGCCGACCTGACTGCTGTCCAGAAGGCCACTATTGACACCCTCAAGCAAGAGGGTAAGACACAGAAATAAATTTCTGAACGAATAGGCTGTTCCCAGAGTGCTGTATCAAGGCACCTCAGTGGGAAGTCTGTGGGAAGGAAAAAGTGTGGCACAAAACGCTGCACAACGAGAAGAGGTGACCGGACCCTGAGGAAGATTGTGGAGAAGGGCCGATTCCAGACCTTGGGGGACCTGCGGAAGCAGTGGACTGAGTCTGGAGTAGAAACATCCAGAGCCACCGTGGACAGGCGTGTGCAGGAAATGGGCTACAGTTGCCGCATTCCCTAGGTCAAGCCACTTTTGAACCAGAAACAGCGGCAGAAGCGCCTGACCTGGGCTACAGAGAAGCAGCACTGGACTGTTGCTCAGTGGTCCAAAGTACTTTTTTCAGATGAAAGCAAATTCTGCATGTCATTCGGAAATCAAGGTGCCAGAGTCTGGAGGAAGACTGGGGAGAAGGAAATGCCAAAATGCCAGAAGTCCAGTGTCAAGTACCCACAGTCAGTGATGGTCTGGGGTGCCGTGTCAGCTGCTGGTGTTGGTCCACTGTATTTTATCGAGGGCAGGGTCAATGCAGCTATCTATCAGGAGATTTTGGAGCACTTCATGCTTCCATCTGCTGAAAAGCTTTATGGAGATGAAGATTTAATTTTTCAGCACGACCTGGCACCTGCTCACAGTGCCAAAACCACTGGTAAATGGTTTACTGACCATGGTATCACTGTGCTCAATTGGCCTGCCAACTCTCCTGACCTGAACCCCATAGAGAATCTGTGGGATATTGTGAAGAGAACGTTGAGAGACTCAAGACCCAACACTCTGGATGAGCTAAAGGCCGCTATCGAAGCATCCTGGGCCTCCATAAGACCTCAGCAGTGCCACAGGCTGATTGCCTCCATGCCACGCTGCATTGAAGCAGTCATTTCTGCCAAAGGATTCCCGACCAAGTATTGAGTGCATAACTGTACATGATTATTTGAAGGTTGATGTTTTTTGTATTAAAAACACTTTTCGTTTTTTGGTCGGATGAAATATGCTAATTTTGTGAGATAGGAATTTTGGGTTTTCATGAGCTGTATGCCACAATCATCCGTATTAAGACAATAAAAGACCTGAAATATTTCAGTTAGTGTGCAATGAATCTAAAATATATGAATGTTAAATTTCCATCATTACATTATGGAAAATAATGAACTTTATCACAATATGCTAATATTTTGAGAAGGACCTGTAGTGAATGTTTCAATAATAGTAATCTTTCTAGCTCAGTGAGAAAGTCTTTGATTAATTCTATTACCTAAACTCAGCAATACAAATCCAAAATGTGAAAATCTGCTACCAATATGCTTAATAAATACAGACAAAAATATTTTGACTAACATTTTGTCAAAAAAATTAGAAAAGGTGCTACCAGATATTATAGAGGACGATCAAAATGGATTCATAAAAGGCAGACTGAGATTTTACATTGTAAGAAGAGTTCTTAATATCCTATATAATCAACAAGATGAGGAAGATGCAGGCATTCTTGTGCTTGACGCAAAAAAGGCGTTAGATCGAATAGAATGGCCATATCTTTTTGAAGTATGTAGTATTTGGATCTTGCATTGGATTAAACTATTACATTCTAATCCCGTAGCAGAGGTTTTGACTAATGAAACCATTTCTGAACCCTTCAAAACTAGGAGAGGATGTCCCCAAGGCTCAACACTGTCGCTATTTGTACTCATTTTAGCAATTGAACCAATGGCAATTGTTATAAGATTAAATACTTTATTACAAGGAATTAAAACTGGTAGTAAAGAACATAGAATACCTTTATTTGCAGATGATGTTATCTTATTTCTTAAACAATTAAATACCTCCTTGCCAGCTCTCTTAGATTAAATAAAGCAATCCAACCATCTTTCTGGTTATAAAGTAAACACTATGAAATCATCACTCATGCTACTTTTGGCTGAGGACAATCAAAGTATAAAACAAAGTTTAAATACTTTTAAAATGACTTCTGGGATTACTTATTTAGGTATTAAAATAGTATCCCAACTAGAAAATGTTACATTAACAAACTATAAGACATTAGTAGAAGCAACCTCAAAAGAATTGGAACTATTGTCATCTTTCCCAATATCATTTATTGGAAGAATAAATATTATAAAGATGAACATATAACTTAAATTTATGCATGTATTTCAAAACATTCCTTTGGCGCCACCTGCAGGAATGTTTATTAAAATGTCAACTATACTTAGAAGATTTATTTGGAACAAAAAACGACCTAGAATTTGCTTATCCTTATAATACTTACCTTTCAATACTGGGGGTTTGAAATGTCCTAACCTTTATCGGTATTACTTAGCAACACAACTGAGGACAATAATGTTTTAATTTTCATCCAAAAACATTCCATCTTGGATAGATATTGAATCAAGCTCAACTAAGTTACCACTAAACCTGTATAAGTATTCTGCCAATTTAAAGAAACTACAATATGAGACAAATAATCCTATAGCACAAAGTATGATAGATATTTGGTTTGTAGGAAAAAGTGGATGAATCTAAATATTTTTATGTTTAGCCCTATTTGGGGAAACACTTCATTTACACCAGAAAAGATGGATGCAGGATTCCAGATCTGGGGAAAAAAGAGTATTTGTAAAATAGGCAATCTTTTCAATGAGGGGAAAATTATGTTGTTTGAAGAAATTGTTTTGAAATTTGATATACCAAGAAAACACCTTTTCAAATTTTTACAAATAAGAAATTTTATTTTATCACAAAATCAATCTGTCCAACTGCCACCTCTCACATCTTTAGAGGAACCGGTGACAAATAATTGCTTTAAAAGAGGCTTAATTTCAAAATTTTATAAGTGGCTCCTATCTGTCTCTTCGGAAACATCAATGTCTAAACTTGATCTATGGAAAGTGGAGCTGAATACAAACATTTCAGAAGAAGAGTGAGAAATGGTATGTCTTAAAGCGCAAAAACAATCAAATACTAGCATAAAATTACATCAATACAATTGGTTAATGCAAACATGTAACTCCGATGAGGTTGAATAAATATAATACATAATAATACAATACAGTAATACATAAAAAACCTGATACTTGCTTCAAATGTAGAGTTGCTAGAGGAACATTTTCCACTGTGTTTGGGAATGTGATATAATTAAGGATTTCTGGAAGAAAGTGATGAATAAAATCAAAACAATTCTGTCTGTCAGGGTGGAGGGTTTGGAGGTAGGACCAGAGCGCAGAACATGGTGAGGAGGCTGCATGGTGAGTAGATTGAGGTTTAATGTTATAATTGCACTCAGAGTTACAAGCAAGCCAGCAGGCAGAGTTCAGAGTACATGCAGGCCATTCCAAGAACACAAGTTCAGGAGGCAAACAGAAAACAAACCACTAAGAGGAAATCAGGAAGATAACTGGGGAGTAGATGAGAGGAACCACTGGGGAACAATGAAAACTAGAGAGCTTATAAACTGAGGAAATGCAGTGTGGACCAATGACACAGGGAGGCATGTAATCAGAGGAAACATGTAAAAGGGGTGGACCAGTCTGCAGGGAGGCTGAGGGAATGTGTTAGGTTAAACTAACGAGCAGGAAGAAAGCAGGGACATGAGGAACTGAGCAAAAACTAGACTAAATAAAACCTGGGAAAACTCTGACCTAAAAGGAAAGTAAACCAACACATGAACACAAGAATCTAGAAAGTAATAAACTAATAAACAAAAAACAAAATGGCAGATCCTGACACTGTCTATAAACATGTCCTTTGATGCAATGATGATATTATTACACCTGTACCCTAAAAAATGTCAGGTGAGATTTCATCAGATTAAGTTTATAGATTTAGCGGTGTTGCAGGCCAAAAGGTTGATAGCTCGTAACTGGAAAAGATTCGAATCCCCCACAATCAGTGCTTGGATTACTGTAATGGCACAATGTATAGCGATGGAGAGAATAACATGTAATGTAAAGCTTGCAAAGTATTTTTTCCAATATAGAAGAGAGATAATTATTCAGAAAAAGAAATAAAAGGCATGACTTTCTGTTTGCTGTCTAACTGCTAACTGTGTTGCCTCTTTAAATGAGGATACAAGTATACTCTTAATAATGCTGAAGTTGTTTGCTTAACTTAAATTATGAAAATATTTGAAACTAATGTAAAGTTTAAATACTTATTTTACCTCTAATTAAGAGAAGATTAATTATTGGGAGAAAAAAAAAACAAGACAGACTTCTGTTAAGATCAGTGGATGTATCTAATGATATTCTTTGCTGTCTTAAAGTGCTAAGTGCACATCTTCTCTTAAATAGGTTGATGTTAGTTGCTGGGGAGAGTTGAAAAGACTGCAGCACTTCCTGATCTCTTAAAAAAAGTATTTTGTTTAAATGCACTAGGGTATTCAGAGCAGCATTACCTTCTCCTACAATCTGACATCCTTTCTGTATATCTTGTCACCTAGTGGACATCTGCTTCTCATTTTTGTAGGGAAGATCTGAAAGAAAAAAGATGGATAACAGAGAGAGCCGGTCGACACTCTTTGTGGTGCTGGGACAACAGAACATGATAGCCTGAAGTTTGCTGCACGTACACACACAATCACAGATACTGGAAGATTTTAAAATCTTCCAGTATCATCAATCATTTTGACAGAAACATTTTTACAGACTGGGGAGCGGCTCATACAGCAGGTGGGCGTGGACCAAAGTTTTCAGTGCTCGTGCTGCGCACAAAGGGATAAACTCACCAGCAATAGTCTTTAAGGGTGAGTCCTATACAAAATACAACTTCATTTTATGGAGTTTGGGGATTGGGCAGAAGGGATGCTGCAGGTAGCATTTGATACATCAGCCAGTACCAGTGATGTTTACATTGAGCTTGATATTGCTTCAGGTAATTATTTCTGTTAAGTTCGGAGCGAGCGAGCTATGTAACTAATTGCAGCTGAAAAACACTGACAAAATGTTCTGGTTCAGTCCACCTTTTTTTCTTCACAGTGGCTGCATTAAATGTTCCTAAATACCACTTTATGGATAGCTGGGAGTCCTCTGTTTTGTTTTGGGTCACTCTTTAAAAGTTGTGCTACAGATTGTTGCATTGAGCACTTAGTTCCACACATAAACATTCTGCATTTGTTCAGGAATAAAACAACAGTAAACTGAAGCAGCATTGTAAAGAAGAGTGGGACCTAAGTCCTCTCACTGATGTGAATAGTGAGAAAGGCATAACTGTAGATCTGTATGCCAAAATGATGTTTTGTTTTGAAATAACACACTTTTAGAAAGAGGTTGTAGTTATTTCTACCGTGACTTCAGATCTGTAATACACCCTATTAAACTGATGTAAAATATGTGCCAGGGACACAACAATTGATGCGTAAATATTTCTTGTTGAGCAACTCAAACCAGAGCGGCCAGGCTCAGTTCCAAAGAACATAACTGACACACCTACTGTACAAATACAATCATCGCCTAAGCAACGGCAGTAGTCAGATAGTCAGATAGCTTTTAAGAGTCAAAGTACACTTCACTGAGGAGCAGAAAGACTGTACTGTGCACCAGCATGATTTCTGGAAGACGCAGAATGGGACAACTGACATTTTGATCCATTTGTTCAACTTTGGAAGCATGAACACTACGCAGTTTCATTAATACTGCACTAAAAGGTGAGAAATAAAGCTTGTTTTATATAAAAGTTTGACAGATTTGCTGGTCCTTTGACCAACTATAAATGTGTCTACAGTTTGTTCTGCTATCATCCAAAAGATGGACGCAAACTAATTATATTCAGTCTGACTTTGAATAAGAAGAAATAACTTCAAGTGTAACATGGCTCAGTGAGTAGTAATAAGTAGATATTAACATGTTTGGTAGTTTTACCTAGTAAAAGCATTTAGCAAAAACATTTTTGCGGGTCATGGTTAAACATTTTTTATTTATTTATTTTTTTTGCGACACTAGAGGCCTTTATTTTTTACGACAGTAGGTAGACAAGAAAGAGGGCAAAGAGAGTGGGAGACATTCGGCAAAGGTTCGGGACTTGAACCCAGGACAGCTGCATCAATGACTATAGCCTCTGCACATGGTCGTGCGCTTAACCCCTACACCACCAGCGCCACGCCCATCATGGTAAAACATTTGCGAAATTATTTTATCACATGTCAAACTGATGTAAGTTAAGGTTTTTTTCAGATACTTATAATCGGTTACAGTTCAGTCACCTTAAAGTTTGCTCAGATACATTTTTTAAGTTGTAGTGCTTTTTTTATTTGTAACAGAATAACATGCAGTTGGCTTTGAAGTAAACAGACACACTAAGGTGTGTCACATGTTATCTGAAGAAATTCTTGTCTTGGTACAAAATTAGACTACTTAAGCTTGCACTGGCAATCTCATGAGCAGGCTAAATAAAAGATGGAACCTTCACTATATGATTTGATTAGACCTGAAATGAGTTGTTTTTTAGGTTTTTCTGCCCAGACAACCTTTGCTGTAAAATTAGATAAAACTATACTGAACTCAAGTATGAATGAATGCTGTAAACAGGTAAACAGAACAGTTGAATCACATTTATTTTCTGCTTGAGCTGCTGTTTGTGTTCATTGGATTATCGAAAACAGGCATTAGCAAAGAGCCCCGACCTGAAGAACTGGTTTTGTATGTATTCTAAAATGCCTTTGGACTCTGATTGTTCAAACATTCCTTTTAATAACACTTCTGTACGAGACAAAGTTCCTTCTTAAATATCTAAAAAATCTTCTAAAATATTTTCACTGTAAGGACTAGCTCAGAACAAAGTCACCAAGCAACAATGGATCCTGAGCAGAAGAAGCGGACCACTTCTACATGCCTTTCTGTGATGAGTGACCTCTCTAAAGATGATCCTCCAAACTTTACTGTGGATGAAAGGTGTGTTACTGTCGTTACTTCTCTTGTGTGTCTGGTGAAAGCAGGTATTATTAAAGAATGAAGATTTTTACCATCTTGTTTTTTGTTAATGTTTATTGTGGCTTCACTTCATGTATACATGTATTTTTATCTTTGCCAGGAATTCTCCGAGCTCTATGACAGATGAAATAAATGCAAGAGCCTCATACCCAACTGACCCATCTCTAAAGAGCTATAGGTCTAGGACCCCTCCACCAGATTTCAGGTTTGATCCTACAGACAACAGATGGGGCTTTTTTTTCTCCATTTTTTTAAATTGGAGTTCTGAGATGAAAACTAAGGGAAAACTGTCACACACATATGAAACTAACACCAGTTCCTCAGAGTACCTCAATGATCATGTAGAAAATGATATATCACCCATAACTATCTAATCTTCTAAGATGCCAGGGGATGCATTTTATTGTAGGCCAACTTTAACGGCTACAGAAAATTGCATCCCTCCTATTTTCAACACCAGAATTATTATTTAAGTATGAAACTCACCAGTAGCTCAGAGTACATGTGTAAATATGTAGATAAAGTGAAATCTGCTACAAGTGTCTGTTCCTCAAAGATAGCAGGGTATGCATTTTTTGGCAAGGCTGAGTTTTAGGTTGCCGAGATTTGCATCCCCCATATTTTCACCCCAAATATTGTCTCTTTTTTATGACACTCAAACCAATAGCTAAGAATACATCTATGATAAAGTAGAAAATGATTTTTTTTATTCATAAGTACTCAATTTTCCTAGAACCCAGGAGATGCATTATCTGGTAAAGAGGATTTCTAGGTTGCCACATTATGCATCACCACTCCACCCCAAAAATGATCATACAGGTGTGAAACTAACACCAGTTGCTCAGAATATATCTAAGATCACGTAAGAAAGCATATATTATTCATAAGTATTTTATTTTCCTATAATCCAGGAGATGCATTATTTGGTAAAGCTGGTTTCTACTTTGCCGCATTATGCATCACATCTCGTTTCACCCCAAACATTCTCAGACAGGCATGAACCTTGTTGCCGAGATTGACCTCCACCATCTTATGTACGTAATCCATTTGTTCTTACATATATGTGTTTTTGGAAATTGTTTATTTCAACAATTAAACTAGCATGGCACACACTTATTGTTATGTGTAGTTATGTCTTATAAGAGTTGGTTATGTTACTTTTTTAAACATTAACAATGTAGTCAAAAAAACTGCTGAAAATGAAAACTGACAATGTTCTAACCATAATTGTAAACCATCTATGAACAATTTTTAAACCTATCACCTATTTAACTTACAAAAGCATTAGTTACCACATTTTTCATATCTAGCTGCACACGTAACATCATGGGGTAAGAATGCACACATACTTAAATCAAAAACAATTTCACAATAATCTATGTACTGCACAACTGTAAAAACATTTAAACTGTTAACTTCAACCTACAGAAATACAGAAACTATCTACACAATTCACATTGATACTCCTTGTCTGTTGGAGGGTTATTCACACAGTCTTGGTGGTACCACCTATTGCAGCTGTCACAGGCAATCTGAAAAAAATAACATTGAAATTGGATATATAGTAAATTTGTGAAAAACATTATATACTGTTCTTTAATTACATGTTTCTACTACATTTTTCTTTTATACAGTATGTCATTTATACAATGTATCTTTTAAACTTGCTGTAAATGTTTTAGGACAATAAACGACTATTGCCTAATACAACAACGTCCTTGTAAAATGTTTGAAGTTGTTTGCTAGTCAACACAGACCTAGTGAGGACAAGTTTCATTTCTCCTGAAAGTTTTGCAACACAGCATCCACATGCTTCCTCAGGTTAATGTACACATGAAAATTCTCTATAACTGTCCATTAACATTCAACTTAAGAATAATTGACTATTTAGTTCAACTGTGTGGTATAAGTACTCAGTTGAAGTTGCCAATGTGAAACTGCAATGAAGTCAGACTTTATGACTGTTTTTACAACATAAAATAATTCTCTTACCCACAGAAGGTAATCTGTGTCCTCACATCCACATTGACAGCAGAGGTTCTCTAGTGATTCTATAGAAAGTAATTAGAAAGTAATTCTTCTAACATGCAAGGCATGGTAATGCTTTTTTAGTGCTCAGTTACCTCAAATGAATGCATAGTTTGCCAGTTCTAATAAAACCGTGGCCTCCTACAGCCTTATGCTCCATTCAGTTCTCATTTGTCTTATGGTTCCCTGCTTATAATTTCTGGGCTTGTACATAGATGTAATAAAACCTCTGAACTTGTTGCCTCTACGTCATATGCTTATTTGCAAATTAAGCTATCTCCTGTTTATTTCTGCTCTAACATAAAAAACATCCGTATTAGTTGTCTTCTATGCAATCCAACAGCTGACACGCCTTTTTTATTTGGTTTTAATTTTGGCAAATTTAAAATTTGTGAATTATTAAGGTGAAAAACTTTTTTTCGTTTAAAGACCTAGTCAATGTCAGTATTTGCTGTGACATGTTATTTTTGGAGCTGAACATACTGAGAAAAATGTAGTTGTTGGAGTCATCCATTTTGGTCGCACAGTTGAACATGCGCTGCTCAACAGACATCGCTGCTCTGACGTCACCCGGGATTGTAAAACACGCAGAAAATAAAGTTTCGTTGCCATTTCCAGCGTGTCTCACGGGACGACACAACGGAGGTGCATATCCGGAGAGACAAAAGCTCGCAGGCGAACTTTTGCTCCACAAGGCCATTCCCGGAAGAGCTTGAAAGCTGGAAATCTGTCTGATACAAGAAGGTCAGAAGATTCATATACCGATCGAAGACCACGCCGACACCCGGCGAAGGTGAAAAACCCACAGAGGTTTTATTTCCAAGGAGATGAGTTTCCTCCTTGTTGATTCAGTCGACTAACAGTTCTTCATCTTTTCCCCTCCTGGACGGATGAGAAGTTTACCGTTTTTTTTTCTTGAGTTGGTCACAGACGGGTGATCCCCCTCCCTCGTTTTTCTTCAGACCTAACCCAACCGGTGGAGATAAGAAGTCAACATCAAAGTAATTTCATTCTTTTTTTTGTATTAAATTGAATAGGTGCATTTGGAAGTCTGGGCAGGAAGAGGCATAGTTAAGGTGATTAAGAATAACCAGTAGTTAATCAAAGGTATCAACTTGTTGCATGCAATATTGATTGAAGTGTTTTATGCTGAGCTGTGTTTTGATTTGCTGTGCAAGCGCTGCTGAATCGTGCGTGTTCATGGCTGATCCCAAATCAGCCAGGAGTGAGAAGTTGGACTCTTAAAAGTTTTTCATTCAAAGCAACTGTGGTCTGGGCCTCGCCTGACCACTCCTTTGTTCCAGTTTTATTACTGGAGTTTTTCCACTGAGTTCCCGCCTCAGAGTTTTATGACTCTTTGTTTGAGATTTGGGGCAATCAGCTGCTAGAGGCTAAAGGGGCGTGGCCCCACCGTTTTAACAGCTGATCACTGCAATCGAGACATCAGCACACCAGGAGGACTTCTCTTTCCATTTAACCCAAATTACACATTTTGTCCATAAAACTGCTGGTTTGATCTTCATAGACACTCAATGTGCATATATTTTTCTTTTATTATTATTGTTATGTAGTCATTTTTATTCCCTTTGTGTAGAATAGTGCTTGTTAGTTAGGTGAAGGTTTTTGGACCAGAATAATGGTATAACAGAATTATTTGGCTTCAATAAATCTTCATATATATATATCACATATATATATTAGAGACTATAGCCTAAGCCAAACTTAGGTGCGTAATGCATAGCCGCCAGGTCCCTACCATCTGAGGTCGGTCATGAGAAGACCTTAGTATTGGTCCAGCAGGCATGCACCTACTTCACAGTAGGGAGAACAAGTCTGATACACTGCTGATTTTGCAGGTTTTCCCACTTGCAAAGCATGTAGAAGTCTTACATTTTTATCATAGGAGTATGGCACACAGAAAAAAATGAAAATTCTTTCCCTCGCCGGAATTATTCCTGCATTGTACAGTATATAAACCTTTGAGAAATATCATGAGAAAGACTACAAACTTAAGAAAACCCTAAATCCACTGGTGGACATTACCTGTGCAATGTTTCATGCAGCTGAGGTAAACTAAAGCAAAGTTAAAGAGGTTTTAGTAAAGACATTAGTAGACGTTTTTACTTTTGACACCATATGGCACATTTCAGCACAATTCGGCACCATCTGCAAAAGTGGAGATTTCTTGTGTTTTTACTTGAAAAATGTAATAAACTACTTTTTACATGTCTAAAACAGCCTGTTTTTGATTTTTTTCTTTTTATTGCCCACATCTATTTTTTAATAATTTTCAATAGAACAAGAAAAATGCTATGTTGAATCATACTCGAGCACATTTATTGAACAGGAAGCACGTAGTCGTCTTGCAATCAGAAGGTTGTGGGTTCGATACCAGCTTACTCCTGCCATATGTCGATGTGCCCCTGGGCAAGGCACTTAACCTCAAGTTGCCTACCGATCTGCGTATCGGTGTATGAATGTGTGAGCGTTAGTGAGTGCAATTGGGTGAATGTGGCTCTAGTGTAAAGCGCTTTGAGCGGTCTGTATGACTGGAAAAAGCGTTATATAAGTTCAGTCCATTTACCATTTAAAAATAAATAAATAAATCTTCGCAATAAAATACGTAACAGCATCGCTAAAAATAAAATAACATCAATTATGTTATTTTATTTTTAGCGATGCTGTTACGTATTTTATTGTGAAGATTTATTTATTTTTTTTACACTGGTGCTTCCTGTTCAATAGATGTGCTCCAGTATGATTCAACATAGCATTTTTCTTGTTCTATTGATAATTATTAAAAAATAACAACTAGGAATGAATGTATGTGTACACAACAACTTTGTTTACCGGGCAGGTGGGGGTGGATGTGTAGGGGCTACTTACAGATGCAAACATTTCAGTACTATCTTCCACTGTGTGGCTTACAAATCCATTTATTACAGGATATCACTTAGCACTAGTGTAAAAAAGAAAATCAATCTTTAAAAGTATTTCACAATAAAACTAAAATTACATACCTTTCAAGCGGTAGAACTGCATAATCCAGCTCATCAGTGAACTTGTCGGGATAAATAAGGTCTTCGTCTTCAGATGAGAAATCCTCTGCACAGACCTCAGTACCGCAGTCCATTGTAATTAGGTCCAAAGCTTCAGCGACAGTGTTGAAATTTGTGCGGGAAACCATTGCGTTTAAAAAAAAACACGCGAACACGCGAAATGATAACCACAGCACATAAACAGCCAGAGGTAGGAAGATCTGGTGCATAACCGCTGTAGCAACTGCGCCTTGCGGTACAGCGTGCTCAGTGTTTATACTAACAACCTACATTACACACACCAATAACTCGAGTTTGGTTTGGCCAAATTGCACAAATTACCCCTCCTTTTCGTCCTTAGAGCCACTAGAATAAAGTTATCTCCACGTCTTTCACACCAATCAGGAAGCAGAGGCTGAGACTTCTGGTGAATTTATTTTGTAGAGTGCGTTTACTTCCTGCATTTTTCTGATTCAACTGCTTGTAGTTTTTACTGTGTTTGGTGTTCATAGAAATGGTTTATATCCACTTTTAGCCAAGCGTCTGATGTTTCAGAGGATACCACACATGTCTATGTTTAAGTAAGGGAAGTCAGTCAGTCATATTCTACCGCTTATTCCATAGTGGGTAGTGGGGGAGCTGGTGCCTATCTCCATCAGTCTATGGGCAAGAGGCAGGGTATACCCTGGACAGGAAAACTCCATGCAGAAAGACCCCCGGCCGGGAATCGAACCCAGGACCTTCTTGCTGCAAGGCAACAGTGCTACCAACTGCACCACCATGCAGCCAGTAAGGGAAGTTTGAGCAATAAACATAGGGGAAGCTCCAGGTCCTTTTTTTCTGTTTCCGAAGGGGTTGGGGCTTAAGGGGTTAGGAAGCCCTTCTGTTCTCCACTCATTACCTGTATTAACTGCACCTGTTTGAACTCGTTATCTGTATAAAAGACACATGTCCACACAATCAATCAAACAAACAAACTCCAACCTCTCCACAATGGTCAAGACCAGAGAGCTGTGTAAGGACATTAGGGCTAAAATAGTAGACCTGCACAAGGCTGGGATGGGCTACAGGAAAATAGCCAAGCAGCCTGGTGAGAAGGCAACAACTGTTGGTGCAATTATAAAAAATGGAAGGAGGTCATAATGACGGTCAGTCTTCCTCAGTCTAGGGCTTCCATGCAAGATCTCATCTCACGGGGGATCAATGATCATGAGGAAGGTGAGGGATCAGCCCAGTTGAAGTTTGCCATTGACCATCTGGATGATCTAGTGGAGAAATGGGAGAGGGTCATATGGTCTGAAGAGACAAAAATAGAGCTTTTTGGTTTAAATTCCACTTGCCGTCTTTGGAGGAAGAAGAAGGATGAGTACAACCCCAAGAACACCATCCCTACTGTGAAGCATGGATATGGAAACATCTTTCTTTGGGGATGCTTTTCTGCAAAAGGGATAGGACGACTGCACCGTATTGAGGAGAGGATGGATAGGGTCATGTATTGGTAGATCTTAGCCAAACAACCTCAGTAAGGGCACTGAAGATGGGTCCTGGCTGGGTCTTCCAGCATGACAAGAACAAGCACACAGCCAAGGCAACTAAGAAGTGGCTCCATAAGAAGCATCTCAAGGTCCTGGCCTAGCCAGTCTCCAGACCTGAACCCAATCTAAAACCTTTGGAGGAAGCTGAAAGTCAATATTGCCCAGCGACAGCCCCAAAACCTGAAGGATCTGGGGGAGATCTGTATGGAGGAGGGGATATTTGTTTTAGCCGTCACTCACATTTCAAGAGTACCTATGATAAAAATTAAAGAAACATGTGGGGAAGACTCCTGCTCTTGCCTTGCCCTCACATGGAAAAAGAAACGTAGCAAACAAAACAGTGGTTTTCTCACTTCAAAATGCTGACGCCCTTATAGACAACTTCTGATGCAAATAAACTGTAGGGCATAACTCTGACCATGGTCTAAACAGTCAATTTGTAAGTCAAAAATAAACATGAAATACTGTCCCCTGAAACAATGTATAAAACATGTAAAATGAAAACACAATATAGAGCGGGACATATAAACAATGTGTAAAGGTCAACACAACCTGAATAGCATAATGCTCAAGGGGAGTCGGACCTACATTAATTAACCGTCTTCACTACCCTTTGCTGAGATTATATTCTTTTCAACGTGGTCCAGGGCTTTATTTGCGTCTGCAAACTCTTTGTCCTCACCGCAAGTAATCCAAAGCTGTGGAGCAAAAAGTAACCCATAGCAAACAGCCTGCTGGTTGCAATGAATCTTCCTTACCTCTGTGAACGCCACCCAGACCTTGGCCACATTCGCTGTGTAATCAGATGTGATATTGATCGTGTGTCAAACCTTAATACATTTTCAAAGTATTTCTTAATATTTGTAGCTTGGCTACAGTAACTTGGAGCTTGTCGCCTGACTTCTTCCCGCACCGTGTCCAGCTGCAACACCTCCATGAGCGGTTTAGTAACCGCTGTGGTACAGCTAGACTCTGATGTCTCGGGAACTCCAAGGATCCACACATTGCACCTTCTTGTATGCTCATCCTTGTCCTCACACTTCTTTCTGAGCTCGTTTATCTCGTCTTTCAGTTCCATCATTGTGCTACGCAGAGCAACAACCTCATCAGACAACTTCATCAGCTGTATCTTTAGCATCGTTAACATTCAGTTTAACCTGGTCCAGGTCAGCATGAAGTAATGCTGTGCCTTCAGAATGATTTTTATTAAGCTTAATACTTACTACTCTAACTAGTGCATTTCTTACATGCATATCCTTTGGAAGGTCTGAGTTCCCTGATGCTGACTTCTGCAGGAGTGTTGTATGCCTCTTTTCCATTCACGGTTCCAGCACCACACAGCTCCACTCCATTTGATCTCACTCTGCTCCACACAACTGGAGTTATGTCTTGAAGCCCCACCTCCAGCTATCAGTGTGCTGCGCTGTGCTGCTACTAATCCTTGCTGTTTTATAGTTTGTTGTGAGCCTACCAAACATGAAGTAAGTACAAACATGCAAAATAAAATAAACACTCACCGTAGCACATCATGTCCTCCAACAATTGAACCACCATCGTCACGGCTTTCGGTTTGACTTGCTATGGCCATTGTGGTCCTTAATATTAGTAGTTCTTAATCTGGAAAAAAAAACCATGGGGCAAGTCCTGCAAAATCCTTTTTGCCTGTCTGATTACGTTGCCCTCACCATAATCAGACCGGCAAAAACATTACCTTGGATTGAGTCAAAAGAAATCTCCTTAATCTTTTGGGCATGTTTCAAGGAAAGGGGTTTTAAAGTGTCAATTTTGTGCTTTTTCTTACAGTTTCTTCAATGACTGCATTCTATAAAGACCAAATGCACTTTGTTTTGTAATTATATATATTTTTTTATCTGTTTACAGTAATGTGATCACCCCCGCAAGCCTTCTCCCTGTTGGTGGGCTGCTGACAACAACAGTAGGTGTTCTCTTAATACCAATGTATGTTCGAAAAAGTCTGTGGAAATATCCTAAAATTTTTTTCCTTATATTTCATCTTTTCTAGGAGGAATATAACTCTGCACTTCCACATCTAATTGAAGACTGGACTAAGGACCAAGTTAAAGACTGGCTGGTCATTAAACTGAGAGTATCAAAAGAACTTGCACAGAAACTTTATGACCAAGAGCTTACAGGAGCTTGCCTGGACTCTTATGAGAAAGAAGACTTGTTAGAGCTAGGTGTTCCTCCAGCACCAGCAATTCAAATCATTAGGCAGGTCAAGAAGTTTAGGAAGCAATCAGAGGCATTTGTGCCAGCTACTAGAGCTGCAGAAAGCGAACCCCATCTAAGAGATAATGCAGATATATCAGGAAATGTTGATGAATCAGCAGAAAATGAGACCGTGTCATCAGATTCAGGAATACAAAGTTTAAGTTCTTCAGTAAGGATGTTAAAGATGGCAAGAGACCGAATACGATCTTTAATAGATAAGAATACAGCTAAAAGACACACTTTTATTCCAGCTCCCGACTGTTTAGAAGCTCTACAACCACAGAGTGTATGTCAGATTCGGCCCTTTGATAAAAGTAACTTCCTAAACTTCTACATGGAAAATGACATTCTTCCTCCAATGGCAGGTTCAAGTAATCTCATTGACCCTGTTCATGAGTACCACCTCCTGCCAAATGTAAATAAAGTAAGCGAAAGGGAGATCCTGCATGAATTCACTAGGGAAGTATTTATTTTTGCTGCCAGCTGCATGAATTCACGAACCAATGGAACAATCCATTTTGGAGTCAACAGACAACTAGAGCAACATGGTCAAGTCGTTGGGCACATGATCACCTCTTTCAATAAGTACAATGAGGCTTTTGAATCATCTCTGAAGGATTTTTTTGAAGAACAGTATGTGAATGTTGCTCGACTGTGTATCAGGCCACCAAACTTCATACAAGTTTGCCATCAAAATGGAACAGCTTCAGAAAAATGGGTGATTGAGGTTGATGTAGTCCCAGCATATACACAGACACAGGAATATCTTTTCTATACTCAGCTGGGTATTACATCAACTGAAGAGAAACATCAGTGCAAAACTCTATGTCTGTTTGTCAGGGAAGGTCCACGGTCTGTCAACATTTTAGCAGATACTAATCCGCGAATAGGTCAAGAGAAACAGAAAAACCTAACTGAAAATGTCAAGAACTTGGTGTCAGCTCGTAAGACGGCAGAAAAAAACAGGGCAAAATGTGGCTCACAAAGCTATCAGGGGCAAAGGCTAAAGCAGCTGATAACACGTGGAAGAGATGCTCTTGAGAGTTCCCTTCAGGTTATTGTAGTTACTGAAAAATGTCACCCAGGCCAGCTGGAGCATATGGATTTTCTAAAAGAAATATCTCTGTTTGCTGTACTGGAGTTTGACCCAGAGTCTGATTTAAGTGGAACATGTCGTTTTTACAGAAGAGATCGTATTGCCAATCTACACTACCCACATTTGTACACCAATCTGGATAGTTTACCTACACTTATGGAAAAGCTTAACTTGTTTAAGCAAACCAGTTGGATTTTCTGCAATGGTCGACTGAATGAGGAGAGCAAAGAAGACAAGCCACTAGCACCCAATGAATGGCTTAAGAGGCGTTCAGGTGACATCAGTAACATGATTGCTTTGCTTTGCAATCCAGATGTAATTTCAAAAGACAGACTGCTGGTAATTTTTATTCTTCATTCAGCTATAACTGACCTGTCAAATCCTATTTTGGAAACATTCTGTGCAATCTATCGTACACTGGAGGGGGCTGACAATGTGCTGTGCATTTGCAGAGATTCAGGAGTATTCATTCACTGGAAGCAGCTGATAGATGTGCGTTGTAAGGAAGACATCTCCAGCAAATGCATCTATGAACTGAGCCTGAATGAAATATCCAGTACAGTAAAAAAACTTAAAGAGCCACAAACACAGTCTTCTCAGAGATACCTGCCTTCCACAGGCTTAAGCTCAGTACTGCTGACAAAAAAAGATGAGGAACTTTTCACGGTTTTGGACATTTTGAGTGAAAATGAATGTGAAAACACAGAAATAGAAAGTTCAGTTTCCTTTGATGAATTTAATAAGAAAACAGAGGAGGATTTTTATAGAGGTGGACAAGTAACATGGTGGAACTTTTACTTTTCTGAGCTGAGAGGCAGTCTGCCATTTATCAAGCGAGACAAATACAATGAGTTGTATGACCTGATCATGCCTGTTGAAGGCTACACATCTCCATGTGTCATGATCAACCTCTTCCATCCACCAGGGTGTGGGGCAACGACTCTAGCAATGCATGTTCTTTGGAACTTGAGAAGAAAATTCAGATGTGCTGTCGTAAAAAACAACAGGGCGACAAATAATGACATTGCAGCTCAAGTCATTGACCTGCTCACGTATGGAAAACAGGATCAGCCAGGCTACACACCTGTCTTCCTCTTAGTGGACAACTGGGAGGATGTTGAGGACCTCAAGCAGTGCATCCTTAATGTTGCTGGCGAAAGGTGGCAGCAGAACACTCTCATGGTTATCATTCTGAACTGTGAGAGAACTCATTTTCCTGCTGAGAGCTCCAGAAATAGCAACATTCGAAACGTGTTCATAACCAACAAATTATCCTCCAAAGAGCAGAGCTTGTTTTCTGGAAAACTTCAGCAGTTGAAGACTGATCACAAGAAGCCTGAAACCTTTTATGCTTTTATGATCATGACAAATAATTTCAGTGAGGATTACATCTCAAACATTGTGAGCAACATTGTTAAAGATCTTAATGCCACCACCCAGCAGGGCAGGCTCCTCTCTTTTCTGGCTTTGTTGAACACTTTTGTGAATGGATCCTACATGTCACTCTCTTTGTGTGAAAAGTTAGTTGGTATAAGGAATGCCTTTCAGAAACAAGAGACTCTTGATGATAAAATGAATCCATATTCCACACTGCTGTTAACATTCAGTGTTGAAGAGCATGGCTTCTATCAAGCGGTCCGATTCTTACACCCAATGATCGCCAGCAACTGCCTTCAGATACTCGAACAAAAACACAAACACTCCCTGGCAGAGATAACCATTGACATTTTATACTGTGACGAGGTCTATAAATCCTGCATGGGAAAGGATTTCCTTGTTCAGAACATTCAAAGCATGCTCATTTCACGCCACAGAAAAGAACAGGGGGATGATAGAGATACATTGTTTTCTCCTTTAATTGAAAAAATACATGAAGGTGAAGGGTCAGAAAAAGTTAAAGAGCTTTTAGAGAAAGCTATAGGGAGGTTTGACAGAAGTGCAACACTTCCACAGGCACTGGCAAGATATTTCTATTTGAAAGAAAAAGATTTTGTGGTTGCCCTACAATGGGCTTTAGATGCACGAGGTAAAAATTCTAATTCCTATATTGCAGACACAGTAGGACAGGTTTACAAGAGCCAACTGAAAAAGAAAATTGAAGATTCTGATCCTGTAACTTCTGAAGCTCTTAATGAATGCTTGATCCTGGGCTCCAAAGCTGCAAAAGCCTTCCAAGAGTCGCAGGAGCTGGCCAAAAAAGATGAACCAGTAGACCCATTAGATCACCACAATAGAAAGAGGGCAAAGTCTTACAACACATCAGGTTATGTTGGAGAGACAGAAGTTATAATGATACTTCTTGACCTCATTAGAGGACTCCCTCTTTCTCAGAACAAAGACAGACATCAAACAGATAAACTGTTACAGATTCTCAAAGGTCACCACACAATAAAAGGTTTACATTTTGATCACAGGAACACAGCCACTGCCCAGTTTGTGGATGTCTTGGAACACCATGAGAGATTTTTGATCTCTTTGAAGCCGAGGCTGAAGGAAATATTTAGCTTTTTTGAGAATTACTTCACATACCTGAGGCCTAGATCACAGGAAAGGGTAATAGCTGATGATAGAAACAAAAAGAAGTTATCAGAGTATTTCAAAAAATACTTGCAAATATTCAGTGGTTCAGAACAAGAGAAAACATCTGAAAAAGCCAGTAACCCCAATCTGAGTCTACACCAGGAGATACAGGACCAGAGGTTTTATCTGGAAAAAAAGCGAGCAGACTCATTTGCTGGACTTTTGCAATGTTTGAGTGACAAAAATGGTGTAGAGATGGAGCACATCCTCAGAAAATGGAAGTTTATCTTCAAGAGCACCCCTAAAAGATCTGTATCAGACACAGTTAACTTCATCTTGGCAAACATAGTGATGCACAGCATCAAACCATCTTCAAAGGAACTGAAAAAATATGAAGAGTTGGTTGACCTTCTGAACGAGGAACTACAAAAGGAGGGTACAAACTCAAATTCGACTGAGATGTACTACCTGTCCATGTTGCTAATGTGGCCAACTAAAGATAGAACACTGGAAAGCCTTTCAACATACAAAGATATCACAACATATTTCACATCAGGCAAGAAATCGTTTCACCGACGCTTTTCCTACATGTTTCCAACCCGAACTGCCCTAGCTCATTTCTTTCTTGGCAAATCCACTGGACTAAGGAGAATGGTCTCTAAAGTGAAGCTTGATCGAAGCTTGATTGATCATGTTTTAAAGCAAGAGTCTTGCAGTGGTCAGAGCAGTCAGCCTCGCACCCTGCACCATCTTTGGCAGAGTGGAGCAGCTTGGAATGAACCAGAAGTGGAAAAAGAGCTGTTAAGGGTTCAAGGAATTTCTGAAAATAGAGATATATACGTCAACTATGGAGGCAACCTAAAAATTCCTGTCCGCCCAGCTTACCTGGGAGACATCCGCAGTGGATGCAGTCGGGAACAAATATCTTTCTATCTTGGTTTTACAATGGAAGGTCCTGTAGCCTACAATATTAAATATCTCACTGCTCAGTGAGGCAGTAATAAGTAAATGGTATAAATGTAACAAATTTTACAAAAACACTGCAAGAACTCCAGAAACTGGTAAAAGTGGTAAATCATGTAATTGTCAACCAGAGCATATTAAGAAAACATTGAGGAGTCACTATAAATGTTTATTTGACCAGGATTTCTTTTTTTGCAAACCATTTTTTCTCTATACTCTATAAACTTTGTATATATATTTTTTTTTTTACCAGAGGTTTTTTAGTTCTGGGCTTTTGAGAACTTGGAGTTAGTCTTTTGTAAACATTTCTGGGTTGTAGACTACTTAAGATAATTTATCATGATTTATTTTACTTTTTGATGCATTTTACTGTGAAACAGTTTTGTTTTATGAAAATAATATTTAGGTTGGATGGAACTGTTAGTCTAGCCTATATGTAGGATTTAAATATTAAGAACCAGGATTACATAATGTTCTTTGTTTTGTGCATTAAAATAAAATGTATAAAAGTCAAACAAAATGGCTTTTTAAGTTTGACAAGATTTTTACCTTTGTTACTATCAGTAAGGTTATTATTGTAACTTTTGACCTGATTGGATGGAAACATTTATACTTTTTGGTCACTTGTAGACCTGCCCAGAGCCTGGACCAGGACAGTTTGATAATTTAGGCCTTAGCTGTCATTTTAGCGGATTTTTATAAAAACAATTTTATGGACTTCCTTTACCTTATGTTATCACTGCTTTTATTTGTTTGGGGGTTTAGGCCTTGCTGCGATTCCCTGTGATGGGTGTGCTCTGGTGGGGGTTTGGGGGGATTGCCCTGCATTTTTGGAGGCTTGATTTTTGTGTGCATAACTTTTTTTGTTTTTTGTAGACCGTGTCCTGGATAGTGCATTGTTGCATTCTGTCAATTTTGCTTTGAGGGTGTTATGGCCCCCTCTCAAGTTGAAGGAGGGAGAACACACAGGACAACCATAATAAAATGTCAGTCTTTGTAAGTGTGGTACTATGGGATTTATTTTTCTCTTTTAAAAAAAACAGACCCCAAAAGGGTTGAACAACCTGTGGGGGGGGGGGGAAAGGGGCGGTTAGGTTGTGCCAAATCAAAGAAATAAATAAAACAAAACAGGGCCTAACTGTCACCTAAACTAAGCCAGAAGAAATAGAGGAAAAGAAAGCTCTGCTATTCTAGACTAACAAAACAAGCCAAAAACATTAGATGGGTGGCACCAACCTACTTACCTAGTGTGTATAACAGAGAAAAAACTACATGATGGAAATATACAGGGTACCCCAAACTTACCTAGCCCACAAACTCCCACCACAAACCTTGAAATAATGCTGGAGAACAAAGCATGTGCCAAAAAGCCAGCCAGGTGAAGCCACACCCCCTGCCCTACAGGTGAGCAGTTTATGTAGAGCTGCCTGATCGGCTCCCTCAAGCCAATCAAGGCAAATTGGCATCACCCTGCCACCCTGCACTCTAAACCTGTGAGAGACAGGAGACACAAGGGGGGAGAAAAACACACAGTCCAGCAGACATGTAACAGAGGGTGTCCACTCTTGGTAGGGTGGCAACCCACTGCTGAGGGATGGACATAGATGGTAAATTGTTGGGGCTGAGTTGCCTTGTAGATTGACATGTGGGGTGCTCAGGGGCCTTTGCTAAGCATGCATTCTGCCAGGGCTGTTGCTCAATACCATGTAAACTCTAACATTATTGGCAGATGGCAGTTGCGGTCTTAGAATGAAACTATCTCCAGGCTTTGCAAGGATTTCGGGGGAGCAGTGATCTGTTGGCTGTTGGAGGGTCCCTTTCTTTGGCTGTGATTGGTAAGAAGTTGTTTCTGTGGGCGGTGGCCCATGAAGTTTGCTAGGTCTTGGTCCTTGGCCACCTAGTGATATGCTCTGTTTTCTGGCCTCACATCCTTTCTGTGTTGAACATGGAAATCGTTACTCTTGCCCCTATAAGGTAAATGTGACTGAATGGGAAGAGTAGTCATCTTGTAATCAGAAGGTTGTGGATTTATTTTCTGCTTCCTCTCGTGCCACGTGTCAATGTGCCCATGGGCAAGTCAATTAACCACAAGTCATAGATAATTCTAATAAGTTGTGGCAGATGGCCGCTCACACTGAGCCTGGTTCTGCTGGAGATTTCTTCCTGTTAAAAGGGAGTTTTTCCTCTCTACTGTCGCTACATGCATGCTCAATATGAGGGACTGCTGCAAAGTCAATGCCAGTGACTGTCCACTGTCTCTACATGCTCATCCAGGAGGAGTGAATGCTACAAATCACTGACTGGATGCAACCTGCTGGGTTTCCTTAGAAAAACTTTTTATCCAATTTGAATAAATAATTAACTTTGACTGCACTGTTCAATGGTTAGGGCTAATTGGAATGTATGTACCTGACTGTTGTGTAGTGCCTTGAGACAACATGTGTTGTAAATTGGCGCTATATAAATAAAACTGAATTGAATTGAAAATAATTAGTGAATGAATTTTCGCACATTTGTGAGTATGACTGGGTAAACGTGGTTCCAGTGTAAAGTGCTTTGAATGATTCAATTCAATTTATTCAGTGTCTACTCACAAGGCACTTTACAAAGTCAGTTCAATTGAATCATACAGATTTCAAGTTGGGTACATGATCAGTATCACTTGAACGACTAGAACAGTTCATATTTTTTTCGCTTTAGATGGATGAGAAGTTTACAGTTTTTTTTGAGTTGATCATGGACTTGTGATCCCCCCCCTCCCTTGGTTATCTTCAGACCTGACCCATCCTCAACTGGTGGAGATAAGAAATCAACGTCAAAGAAATGTCATTCTTTTTTTTTTAATTAAATTGGATAGGTGCATTTAGAGGTCTGGGCAGGAAGAGGCATAGTTAAGGGGATTTAAAATCACCAGTAGTTAATCCAAGGTATCAACTTGTTGCATGCCATACTGATTGACATGTTTTAAGCTGAGCTGTTTTGATTTGCTGTGCAAGTGTGTTTGCTGTCCAGCTGATCCCAAATCAGCCAGGAGTTAGAAGTTGGACTTTTAACGTTTTTCCATTCAAAGCAGCTGCGGTATGGGCCTTGTGGCCTGACCACTCCTTTGTCCCAGTTTATTACTGGAGTTTTTCCACTGAGTTCCCGCCTCAGAGTTGTATGACCATTTATTCGAGATTTGGGGCAATCAGTTGCTAGAGGCTAAAAGCACAGCCCACCGTCTACCAGCTGATCACCGAAAATCGAGACATCGGCACACCAGGAGGGCTTGTGTTTCCAGGTTAACCCAAATTGCACATTTTATCCATAAAACTGCTGGTTTGATCTTCATAGACACTCAATGTGCATATATTTTGTATTATTATTATTATTGTTAGGTAGTCATTTTTATCCCCTTTGTGTAGAATCGTGCTTGTTAGTTAGGTGAAGGTTTTTGGGCCAGAATAATAATTATATCAGGGCTATATGGCTTCAATAAATTTTCACATATATATATATATATATATATATATATATATATAAGAGAAGTGTTTGTGTTTATTTTGTGCAAGAGTGATTTATCTGTCAAAATAAGGTGAAAGTTCCCGCACCTTCTATGAAGCGTTTGAATAAACAGGTGTTAATGACTCTATTTAACATATGAAAAGCGGCTGGCAACAGCAGTAGCCCCACGTGGGTACTCAGTCATTGGATGGATCAGCTGACATCATCAATCACTAATCACACGATTGGCTGTCATTCTATAGGTAGATCTGTCTCTTTTGGACACCCTGATAATAATCCTGTATCAAAAATACAGGCCTTACTCAAAACTGTTTTCATATAATTCAACTCATGTTTTTCATTCATCCTGGGCTAATGATCTAACCAACTGGTCCTCAATCCTGCTCATCAAGTACCCCTGTCCTGCTTGTGTTAGGTGTCACCTTGCTGCCACACATCTGTCTAACATGAATGAGGCTTCTGCAACACTGCAATCATTTGTATGCTGAAACAGAGACCCCTACATGCAGGGCAAGGGTTATTGAAGTCCTGAATATACAGGTCCTTCTCAAAATATTAGCATATTGTGATAAAGTTCATTATTTTCCATAATGTAATGATGAAAATTTAACATTCATATATTTTAGATTCATTGCACACTAACTGAAATATTTCAGGTCTTTTATTGTCTTAATACGGATGATTTTGGCATACAGCTCATGAAAACCCAAAATTTCTATCTCACATTAAAAGGGTCTCTAAACGAGCTATGAACCTAATCATCTGAATCAACGAGTTAACTCTGCACACCTGCAAAAGATTCCTGAGGCCTTTAAAACTCCCAGCCTGGTTCATCACTCAAAGCCCCAATCATGGGTAAGACTGCTGACCTGACTGCTGTCCAGAAGGCCACTATTGACACCCTCAAGCAAGAGGGTAAGACACAGAAAGAAATTTCTGAACGAATAGGCTGTTCCCAGAGTGCTGTATCAAGGCACCTCAGTGGGAAGTCTGTGGGAAGGAAAAAGTGTGGCAGAAAACGCTGCACAACGAGAAGAGGTGACCGGACCCTGAGGAAGATTGTGGAGAAGGGCCGATTCCAGACCTTGGGGGACCTGCGGAAGCAGTGGACTGAGTCTGGAGTAGAAACATCCAGAGCCACCGTGCACAGGCGTGTGCAGGAAATGGGCTACAGGTGCCGCATTCCCCAGGTCAAGCCACTTTTGAACCAGAAACAGCAGCAGAAGCGCCTGACCTGGGCTACAGAGAAGCAGCACTGGACTGTTGTGGTCCAAAGTACTTTTTTCAGATGAAAGCAAATTCTGCATGTCATTTGGAAATCAAGGTGCCAGAGTCTGGAGGAAGACTGGGGAGAAGGAAATGCCAAAATGCCAGAAGTCCAGTGTCAAGTAGTGTCAAGTACCCACAGTCAGTGATGGTCTGGGGTGCCGTGTCAGCTGCTGGTGTTGGTCCACTGTGTTTTATCAAGGGCAGGGTCAATGCAGCTAGCTATCAGGAGATTTCGGAGCACTTCATGCTTCCATCTGCTGAAAAGCTTTATGGAGATGAAGATTTCCTTTTTCAGCATGACCTGGCACCTGCTCACAGTGCCAAAACCACTGGTAAATGGTTTACTGACCATGGTATCACTGTGCTCAATTGGCCTGCCAACTCTCCTGACCTGAACCCCATAGAGAATCTGTGGGATATTGTGAAGAGAACGTTGAGAGACTCAAGACCCAACACTCTGGATGAGCTAAAGGCCGCTATCGAAGAATCCTGGACCTCCATAAGACCTCAGCAGTGCCACAGGCTGATTGCCTCCATGCCACGCTGCATTGAAGCAGTCATTTCTGCAAAAGGATTCCCGACCAAGTATTGAGTGCATAACTGTACATGATTATTTGAAGGTTGACGTTTTTTGTATTAAAAACACTTTTCTTTTATTGGTCGGATGAAATATGCTAATTTTGTGAGATAGGAATTTTGGGTTTTCTTGAGCTGTATGCCAAAATCATCCGTATTAAGACAATAAAAGACCTGAAATATTTCAGTTAGTGTGCAATGAATCTAAAATATATGAATGTTAAATTTTCATCATGACATTATGGAAAATAATGAACTTTATCACAATATGCTAATATTTTGAGAAGGACCTGTAGATCCATTGATCTATATCTGAATAAAGGACATGAGGCACATGCTTGACTTTATATAAAAATAAAAAAAATCGAAATTAAACATGAAATTTCACAGAAGAGTTAAAAAACTTGTCCAGTTCTGGACCATGTGAAAGTGGCGTTCGTGCAGATAGGTCCCCAATGTGCAGATGCCTGTGATGAGTCAGACTGTACTTTGGGTCCGCCTCCAGTCTCCTCTGTAACTTCAAACAGAGGTCACTGAACTCCTGGCTGCAGAAACTTGGGGGCCGCACAATCCAACCAGACGCCCCCTCGAAGCTGCCATTTTCCTCATCTGACATAAGATCAGCGGTGACCTCTTTCTAAAATGCATGCTCCTCTGCTTTAAGCACACAACCTGCCCTCGCCTCCAGCAGCTGAAAACACAGAACAGACAGTCATTATCAATGCATCAAAGAATTGTCATTGTAAGCCATAATTAACTTTTTTGGTTAAAATGCACATAATACGCAGACAGAAAATAAAAAAAGATCCTTGTTACAGTAAAAGTATAAAGTAGCAGCAAATGTTTATGTAAAAAATTTTTCAAATCATGTATAATTTTCTTTCTACTTCACAATTATTTACCACTTTGTTTTGGCCTTTCACATAAAATTCCAAAAAATATATTTATGTTTGTGGTTGTGCCAGAGCAATCCATGAAATGGATAGATAAATGTTCCAATGCCATTTTGTAATTATTAAGAAGTTGCAATGTAAGTATAAAGTTGTAAGTTTTAGCTTTGCTCATACTTTGTTAGCTTATTTAATTGGGTAAAATATTTGAATTACTGTTATTGTTATGGAGTTTAAAAATTTAGATCACCTGCATGAATAAAGGTTAAACAAAAAAGGTGCATTACAAATACATAGAAATCTAATAATAATAATAATAATAATAATAAGTAGTTGAAGTATAAATTGCTTTCTTTAGAAATACATTTAGATAGCCTCCATAGAGTACATGATGTGTGATGTCATGTGGGAACTATTCAAACCTTGTTATGCTTCCTATGAGAAAAGTTGGAAAAAAAATAAAATAAAATTGCTTGGTGAATTTATTGTAATCTCACCATGATTCTTTGCGTTTTCGGTTTAGAAATGACCAAGCCTTACCACAATGTTTGGGTTGTTTTGGCACCTTTTCCTCTGCAGCTCTTCGGAACACGAGGCCTTGGACTCAACGACTAAACGACTCAAGGACTAAACCACTCAGTCTCTCATTACAAGTCACCGAATCATCGCGGACCCACGCTAACTGCTGGCAGACTTTGGTAGCAAACTGAGTCATCTGGCGAGACAACCCAGTCATTGTAGCAAACAGTGTCTTTTCGTCAATGGCGGTGTTACTTCGGGTCCCCGTCAGATACGGTTTCCCCTACATCTCCTTCCCGCCCAGGTGGCAAAAAGCACGTGTGCTTGTTGCACGCTCGGAATCGCCATGCTGTGCTCGCGCCACAGGGAAACTACGGTAACTCTGAAAGCTCAAACATCATGTTTCAGAGAAGTCAATCTACAGTTGTTGAGCTAGTGTGCTCTCAGATAAACTGATTTAAATATCATAATTTTAAGGATACATACCCATAGATGGATAGAAAGATGGATGGATTGATAGATAGATATAAACATTATGAAGCATAAACATATTTATACACACACAGACACACTATACCCTATACCTGAGGAGAGGGGGGGTCAGGGGGCCAACACTGATAAAGAAAGCTGACATCAATTCCTGGCATTTTACAGTGCTGATAGAAAACTGCTGTTTTCAGCCACTACCCTGAAGTTCTGCTGCAAATTTACGTGTCAATAACGGCTGATAATCCCGCTTTTCATGCAGTGAATAATAATCTTTCCAAGGTTTGGTGTAGGTTATGGTGTGAAATACAACTTAATTTTCCAGCTGGTCAAAGCAAGCTCCTGCTGCACTTAGAGCTGTAGCGCAGTCAGCCTGTTACCATAGCAGCCAAATTCCTGCCAGAGTAGGAGGCATCTTATCTGCCTCTGGTGTCCATTGGTGTAACCACAGCTGGAACTAACCCTCTCCCAGTCAGGGAGGATGCAACACCACTATCTGGTGGCCACTGAGTGAACTTCAGTTGCAACAGGATTTTTTTCTGCTGCAGACAGGCATTCAATGCCATCTTGTGGCCATTAGTGAGAATTACAGTTGCAACTACAGAAATTAACTCATTTGATTAGTTCCATTAACACAGGCAGATAATCCCATCACCAATGATCAAAGGGCATAACTTGAACTAAAATTAAGTTGTTGATCATTCATTCTGCTTTGAAATTTATGCATTTTTGCTGGGTTTTTCTTGTGTGTGAAGCATGTTTTGACCAGACTCGTATAACTAACTTTAGTTGTCTAACTTGTTAGGTTCTGCAAGAAAGTAAATAACCCATAGTATGCCTCACTAACATTCATTCGTTTGAATGTTTTAGTTTGCTTATCCCACTTAAAAAAAAAATTTTCTAAAAAAACGAAAAATGTATATATATTTTTTTCTATCTGTTTGCCTCTAGCCCTGGAACTCGAATCTGTTTCTGTCCCTGGATTTACACCCCAGCCATGCCACTGGTTTATTCAGCCTGAGCTCACCTGGCTCTCAAGTCTGCCTGGAATTATTGTCAAGAGGACAAACATAGCTCTCTGTGTTCCTGCCACAGTTTCAGCTGATTCCCCTGAGGATTTGGATCAGTCAGCAATCCGACTTCAGTCTGTTGGACTCTTCCACATAAACTGTCTGGATCATATCCTCTTCTGGATTCTGCACCTCATTCCCAGACTGAGAAGGTTAGTGGCTTTTTCTAACTGTTTTCAAGTCCTGAGTTTTATTCAGCCACTAACTCGTCTCTCTGTCCTCAGTGATTCGTGGAAGCTGACTGCTGGTCTCCTGTTTTCTGATCCTGATTTGCTGAATAAACCTTTTAACTTTTCACTTTGTGTTTGGCTGAATTGGGTCCTCTGTCTCTGGTTGTGATACCCTTAGGTGGTTGAGTAAAGCTCTCCAAACTACTTGGCTGGGGGGAAGGCGGTCAGAGTGCCAGAAAGCTCTGAACTCCTGTGGAGACGTTCGCGGGTTTTAAGGAATATTCACCCATTACCCAGCGCGTAATGGGCCTGACAAGTCCTAAGGAAACACCTCCTCCTCCTCAAGTAGAAATGTTTGACTACACAGTAAAAAATATGGACCAAAAATCACAGAGTGCATCAATTAAGGGGTTAAAGAGTCAAAACTTTCCTGCAGGAAGTTTCTTTTGTCTTAAATATTGCAATCACCCGGAAAAGAAGGCAAGAGTGAAAAGGAACATTAGAGATGGGAAAAGAAAGTTGTTTTTGAAAAGAGCACAGTGCATGTTCTGGAAGGAAGAGTGTGGAAGATACAGAAAGTAGAGTTTGAAGGAAATGCCAGGTATGTGGACCACTGACTGATAATATTTTTGTGTTCAAAATCTGAACCTATACTAAACTTTTTTCTTCTGTCTCGCTCACACACACACACACAGGATTTGAGTGCAACCTCGGCATTTTTGAGTCTGGACATCAGACACCTGCCCTCCCCATGGCTACTCCACCAGAGACGCTTCTTCAGTATGGCCTGAAAGACAGAGGAATAACAGGAAGAATAAAATATAAAACCCCTCTAGTTTTCCCCTGTAACAGTTCAAGGTCTAAAACGTCTCACAATGTTGTGTAAACAATAACTTTCATTTCCTATTCAGAGCTGCACACGGTCAAATCCAGGCTCTGCTGCAAATGCCAGTGTGAGTTTCCACCTGAATGAAACTCAGGAGAAGTCTGGCCAAAAGCCCCAAACCCACTGAGATGGGCAACGATCTGTGCTGTTTGCCAGAGCCAGAAGAGCGATACACTGGACTCATCTTGAAAGCACATCTTATGCAGGCAGAATAGAAACAGGCCGGGCAAAGTGCTTTCTCCCTCCTGGAGAAGTTAAAGTGGACAAGGAAGGTGCGTATGTCCTGGCCGGGTGAAGTCCTGGGTTTTTGGACTGATAGAGGACTGTGTGCCATGACAGCCTGACTCTGGAGCAATCAAGAAACTGAGGGGGGTAACGTACAAACACCCACATTTGCATATATCTTTTCTATTTTCTGCAATGAAGAACGCTTATTAGCCGCTGCTCATGTGACATACTTGCTTGACAGATGTAGCAGGTTAAAAAACGTATTTTAGGGTTAAAAAATGGGTGATAACTTATGCTCATTTGATACTTTCCAGTTAATTCTTTTAGAGAAGCAAGTCCCTCTCATCGTGGAATATTCAGGGTCAATTATTCTAGTTGCTGAAAGTTATTAAGAAGCAGAGGAAGTTACAATACCTCCAAAACCCAGCAGTAACCATGTGTTTCTATGTCAGCCTCAGGACAGATCTCAAGAAGGAGCATTTTCAAGACCCAATGCATGTGTTTGTGAAATTATACATCTCCAAAGATGAGAACATTATGAAAATTCTCTTTGGGTATTCTGAAACTATGGAAACAATGACCTGTAATCAGGCCTTCCACAAACATCATATTTCACATTTGTAATGTTCAGAATATTTAGCAGTCACTGCTTGTATAACAGGTAAAGTCAGGAGATTAATTCTTTTTTGCTTTCCCAAGATCTTTTGATGAAGTTCCATGTAATTAGGCATCTAGAGTAATAATGAACCACTGCATTTAGATTGCAAAATCCAGAAAGATAGACATGGGCTTCATTTTGTTGGTGTAGTGAAAGTATATAGTGATTGTTGTCTGTTTTCTTGTCCTGTTGAAGGCCACAGAATGGTCGTGGTTTCTCTGTGGGTGCAGCGAGGGGAGAGAGATACGTTTGTTTTTTGGGGATTGACCCACTCACGCATCCTGCATATCACTCACTAAGTGGTGAGGCAGTGGAGTGGGAAAATGGGACTTTAAAATTAAAATTAGCCAAGTGTTGTGGAGAGACTGCCTCACCTTCGACAAGGGTAAGGCAATATTTAAACATACTTGGGTAACAGTAAAAGTTCAACTTGTACTGTAATGGCACTATTTTATGTGGAAGGTTACATTTAGATTGACCCAGAAGTGACTAGGAGAAACCAAAGAGGTGAATGTTTGGAAAACAATGTTCTGTGTATCTAACATTTAGATGTTTGACATTAAAAGAAGCTTCAACGAAACTGGTGATACCCTTGGTTATCCTTGGTAACATTACATGGTGTCAGAAGATTTCGAAGTTCCCACTTCCAGAAGCTTTTGATTTTCCAGGGTCGGATTACCCACAGCCGGAGCAATGGCCTGAGTGGCAGCAGTGATTTCAGTGTAGCTACGAAGCTCAACCTAGATGAAGTTTGGGTCTGTACACTGCTGTTCACTTGGGAAAGAAGT
This sequence comes from Girardinichthys multiradiatus, assembly GCF_021462225.1. Taxonomy (NCBI): domain Eukaryota; kingdom Metazoa; phylum Chordata; class Actinopteri; order Cyprinodontiformes; family Goodeidae; genus Girardinichthys; species Girardinichthys multiradiatus. The sequence goes on from NC_061798.1 coordinate 1,454,101, forward strand.
GGAACAAGTGTTTAAGACATTTACATACGAAGAAGGGGAAGACGAAGATAAGTACAATTCCATTTTGACTCCGCCGCAAGTGCGCGGAACTCAATGGCCATGTCAGCTACCGACCTTGCGCCCTGTCTAAGAGCCAAAAGTTTTTTAGCTGCCTCCTCATTACTTATCTTGGGGGTGAAAGTTAAGTTAAATACATCCAAAAACTCCTGAAAAGAATAATACTGAATGGAAACTTCATCAATAAAAGCCTCCGCCCATTGTAGTGCCCTGTCCCTGAGTAACCCGACTATATAAGGTATTTTACTGGCGTCGTCAGGAAAAAAGGATGGGGATCGGTGGAAAACAAGTGTGCATTGAAGAAGAAACCCGCTACTTTTACTAAAATCTCCAGAAAAAGGCTCAGGAGCAGGTGGGAAAATTTCCCGGCTTACCACTCGTGACTGGACCGGAGTGGGCAGCACCGGAGCTGGAGGAAGAGCAGAGGGAGCACTGTTAGTGGAGAATGAGAAAAACACTGCTTGAAGCTGTTGAGCCATGAGATTTACTGTCTGTTGAATATCAGTTTGCTGTTGGGACAATGATTGTAGTGTAGTCTGATGCTGCCCTAAAAGAATGCCCTGATGGCAAACAGCTGTCCATAGTTGTGCCTCAGAGTTCTCTTGGTCAGCCCGTTCTGTCATAATGTAGCGTTTCTTTAAACCCTGAGGAGAACACAACCACAGATTCAGGACAGCGTTTTAACAGATTTATTTTGTGAAGAAAAAGGATCAAGGCAAGACAGGGACCCAGGCAATGACAGCAGGAGACTGGTTCCTCTCTGGAAGGGAAGGTGACAAGGTTGTGGATATCCCAGGAGAATTTCAATGTGTTTTCTTTTAGAAGGGTTTGTTTAGGAACTTACAGCCAGACCAGTTGTGGTTTAGCTGGGGAGGTAAGTCTTTCCTCTGAGATGGAGGTTGGCAGGATGAGTGTGGTAGGCAACAGTTTCCTTTAGCTCTCAAGTGATGACTCAGTTTAAGCGTTCCGACGTAGGAGGGTGGACAGGTAGGTGACAACAGAAGTAAGGTTCTCCAAAAAAAAACCTCACCCAAGCTAGGGCCAGAAGCTGAGAAGGCAGGGAGACTCACGGTGGGAGACGAGGAACGAAACCTTGAAGCTCACTCAGAAAACAGATCACAGGACTAGGAGCCTTAAAATCCCATCAGGCAAGGTCTGGGGAAAAAGACAAGAGAAAATTCCGATTAGGTTCAGCAAAATGTATTCACAAGCACTGCACATCACGGTCAGTACCACAAAAATGTAGCAACGGGTTGAGGTCTCCCTCCTGGTCTCAGCTCCTTAAGAAGGCCAGTGATTAGGCCCTGATCAGCAGCACCTGCCAGGAAACGCTCTAGAGCAGAGGGTGGAAAGAAACACACACACACATACACTGCGCACCAACACAGAGCCCTGACAGTATCAGTATTTTCAATACAGGTAGAACGGTTGCTATCTTTATATGATTTTAGAAACATTCTGGAAACCTTATTGAGATAGAAGTTTGGCAATGATTATCAAAATATCAGACCTTTATTAGGTCCCTCAAAGATGCATTACAATGAAATCAGTCATTCCCGTTCACATACATTCATACACTACTTACTTACTGACTTCTCTGTCAGAGCAATTTCAATTGCAAAAATTTGAACATAATATTACTTCTATTATTCTTAAAATGGACATTGTTTCCTCATGTCCCTTTTTGTTTCCACTGGGTCTGTTTTGAATGCTTCAATTCTTTTTTTATTCACCAAGAATCAATAAGGTGGGGTCCACCTTAAAGGTGTTGTCTGTTAATCATTGTCAGGTCAGTGAGGTTCATAAGTCAGTCAGAACCTTGGTCATTTGCTCTGTGCACATAATGTTTCATAGATTCACCCTATGATTAGTCAGCAAAACATCCACCTATAGGAGAACATTTTATTGTTAATAAATGAGCTGCATTTCCTAAAAATACTGTCTTCCTTCTGGATGAGCATCACCTGTTGAAAAACCTTCATCATTGTATTACAATATTGTAATATTGTTTCACATATTCACTCAGATCTTTATATTATACCAGTAGGTGACGTTTTTAGTATCTCATGTAGACTGACATATACTGTTGCATTGAGAGAATCTCAGATTAAATAAATTTAGTTAGAGCTCCAATCCAGGTTAATTTTGTGTCTGCAGACTTTAGCCAATTTTTCTTTTTTTTTTTTATACATAAAAATTCAAGCACACAATCACCATATTAAAGGCTCTACTTCTAGAGAATCACTAAACTTCTGGGGGCCGGTTTTGGCCCGCGGACCTTGAGTTTGATACATGCAGGGTAGAGTTACAATCTTCATCAGAGCTCTCAGCAGAGACAGGATTCTGCTGTGTGCAAACGTTTTATCTTTATTTTCAGGCACCTGCATTTCCTGTGTCAAGGTCGTTTCACAGAGCTGGAATTTAACTTCTCTCAAAGAGGAAAAAAATCAAAAATGCACACAATCTGAGACAAATACAAAATATTTCCCTATAAAATGAATCTTTTGCATTTTATCATGGTGCAGTTGGCAGTATAACACCATAGAATGATTTTTAAATGACCTGTTTCTCACTAACGCTTGACTACAAGATCTATTTATTCTCAGATTACTTCTCAGCACTGTTCTGCCTACAGGGATGGGTGGCGGTCTGCCCCCCCCTTCTTGTTTTCATTTTTCAGTTAAGCTGAAAGTTCTGCTTTTTCAAAAGGCCTCAGTATTATGGCTATTTCAGTTAAAGGCTGCTCTTGCTGTTTTTGAATTTATTTTATTTGTTTTAATCTGTTTACCAACTGTGTGCACGCAGAGACTGAGAGCTCCCCTTTGAAATTATAATCTTTCTGCCATTTAGCAAGCAACTTCCCATCCTTGGAGAAGGTGTATATACTTATTTTATATTTTAATTAATAGTTCCTAATCAATAACTTTTAACTATTTATTATTATTATCTTACTTTAACAACTTATTATTATTATCTCATTTTCAGAACATAAAATATGTATGTGAATCCACCAGCAAACAGAATTTCTCACCAGACCCTCAATTTCTCCTGGAAAACAGGCTTCTAGATGAAAAACCTAGTTTTCATCTGGTTTTCCGCTTAGGGTTCTAATCCCGGAGGTGAAAGAGGTTTTAGACTGTTGCTAGTAAAATGCCTAAAAATACAAATCAGAATTCTCTACAGCACAGGTTCACTGGAGAGCAACTTTATGTTCACATAACCAAACATGGAGAGGCAGCTTTTAGTTCTTATGCTCCTGTAGGATATAAACTATCTATGTGTGTAACTGAAAGGTGCAGATAGAGGAGAGGGGAGTGAAGCATAGAAAGTGCAAGGTCATAAATTGGTGAAGGACAAGGGATTACCGGATGGGGGGAAGAAGGTAAGATAGTTATCCTATCTTACCTGAGAATAACCAGAAGCACTCCTTATTTGGACCTAAGGAACATGTTATGTTATACATGAGTGACATGATATATGTATATGTTGAACACACCCTTGAAGACTGCATAAAACGAGCTGGAACCAGAGAGAGGGCAGAGTTGTTGCTTGCAGATTTTGGCTGGAGCATCTTTCTCTCACTCTGCGCAGAGTCAAACATAAGCTGATTGTACTTTGTGTTTATTTCACTCTTTTGAAACCTGTGCCCAAATCAACGGACCCGGGGAAGCAGAGACGGCTTCGACAACTGGGGGCTCGTGCGGGATTTGGAAAAACAGGTGAAAAAATTGGGATCACTGACAGGGACCAACAGACACCGGACACAGGCTAGCCAAAAACTACAGTAAAGGTAAGCAGAACCTGTTTTATCAAACTCTGCTTTTGGATTTTCGATAGGCTAAATTAATATTGTGTCCGATGTCTAAGTAAGTCTGAGTCCACCAAAACGTCAGAAAAAGAGTGTCATAAATGTTGACTAGGATTTAAACTGGTGAATAGGATGTTGTTTTAAGAGAATTACAAGACTTAGTGGTGGTGTTGTGTGGAAAAAATATAGTAGTTTCTCGAACGTGGCAGTTCAGAGTAGTCCTTGACGGAGGACTACAGTTTAGCTGGGTTGGAGGCCTGAGGAGAGTGAGAAACCTCAAATTCTACAGAAAAGTAAATACACTGAGATCAGGCATAAACACTTGGGTGTGAATGCCGTGTTTTACGTGAGTTCTGCCTCAGTAAAACCGGATTACAGACATAATAAAAGCACAAGCACATAGTCTGAGAATAAGTCCTGTGAAGTGATAAACTGTGAGTTGGAGAAATAATCCAACAAGACCAGGTTTGTGATAAAATGAATGAACTGTGAGCTGAATATGGGAATTCAGCAAGACCAGGCTTTTTGGTAAAAAACTCATGAGCTGTGCGCAGAGGAAATAATCTGTGTTACAGACATTATTAGGCGGAGTGAGTGAAAATTTGTGTGACTGGAGAGCAGCGCTGTGCAGAGCGACTCTCATAGCAGGTGACTGAATGCAGCTTTCTGTCCAGAAACCGAACGGTGATAACAAAGACAGACTGCTGATTGCTGCTTTTGATGAGTAACGGAAATATTTCTTTGTGAAAACTGCGCAGAGTCAAACATAAGCTGATTGTACTTTGTGTTTATTTCCGTCTTTTGAAACCTGTACCCAAATCAACAGGCCCGGGGAAGCAGAGACGGTTTCGACATGGGCCACCTCTGCCTCTGTGTGGACAGGCCGGAGGAGCCATGGCGGGACCGTAACACCCATACCCTCCGGGTGGACCATTCTTATGGGGGCAATCTCGGGCCCAATGTCCAGGCTCATTGCAGTAATAACACACATCAGCATTACCCAGCGTCCTCTGTGGTCCTCTTTGGAATCCCTTGCTCTTGGCCCTCCCCGTCCCCCAAAACGACCAGCATGTCCCTGATATGGGACCGGGGCCTGATGGCACTGTCCTGCTGTTTCTTGATTTCCAGGAAATGGAGGAGCCTGAGGGGGCTGAGACACTGCACCTTCATACATAATTTTAGATGTTTTACCCTCCTTCACCAATTTATGACTTTGCACTTTCTATGCTTCACTCCCCTCACCTCTATCTGCACCTTCCAGTTACACACATAGATAGCTTATATTCTACATTACACACATAGTTTATATCCTACACTCCACTAATTTGGAAGTTGCTTAAAATCAATTAGTGAAGTTTTCAGTTCAACTTTCGTTTCGTTTTCTTATCAATCATTCTATCATTCTTTTTATTATCATCTGATTATTTTAATTATAAATTTTTATTCTCTTTAATTATTTGTTTGTGTATTTTAATTGTTTGTGTGTTATTTATTTAATTACCTTTATGCCACTGCAATGTACTTTTTCTGTTTAGTTCTCTTTCTCTTTTTTTTATATACAGCACTTTGAATTGTCTTGCTACTGAATTGTGCTATATACAGTAAATAAAGTTGCCTTGCCTTTTATATTGCGTGTGAGGGAAAGACAATTTTCCCCCGCATGTAATAAAGGAGTTATAAACCTGATCCCCTAGACTGTCTTCAGAGGGTTGTTCCTTCCTTTCTTGGACTCTGTCAACGTTGCAATTGCACGCTGCTCCACACGTCGTATTCCGTTCTCAGAATCTCCCTAAAACTATTCTGAAGCATTTCTCTGCCTCCAAGGATACAAAAACCAGCTCACTCAGAACCAATAACACAGCCAAAGTGTTTTAAGAAAAAACACTGGAGATATTTAAAGAAATCTCCTCACCTGGCCGCATGGTATGACATCCTGTTCCTTTGTGGACCCTAGCCAGAAGTGGTATTTCGTGGGCGGAAACATCCAATTGTCCGAGCTACCGCAACCTGTTGGCAGTTACACATCTCGGAATTCCTTGGGATCTTTATCCCAGAAGTGACCCCACTATCTACAACATTTTCTCTTTAAGGAACCACACTCAAACAGAACAAAATTTGTAACACTTTTATTCTAAATAAGGCAGAGGAATGATTGCAGAGATCATCGCTGAGGCTCCAATTCTGGATCGTCTCGGAGATCAAAGTGACAAAACAGCCTCAAAGGAAGGTCACATGTAGTTATATATCTGGCACTCCTGTGCAAGGGATGTACACTCCCTCAGAGTTTATCAGTACACTATGTGTATGTGTCACCAGATATACATATGGATTCTTATCACATAAAAAGTGTACTGATATACATATGGATTCTTATCCATATCCTAACAAAAGTGAAAACATTAGAATTTATACTTTTATTATTATGGGGTGTGTGTGAAATCTCATGTATAAGTAATAATAAGAAAGGTTATTCCTAACATCTAAAACAAACAGACCTAAAATCAGTTTCTTTACCAGAGCAGTGAAGGCAACCGTCCCCCTGTAAACACTCAATAGTCCATTTCATGACCAATGCCCATTCATAGGCTGCTCTAGCACATGCTGCACTCTATGTAAATATGTCATGCTACTTCCCCATATTTCATACTTCTCTTTAGAGATGTTTTCAGCTGCTATAAGTGCTCCAATTCTCCTCCCGACGTTCCTTATAATTTTTATCTGTGTGTTTCTTATCTATGTGCATTCAAAGCCGAGTGTCTCAACAAGAAATTTCCTAATGGGTCCATAACGACAGTAAAGATTCTTGATTGTACAAATAAAGATTTATTGATTGAAATGTTTGACAGAAAGAAAATGAAAATAATGTTCAGATTTTTCTTTTCCTTCAGATTAACAGTACACTTTGTGAACTGCTCTCTATTGAGATGAGTGTTACTGCTCCAAACCATCCCTAAACAAATGGGCTGGATGATAAGAACAATGACAACATCAAATGGTAAGCATTAATTAGTATTAATTATGTATTTATTTTTTGGCCTTTTATTTGATCTTGTGCTCCATAATAACCCCTTCATAAACTGAATTGTCTATGAAACACACACCATCAAAACAGCATACCCCTTTATAAACTGTATTTTCTTTTAAACAAGCCACTATTAAAATAGTATTGCCCTTTGACTGTATTTTTAACAACATTAACACACTTAACAAATATGTGGATACTCCCTTGATAAGGTATGGTAAACTAACAGATGGAACTGTAAAAATCTACTTCTGGTTTGCTATTCTGACAGGGTATGCCACACCGACAGAACATAGCGCTCGTTCATGTGTTTACAGGTCCGCTCTGTGGCCACCACCGTGTCTATGGGGCCAAGCATGACAGCAACTACATGGGCTGAACTACCGGGCTACAGGCCATCTAACCCACTGGCCCACTGGGGGATATACCCACTACTCCCGCATGACAGTCCACCCATGGGTGCAGGTGAAAGTTCAATTCTGATGCGACTACCTTGTTTGGAGGACTGCCTTCAGGTTACGGTAGGAAGGCACTAGACAGCATGGCAGCAGCTCATTTGTTGTTGGCCTCCAGACTTGCCTTTATATACGGACATGCATTAGTGTGAGCTTCTGCTGCTTCTGCAGCCAATCAGGTGCTGCTTATATATGACATTGTCACACATAAGCAGCACACTGGTTGGGCAGGGGGTAAAGTGCATGACCTATGTGTGGACGCCTTAGTCCTCAACACAGGCTGTTGCGGGATCAAATCCTGGCCCGCTAATGTATGCTGCATTCTCTTCCCTGCTCTCTCCTCTCTATCTCCTATGATAAAGGCCACTAGTGCCTAAAAAAAATCACCTTTAAAAATCCCTCATCCAAATTGAATTTCTGACAGGGATCCAAGCTAATCTATTGGCTACTCAGAAGGCAGCCATGACAAAAGGCAATTTTTCTTTATGTAAACCAAATTGGACCCCAATGATCATAAATGAATTATAATTGATAGTTGCAAAACAACAATTATAACAATAAAAATCTGGGCTTCAACAAGGTTTGCATTATATATGGTTAAGAAAATGTCACATAGTAATATGTCATTTAACATCCATGTCAAGTTCCATTATAAGGTTCGAGCTGTTTGATGTGATGACCTAAGCATGAAAAACTTCCACAATCTAGAATGATGACAAAAACAATAGATATTTACAGTGGCTTGTAAAAGTATTCATACCCCTTGAACTTTTCCAAATATTGTCACATTACAACCACAAACATAAATATATTTTATTGGAATTTTATGTGAAAGACCAAACAAAGTGGTATACAACTATGAAGTGGAACCAAAATTATACATAATTTCTTTTTTTTTAACAAATTGACCAATGCTGATTGACCAATGACCAAAGCACCTTCTTCCACATGTTTGCTGTGTCTCAAACATGGCTTCTGGCAAACTGCAAACAGGACTTCTTATGATCTTCTCTTAACAATGGCTTTCTTCTTGCCATTCTTCCATAAAGACCACATTTGTGCTGTGCACGACTAATAGTTGTGTCAGGAAATGGGGTTGTTGGCTCTGTGCTCTATGTTCTGTGTGGCTGCAGTTTTGCAGATTCTCCAACAGAGCTCTTCCTCTAGTCGGCTGCTGAGCTGGGTGTCTCACCTCCTGCTGCACCTCCTTGAAGGTGTAGCTCAAGGAGGTGCGCAATCAGCCTCATTCCATTGGCAGCATAAAGAAGCAGGAAGCCAGTCACTCTTCGCCTGAGTGTTAACCATCACTGGTAACGTCAAGCCTCCTTCTGAGTATTCTTCTGAGCATTTCCCTGAGCATTATTCTGAGCTTTTTGTGAACCAACCTGAGCATCCTACCAGAACAATCTGATATCTCACCTGAAGAACCTACAGTAATCCTTATGTCTCTCCTCTCCTGAAGGTATTACCCAGTTCTAGTTTACATGCAGTTTCTCCTGTGAACTTACCTCCGCCATTACAAGAACCTCCGTTACCTGGATTACATTCCCACGACTGGCTTCCGTTACGCTGACCAACCTATCCATCTTCTACCTCGTCTTCCACACTACCTGTTCACCCAGCACCACTGCAGTCTTCATTACCCTCTGGATTTCATCAGCGCTGTGGAACAAACATTCATTCACCGGACTCCCTGTTGTCAACATCCCTGTCGGCCACTCACCTTCCCCCTGGCGGAACAGCACATATAATCTAGTAAGCTCCTTTCTTCTCCCCTTCTCCGTTCTCTGGATTCCCCTTCTCACCAGTGTCTCTCTCCTGGTTCTCCGTGTCGCTGTTTCCCCCTGTACCAGACTCTCTGCTACACAGTACCCATTGTATTCAATAAATATCATTTAACTGATTCCGATTGTCCTGAGAGTTTTCCTCCATGTGGGTCAGAAGCCTTAACAAAACAATGACAAGTTGTCTTGTGGACAGATTCCTACACCTGAGCTGTGGATCTCTGCAGTTCGTCTAGAGTCACCATGGGCCTCTTGGCTGCATCTCTGATCAGTGTTCTCCTTGTTCAAATGGCCTTGTTGTGGTAGGTTTACAATTGTGCCATACTCTTTCCATTTCTGGATGATGGATTGAACAGTGCTCCGTGAGATGTTTAAAGTTGGGAAATCTTTTTATAGCCTAAGCCTGCTTTAAACTTCTCCGCAACTTTATCCCTGACCTGTTTGGTGTGTTCTTTGGACTTCATGATGCTGTTTGCTCCCCAATATTCTCTTAACCAATCTCTGAGGCGTCACAGAGCAGCTGTATTTGTACTGAGTTTAGATGACACACAGGTGGACTCTATTTAGTCATCAGTAATCATCAGGAAACTTCTAAAAAGAAAATTGGTTGCACTCAGAGTAAATGCTGAATTTACTTATCTAAGAGGTAAAGACTTTTACACTCAACACTTGGTGGTTCCACAAAATATTGACTCAGAGGGGCTGAATACTTTTGCACAATGCCTTTTTCAGTTTTTTATTTGTAAAACATTTTATAAATCATGTATAATTTACGTTCCACTTCACAATTGTATACCACTTTGTGTTGGTCTTTCACATACAATTCCAATAAAATATTTATGTTTGTGGTTGTAATGTGACAATATGTGGAAAAGTTCAAGGGATATGCATACTTTTACAAGCCACTGTATAAATACTCACAACCCCACTTAAGGAGAAAAGCAATATCCTTTGTGAAATCTTCAAAAGAAGGGCTACATATACACCTAAGGGCTTACACTTAGGTGTGTATGGTTGTCTGTCCTGAGTGTTTCTGTGTTGCCCTGTGATGGACTGGCAACCTGTCCATTGTGTACCCCACCTCTCACCTATAGACCACTGGAGACAGGCACCAGCTCCCCAATGACCCTGTACACAAGAAGTGGCTATAGAAAATGCATGGATGGAAGTTTTAAAAGAAATTTCTTGTATGCTCAATGCATAATCATTTCCGCGAAATTGTTCATGAATGTGTGATCTTTTCACAATAACATTTAAAATGTTACTTTTATCCAATGGAGATTTCTTTTTTTGGCCCACTTAAATTTCTGATTAACATGAAAGTATTTTATGCCTATTAGAAACACAAAAATAACATGCTAAAACACACATTTAAGAAGATTTACATTCAAGCTTTACATTTAAATTCATAGCATGAGGTATAATGTACTTCTGGATGATTTGGTTCCTGAAATTTTAGAACAACTTAATATTTTAAGTTGAGTTTCCATAAAATTAAGTAAAAAGGGTTTGAATTTTTTATTTGAAGGAACCTAAATGATTTAAGAAAGGTGTCCTTACAAGACAACATAGAAACACGTGTAATTAAAAATTAAGACCTAAAAATACAGCTGCAGAAAACCGTAATTAAAATCAAACTGCTGGTGCATCAGTTAAGGTGACCAAAGAGTTGGATGATTTGATTTGCTTTATTCCTAACTTTTATATTTTCACGTGTGGCAATAAAGAACACTCAATGAAATGAAAGGACTATTATCATTGGTCTGGGAAGTGATTGGTGAATCAGAAATTATTATTACAAGTATGACTGACAGACAGACAGACAGACAGATTGATCTTGTGGGAGAATATTGAAAAGTATGATGAAACCCAATGTTTTGGCCAAAAATCCAAAAGGCAAAACAACTCTGCACATAACCAAAAAAACTCCTTCCCCTCGGTGAAAGATGGCTCTGTCAACATCATTACTTTTCTTATATATATATATATATATATATATATAAAGTGTGAAATAACTCTTAACATTATTATATTTAAAATACTTCGAAATAGCCATCCTTTGCTTTGATTACTTCTATTGGACCTTTAGCATTCTCTCCATGAGCTTCATAAGGTCTGAAATGGTTTTCCAAAGAGTCTTCATTGGAATTCATTCAGCGGTTAATTGAAAGACGGCCAAAGGTTAATATTTCAGTCATATCAGCAAAGGGTTGCTACAATAAGGAATCTAAAATTAAAACATATTTATTTTACAGTTTTTGTTTCACTATATAATTACTGTTTTGATGCCTTGAGTGAAAATCTACGTACAATGTAAATAATCATAAAGAAAACCATTAAATAAGAAAGGCATTCCTAAAACTTTTGTAGTGTATATATATCTAGATATATATCTTTCTCACATCCTACTGTCTCTTCATGTATTCCCAGTCACACTTGATGATGTTGAGATCAGGGCTCTGTGGGGGCCATGCCATCACTTCCAGTAAGTCTTCTGTTCACTGAAGATAGTTCTTAATGACATTGGCTGTATGTTTGGTTCGCTCACTTAGCATTTTGTAAATTGATAAAAATAAAAAATCATTTATATTTCTGAAAGCATTCTTCTTTTACAGCATCTTTTCACACCTGCCTAAAACTTTTGCACAGTACTGCTCATACATACATACATACATACATACATACATACATACATACATATGCAGTATATTTCTTCAAGTTGGATCATGAACCAGGTTTTTGCACATTTATAATCTTTATTGTTTGTTTATTGTTTCTTGTTGTTTTTCAGTTGGATTGGTCAGGATAAATATCACATTATTTTCAGAAACAGGTTTTTAAATCATTTATCATGGTCTAATTTTATTTACATGACAAAATCCTGACAGGACTGTTTAGGCTACAGTTTTACATTCATTAAATCACATCACACTATACAGCAATGAGTAAAAACAAGCTAAAGGCAGCTACAAGTAATTCTGACTGTCTCACAATCATTAAGGTTGAATATTTAAATAGCTTTAACTTAATTTTTTCAGCATTCACTAAAAGCAAGCACTAAAACTCAGGGCCCTTATTCACAAATACTTTCAGAGTCCTCTCACAAAGCTCCTATCTTAGCCTAAAAATTCTTGGTCAGGACTCCTAGCACCAAAAAGTGCAATGTGAAAGCAAACTGCACCAAATGAAAAAAATAAAGTTTGCTTTTGGTCCGGACCAAACAAGCGGACCAAAGGACTTTCCTGGTGTGAATACAACCTTTGGCTCACTAAAAGTCTTCCTCATTACTCTTAATATCCCCTCACATTAGAAGCTCTCATAAGGCCTAAGATGCTTCGTGAATAACTTTTATCTTACTGAGGGAAAATTCTAAGAAAAACCTTAGAATTTGAGAAATTCTGAGATATTTCCTAGAATGTCGTCACTAGGAGCTACTTTTAGTCTAAGGATTCTTTGTGAGTATGGGCCCAGATTTCTAAAACAGAAATATTTACATTCAGCATGGGTGAAATAAGTTAAAAGGAGACTGCTTCATTTTATTCTGTCACTGCAACAGGGCAGATGACTAAGGGAGCCTCATTCTGTCCTGATTTATTGGTACAAGGGCTGAAGAATGGATGGATGGTGTCTGGAAAACTGCCTGTGAAGGTATAGATAAGCAGTTTGGCCTCCACATTGTAGAACGACACAAGTCCTTTATCACAGTCTATATAAATTCCAACCCGTGAGGGTCTGACGGCAACTGTTAGGTTGGTCGAGGGATCTGTCCTGAAGGCATAGTCAGTCCCATCCCGCAGACTAAGGAACCAGTAGCCATGGGCGGGGCTCACTGGGATTTTACCCTTTCGAATAACAGACCGGCTTGCTAATCCCAGGTCCCAGTCGGTCTTATTGCCAACATCTACCTAAAAGAGGACAAATTACTGCATTAGCTAAGGACACATTACTGCATTAGCTAAATTTTTAACTGCTAACAGACGAGTGATGTCTTTTCTTTGTTTAATTACAAGAAACTTTACAACATGATAGTGGCCACTGCTGGCCCCTGCATTGGTCCCCCCTGGCCAGACAGTCCAAGTCAAAATGGGGGGGGGGAGGGGGGGGGGTTTCACCTGGTTCCGACAACTGGGCAGTGTGCAGCAGTGATTCGGGTATGGCTTCGCTTTGGTGGAGGGGATGGCCAGCCTGCATGTTGCAGTGGGGGTATGCCGTGCAGGAGTGTGTGCGGCCAGGATCCTGGGCCACTTCCGTGGTTGGGATGTGTGGTTGGCAGGCTCTCCAGTCTTTGGCGCGCTCTGGTGACCTTCCTCCGATACTTTGTCCTGTGGCTCTGGCCCCCAGCCTACCGCTGAGCTATAGTTGCAGTTGGTTGTGTGGGGCGCATCTTGTATCTGCACTGGGGCAGCTGCTGGGTTGTGCTCAGCCTGGCAGTTGTTCAGCCCAGGTGTGGGTATCCGGCTGTGCATGCTTACTTTTTTTTGTTCCGCTGTCATGGATGGGCAGCCTGGCATTCGCCTGGTGGTTGGGCAGGGGTGTGTTGATGGTGGTGGTTGGTGATTCATGGCATTTGTGTTTTGTGGCATGTGTTGGATATCTGTGTCCTGGTTGGGGGTGACCTTGTGGAGAAATTCATATTGGCCTTCATGGGGTTGAGATCGGAATTCATAAGTGGGGGGGGCACTGTTTCGTCCTGGGACAGCTCTGGTTGGCTGGCTCATTTGGACCAGGTAGCCACCTCTCCGGATGGGGACGTGGGGTAAGGAGCCATGGGTCGTTTGGGTTCAGGCAGTGCCGGCACTAGTCTAGGCTGGTGCTAGGGCGGTCTGACCATCTCCACCCCGTAATGAAGGGGACCACCTCCTGCGTCCGGTTGCCCCTCTGGGGTATTGGTACCTGGACCTGGGAGTATAGAGTATGTATGGGGAGTGTGAGTGAGTGTACGACGTCCATTGTTGTGTGTCTTTACATTTGGTGTGTGGGTGTGATTGTGAGTGTTTTTATGTGTACGCATGACTGTGGGAATGTATGATTGTGACTGTGTGTGCCTGTTTTTGGGTCTTAGGCTGCTCCCTCTTCTGGATTAGCTTAGGTCCCCTCCCTGCTGGTGGCTGGTGTCTCTGCCTGCTGGTGGTTCTCGGTGTCCAGGGCTGGGTGCTTTGGTGTGTAAAGGCTCACTCCTGGTGGCTGCTGGTTGGAGCCTGGGGCCCTGGCTCTGTCCGGCCACTGTTAAGGGGGTGAGGGGGTGATGTGCCCCGGGATCTTGGGTTTTTGGATCCATTGCGGGATGTGGTCTCCGGCATAGACGGCTGGGCCTGTGGACTCATCGCTGCAGCTGCCCGGGGCTTTGGCACTGTGGCTACTGGGTGTTCCCCAGGCCCCAGGGGCACTCCTCTGCTCTTCTCTGGGGGGTGGGGGTTGCGGTAGTATATATATATATATATATATATATTTATATACATAGTACAGTACAGTACAGACCAAAAGTTTGGACACACCTTCTCATTCAAAGAGTTTTCTTCATTTTCATGACTATGAATATTGTAGCTTCACACTGAAGGCATCAAAACTATGAATTAACACATGTGCAATTATATACTGAACAAAAAAGTGTGAAACAACTGAAAATATGTCTTATATTCTAGGTTCTTCAAAGTAGCCACCTTTTGCTTTGATTACTGCTCCGCACACTCTTGGCATTCTGTTGATGAGCTTCAAGAGGTATGGTTTTCCAACAGTCTTTTTTAAAGATATTTTTTCGGCACTAGTGGCCTTTATTTTTCTTCTTTTTTTTTTGACAGTAGGCAGACAGGAAAGAGGAGTAGAGAGAGGGGGAGACATTCGGCAAATGTCGCCAGGTCCGGGACTCGAACCCGGGATGGCAGCTTCGAGGACTGTAGCCTCTGTATATGGTCGCGCGCTTAACCCCTACACCATCAGCGCCGCGCCCCGGTTTTCCAACAGTCTTGAAGGAGTTCCCAGAGATGCTTAGTGCTTGTTGGCCCTTTTGCCTTCACTCTGTGGTCCAGCTCACCCCAAACCATCTCGATTGGGTTCAGGTCCGGTGACTGTGGAGGCCAGGTCATCTGGCGCAGCACCCCATTACTCTCCTTCTTGGTCAAATAGCCCTTACACAGCCTGGAGGTGTGTTTGGGGTCATTGTCCTGTTGAAAAATAGATGATGGTCCAATTAAACGCAAACCAGATGGAATAGCATGCCGCTGCAAGATGCTGTGGTAGCCATGCTGGTTCAGTATGCCTTCAATTTTGAATAAATCCCCAACAGTGTCACCAGCAAAGCACGCCCACACCTTCACACCTCCTCCTCCATGCTTCACGGTGGGAACCAGGCATGTAGAGTCCATCCGTTCATCTCTTCTGCGCCGCACAAAGACACGGTGGTTGGAACCAAAGATCTCAAACTTCGACTCATCAGACCAAAGCAGAGATTTCCACTGGTCTAATGTCCATTCCTCGTGTTCTTTAGCCCAAACAAGTCTCTTCTGCTTGTTGCCTGTCCTCAGCAGTGGTTTCCTAGCAGGTAATTTACCATGAAGGCCTGATTCACACAGTCTCCTCTTAACAGTTGTTCTAGAGATGTGTCTGCTGCTAGAACTCTGTGTGGCATTGACCTGTTCTCTAATCTGAGCTGCTGTTAACCTGCGATTTCTGAGGCTGGTGACTCTGATGAACTTATCGTCCGCAGCAGAGGTGACTCTTGGTCTTTCTTTCCTGGGGCGGTCCTCTTGTGAGTCAGTTTCTTTGTAGCTCTTAATGGTTTTTGCGACTGCACTTGGGGACACTTTTTTCCACACTTTCAAAGTTTTCCCAATTGTTTGGACTGACTGACCTTCATTTCTTAAAGAAATGATGTCCACTCGTTTTTCTTACTTCCTGCTTTTTTCTTGCCATATTACAAATTCTAACACTCTATTCAGTAGGACTATCAGCTGTGTACTGTATCCACCTCCTGCACAACACAACTGATGGTCCCAACCCCATTTATAAGGCTCAAAATCCCACTTATTAAACCTGACAGGGCACACCTGTGAAGTGAAAACCATTTCAGGTGACTACCTCTTAAAGCTCATCAACAGAATGCCAAGAGTGTGTGTAGCAGTAATCAAAGCAAAAGGTGGCTACTTTGAAGAACCTAGAATATAAGACATATTTTCAGTTGTTTCACACTTTTTTGTTCAGTATACAATTCCACATATGTTAATTCATAGTTTTGATGCCTTCAGTGTGAAGCTACAATATTCATAGTCATGAAAATAAAGACAACTCTGTGTGTCCAAACTGTGTTACAACATTTTTTTCAGTAGAAATATTCTTTATTTGTCACCACTCCTACCTCCCAGTAATGGCGTCCTGACGTAAATCCCTGATGGGCCAGCACACACACCACCCGGTTGAATCGCTCTGGGTTGTCCGGAACGAGCTGATAATGCTCACTACATTGCACCTGCTTTCCATCAGCTGATATGAAGAGGCGTGGGTGAGCGGTGCTTGGGTCCAGGGTGATGTCCTCTGGCAAATCAAACACATGGCTAATTAACACTAGAACTCCCAGGGCCGTCAATTTGACGGTTTTGAAAGTTTGACATGCCATAACTCTGGTTTATTAAAACTCTTATCTTCCTGGCATCCTGACTTTTTCTAAACCTGTGTCTTGTGTATTCCTATGTCTCTATCTATCTAAAATAACAAAGTAAATAAAAGATCTAAGTATTTCTACCTCTAACTACCACATATTTTGACGGCCCTATTATTTACATTGACATTTTATTCCCGCGGCTGAGTATATGCGTGAGCGTTGCCTAACAACCACCACTCTAGAACGCAGTCTGAGAAGGAGATTGTTGGCATCCTACAATTGGCTTCCAGAAGGATATTTTCTGTCAAGGGGCATTGGAAATGCTTCAAAAATTACATGATTGTGATTTTGGGGTTGAGAGGGATTCTGACGGCTCTTGGTCAGCATTCAGTTCCAGTGACAGCGGGTCAGAGAGTGAAACCCCCCGGCTGAAAAACACAAGTCGTTCCATTAGCAGGAGGTTGTGGCGCATTATTTCAAGATAGTAAAAGACTAGCCTATGTAACGATTTTATCATTTTAGGCTATAGTTTACAGATTAGTAAACTAATAACACTACTCAAAAAAATAAAGGGAACACTTAAACAACACAATATAACTCCAAGTAAAGCAAACTTCTGTGAAATCAAACTGTCCACTTAGGAAGCAACACTGATTGACAATCGATTTCACATGCTATTGTGCAAATGGAATAGACAACAGGGGGAAATCTTTGGCAATTAGCAAGACACACTCAATAAAGGAGTGGTCCTGCAGGTGGGGGCCACAGACCACTTCTCAGTACCTTTGCTTTCTGGCTGATGTGCTTTCACACTCGTTGTAGCGTGAGACGGACTCTACAACCCACACAAGTGGCTCAGGTAGTGCAGCTCATCCAGGATGGCACATCAATGCAAGCTGTGGCAAGAAGGTTTGCTGTGTCTCTCAGCGTAGTGTCCAGAGCCTGGAGGCGCTACCAGGAGACAGGCCAGTACACCAGGAGACGTGGAGGAGGCCGCAGGAGGGCAACAACCCAGCAGCAGGACCGCTACCTCCGCCTTTGTGGAAGGAGGAACAGGAAGAGCATTGTCAAAGCCCTGCAAAATGACCTCCTCCACGCCACAAATGTGCATGTGTCTGCACAAATGGTTAGAAACCGACTCCATGAGGATGGTATGAGGGCCCGACGTCTACTAATGGGGGTTGTGCTCACAGCCCAACACCGTGCAGGACGCTTGGCACTTGCCAGAGAACACCAAGATTGCCAAATTTGCCACTGGCACCCTAATCTCTTCACAGATGAAAGCAGGTTCGCACTGAGCACATGTGACAGACGTGACAGAGTCTGGAGACACCGTGGAGAGCGATATGCTGCCTGCAACATCCTTCAGCATGACCGGTTTGGCAGTGGGTCAGTAATGGTGTGCGGTAGCATTTCTTTGGAGGGCCGCATGGCCTTCCATGTGCTCGTCAGAGGTAGCCTGACTGCCATTAGGTACCGAGATGAGATCCTCAGACCCCTTGTGAGACCATATGCTGGTGCGGTTGGCCCTGGGTTCCTCCTAATGCAGGACAATGCTAGACCTCATGTGGCTGGAGTGTGTCAGCAGTTCCTGCAAGATGAAGACATTGAAGCTATGGACTGGCCAGCCTGTTCCCCAGACCTGAATCCAACTGAGCACATCTGGGACATCATGTCTCGCTCCATCCACCAACGTCACGTTGCAGCACAGACTATCCAGGAGTTGGCTGATGTTTTAGTCCAGGTCTGGGAGGATATCCCTCAGGAGACCATCCGCCGTCTCATCAGGAGCATGTCCAGGCGTTGTAGGGAGGTCATACAGGCACGCGGAGGCCACACACAATAAAGAGCCTTATTTTGACTTGTTTTACATTATATCAAAGTTGGATCAGCCTGTAGTGTGTTTTTCCACTTTAATTTTGTGTGTGACTCCAAATCCAGGCCTCCATTGGTTAAGAAATGTAATTTCCATTGATGATTTTTATGTGATTTTGTTGTCAGCACATTCAACTTTGTACAGACTATTTCATTCAGTCAGATCTAGGATGTGTTATTTGAGTGTTCCCTTTATTTTTTTTAGCAGTGTATAAACTACAGCAACAGTGCCACAATCAGCGCAGGTTCAGAGATAGGGAGACGAGCCAAGTGCACAATCAGTGCAGGTTCAGGTGCAGTGCTATGAACCCAGCAAACCAGCTCAGTGGCAGGAGAGAAACTAAAAAACAAGGTACTGATAATGGAAAAAGAAATAAACAATAAGTTAGGTCGTAGATATAGTAGCCCAACAGTAATCTATTCTGCGCTTTACAGCGTTTTCATCGCAAGATGAGAGCACACCGGGGAAGGAGGAGGAAATAGGAAAGGATGGCGCTGTGTGGACAGTAGTAGGGGAGGAAGAAAGTAGAGGGAGGCGTCAGAGCTAGAACGCGTTGACAGAGCGCCAGATCCAAGATGCCCAGACCACGTTCCTCTGCTTGGTGGATGCCAAAATGCTCATCCGCATTCAGTGCTGCAGTGTGGCTGAGGCCTGCAGAGTTTTAGGAGACGATTCCTCCTCGGACAGGAGTGTGGATGAGCTGAAGGCATTTTTAGCACTAGTTTATATCCGCAAAGTGAAAGGGGGGTGTAACATGTAGCTGTCCAGCTTTTGGTCAGATTAGTAAAGCTTTTTTTTTAAATGTACCCACTACTCTGTATTATTTTTCAGTACTATTTATAAATAATAATAAAACATAATAGGTTTTGATCAAATACTATTATTAATTCTTGTCAAAACCATAATTTTATAACGTGCAAGAAAACCTTTAGCATTCCGACCAATGTAATGCAATGACGTCATCACCGCCCTCGCATCCAGAATGCTCGCCGTCAAATTGATGGGCTAGGGAGTTCTAGTAGTGTTAGAATTCTGGGAGTCCTAGTGTTAATTCTTCTTTCTAACAAGGAAACACAGTAAAAATTACCTATGGAGAATAGAAGGTCTATTAACATCCCTTACCTGCATATTCCTGAACCCTCTTTACCTCTGCAGAGAAAGAAGAACATTATTTACAGTATTTGAATATGATATAGTTCAGTAATTAACCAAACGCCTACTTGGGTTGGGCCGAGGGTAAGGCTGATCTGATGAGGATTGTTGGCCTGTACATGAAAGACGTAAATTCAGAAAACATGCTAAGGAAAGAGACTAGTTGAAGTTCTTTAAATACATAATGTGATCATCAAATTTTCCTGGGAAATGTCTCTAAATTTGAACTTACAGACTTCTGGCAATTTTTGCATCTCTTGCTGGAGGTGTTCCATCATCTGATTGACAGTCCTGAGAATCCCTTCAGAGATCTTTACAGATGGGACAGAGACATTTGACCAGTCTTTAGCCTGCGGGGATGTGGACAAGGCAGGCAATGTCTGTAAAAACAAAACGTCATTCAAGTTTCATTCAACTCTGCAAAACAAAACATTCTGAATAACTGCACTCTAAAAACTAGTACTCCTTTTCAAAGCAATCAGTCACACTTTAACACCCAGATTTCTTGCAAATCTTGAATCTACAAAGCCTAAAGGTCCAAAAACCATTCCACACCTTTAAGACTGGACACATGGGTGTCTCAGAATCAGAATTTCTTTGAGAAATATGTACCAACAATATTAGAAAAACAAACCTGATTATGCGCAAAACATTAAAATAACGGTAGTGGATATGGCTGTGGCTGCCAATTTGATCGATTTACACATTGTACTTCAATCAGTTTGACCTTGTTTTGTTTAAGAATTTAAGACTGAGGACATACAATTTTACTAAGGATCATAACAATACTGCTATATAACAGTGCACATCCTGAACATTGGTTCCACCCAAATAGTGATGTTTACAGTGGCTGCTTGCAGCTGACATCCTGAACCTGTTTGTGTGACTGATGGTAAATGAAGTCCACTAGAAAAAAAAACCAAAAACATACAACCTCTGACCTAAAGGGCGCCTTTGTTTCTGACTTTAGACAAGCTATTCTGGTTGTGTAAGTACTCGTACTCGTCGTCTTCCGCTTATCCGGGACCGGGTTGTGGGGGCAGCAGACTCAGCAGAGATGCCCAGACGTCACTCTCTCCAGACACCTCCTCCAGCTCCTCCGGGTGGAGCCCAAGGTGTTCCCAGGCCAGCCAAGAGACATAGTCCCTCCAGCATGTCCTGGGCCGTCCCCTGGGCCTCCTCCCGGTGGGACATGCCTGGAACACCTCCCGAGGAAGGCGTCCAGGAGGCATCCGGTATAGATGCCCAAGCCACCTCAACTGGCTTCTCTCGATGTGGAGGAGCAGCGGCTCTACTCCGAGCCCCTCCCGGATGGCCGAGCTCCTCACCCTATCTCTAAGGGAGTGCCCGGCCACCCTACGGAGGAAGCTCATTCAGCCGCTTGTATCTGGGATCTCGTTCTTTCGGTCATGACCAAAAGTTCATGGCCATAGGTGACGGTAGGAACGTAGACCGACCGGTAAATTGAGTAAGGATTCTCTTAAAGAACCTAAATGAGACTTCTTGTTCATGAAAACCGAGAAGTGACAGCAGATAAGAAAGTAAAGAAGAGTTTAAACAAAAACGGTTTCATACAAGCTGCAATGATTCCATCTGCATCTAAATTCATTTAATTCTCACTGCAAGTTTGATTTATTTGAAAAATACAAAGCTTTAACTTTAAATACATGATCTACCTGTCCGACTGTGCCTCTAGGAATATTTTTTTGCTAACTTTTTTGTGTCCTTTTCCTTGTTTGTGCAAGGCCATGATCTCATCTCTGAACCTTCTGGATAATTCTTTTGATTTTACTATTATTATTCGAACATGCACTGGAAATTGTCACATATCTTGCACTCAACCTTCGCCCATAGAGGAGCAAGGACCAAAGTCTTTAGTTTTTGCCACATTAGTGTTTAAAAAACATGAATAGCATTAACTGTGGGATTTATTCACTATAACCTCAAGGTTTGAATTCAATTCAATTATTTTAATGCCAAGGAGAAATTAAATAAATTCAGTCATTCAGCATGTACTTTTAGTTATTACTCCTCTTTCCTGATACATGCCTTTATCCACTTTCCCCTTAATACAGACATCATTGTCAACATCACTCAGTTTCTGTAATCTTCCTCTTCTCTTATTTTCAAGGCACTGTCGCACCAGTCAGCTGAGATGATAAACCTCTTGCATAATGTTTGTGCTTATGTGCTTTGTAAATTAGTTTGTAAATCTTTTTGGAGCATAATTCCTAAACATCTTATGGGATTTTAAATACCCTTTATGGGGTATGGTGATGGATCAACGTTTAAAAAAGGGCAATGCAGGATAATCCGGAACTAAACCTTCTCTTAATATCATATTGAGTGAAAAATGTAAACACAGTACAAAGCTAAAATAAATCTTCTAGTGGGTTTATGTTTAAAAGGAAGAGTGCAGTGGCTCTTTTGCTCCATTTGTCTGCTAAATCTTTTTCATTATGTAAAAATGTACTCACACTGAAAAAGAGCACATAGTCGTCAGACACAGCCAGATGGCTCAGTGTTGAACTTCTCTTCTTCAGTGCAGCTATCTCCTCCTCCAGCTCTTTCAGAAAACTCTGAGCTCTGCTCTCTGCTGCTTGAACAGTTGTCTTTATCACCTGGTGGGAACACTCAAAATGCTAAAAACCGGCAGTTATGTAAATCACATTGTTGTAATTATTCTGTCAGATCATTTACCTCTAAGATTTTATATTGGCAGTACTCCATCGTAGAGATCAGCTTGGTCAAGGCACAAACAACTTTGTCTGTCTCTATCTCCGCAGCAGCCTGAGTGAATCATAGCACATACTAAAACTTTGAAAAGAATGACAGAAAGCGACTATTGGATTGATAATCTCCTGACTAAAACATTTCTTATATGGCAAATTCAAAGCTACGTTTGAAAAAATAGAAAATTGGTTGGTTCTATTCTGTGATTTTACTTAACATTGGTGTTGTGTAATTCTAGAATGCATAGACAGTGCACCAGATAGTCCCAACATGTTTTACCTGGAAACAGAAAGTGAATTCACAGATAAAGTCTACTGTTCTTCGCCAAGCTACAACAGCTTATTTCTCATCATTAATGGAAGAGAATAAGAATAATCCTAGGTTTCTCTTTAGTACAGTTGTGTGAGCATTTAATTCAATTCAATTCAGTTTATTTATATAGCGCCAATTCACAACACATGTCTCAAGGCACTTCACAAAAGTCAGGTAGACAGTAATGATCAGTTTGAAGAGTTTCAGTCAGGTTTCAGAGCTCATCATAGCACGGAAACAGCACTAGTGAAAGTCACTAACAATAATCTTATGGCCTCAGATAATGGACATGTGTCTGTACTTGTTCTGTTAGATCTCAGTGCTGCATTTGATACAGTCGATCACAATATTCTCTTAAAAATGTCGGAACATGCTGTAGGGACCAGGTGAACAGCACTAGGCTGGTTTAAATCTTATTTGTCTGACAGATTCCAGTTTGTTCATGTAAATCATCTTCCAACGCAACGGTTAATTGTGGAGTACCACAGGGTTCAGTGTTTGGGCCAGTTCTCTTTACTATATATATGCTTCCAATTGGTAAAATTATGAGGCAGCATGGGATACATTTCCATTGCTATGCTGATGATAATCAACTTTATGTATCCATAAATCCTGATGAGCCCAACCAACTTTGTTGTGTAAACTTTCTGCTTCTAAATTCAGACAAGACAGAAGTTGTCATCTTTGGACCGGAATCTTTGAAAAAGAAATTGCTTAGTCAATCAATTAATGTGGATGGCATTAAATTGACCTCTGGTAATAAAGTAAAAAACCTTGGTGTTATTTTTGATTAGGACATGTCATTTAAATTAAACAGGACTCTAGGATTTACTTCTTTCACCTCAGAAATATTGCTAAAATTAGAAATATCCTGTCCAGCAGTTACGCTGAAAAACTAGTCCATGCACTTGTTACTTCAAGGTTAGACTATTGTAATTCTTTACTATCAGGATGTCAACAAAATGCAGTTAAAAGCCTTGAGCTGATTCAAAATGCTGCAGCAAGAGTTCTGATGAAAATTAAAAAGAGAGATCATATTTCTCCTATTTTAGCTTCCTTTCATTGGCTCCCTGTTAAGACCAGAAAATAATTTAAAGTTCTCCTTCTCACATACCCTTAATGATCTAGCTCCATTACACATCAGAGATCTAATTGTTCCATATATTCCTAACAGAGGACTTGGTTCTCAGACTGCAGGTTTACTGGTGGTTCCTAGAGTCTTTAGAAGTATAATGGGAGGCAGATCCATTAGTTATCAGGCTCCTATCTGTCAGTGTCTGAGGTTGTTTTGGACAAAAATGCAAACAAGCACTGGGCAGTAACATGATGAGGGAAAGCTCATCATGTTACTGCCCAAAGGTTTTTCAAAAGCTTTACAGGAGATGATTCCAAAATTTACAAGAGCAATCCAAAACTTACATGAAGTTTCAAAAAGAACTATAATGCCAACAGAGACACAAGAGGGTAGTGAACAGGAGGAACCAGTGAAGAATAATTAGAGGAACCGGGTATTTAAGCAGGGAGAGAAGGAGAGTGGACTAATGAAGGAGAAGCTGGATTAATCAGAAGAGAAGTGGAAGCAGGTGTGGGAACTGGCTGTGGAGACTGAGGGAATGAATGGTTACTGTGGCGACAAGAACTAGGAAACACAGGGACACGAGGGAACTAAACTAAAAAAAAACCATAGGGAAACTAGAATCTATCTGATAAGGAAGAGCAGGGAAGCGAAGACCTAGAATTACTATAAACTAAAACGTAAACAATAAGTGGAACTAAGCCTAGTGAGGAAATAAAAAACTATAAACTATAACCTGTTGGAAGGAACTTAAACAGTAGAGACTAATACGGAGAACTATACTAGAAATAAGGCTGGGGAGAATTACTAATATAAAAGGGAAATGGACACTGAGTAAATAATAACTGAAGGGGATCTAAGGACAAGAGGAGGAACTACTAGGGTAACAGCAAAGAGGAAAGGCAGAACAAAGTAAACAGAAGGAATCAATAAACACAGCTATTAAACCAATAGAAACATTAAACATAAGCTAAACATAAATAGTAACTCTAGAGAGAACTAAATCTAAGGACATGTAAACAAGCACAAGAATCTAAGCAAATATAAACTAAACCAAGTAAACTACTAATCAAAGAAACAGGGAAAATCTTTAACGGTAAACAAAAACAAAGAACAAAATGGCAGATCCTGACACTCTCCTGTGGAACCAGCTCCCAGTTTTAGTCCGCGAGGCAGACACCCTGTCTACTTTTAAGGCTAGGCTTAAAACTTTCCTTTTTGATAAAGCTTATAGTTAGAGTGGCTTAGGTTATCCTGAACTATCTCTGTAGTTATGCTGCTATAGGCTTAGACTGTTGGGGGGCATAATGACCACTTTCTCTCTCTACTACATTGTCATACTACTCTCCAATTTTGCATTATTTGTTGTTATTACTTTTAACTCTATGTTCTCTCTCTGTTTTTTCTTTTTCTAGAAGCTACATCTGACCTGGCTCTGTGTTTAGCTGTGGCACCTTCCTAGAGGGGGACATTGGCTAAGCTGCTGCTGCCAACAACTTAATGCTCACCTTATACAGATGATACACTTGGCCCTGTCTTTCAGTGTTTAACCCTGTCTCTCCTAGACATGGCTACTGGCTGAGCTTCTACTGTGACTAACTGTATGTGCTCTCTTTCATACTCTAGAGTTGAAAACTGGCTCAGAGTTCATCTCCTTAGCTGTCTTTCTTACCTAGATGAAGCCACTAAAGGAGCTATAACCGTTAATGTTTCACTTTTCTTTCCGATAGAAAGTCCTACTTGATCAGTGCTTCTGTGTTTTTTTTTTTTTTTTTTCTGCTTTGTTCTCTCAGACCCCCAGTTGGTTGTGGCAGATGGCCGCTGTATGATAGAAGAAACTTCCTAGAAGCTACACCTGGCCTGACTCTGTGTCTACTTGTGATACCTTCATGGAGGGGGGCATCGTCCAAGCTTCTGCTGGCAACAACTTAATGCTCACCTTCTACTGATGATACACTTGGCCCTGTCTTTTAGTGTTTAACCCTGTCTCTCTCCTACTGACTGAGCTTTTACTGTGACTAACTGTATGTGCTCTCTTTCATTCTCCAGCCTTGAAGACTGGCTCAGAGTTTATCTGTTCTTTCTTCCTAGATGAAACGACTAAAGGAGCAACATCCATTAACATTTACTTTTCCTTCCCATAGAATGTACTCCTGGATCAGTGCTTTGTTCTCTTTGTGTCTCTGCTCTGTTCTCTCTAACCCCCAGTCGGTCGTGGCACATGGCTGCTCACACTGAGCCTGGTCCTGCTGGATGTTTTTTCCTGTTAAAAGGGTGTTTTTCCTCTCTATGAGCATGCATGTAGCGACATGCATGCTCAGTATGAGGGATTGCTGCAAAGTCAAGGCCAGTGACTGTCCACTGTCTCTACATGCTCATCTGGGAGGAGGGAATGCTGCAAGTCATTGACTGGATGTAATCTGCTGGGTTTCCTTAGACAGAAAAACTTTTGATCCAATTTGAATAAATTACTGAATTATACTGCACTGTTCAATGATTAGGATTAATTGGAATGTATGTACCTGAGTTTTGTGAAGTGCATTGAGACAACATGAGTTGTGAATTGGTGCTATATAAATAAACTGAACTGAATTGAATTGAATCTGTTTGTCCCACTTCCATTGGGATGGTGCTTCAGCTGCATTAAATCCAAAACAGACTTAAAAACAGTTTATTTCCCAGAGCTTTAAAGGCAATCGCCCCCTGTAGACACTCAATACTCCAATTCATAACAAAATGTCTGTTCATAGGCTGCTCTAGCACTTGCTCCACTTTATGTAAATACATCATGCTACTTCCCCATGTACATATTTCATACTTCTCTTTAGAGATGTTTTCAGCTGCTTTAAGTGCTCCAATTCTCCTCCTGATGTGACTTATATTTTTTATTTGCATGTTTCTTTTATCTATGTGCATTCTGAGCAGAGTGTCTTGACAAGAAATTTAATTATGGGTCCATAAGAACAACAAGGCTTTTGATTCTTGAAGTGTTGTGATTAAGGGGATTATGATGGTAATGTTGGCCTAAACCAGTGAAGAAGGAAAAGGGTCCAGTGAACAGGTGGTGGACTTAATTCTTCAAACATTATCTTGAATCTCTTTTGCTGGGGGACAGGGATGAAATTGCAGAAATGCTGGAACATTCCAAACTGAAGGTCATCTGTCAGGTGAAGCAGAAAGGATGGAGAACACAGTCTTGAATGAATATTGATGATGCTGGTACAGAAGAAGTCCAAAAACACATTACATTGGCCACCTGTGGGATTTGAGTTTAAGGATGTATGTGACTGGTTGAGATGATTAATTGTTGAAAAAAAGCAGTTTGGAGTTTCCAGGAGTGATTTGGATGATATTTGAGAAGTATTGTGTTCCTGCCTTTCTTAGTGATCTTGAATAGGTCTTTTGGTGATCCTGATAGGCTTGTCAGTGCGCAATGGGACCAGAGGATGTGAAGTTTTGCTCAAGAGCACGTCCAGCTGTCTTCATTTTCTGCTTAATGTTGGTATGTCAGGGAGCAGAACAGGAGAAGCTGACAGTCTTGGTTTTAATAGGGGTGTTGAGGTCCAACAAGCTGGTCAAAGTTTTATTGTAGAGGTCAACTGACTTGTTAAGTGGGGAAGGCTTTGTATCTTAATAAAAAAAAGCTGTTTTTCATGTTCCA
This sequence comes from Girardinichthys multiradiatus, assembly GCF_021462225.1. Lineage (NCBI taxonomy): Eukaryota > Metazoa > Chordata > Actinopteri > Cyprinodontiformes > Goodeidae > Girardinichthys > Girardinichthys multiradiatus. The sequence continues at coordinate 1,481,630 of NC_061798.1, forward strand.
AAAAGATATTGAAACGTTGATGGCATGGGTAGAAGTACTTATCATTTCCACAGAGACATCCAGATAGTAAGAGACACCAAGGTCATAGATGTTGAGCCATCCGCCATTTTGGTCATGTAAATGACTGTTACTACGCAGCTCAACAGGTGTGGCAGCTCTGACATCAGTGGAGTTGATAAAAACCCACTGAAGCAAACACTAAACTGCCATTTCCATCCGCAGTGTGCCAATACTACGCTCAGAGGCAATCTCTGGAGAATCGACGCTCACAGACGGGTTTACTTTTCCTCCACACTGGCCATTACTGGAAGAGGTTGAAAAGCTGGAAATCTGTCTCATATAAGAAGATCAGAAGATCCATGTCACGATTGAAGACCATCAGCTGATAGCCTGGCGAAGGTGAAAACCCCAGAGGGCTCCCCAAGCAGGCGAGTTTCCTCCTTGTGTCTCAGTCGACTGCAACAGTGCATCATATTTTTCCCATTTTGGACGACAGAGGAGAAGGTGACTGTTTAGAGTCTTTGCGGACGCACAACACTTGCTGCTCATAACTTCACCCCTTCCTTGAAGGAGGCCCACTCACCAGCACCCCTTTTCTCAGAGGATTCACCACCAAGTAAACTAGTTTTGTTTCCTATTTTGACCTCTTTGGTTGTTAGTCTGGGCAGGGGGAGGCACATAGTTAAGATGACCTATACTTTTGAAAATTGTCCGACTGCAAAGCGTGGCTGCGCTCAGCAAATTTTAAAGCTGGTGTGTGTGTACCATGTTCTGATCAAGTGAGCACTGACCCAGTTTTGAAGTTAAAGTGGACTTAAGCAATTCCATTCTGATGAGTTTGGATTATGTCATCTTTTAGCAGGCGAATCTGGCTGAGTGGAACAGTAGTCATCTTGCAATCTGAAAGTTGTGGGTTTAGGTTCCCCCGGGACATGTCAATGTGCAAGGCACGTAACCTCAAGGTACCTACAGATCTGCATATCAGTGTGTGAATGTGCGTGAGTTTGTGTGTCCAATTGGGTGAATGTTCCTCTAGTGTAAAGGGCTTTAAGTGGTCAGTATGACTGGAAAAAATGTTTTATAAGTTCTGTCTATTTACCATTTCAGTCTATTTGAAGTAATGGCAGAAAGCTGTGATCCACTATGCGTCTTCCAGCTTGCCGGCTGTATTGCTGTGTAACTGCTGTGATGGTGATGGTGCAAACCGTGTGACAGTGGGAGCGGCTGACCAGGATGAGGAAAAGGAGTTCTATTTCATCCCTAATGACCGCCAGAGGCAGTGCTTCAAGCAATGAATTATCATTCTTGCGCATAAGCAGGTCGAGAATTTAATAACAACATGGTCACATGCACCCGGTCACATGCACCCGGTAGGTCACATGCACCCGGTGTCAGTGACTATATAGTCACATGACACCGGGTGCTCAGTCCTTTCTTTCTTCTCGCGCGGAGGTTGATGAATGCAGGTGTTGGCTTGTGTTCGTTGTTACTCGTTCCTCTTGTTGCTAGAAGCCTCGTGATCAATTGTGGTCGGAGTTGCGGATGGTTCAGCCCTCCAGAGGCGACGCATGCTGCTTTTTCCTCCAGGTTTTCTGGTAAGTTTGTTCCACTCGCCAGTGGCGTTTTCTGCTCGTGATGAGTCCGTTAATTTTTTTCAGCGGTAGTTGCTGTCTGCTTTGCTTTGATTGCTAGATTCGCCAGTAGCATTTTCTGCTCATGCTGAGTATGATTCCTTTGACAGTGTTGCTGTTTGTTTTCATTTATACATTTCTATCTGACTCTCCAGTGGTGTTTTCTACTCGTGCTGAGTCTATTTACTTTCTTTGGCAGTGGTTTGCTGCTCGCTTTGATTTGTTCGAGCCTGTTATTGGCTCGCCGGTAGCGTTTTCTGCTCGTGCAGAGTCCGTTAAATTTTTTCGGCAGTGGTTTACTGCTCACTTTTGTTTATTCCTATTTGTCTGACTCGCCGATGGCGTTTTCTGTTCGGGCTGAGTCCTACGGCTTGCTGCTGTTATTGCCGTAACAGGGTCTTGACTGCGTTTTTTTTCTGCCCGTTTCACCCCATCTGTTCCTGCCTTTCCCTAGGTCATGGACAATCTTTGGTGTGCGTCCTGAGGACGGTCATGACATGTGCCCTCCCTTGCCCTCCCTGCCTTGGTGTTGACCATCTCAGGGAGGTGCTTTCGGATCATGCCTCCTCTAATTGCAGCGTTCTGCCCCGAGCGGTGCGGTTGGCCCAGCTATCCTCTGTGGAGCAGCCTGCTGACTGGGCAGTCTCTGTCCAGCAGGATCCGTTGCCACCTGGACAGGCTGCGGCTTCGACGAAGCGGTCTGCAGCGGACGTGCCTTTGGCCTCTGGGAGGAGGGCCAAGCAATGCAGGCCCCCAGGACTGTCCACTAGGGTGGATCAGCTTTCGATGGAGCTGGCCCAGATGAAGGCCCTCCTTCAGTCTCTTCGGGCAGATGGTGGCCACGGTGAGACTTCCCCTCTTGAACAGGGTGGGTCCTCAACTTGCGAGGATGATGCTATTTTGGTCGCGGCCTCGGGCACCCTTTTTTGAGAGAACTTTCTGGAGTTGGGCTCCTGTACTACAGGTTTGGGCACCGGTGCCTCTCAGGGAGGTGCAGGGGAGCTGTGGCTATTTGAACGGCTCAGGGCCGTTTGCAGCAGGGTGTTCCGCCAGCCCAGTCTGCTCCATCTAGTGCCTTCTTTAGGCGTTGTGACGCCGAGGCCGCCTTTGTCGTTCCTCCCTCGGCGGAATACGTCCAGGAGCTGCATGCTTGCTGGACGAACACTAGGGCCTTTTCCCGCCCGAAGGCGGATGGCAGGGCTCTGGCTGCCATGTATGAGGTGCCCAAGTTTGGGTTGGGCTGCATGACCCCTGTTGAATCTGCCATTGCCTCTCTTATTGTTTCTCCTGATGAGGCGTTGAGGCCTGATGCTCAGGCCACCTGAATGAGGCAGCAGCTGGCGGGTCTCTATAGACCTGCCCGTCGGCCTGTTGCTGCTGGGGCAGCTGGGGGCTCGTTGCGGGGCCGAGACCAGCTAGGGCCCAGGGGGACCATAGTGGGGCCCAGGCTTTGCGTCCAGTTCGGGCTGCTCAATCTGGTCGGTGTTTCCCCAGGCCCTCCGGGGGGCCAGGGATGGTGATATTTTGGAGCCGGTGGTCAAGTTTTTTCCCCCGGGTCAGCTTCGTTATTGGGCTGTTCATGCCCCGGACCCGTGGGTGTTGTCCACTCTGTCCCGGTGTACCATCTCCAGTTCCGCCCCCGGCCTCCCATCCCCAGCCGAGCCAAGATTACAGTCATTGGCGACCCGATAATGGCTTGGGCGACTGGTTCACATCTATCGACCTGAAGGACGCTTATTTTCCTGTCCCCATTGCTCTGGATCATTGGCGGTTGGTTTCTCCACTTTGTGTTTCACGGGAAGCACTTCCAGTTCAGGGTTCTTCCCTTTGGTCTTTCCCTCTCACCACGGGTGTTTACCTGGTGTGTGGCAGCAGCCCTTTCCCCCCTGCAGGCACGGGGAGTGCGGATCCTGCCTTATTTGGACAACTGGCTCATTTGTGCTGCGACCCGCAATCAGGCGATCCAGGAAACTCGGACGGTGCTCGTCCACATATGTCAGCTGGGCTTCGGGTTGTGCCTCGGTGCCTGCAGTCTCTGTCCCAGTGGCGGAACGGATCCTACATCACGGTGGGTGTTCCACTCGGCCCCCTTCTGTGTCGGAGGGAAGTGGTTCATGCGGATGCTTCCTCCAAGAGTTGGGGAGCAACCTGGCAAGACCGTGCGGCTCAGGGGGTGTGGTCCCCGCAGCAGTGCGGGGTCCATTTCAACGTTCTGGAGCTGATGGCTGTGTTCCTGGCGCTCCATGCTGTCCTTCCAGGGCTGCTGGGGAGACGTGTTGGCTCGCTCAGACAACACCACGGCTGTCTTTCACATAAATCACCAAGGGGGGTCCAGGTCTCTCAGACTACTGTCCCTGACCTGCAGGCACTTGGTCTGAGCGGCGCCACAACCTGCCAGCTTCAGGGCGGCCGATATTCCGGGTCCGCAGAGCGTGTCCGCGGACTTTCTGTCTCGGCAGGTGCCACTTTCGGGGGAATGGCAGCTTCACCAGAGGTGGTGGATAGCATTTGGGCGACCTTCAGCAGGGCAGAGGTGGACCTGTTTGCCTCCAGAGATGCGGTTCATTGTCCCCTCTGGTTCTCCCTGATGGTCAGTGCCAGTCCTCTGGGCTGCGACGCACTGGCTCTGTCTTCTCCCATTATGGGGGCAGGGTTGACAGACCATGACTGGCGCTTGGGCACCGTCCACGCGGGCCGTCTATGGTGCTAAGTGTGCGGTCTTTGCTGACCGATGTCGTGGTAAGGGACTGGACCCTGTTCACTGTCCTGTTTCCCATTTGCTGTCCTTCCTTCAGGGGTTGCTGGATCTGGGGCAATCCCATTCCACTTTGAAGGTGTATGTGGCATCCATTTCCCATTGGCATGTCGGGTTTGGTGGTTGCTCTGTTGGCCGGCATGGTAATGTCACGCTGTTCGTGAAGGATGCCAGGTGCTTGTGTCCACCCAGGTGCCCTGTGGCCCCTGCGTGGGATTTGTCGTTGGTGCTTGCGGCCCCTCAGTCTCCCCCTTTTGAGCCCGTTATGGGGATGGATCTCAAGTGGCTCTCCCTAAAAACCGCCTTCTTGTTGGCAATGGCTTCTGCTAAACGGGTGGGGAATTGCATGCTCTGTCTGTGTCTGAGCCATGTTGTCGGTGGAACCCGGATGGCTCCAGAGTACACTGTGGACTAATGCTTCCTTTGTTCCAAAGGTGCCTGCAGTGGCTGGCAAGTGTCCTGCCGCTCTGGCTTTCCCGTTTTAATCCTGGTACCCCCTCTGAGTCTCTTTGCCTTGTCCGAGCATTACAGGCGTATGTCCGCTCCACGACACCCATTCGTCAGACTGACTGTCTCTTTGTCTTTTATGCTGGTTCTTGGAAGGGTCAGGGCCTTTCTAGACAGCGGTTGGCACATTGGATTGTGGAGATGATCTCTGTGGCTTTCTCCATGCAGGATCGGCCCCTGCCGGGCGGCGTGCAATATCACTCCACTAGGAGCCTGTCCACCTTATGTGCTGCCATGGCCAGGGTGCCTCTAGAGGCCATTTGTGAAGCAGCTTCCTGGACGGCACCAAGCACCTTTGCCAAGTTTTACAGGGTGAACGTCACTGCGCCGCATCCCCTGAAGGCCATACTGGAGCAACCGCGTTCTGCGTCCCGGTGAGGTTGGTGGTGTTGCTGTGTTTGTGGAAGCGTAAAGCTTCGTTTGGTAAATTAATAAGTGTTACTATTGTTTTTACCATATGTAAAATTAATTCTGTGGAGATTGTTCTGGGCATAAGGGAAAAGTCCCTCTGAGCAGCATGCAAGGCCTGTCTGGGAACAATATAGATAAGGAAACAGTCTTGGCGTGAGGAAAGACTGACGGACTTGTTATTATAGAAGCAAACTTGTAGGCTGGATGGAAACAGTTATCCTGAATCCTGCCAGGTTGCTTTGACATTAGTTCAGCAGTCCAGTTTAGCTCAGGAATGGGGAGTTGACCGGAGTGATGAAACTGTTATGGTACAAACTGTCACGTAGACCAATTTGATTTCCTGCAGATGTTTGCTGGAACTGCGCTTGAGAATCAATGTTGTGAGTGCCAAAATGTGCATAAGTGAAAGGGTACATCTGATTGGTCAAAAAGTCTCACATACACAACAATGATATGACTGTTGTATATATATCTTGACTCATGAAAGGGATTTTGGGATTCTTTGGGATTTTGTATGAAGATGTAATCAGAGATGTGTTCTGAATGAAAGGACTCCCGCGTCAGCTTTAAGAGGAAACCAGTTGTCTCTTCATCAATTTTAAATTAGGAAACTTTCATCTCCCACATGTTCCTTTGGGTTTCTGTAGGATCCCTCGGGACCCTGTTGGTATGCATCATCAAGTGCTTAAAGCACCGCCTCTGGCGGTCAGTAGGGATGAAATAGAATGAAAGTTACGACGGTAACTACGGTTCTATGAATCTCGGATGACCGCCGGAGCGCTTGGGCCCTCAGTCTCCGCATGCTCACAAGAAGATTGTCGGGACTGAGATGACATCCATCAAGTGGAAAACCGTAGAAGCCCATGGATTTTGTTGCAGTTGAAGTCAGCAGTTGACAGTGGTTGAAGAACGGTAAAAATATCCAAAAATTGTCATTAAAAAGCACTTTATTCAAAAAGGAGGAATTGCCATTTTTAAGCATTAAACACATTCAAACATTCACACCACAAAGAGCAGTAGCAGCTAAGATGTGCCATCCTCTGTGTCGTTTGGTCTCTACTAATTTTACCTTCAGAAGCACATCAGCATTTACAGATGATTTGGATTTTCTTGCACACTACAGTTTGCTCCAGTGGTGTGTCAGAGTTGTGCCAAAAACAAAAATTTTTGGCCAGTCAAAGCATATTTTCATCTGAACCTGACTAAGATCTGTAAGATCAGTAAGATCTGTAAAATGTAATCCCCCTGAGTGAAGTACAGTATATTTAAAAGGTAGAAATCTGTCACTTTGTCAATAACAAAGTTCTCTTTAGTTATTTTGTACTGTGCATGGGTGTTTGATCCAATTAGGAACTGGTTCTCCAACTCCAGTCCATTACAACTTAAATAATTCATGTTCAGCTCCTACACAAACCAAGACCTAAGTTCACAGTCCACATATAAACTTGTTTTTGTTCTTTTCTCAGTATTTTGTTTTTTTGGAATAAAGTCTTTATTAATATGTAGATAATGATGTCATCCACAGGCCGCACGGTGGCGCAGTTGCCTTACAGCAATAAGGTCTTGGGTTTAACTCCCGGCCGAGGGTCTTTCTGCATGGAGTTTCCATGGTCTCCCCGTGCATGTGTGGGTTCTCTTTGGCTTCCTCCCACAGTCCAAAAACATGACTGTTAGGTTAGTTGGTCTCTCCAAATTTCTCTAAGTTCTGTCTTGTGTTCTGTTCCTTGTGTTAAGGTTTGGATTTATATTCTACTGTTAATCTTTAGCTCTTGGTTTAGGAAACTTTGTGTTCTGTTCTTCTGGCTTATTAGTCATTTTCCCTGAGCCTTTCACACTTACAGTTCATCATATTAATATTGACCAACCAATCTTTTCCTTTCACTCCTTTAGTTTAAAATTTTTGTTACTTGTTAAATCCCTTTTTGACACTGCTCTTCCTTACAGCTTCTGGGTCCTACAACCTATGATAAACCTGATGAGTGTGGCTATTCTTCCTTCACCATGAGATCACAGAAGAACTAAAAGCCACTGATATATACCTATAGCTTACTGAAAGCTATGGTTTTCTTTACATTAACATCAATTTTGATGGAAAGACAAAAGGGGAGAATTATGAACTAATGTGCGGCAGCTAAGTAGTAGGAAGGCTTCTGGGAAAGCAATTCATGTACATACTGTTGTTTACATATTTAGATCTAAATTCGATAAATCCTTAAGTTCTACCACTGCTACATCACTGCAGGTGTTTGTTGGTAGTTCCATATTAGTCCTATTCATAATTTCATATGTTCCCATGGTGAAGGTCTTTTCAATCAGCATAGCTAAAGTAAAAGTGCTCCAGAAAGTTAAAGCCACTCATGAAGGTCTTCATGCTTAACACTGGTCTTCTCTGGTCTGATTCTAATAAATAATCTGAGAACTCACCTTCATCTCCCGAACAGAACTGCGTATTTCCTCCACTTTTCTCTCTCTTTCATAGATGAGCTCCTTCAACTCCACCTCATGGATACCTAACTGCGACTGGAGATAAATAAGATTATTCAAAATAAAAAAATAAATATGAATTTTAAAATAAATAGTCACGACAAGAAGTAGTCTTACACAGAGGTGTGCAAACAAGTTGCACTGGATTTTTAAAGAGAAAATCAGGGTTTTAAAGACTTAAATCATTTAAATTTAACCTGTTGTTATGGCTACATGAGACCATGGTATGCTTTGTAAAGCTGTAACATCAGTCACTAAGCATGTGTTCAGCACCAATAATAAGTTATACATTTCTACATAAGTTCTGACAGAAGCAGTTAAATAAATTAGCTGGAAACACACCCACACCTTTTTAATCTGCCACTCTCTTTCTGCAGGGACGACGCTGTGTCCTCGGTGCTCTGCTGTCCCCACACAGACACTGCACACACACAAGTTGTCAGTGCGACAGAAGAACTCCAGGCCTGTCTTATGGATGGGACACAGTGGCATATCGTACCTGTATTAAAGATAAAATTATTTTTATAACAACATTCTGAATCATAACTGATTTAAATATATAAAAGATGTAACAATATGTACTTTAAATTCAAGGTCTTACAGGTGCTGTTTTTGGTAAATATTACTGTTAAGAGTTTTCTCTGAAATCAGAGAAGAAAAATTGAAAAGTAAAATAACACCTTGCAAAGAACTAATAATCTCAACTTTTCATGTTTTGTCACATTACAGCCACAAACTTTAATATGTTTTATTGAGATTGTATGAGACAGACCAACAAAAAGTGGAGCATAATTGTGAAGTATAAGGAAAATAATAAATGAAATTTTGTGGTATGCACTGGTATTCAGCACACTTTACTCTAATTTTACTAAATAGACTCCAGTATAACCAACTGCCAAAAGTTATTAAAATAGTAAGAAAGTTCTGGAGACGTTAACAGCAGGGTTTGGACATTTCACAAACCACCATTATTTTTGTAAAATAATATTTAGGGAAATATTATTTGCTGAACGATGAATCAATAATCATTTGGACAATTGATCTTAATGTTAACCAACTAATGGACTCCTAAAATGGTGGGGAGGAATGTCGATGGCCTCACACCAGATGGCGACGGATCGTATGTAAATATTTGATCTGCTTTGCGCTAGCATTAGAAGTTAGCCATTTTATCAGAAAAAGTTAGTTAGCTTAATTATAAACTTTTTTAGTTTTACATGTGCTTGAAATACTATTAATATAAATATTAAGGTGTTAATGAGCCCTAGCAATGCATTATGGCTGATCTGTGTTTATGATACTCATTATATTAAAGTTTGTCATATTTTTTATATACAACTCGGAACAAATAAATCTCAAGGCTTAAAGGACTGTTCACATTCAAATGGTTTAGCTTTAAGTACCACAAACAAAGCAAAACACCATGAAATAAACAATGGTTAGGCTGTTTTATCCTATACAAATTTTCTCTGGCCAGACACCAATTCTTACTACCATTCTGCTGAACAGAATTGAACAAGGTCCAAAGGGCGTAGGGTTGTGTGCCAAATACTGGCCCAGTCTAGCCATGTAGTTGCGTGGCATTCTAGAATTGCGCTACTCAAGGTGGCAGCAGGTTGGAGTAGCTCTGTTACTTTTGATTCTGATTTATTCTTTTTTGGGAAGTATTCCTCTTGTGGTGGATACAGTTGATTTTTTTTGGATGACTGTCCTCTCCGGTGTCGGATGCTGTGCAGCTTGGAGGATTTTTCTTAATACTTTCTATTTTTGGACATTTGTTATGATGCATTGCCATGGCAACGGGGTTGTTTCTTACAACCGGGAGCAGCTGATTAATATCTCAAAAGCTCAAATAATACTTCAACTACAACCCCAAATCTCTGATGAGTTGAAAAGGAGACGCCGTGGATGCAGAGCAGGAGCTAAGAGAAGAGAGAGAAGGAGGAAGTTCAAACCATCTCTTCCGTCGATTATGATGGGCAATCGTTGGGAAACAAGTTGGATGCACTCCAAGCCCTACAAAGGACCCAGCCAGAGTACCGGGCATGCAGTATCATGTGTTTTACTGAGACATGGCTGCAGGATCATATTCCCGACTCCAGTGTCTCTCCGCCGAGCTTTTTAGCCATACGAGCAGACAGAGATTTAAAGAGGAGCGGCAAATGTAAAGGAGGTGGACTGGCAGTACTTGTGAACAAAAGATGGTGTAATCCAGGACATGTAACTGTGAAGTGTCATCTCTGCAGTCCAGATATTGAACTCTTGGCAGTAAGTTTTCGTCCATATTATTTACCCAGAGAGTTCACCAGTGTTATTTTGGCAACAGTTTACGTTCCACCTTTCGCTGTTGCCGACACTGCATGTGATGCCATCAGCTCAGTTGTTGCTAAGCTACAGACACAAAACCCCAATGCTTTTGTGGCAATTTCTGGTGATTTTAACCATGCTTCACTCTCTGCTACACTTCCAATGTTTCAACAGTTTGTCAGCTGCTCTACCAGAGAAAACAAAACATTGGATATGTTTTATGCAAATGTCAAGGACTCATACATCTCTACAGCAAGACCTCCTCCAGGCAAATCAGATCACAATCTTGTTTTTCTCTGCTCGAAATATAAGCCCCTTGTTCAGAGGCAACCTGTAATAAAGAGGACTGTGAGAAAATGGTCACAGGAAGCTGAAGAAGCTCTGCAAGGTTGCTTTGAGGCTACAGACTGGGACGCACTGTGCCAGCCACATGGAGAGGACATCAATGCCATGACTGAGTGTGTAACCGACTATATAAACTTCTGTGTGGATAACATCATCCCCACCAGAACCGTGAGATGCTTCCCCAATAACAAACCTTGGATCACCAGTGACCTGAAGGACCTGCTGAACACGAAAAAAAGAGCCTTCAGAGAGGGAGACAGAGAATTATTGAGGAGAATACAGAAGCAACTTAAAGTCAAGATAAGAGACAGCAAGGAGGTGTACAAGAAGATGCTGGAGAGCAAGCTCCAGCAAAACAATATCAGAGATGTGTGGACAGGGATGAAGAAGATCACAGGCTTCAAGCAGAAGGATGATCAGACCGATGGAGGTCTGGACAGAGCCTATGAACTGAACACATTCTTCAATAGGTTCAGTTCAGAAACAAGCTTCGCATCCTCCTCTCCTGCTCACAGCCAAACAGACATTCCACCTTCCTTTGACCCACAGCTGTCCAGTAACACCTCACATTTTTTATCTTCCACCTCAGCCCTAGACCCTTCTGCTTCTACATGTTTGCCTTCAACCATATCAGAAGACGCTGATACTTCCTTTGCTTCCCCCTTCCACCTGTGTGTCTCAAGAAGTCAGGTGAAGAGACAACTGGAGAGACTGAATAGGAATAAGGCTGCAGGTCCAGATCATGTCAGCCCTAGAGTCCTGAAGGCCTGTGCAGAGCAGCTCTGTGGGATTCTGCAGCACCTCTTCAACCTTAGCCTGGCCCAGAAGAAGGTTCCGGTGTTGTGGAAGACCTCCTGTCTTGTTCCGGTACCAAAGAAAACTCACCCATCAGTCCTCGATGACTATAGACCTGTTGCCCTGACATCTCACATCATGAAGGTCCTAGAGAAACTCCTGTTGGCCCACCTGAGTAAGCAAACAGTAAACCATCAGGACCCCCTTCAGTTTGCTTATCGCTGTGGAGTTGGAGTTGAAGATGCCATCATACACCTGCTTCAACAAACCCACTGTCATCTGGACAAAGCCAGCTGCACTGTGAGGATCATGTTCTTTGATTTCTCCAGTGCATTTAATACAATCCAACCTGATTTGCTTTGTCAGAAACTCCAGAAGACTCAGGTGGAGGCCTCAACAATCTCCCGGATCAAAGACTACCTGACAAACAGACCACAGTTTGTGAGACTGAAGGTTTGTGAGTCTAACCAGGTAGTCAGCAGCACAGGAGCACCACAGGAGACTGTACTCTCACCATTTCTTTTCACTCTGTACACCTCAGACTTCCAGTACAAGACAGACTCCTGTCATCTGCAGAAATAATCGGATGATTCTGCAGTTGTGGGGTGGATCAGAGATGGACAAGAAGCTGAGTACAGGAAGGTGGTGGACCGCTTTGTGGCATGGTGTGGAAACAATCATCTCATTTTGAACGTGACTAAAACAAAGGAGATGATTGTAGATTTTAAGAGAAACAGGAATAAGTCAAAAACTATTTATATCATGGGAGAAGAAGTGGAGGTGGTGGAGGAGTATAAATACCTTGGTGTTCACCTGGACAACAGACTAGAGTGGAGATGCAACTGTGAAGCCATCTACAAGAAGGGACAGAGCAGACTGTACTTCTTGAGGAAGCTTAGGTCCTTTGGTGTTTGCAGCAAGATGCTGCATATCTTCTATAAGTCTGTTGTGGAAAGTGTGATCTCTTCTGCCATCATCTGCTGGGGTAGCAGCATCAGAGCTAGGGACTTAAAAAGCTCAACAAGCTGATAAAAAAAGGCTGGCTCTGTTCTGGGGACTCCTCTGGAACCTCTGGAGATCATTGTGGAAAGACGGATTCTTCATAAAATGAAGAACATTATGGAGAACCCTGAGCATCCTCTTCATGAGACTGTCCTACAACAACAGAGTGTCTTCACTCAGAGGCTTCTTCAGATCTGCTGTAAGACGGAGCGCTACAGGAGATCCTTCCTGCCCACAGCCATTAGCATCTACAACGGCTCTTTGAGGAAACTTTCATAATATGAGCTACAACATTTAATTTCCCTTTGGGATTAATAAAGTATTTTTTAATTGAATTGAATTGGATACAGTGGATAAAGGCACAGTGGCAAATGACATGACCTAAAATGGCAGCTAACATGCCTCTTTATTAGATGTTTATTATTATTGTATATTTTAAAAAAAATAAAATGTGCTTCTTGATATCAGAGGTGAACAGTTCACAGACTTTTTAAGTTAAAAAGATTCAGTTCCTTGTTAGTATTTAGTGAGTTTTATATGCACTGTCTGATTGTGAATAATAAAGCACCAACACATTTTAATGTGAAAATTTGAGTGTTGAGTTTAAAAAGCATACAGGTCCTTCTCAAAATATTAGCATATTGTGATAAAGTTCATTATTTTCCATAATGTCATGATGAAAATTTAACATTCATATATTTTAGATTCATTGCACACTAACTGAAATATTTCAGGTCTTTTATTGTCTTAATACGGATGATTTTGGCATACAGCTCATGAAAACCCAAAATTCCTATGAACCTAATCATCTGAATCAACGAGTTAACTCTAAACACCTGCAAAAGATTCCAGAGGCCTTTAAAACTCCTAGCCTGGTTCATCACTCAAAACCCCAATCATGGGTAAGACTGCCGACCTAACTGCTGTCCAGAAGGCCACTATTGACACCCTCAAGCAAGAGGGTAAGACACAGAAAGAAATTTCTGAACGAATAGGCTGTTCCCAGAGTGCTGTATCAAGGCACCTCAGTGGGAAGTCTGTGGGAAGGAAAAAGTGTGGCAGAAAACGCTGCACAACGAGAAGAGGTGACCGGACCCTGAGGAAGATTGTGGAGAATGGCCGATTCCAGACCTTGGGGGACCTGCGGAAGCAGTGGACTGAGTCTGGAGCAGAAACATCCAGAGCCACCGTGCACAGGCGTGTGCAGGAAATGGGCTACAGGTGCCGCATTCCCCAGGCCAAGCCACTTTTGAACCAGAAACAGCGGCAGAAGCGCCTGACCTGGGCTACAGAGAAGCAGCACGGACTGTTGCTCAGTGGTCCAAAGTACCTTTTTCGGATGAAAGCAAATTCTGCATGTCATTCGGAAATCAAGGTGCCAGAGTCTGGAGGAAGACTGGGGAGAAGGAAATGCCAAAATGCCAGAAGTCCAGTGTCAAGTACCCACAGTCAGTGATGGTCTGGGGTGCCGTGTCAGCTGCTGGTGTTGGTCCACTGTGTTTTATCAAGGGCAGAGTCAATGCAGCTAGCTATCAGGAGATTTTGGAGCACTTCATGCTTCCATCTGCAGAAAAGCTTTATGGAGATGAAGATTTCATTTTTCAGCACGACCTGGCACCTGCTCACAGTGCCAAAACCACTGGTAAATGGTTTACTAACCATGGTATCACTGTGCTCAATTGGCCTGCCAACTCTCCTGACCTGAACCCCATAGAGAATCTGTGGAATATTGTGAAGAGAACGTTGAGAAACTCAAGACCCAACACTCTGGATGAGCTAAAGGCCGCTATCGAAGAATCCTGGGCCTCCATAAGACCTCAGCAGTGCCACAGGCTGATTGCCTCCATGCCACGCCGCATTGAAGCAGTCATTTCTGCCAAAGGATTCCCGACCAAGTATTGAGTGCATAACTGTACATGATTATTTGAAGATTGACGTTTTTTGTATTAAAAACACTTTTCTTTTATTGGTCGGATGAAATATGCAAATTTTGTGAGATAGGAATTTTGGGTTTTCATGAGCTGTATGCCACAATCATCCGTATTAAGACAATAAAAGACCTGAAATATTTCAGTTAGTGTGCAATGAATCTAAAATATATGAATGTTAAATTTTCATCATGACATTATGGAAAATAATGAACTTTATCACAATATGCTAATATTTTGAGAAGGACCTGTAGAGCTAATATTTTTCTGTTTTGTGTTGGAGCTATCAGGACACTGTGTGTATGGTGACTTCTAGGCTTCTGATTCCAAGCAGCTCTGTCTGACAAAATTTTTAGGAATTTCCCTTTGGTGCTGTTTATGTTCGCTAAAAGAAAATAGCTGCTAAGTATCTCTTATTCTATTTAATTTGGAATTTTTTTCAAATGATTGTTTTACTAGTTTTTTTGGTGTTTCAACAGATCTCCAACTACGCCACCGTGCGGCATGACATCATTATCTACATATTAATAAAGACTTTATTCCAATTAAAACAAAACACTGGGAAAAGAACAAAAACAAGTTTATATTTGAACTGTGAACTTAGGTCTTGGTTTGTGTAGGAGCTGAACATGAATTATTTTAGTTGTAACGGACTGTAGATGAAGAACCAGTTCCAAATAATATCAAACACCCATGCACAGTACAAAATAACTAAAGAGGACTTTTTTTATTGCCAAAGTGTCTACCTTTAAAATTACTGTATTTCACTCAGGGGGATTACATTTTACAGATTTTACTAATCTTACAGATCTTAGTCAGGTTCAGATGAAAATATGCTTTGACTGGCCAAAAATCTTTGTCTTTGGCACAACACTGGCACACCAATGGAGCAAACTGTAGTGTGCAAGAAAATCCAAATCATTTGTAAATGCTGATGTGCTTCTGAAGGTGAAATTAGTGGAGACCAAACAACGTTCCAGCGACCATAGTTTGACTGCTGTGCGGTCTAGCTGCAAGTTGCTGCTCTGCAGGAGATTCTACAATTAAAGATTTGAGAAACTTCCAAAGCAAAACCATCAAAGTGCTCTATTTACCTGAGAGAAAATTGTAGGGATCATGGCTGAAAAGCCAACAGTCTATCTTTATGTTAGCACCTGAAAATGTGGATTAAAGCTGTTTTGTACCAGTGACTCAGCTTCCCTAGTTAGAATTCAGTACAACAATGAGACTATCAATACTATCATCTTCTTTTAGCATAAGATGCTTTATTATTAAGAGTGGCTTGGAACCAATTTCTACCAGTAAACCCATAAGGATTATTAATTATTTTTACTCCCAAGAATAGTGTCATTTGATTTGTTTTTCTGTGTTTGATTTCTGAATCATTGTAAGGTTTTTCCTCATGTACAGCGCTTTCAGTGCCTTGTTGCTGAAAAGCACTATATAAATAAACTTGACTTGACAATCCAGTTTGTCTTTATCTTGTTTTTAGATTAATGTTCTGCCTTTTCTAAATTACACTTGATAAGAACGTTTTATAAATCGCCCTAGAACTCCCTCTAGTGGTTGTCTTGTGACATTGTTTTAGTTACTCTGAAAAAAGAAAATAGAGAAAGCAGATGGCGGGACGTAATGCCTGGGTGTTCATAAATAATGATGATATCAACTTTGATATGTCGTTTTGGACGAGATTTGTCTGTAAGTAATTAATTAATGACTAAAATATTAGTTGTCTCTTTGTTTTGTGTAACAGTAGTGTGATAAATTGTACATTTCAGTCATTTATGAAAATGTTTTTATTTTAGCTTGCAGTAAGCATGTAACAAGCTAGTTTGCAATGTTAGTTAGCTAATACCATATTTATATATTCCAGTTTTACGATGGTCAAAGAGAAGGCAATGATCAGAGGCAATTCTTCAATAAATCAGCAAAAAGAAAGAGAAGTCTGTTTATTGGAGCATCGTTATCTTGCCGTCTAGCTGGTGAAAACTAGAAAAAACTCAGGGCAAGGACAGCATGATTAAGGTAATCACTGCTTGACTCATTGTTGGGGACTGTGAGGCGAAAGATTCTTCAAGGTTGACTTTAACAATGGAATTATTTAGGTAGAAAACTTCTTGTAAATATCTAAAGGGTAACCGTCCAGACCAAATGACTTTTCAATAGTTATGTTATCATTAGCCAGGGAAGTGCAAAATAAGGTCTGATAGTATTTTAAACAACAATAATTTATATCCTGGTCATTATCCCCTGATCATTGCGAATCTCCAGAATAGTTTGGTTGGCGGTTCTTTGTTGTAGCTGGTGAGCTATTGACTTCCCTGTTTTTTCTCCATGTTCATACGAAAAGCCACACATATTTGAAATTAGATATTCCGTTTGTTTAGTTATCAAACGGAATAATCAGTTTGTAATTGTAATCTACTTTTATATGACACAGGATCAGGAGAATAGCTAAATGCAACATCTCTTCAGCTAATTGAGAGAGACGCTCATTTGCCATTCCTTTTTCGTTCTGATTTTGACACTGGATTCCTTTTTGTGCACTGTGATCCAGAGCACATAATACACAATTTAAAATAATATTATGTGATGCCATGTTGGGGAGTCATGAGAATATATCACTACATAAATTATGATCATCCCAGTTGGGGGCATAGATATTTGCCAAAATCAAAGGGAAGCCATAAAGTTGTCCAACAACAATAACAAAACGGCCTGTCGGGTCTGTATCTATACTTGTAAGAAAAAAGGGTAAAGTTTTATAAATTAGAATTGCTGACCCCCGCGCTTTGGAATTCAGATCAGCTGGAAGGGTGGGTCAGATGTCTGATCTACCCATCCAGTCTTAATTTGAAAATTACGGCGGTATGCAGATGGATTTCCTGAAGAAATGCTATATCTGTTCTGAGACATTGTAGATGAGTAATACCCTTCTTACACTTAACTGGGTGATTGAGTGACTTCACATTCCAGCTTACAAAATTCACCACACAGTCATTGACGGATTGGACTGCACTCATTTCCATTTAAGTAGGAAGTTGTATAAGCACTGAATATAAAGCACAAGTGATAGCAAAAAACTAAATAGTTATAATAATTAAAAAGAATAAAAAATGAAACAATCTGGCTGTAACTCAAAACATTAAGAACAATCACACCAATTTGAACTTGGTGACTGAAAACCTGTACATGCAAATCCAAACATATAGTGGTTGTTTGGTTAACTATGAGCCAAACTGGGGCCCCTGCTGAACATGTAATAGGCTACATCCTACACTAAGCACACTCCCAAAGAAAATATGAATGACAAATCAAAAATTTTCACTTCATTTATTTTTTTTAGTTATTTATTTAAAATGGGACAGTGGAATTTCATAAAACATGACAATTCAAGTTAAAGAAGCCAGAATTAGCCTAATGGCTATTTTTCATCTGTAATCCCCTACAGTTCACATTGTTTTTAAATTATCAAGGGTTAATTAATCAGAATCGTTAGAGTTACTAAAAACACATATGTACAACACGCCTATATACACACTTAAGTGCTATTATTTACACAAAAGGTGAATCACATTCCCAGGGCTTCATTTGGTGCAACAATTACTACTGCCAGTAGATGTCACCCAAGGGAATTGAATGAAGCTTCGGGTAGTGAACCACTTTATGACACAATGGTTCAAAATGATTCTATGCTTCAAAAAGCCTCATTTTGACATTACTACTAGGACTCTAGGACTATGCTTTCTACGTACCGTCACCCAGCCGGCCTGAGACCTTGGCTGTGCAGGCTCTGCTGAAGGACTGCTACGGGGAGCTACCGTCGGTGGTGTAATGGTGCGTTCACACCAAACGCGATTTCTGCGAATTTTTCGCCTCATGTGTGTGCTTTTGCCCGCTTCACTTTCCGTTGGCATTTGGCAACAAGCGGCAACGCTTTGCCGCGTCATCAAATAGGAGGAGCTTCCATCTGCTGCTTGCAGGTTTCAACTGAACATGCTGGACATGGATTTCACGGACAATCACGGTGTTTTACCTGTGGAGAGCCGACAAACGCCGCCGACATCAATGTCCCTGGGTTCACCAGATTCTTCAGGGACGGGAACAGTTCGGAGATAACCACCACCTACTGCAGGAGCTGCGCTGGATGACGGTCGATTTCAGCGGTACTTCCGTCTATCCAGGACCCAGTTCGAAGATCTGCTGCCCCGCGTTGGGAGATGAATCGGCCTCCGGGACGCCGACTACCGGCGACCGCAGTGAAGCCAGCCCGAAGCTAGCGGCATCCAGCCCACGGCCGATCCGAGTCAGGCACCCGGATTTCGGCTAGCTGTTCTCTGTTGCTCCCACTTCTGACGCCCGATGGTTCACTAGGGACGTCAAGTTTCCGAACCAAACAATCGTGGAAAATCTGAGTGCCTGAATTGGATCAACCGTGAGTTAGATGCCGCTAACTCCGCGGAGCTTGAACATCCAACTTCAAACTAACTTCACCGCGGTTTACCGGCACTGTATCCCCGCTGCTGAACGCCTGTCCATCTGTCTTCGGTGAGTAAATAAATCTCAGCTCAGTAAAAAAAACAGATGATTTTTAATGTCCACATCTCCTAAATATAAGATATTTGTACCTAAACATAACCAGGTCAGGTCCTTTCTGTACTTGTCTCGGTAAAAGTAATTAGTTGAGTCATACAACTCTGGCTTGCCGCACACCGCCACTATGATCTGGTCCTCCATCATTGACAACTGCTTCTTCTCCGCTTTGGTCCTTCGTCACAGCCACATCCAGTCCCTGATTGGTTGACGCGACGCGAATTTAGGAAAAAGTTCAGATTTTTCAACTCGTCCATCGCTCCGCTCCCGCTTCGCTTGCCGCACCTCAATCCTGCCATCACGCATTCCGTGGTGGAAACAGAGGCTGGGGACTCGGGGTTGGACTCTTTCATCACCCAGGCTGAAGTCACCGAGGTGGTTAAAAAGCTCCGCGGTGGCAAGGCTTCGGGGGTGGATGAGATCCGCCCTGAGTACCTCAAGTGTCTGGATGTTGTAGGGCTGTCATGGTTGACACGCCTCTTCAACATTGCGTGGCGGTCGGGGACAGTGCCTCTGGACTGGCAGACTGGGGTGGTGGTCCCCCTTTATAAGAAGGGGGACCGGAGGGTGTGTTCCAACTACAGGGGGATCACACTCCTCAGCCTCCCTGGTAAGGCCTACGCCAGGGTATTGGAGAGGAGAGTCCGACCGATAGTCGAACCTCGGCTTCAGGAGGAACAGTGTGGTTTTCGTCCCAGCCGTGGAACACTGGACCAGCTCTATACCCTCTACAGGGTGCTCGAGGGTTCATGGGAGTTTGCCCAACCGGTTCACATGTGTTTTGTGGACCTGGAGAAGGCATTCGACTGTGTCCCTCGTGATGCCCTGTGGGGGGTGCTCCAGGAGTATGGAATCGGGGGCCCTTTATTAGGGGCCATCCGGTCCCTGTACGAGCGGAGCAGGAGTTTGGTCCGCATTGCCGGCACTAAGTCGGACCTGTTCCCAGTGCATGTTGGACTCCGGCAGGGCTGCCCTTTGTCACCGGTCCTGTTCATAACTTTTATGGACAGGATTTCTAGACGCAGCCAAGGGCCGGAGGGGGTCTGGTTTTGGGGACCAGTGGATTTCGTCTCTTCTTTTTGCGGATGACGTGGTCCTGCTGGCCCCCTCTAGCCAAGACCTACAGCATGCGCTGTGGCGGTTCGCAGCCGAGTGTGAAGCGGCTGGGATGAGAATCAGCTCCTCCAAGTCCGAGGCCATGGTACTCGACCGGAAAAGGGTGGCTTGTCCTCTTCAGGTTGGAGGGGAGTTCCTGCCTCAAGTGGAGGAGTTTAAGTATCTCGGGGTCTTGTTCACGAGTGAGGGAAGAATGGAGCGGGAGATCGACAGACGGATCGGTGCAGCTGCCACAGTAATGGGGGCGCTGTGCCGGTCCATTGTGGTGAAGAGAGAGCTGAGCCGAAAAGCAAAGCTCTCAATTTACTGGTCGGTCTACGTTCCTACCCTCACCTATGGCCATGAACTTTGGGTCATGACCGAAAGAACGAGATCACGGATACAAGCGGCTGAAATGAGCTTCCTCCGTAGGGTGGCCGGGCACTCCCTTAGAGATAGGTTGAGGAGCTCGGCCATCTGGGAGGAGCTCGGAGTAGAGCCGCTGCTCCTCCACATTGAGAGGAGCCAGTTGAGGTGGCTCGGGCATCTATACCGGATGCCTCCTGGACGCCTTCCTCGGGAGGTGTTCCAGGCACGTCCCACCGGGAGGAGGCCCAGGGGACGGCCCAGGACACGCTGGAGGGACTATGTCTCTCGGCTGGCCTGGGAACGCCTTGGGCTCCCCCTGGAGGAGCTGGAGGAGGTGTCTGGAGAGAGTGACGTCTGGGCGTCTCTGCTGAGTCTGCTGCCCCCGCGACCCGGTCCTGGATAAGCGGAAGACGACGAACGAAGAAGAAGACCCATGTAAAGAATATGAGACCTGCGAGGAGATGCAGAGAATCACAGCGTAGAGGAACACTGTAGAACCTGTTTGACTCCAAGATAACATACCAGATAAACACCATTCAAAGTACGTTTAACGGTGGTTTCCTGATAAGGTGATGTTTAAAATAACTGCTGTGTTCACATAGGAGATCATTTTTGGTAGTTCAGCAACAACTACAAGTCACGAGCATCAAACTAACATTACCTGCCGTCTATAGCCGCTCCTTCATTTAATACGGGTTGTTAAACATAAATATGTTTCTCTAATGATTTAAGAGCAATGAAACTAGCAGACAATCAACCTGCTAACAGATTATTGCTCTGATGGTTGTGTGAAATGTAAGGGGATTGTGTTACCCTGTCAAGAAGCTGAAAAGTTTTGTTCAAAGGCTCAGAACTTTATAGGTATTCCGTGAAAATAAACTTTACTTACTATTACAGTTTGAGTACTCAATTTACAGCTACAATCTGTCTGTCATGACCTTTTGCGGTCATAAGAGGGGAGTTGATAACA
The DNA here is from genome assembly GCF_021462225.1 of Girardinichthys multiradiatus. Lineage (NCBI taxonomy): Eukaryota > Metazoa > Chordata > Actinopteri > Cyprinodontiformes > Goodeidae > Girardinichthys > Girardinichthys multiradiatus. Next base: position 1,502,822 of record NC_061798.1, read on the forward strand.
TTGTGTAAGTAGTATTTGGAGTGATATGACTGATATTGGTTAAGAATGAAAAGGCAGGGAGACAGGATACACAACTTCTTTTTAAAAAGAAGCAAATCAGGCACAAATCAAATAGAGTTTTGCTCTGGTATCAGCACCCCTGATGGCTCCCATCCTGGGACCAGGTAGGAGAGGGAATGTCAGAGACAAGCCAGCCAACCATCACCAGGTCAGAGTATCTACAGAAACAGTCACTACCCAGTTCAGTAATTACCTTCAGATTTCCATTATTTTGAAATATTGTTTGCTGTTAAAGTGTGTTGTTTTTGATAAATCTGTCTTTGTTTTTATTTTGAAAATACTCATATTTTTTATTTAATGTACCGTATTTTCCGCACTATAAGGCGCACTTAAAAACCTTTAATTTTTTCAAAAAATGACAGTGCGCCTTGTAATCCGGAGCGCCTTATATATGGATCAATTGGTTAATTGGTTGATCCATACTGGTTGGACACGGCGCTCTGTCAAAATGTTTCAGTACGACTGGTAAACTACAAAGCCGCACCGCTTGCAGCATTACGGCTACCGTAGTCAGGGGCGTCGCCGAAGTAATAGCGGTAAACACCTGTACTGTGCTTACTCCTAGTCCAACACCACTTGTGTGTGTATAACGTTTGAATGTACTGTTGCAGGAATTGCCTGAACTATATGTGATTAGAAGCTCAGTGTGTGGGGTGTATGTTTCGTGTGTGTGTATGGAAGATGTTGACATTACTCGTCCGGACAGAGGTGGCGCTGTGTGCTGCCGTAACTGAGAATCAAGAGTGAAGGAGTGACGTCGGTATTATTGTGTGTGTGGGGTGGGTAGAGACGGCGACCGGAGCAGCGGTGTATGAGTCTGTAAGCCCTGTGTTTTTACGTGCTGCAAAGTCATTAAAAAGAACCCCGAATCTCGTCAACAACTCAGTGTTTTGATGCTGTTTCTTCATGCTCAACTCAGCAACGCATGAGTGAGGGAGTTAACCCCGAGGAAACTAGTAACTTCGGCCCTGGAGAAAGCGTCTCCCCTGTGTCATCAGACTACGGTCAGGAGACAGAAACAGGAAAGGTTAACAGTACTAACGTTTGATTTAGTGCATCAAACTGTTTCTTTTACGTGTTTACTGAATCAGGGAAAAGTTCCCTTTCACGTTTTAACTAACGTTTGATTTCAACTTCATAGACTCCAATGCATTCCTAACATGCGGTTGGCTCTATTCAATAGAATTCTATGTAGAGGAGACCTTAGCATGAGAGTGAATGGAGTTATCAGAACGCTGGTTTGTAGTGTATTAATAAAGTTTGACTGACTGACTTATCTGTTTTGTTGACATTCTCTTTAGCACAGCTCCATCTAGTGGATGCATAACGCAACCCCAGTCAAACGTTTGACTGCAGTAGCTTCTATTCTATGCGCCTTATAATCCGGTGCGCCCTATATATGAAAAAAGTTCTAAAATAGGCCATTAATTGAAGGTGCGCCTTGTAATCCGGTGCGCCTTATAGTGCAGAAAATACGGTAGTTCTATTGAGGGAGGAGTCTGAAGTCACAGAGGCCTTTGCCTCTGACCAGGATGATGGTGAGCCAGAAGACCTGTCCCAGGAGATACCACTGACCTCTTCCCAGCTGTGTCCAGTACTGCTTTTGCTCCTCCGAAAGGACCCAGTGGTAATTCTACTTAACTGAAACCTGCTAGTTAGCTGCCTTATCTGTTTTTACATTTTGTTATTTATCATTTATTTATTTTTGAATAAATCCATTCATATTCTATACCTGCTTCTTCCGTATAGGTCTCCTTTGAGAAGAACATGAAAAGAAAAAATATTGAAAAGTACTCAATGTTTGGTGTATATAGGTGCAGAGGTGAGGTTTTCACTGCTCTGTTAATCATGTTTAGTCTCTATACTTCACACTTTCCACAGTATGCTATCCATCATGCCTGCTATTCCAGACCGTCACTTTGATGTTGGCTTATCATCTATTTGAAAGCTGTTCAATAAATGGGAGCACCCCACAACTTATTTCCCAGCCTGAACATTGTTTGTAAGCGCGTAGGAACCTAGATCCGCCCAAACCCAGAAGCAACCAAAGAGATGGAACTTGATTGTCGCTACACAATATATATATATATATTGGTCTAATATTGGTTACATTAGGATAATGTGTTACAACTTATATATTTTCTTTCGATATTATTGATATATTGACAAATAATATATTACACATTCTATTTACATACAAGCAACAATATTTCTACCAATAAAATGAGGAACATCAACATTAATAATGACAATTACATTAGTTTTAAGTGTGATATCCATTTCTAATCCTCTTTTTATACTTGCTTGGACATTGCTTGAGCTTCACATTTGGAATATTCCAAAGCTTGATCACAATGGTGTCATTGATCAAAATTTATGCCAAGTGTTTTACATGTTACTTTTTATGTTACATTGTTAAACTGCAAATTATGTACACAAATCTCACCTCTTGTGTACTTAGTATGTACTTAAATATAGGTGACAGTTAGAAACTGATTTTTAGAGAAACAAATTCATTCTAATAGTCTGTGGACAAAGAACATTAAAGGGACAGGGTGAGTTGACTAACTTACGGATTGTTAGCATGATTTTTTTTTTTTTACGATACTTAGAATACAAAACAATCTCTGATTTCCTTTTACGTCGTGTTTTTTGTTTAGCTTTTAATTGCTCCATTTGACTGATGTGGACTGATGCCTCAAATGGGTGCCTGCATGCCAGATGAGCAACAAGGAGATGGACACAGAATGCAGGGAAACATGGAAAGTTTATCCACCTGAATGGAGGGCTTTGACATTGTAGATAGGTGCTAGCACAAACTTATGGGCTACAAAAACGTCCTGCAGAATGGTTCACCACAGAGTTGATAACCCCATCAGGCATGGGGTTATCAACTTTGGTTAAATAAAAATAATTTAATTAATAAAAAACCATAAATATCCGGCTGGCATCCGTCACGTGGGGTCATGAATCTGTGGACGTGATACGCCAAAGATGCAGAGATCTAAGGAACTGCCGGTGATCAAATGCACGTATTTTGTGTATTTCTCTCAGATGGGTATCCAGGTCTGCAGATAGACGGCAGGCATCCGTGACGTATGGTTAAGAATCCATGGACACAATACGCCAAAGATGCAGAGAGCTCTAAAGTAGGAACTGTGGGGGATCCAAGAATATTTTTTGGGATACCAGTCGGATGGGTATCCGGATGCTCAGATATTTTTGTGGGCCGTATCACGGAATATCGCAAAAACAATCCCTTACGTATGCATGTGGATCTTTCCGTATATGTTCCATATACAGATGTATTGCCGCATCGGATAGTACCGTATCTTAATGCTTTTCGTGCAGTAGGAGTTGCCTGATGTAAAGTCCAAAAGCAGAGATACAGCAGAGAAAAAAAAACAGAAAATTAAGAAGGTGCTGGAGGAGGGGGTGAGAGATACAGGGTTATGTTAAGAAATATTTATATGTGTGTGTGGATGTGTGAGTGTGCACATTTGTGTGATGGAAGAAAAAAGAGTGAAAGTTGTTACAGACAAAATGACAGGAGACAGAAAGGAGTGGATACCCAAAAGCCCAGCCTTGGGGCCACCCACATCAAACAACGTAAACATCATGCTGAGCTGTGCTTTACATTAAATTACAATTACTAGTTATCAAACCTTATCTAACCAGTGTTACATGTTTTAGATTAACATGCTCTTGCTCCTAATAAAGCCGCGGAATGATCTCCCGGTCCCTGAACAACTGACCATTAATATAGAGTATATCTACAGCCACTGTAGCTCTGGTGCCTTCAATGATATATTTCTTCCTACAGGGTTTTAGCCAGCGCATGTCAGCGTAGCAGGCTGCTACACTGAAAGTTGTCAAAGTTACGCTAAAATTAGGCAGATACGTTGATTTTATATGAGCTTATCGGCCCTTTGACTGACATCTGGGCTCATTCTCCGTGTCGTTTTTATGTCTGCTATTGTGTATGCGCTAAGTCTGCGTCATATCACGGCGTTCTTCCCGGTAGCTGCTAAGCACAAATCGGGTGACAGGCTTGCAACCAGTCAGGCAAATCAGTCAGGCAGCTCATCCAAAGCGCTGTTGCTAGAGTCCTGACCAACACCAGGGAACAGATCATGTCATACCAGCTGCTGTAAACAATTTGCACACGTGGACTTGTTGGTACCCCTCGGTTATTGAAAGAAAAACCCACAATGGTCACAAAAATAACTTGAATCTGACAAAGGTAATAATGAATAAAAATTCTATGAAAATGATCAAATGAAAGTCGGACATTGCTTTTCAAACATGCTTCAACAGAATTATTAAAACAAATAAAGTCATGAAACAGGCCTGGATAAAAATGATGGTACCCTTAACTTAATATTTTGTTGTACAACCTTTGAGGCAATCACTGCAATCAAACGATTCCTATAACTGTCAATGAGACTTCTGCACCGCTCAGCAGGTATTTTGGCCCACTCCTCATGAGCAAACTACTCCAGTTGTCTCAGGTTTGAAGGGTGCCTTTTCCAGACAGCATGTTTCGGCTCCTTCCAAAGATGCTCAATAGGATTTAGGTCAGGGCTCATAGAAGGCCACTTCAGAATAGTCCAATGTTTTCCTCTTAGCCATTCTTGGGTGTTTTTAGCTGTGTGTTTGTATTATCCGTCTCTTTGTTTTGTCATCAATTTTCCTCCTGTGGCCACGTCCAGGGAGGTTGGCTACAGTCCAATGGATCTTAAATTTCTGAATAATATGTGCAACTGAAGTCACAGGAACATGAAGCTGCTTGGAGATGGTCGTAAAACCTTTACCTTTAACGTGCTCATGTCTATAATTTTCTTTCTAATCTCCTGAGACAACTCTTTCCTTCGCTTCCTCTGGTCCATGTTGAGTGTGGTACACACCATGTCACCAAACAGCACAGTGACTACCTGTAGCCTTATATATAGGCTCAATGACTGATTACGACAATGTAGACACCTGTGATGCCAATTAATGGACACACCTTGATTTAACATGTCCCTTTGGTCAAATTATTTTCTCAGGTACCATCATTTTTGTCCAGGCCTGTTTCATGAGTCTATTTTTAAAAATAATTCTGTTGAAGCATGTTTGAAAAGCAATGTCTGACTTTCATTTGTTAATTTTCATAGAATTTTTATTCATTATTACCTTTGTCAGATTCAAGTTATTTCTGTGACCATTGTGGGTTTTTCTTTCATTAACCGAAGGGTACTAATAATTTTGTCCACATGTGTATGTATAAAGCTGCTTTTGATCAAACAATCTCACTAATTAATTTTTTTTCTGTTTAAAGTATGAGATTGAAGACTAGATTTGAATGAGATACAAAGTTAAAATTCAACTTCAGCGTAAGGTTGGGTTTAAATTTGCCTTTGTTTCTGTATTTTAACACATGTTTCTTTTATGCAGTGCTTTTAAGTGTTTAACATATAAAGCGCTTGTTAAGAAAATTACCTTATTTATACTGGAGACAGAAAGTGGGCATAAAGAAGGTGGGATCCAGAAAAAGCCCATGGGTCTAAACTCAAACCTGTATCCTATGAAACGTGTGCTGTTAATATCATTAACTGCTTCACCATCTGAACATTCAGGTACCCAGCACCTAATCTTAATTCAAGATTCTTGTATTTGTTCTGAAATGTGCAGGTAATGTCTTGGTGCCACTTTTCAGCATTTGTTTACTCAAGTCCCCAGAGGACTAATGTAAAAAGTGTGAATGATTACCTCAGGAGAGGGGAGTAAGGTGGCGGTGGGTCATGGTTGTTTTGTGTCTGGAAGGCCTGGTGAGATTGAGAGAAATGTTGATGTGGCATCCCAGAAGCCGTCATTCCCTGAAAACGTTCCACCATTTCTGCAAACACACTCTCTGGCATCTCCCCCTGTCTTGTTGGTGGACACAGGGCTGGATTTTGGGCATGCAAGCTGTGATGCTCCCCTCCTCCGATTCCCTCAGCAGTTTGTGTATCAGGGTTGGCCATCTGCTTGAACTGTTCTGTGATTTCCTTTAAGGTTCGACTTATATGGAGTTCTGGCCGTTTGCTAAAGGATTCTTTGCACAGGGGACACTGGTAAAACTTTGCACCCTGCCGTCTTCCTCCACCGTCCCAGTAGGAAGAAAGGCAGGACTGGCAGAAGCTGTGGCCACATGGAGTGGAAACTGGGTTATTGAACATTTCCAGGCATATTGAACAGGTGAACTGGTCTTCAGACAGAAAGGCAGAGGGGAGAGCCATGGTCCCTGGGGGTTTAGCTGTTTAAGAGACAGTGCAACAAAGAAGATTAGATGGAAAGACTAAACAAGTACACACAAACAGGATGCATCATTTAAACTTTATTTTATTTATTTTGCAAAGGCTGAAATAAATAACTTAAGTCCACTTCATGATCTAACAGCTTGTAGAAGTGGCAAGTTTAGAAGTAAATACAATGCACTAAAATATTTGAACTCTTATTTAATCTATTCCTGCTTTTTTTTGTCACATTTAAATGTTTCGCATCATTACAGAAATTTTAATCAGTAATGGGTTTTCTGTACCACTGCTAAGGAATTTTGGTCAACTAGTCTTTGCAAAATCATTTTAATTCAGCCATAAAGCTAAAATAAATTCCACAGCAGCCCAGTTTAATTTAACCCCACACTTTGATTAGGCCGCTTCAAAACCTTCATTGTTTAGTGTTTTGTTTTGCTTCATTCAGAGGTGGACTGGTTGGTCTGCATAACACAAGTCTGCTTGAGCTTGAAGTTACGTAAGGCCACCAAGACCAACACACCGCCACCATTTTTGACTAAAGGTATGATGCTCTTTCTCTGAAGTCATTTGTTAGTTTTATCCCAAACATAACAGGATGCATATCTTTCAGTCAGTACACAGAATATTTTCCCAAAAGTCTTGGGGAACATGAAGATCTTTTTGACAAATGTAAGATGGGCCTTTCTCTTATTTTTGGTCTGCTGTTGCCTTTACACATATTATTGTGGAAGGATGATGGCAAATACCCTAACTGAGGCAAACGAGACCGCCAGTGCTTTGGATGTTATTATGCATTCTTTTGTGACCCCCTGGTCATTGATGCAATCGTGGAGTCATTTTTGGTAACTCCTGGCAATGGTCACCATTGCTGTTTTCTTCATGTGTGGACAATGGCTTTCACTGTTGTTCACTGCAATCGAAAAGACTTAAAAATGCCTTTGTAACCTTTTTCAGACTGATCAATGATGTTTTTTCTCATCAGCTCTTAAATGTTGTTTGATTGAGGCATGATGTGTTACATTTTGAGATATTTCAGCCTACTTCATGTTGTCAGACAAGTTCAATTTATGTGATTTATTTATTCCAAAGGCCTGGTAGTAATCAAACCTGGATGTGGCTAGTCAAACTGAACAAAATACATTGGTTAATAACAATATATTCATAATATTCACAAAAGGGCAATTATACTTTCATAGAGAGCAGTTTGGATAGCTTTTTCTATTTAGTCAGGTGATTTTTGTATTATATAAACATCTTTTTATCTGCCACAGTTAAAAGTGGCGAGGTTGCACAGTTGTTAGCATTGTTGCCTAGCAGCAGCCAGGTCCTGAGTTCAAATTCTGGCCTCCCTGTCCATGCGTGGATTCTCTTTGGGTGCTCTGTCTTCTTTCCACACTCCCAGAATATGCATATTAGGTTAACTGGTCTCTCTAGATTGTCCGCAGGAGTGAGCATGTGTATGATTGTTTGTTCTGTTTGTCCTTGTGTCTGGGGTGTACTGGAGCTCTCGCTATTGACCGCTGAAGATAGGCACCAGCCCCCCTACAATCCTGCCTGTATAAGCCGTTATAGACGGTAGATAGATTAATGAAACATTTAAGTGTGACAAAAAGCAAAAACAGCCCCATTACAAAGACATCAATATTTTTACAATGTGCTGTAACACAGTAAATGTGTTTGGTTTTCAATAAAAATAACATTGTGCAGTATGATCAGTCTTTGTTTTCATCCACCTAAGGGAGATGTTTCTGAAAGTTCTGTGCCGTGTTTATAAAAACTGTGGTGGCATGTTCTTCTTGGAAAGAATAGGTTTTCTAAAGTCCGGCCTTTAAAAAAGCCATTCAGTTTTTTCCCCCAGATGAAGCTTGCAAAGATGCAGTTCTTGGATCATTTCTCTTAACAAGGAACAGCTTTGCTGGGAAATAAACTTCTGAATAAGTGTTGAATAATATTTCTATTGTACGGTCATCAATAACGTAGAATATTATTGAAAAGTTAATTTATTTCAGTAAGTTGATTCACTCAGTGAAGCAATAACAGTGCAGAAAGAGCAAATATGCACAGAGGAACTCTATTTTGTTAAAGTCTGAAAATCTTTAAATAAATTAAAACCTAAAAAAATAAAATACTAAAACAACAAAGGGAAGACTTGCTTCCCCTCTTAGTTGCATAACATGGTTTTATAAGAGGATGGAATCAGGTAGAATATCAGTGCATAAAAAAAAAAGGGAGCAAGCCAAAGCTGGGCAGCTGATCTGCCATTCCTCTGATGAAACTGCATCAACAGGTGATGATGGTCAACCGTCCTGTTGGACGCTTTAAGATTTGTTTGCAGAGAGAACAGGACAAAAAAACTCCTTAAAGTCTTCTTTAGTTGATTTCCTCAGAGCCAGAATGAAAAGCTGTGTTGCACCATGAGGTGTTTGAATGGACTGATATTGATGAGTGAAATAAAACTGAGGATAAAAACTTTCTTTGGTTTAAACCTGTGCAATCAATTTAAAAGTTGTGTAAGAAGCATTGTTTTTAGGACATCCTAAAATTTTTTCTAATATAGAGACATGAGAAAATGCAAAAAGAAAGGGGAAATTAGGTCTTTGATTGTTTTTGAAGGGCGACATAAGGGGATGGCATTTAAAACAACTGCCAACATGCCAAAGTAAAGGGTTCTCCAGCCTGACGATAGAGACAGGAAGATGGCTACAAGAAACATCTCACTGAAGTTATTTCGACCAAAGGGGGTAAGGCCACCAGTTATTAGTGGGTAGGGTGTCCTAACTTTTCCTCAATTTACATATTTTGTTGATATCTTTTAATGAGAAAAACTAATTTATTTTTAGTGTTTGTTTTTAATTAGATACAGTGGGGAGAACAAGTATTTGAAACACTGCCGGTTTTGCAGGTTTTCCCACTTGCAAAGCATGTACAAGTCTTTATTTTTTTTATCATAGGTACTCTTTAAATGTGAGTGATGGAATTTAAAACAAAAATCCAGTGCAGTCGTCCTGTCCCCTTTCATCAATGGAAATCAAATTTCTTAACCAATGGAGGCCGGGATTTGGAGTCACACATAAAATTAAAGTGGAAAAACAAACTACAGGCTGATCCAACTTTGATGTAATGTCCTTAAAACAAGTCAAAATGAGGCTCAGTATTGTGGGAGGCCTCCACGTGCCTGTATGACCTCCCTACAATTCCTGGGCATGCTCCTGATGAGACAGCGGATGTTCTCCTGAGGGATCTCCTCCCAGACCTGGACTAAAGCATCCGCCAACTCCTGGACAGTCTGTGGTGCAACGTGACGTTGGTGGATGGAGCGAGACATGATGTCCCAGATGTGCTCAATTGGATTCAGATATGGGGAGTGGGCGGGCCAGTCCATAGCTTCAATGTCTTCATCTTGCAGGAACTGCTTACACACTCCAGCCACATGAGGTCTAGCATTGTCCTGCATTAGGAGGAACCCAGGACCAACCGCACCAGCATATGGTCTCACAAGGGGTCTGAGGATCTCATCTCGGTACCTAATGGCAGTCAGGCTACCTCTGGCGAGCACATGGGGGGCCATGTGGCCCTCCAAAGAAATGCCACCCCATACCATTACTGACCTACTGCCAAACCGGTCATGGTGAAGGATGTTGCAGGCAGCAGATCACTCTCCACGGTGTCTCCACACTCTGTCACATCTGTCACATGCGCTCAGTGTGAACCTGCTTTCATCTGTGAAGAGCAAAGGGTGCCAGTGGCGAATTTGCTAATTCTGGTGTTCTCTGGCAAATGCCAAGCATCCTGCACAGTAAATGCTTCTGAATTCAATAGTATTAAAAAGCAATCAGACAGTTCTGCACAACTTCATGCATGCAACATACAACAGACTGAGTTGAATGAATGGTGATTTTAAATCATACTAACCATCCTACTTTATCCTGCCCAGGCAATTTCTATAGTACCAATAAAAAGAAACAGAATTACTTGGTGTCGTCTTCTCTGGAGCAGCAAGTAGAAAGCAGGGTTTGGTTTATCGCACATTTGTGACAAACTCAGGAACCAGTGTTACCAGGTGAGAAATGTAGGATTATCGTACTAGAGACATAAAATTATCGTATATTGAGGGAAATTATCGTACACTCGTCATAACCAAAATAACAAGTCTGTTGATGTGTTGAATAGCGTCTAACAGGCACTCGCAGCTTTGTGGCATCGGAATGGATTTATCAATAGCTGCAGGCCCACAGTGCAGGGCTCTGTTTCTTCTTCTTTTCCTCAATCATGTGCGGGCGCAGTGGACTATTCAGCCAATCATGGCCATTGTTCTGAGGCCAACAAATCACGTCACACGTAGATCACATTTAGAAAAGCACGATTGGCTGGAATTTCCAGCATTTGTTTCCGAATCCAGACACAGATGCCTTCAAGTTTCACAAAAAAACTCTGACAGACTTTGGCGATAGGCAGATGACGACTGATTACAACCACACATTCACGGAATGGTCAAATTATCGTACAATTGGCCTTTATTAGGAATATTGATCGTACATTGTACAGAGAGCACAATTATCGTACAAATACGATAATTATCGTACACCTGGCAACATTGTCAGGAACAGTCAACTTCTCCAATTTCGGCAGAAAAAGGGGAAAAATTATAGATCGTTTGTAGTCCACTGGAATAAGAGGAAAGAGGAAAAATTTGTCTGCTTTGGAAAACCTCTGTGGGTTTTTCTTGATTTGCGCATTACAGACACGCCTTCGATTGGTAAAGTAAATCTCCTGGTCTTCTTAATCCAGCAAGATTTCTACCTTTTTCAAGCTTCTCACGAGGTTGGCCAGTGATGGAGAATGGAATGAGTTTTTGATTCTCCAGAGATCGCCTCCGTGAGTAGTAACGGTCCAATACGGCTGGAAATAGCTAAGTTGGTGTGTTCCGCGAGCTCTTATAAAGCTCACTTCCTGTAACGTCAGAGCTGCTTTGTTGTTTGTTTGGCTCACAAAATGGAGGGCGCCCCAACAACACAACAGTTGCTGCCTTCTCCCCAAGCTGCTTGGTTATTTTCCTGTAGCCCATCCCCGCCTTGTGCAGATCTACTATTTTATCACTGATGTCCTTACACAGCTCTCTGGTCTTGTCCATTGTGGAGAGGTTGGAGTTTGTTTGATTGAGTGTTTGGACAAGTATATTTTATACAGATAACGAGTTCAAACAGTTGCAGTTATTACAGGTAATGAGTGGAGAACAGGAGGGCTTCTGAAAGATGAACTAACAGGCCTGTGAGAGCCAGAATTCTTACCACTGGTTTGGTATTACATACTTATGTCATGCACTATAATGCTAATTAATTACTTAAAAATCACACAATGTGATTTTCTGGATTTCTGTTTCAGATTCCATCGCTCACAGTTGAAGAGTACTTATGATAAAAATTAAAGACTTCTACATGCTCTGCAAGGGGCAAAACGTGCAAAATAGGCAGTGTATGAAATACTTGTTCTTCCCACTGTAACGTTCATTTCCAGAGATAATAAAAAAATATGTGAACTTTTTTTAACAAAGAAATTATATTTATATGGGGTGTCCTCATTTTTCACATGAGGATATATATATATATATATATATATATATATGTATGTATACATACACAAACAACTATATAGAAAGAAATAAAGAGCAACATCAGAACATTGCAACACCATGTTTTGTCCTAAACAGCAACCTTAACCATATTGAACTCTTGTTTTGTCTTCTTTAAAACTCTTGTCTTTGTGATGTCATCCAGATGATTTTGGGCGCAGTCTGATAGCATCTTGAGTTGCTGATAATACAGCCAGTAAGGCCAGCTGCTCTACAGGTAACACCAGTTGGTCTGTGGTAAAACCCAGCTTAGGCTTCAGGTATGCAGCAACAGGCTGAATTAGAATCACTTTTGGAATAAAGAAGCAGCACTTGTGTGTTGCTCCAGTAAAATGACTCAGCACTTTCAGTGACAACAGCTGGTAATACTGTGTAAAGACACATGCTCACTCTAAACAAACACGCTAAGTTATTCTATGCACTGGCTTTTAGTTGCAGAACCAGTCTGATAGGTCTGTGTAATACTTTAAAACTTTGTTTTGACCATGTTTGAAAACGTCCCAAAGGAAAATCATGTAAAGATGAATGCACTGAAAATAATTCACTCACACAGAGCTGTCGGTCCAAAGCTGTGAAACCCAAGCTAGAAAACAGTCATCAAAAAGTACTATGGCTATGTTCTTGTCGTGTGGTTTCACCAAACACCATTATAACCGTAAAAAAATAAACAAAGATATAATTGGAAAGATGACTTAAAAAGGCAACTTCTACATCCTGCAGCATTCAGAGCTACTGGATGTGTAAAAGTACTAACAGTACAAAGCTGTGAAATTTTTCATTTACAGTACACGGTGCAGCTGAAATTTTATAATCTTAATAAAACATGCCTCAATGTTTTCTAAGCTAAAGGAATATTAAAAAGGAGTTCAGTCAGGTGGTTATACTTTATATATTTCACATATCTTTCTTTGATTGTATGAGGATCTCTTGAAGTGATTTTCAGCATTTTTTGTTTTTCAAATGTTGACATAAAACAACTAAACATCAGAAAACAAACATAGCTGAATAACACATAAGGAAAAAGCTCATTGTCATATTTATGAAGCCCTGTCATTACATGCCATCCCACTCCTTTACTATGACTTTATGATAAACTTGAGAGCAAAGTGACAAAAACACATAAAACACACACACAGCAGTCAGACAGTAACCGTTCCCATCTCTAAGCACCAAACATATCTGTGGGTAAAGTTGGACATGTACAGGTCCTTCTCAAAATATTAGCATATTGTGATAAAGTTCATTATTTCCCATAATGTCATGATGAAAATTTAACATTCATATATTTTAGATTCATTGCACACTAACTGAAATATTTCAGGTCGTTCATTGTCTTAATACGGATGATTTTTGCATACAGCTCATGAAAACCCAAAATTCCTATCTCACAAAATTAGCATATCATTAAAAGGGTCTCTAAACGAGCTATGAACCTAATCATCTGAATCAACGAGTTAACTCTAAACACCTGCAAAAGATTCCTGAGGCCTTTAAAACTCCCAGCCTGGTTCATCACTCAAAACCCCAATCATGGGTAAGACTGCCGACCTGACTGCTGTCCAGAAGGCCACTATTGACACCCTCAAGCAAGAGGGTAAGACACAGAAAGACATTTCTGAACGAATAGGCTGTTCCCAGAGTGCTGCATCAAGGCACCTCAGTGGGAAGTCTGTGGGAAGGAAAAAGTGTGGCAGAAAACGCTGCACAATGAGAAGAGGTGACCGGACCCTGAGGAAGATTGTGGAGAAGGGCCGATTCCAGACCTTGGTGGACCTGCGGAAGCAGTGGACTGAGTCTGGAGTAGAAACATCCAGAGCCACCGTGCACAGGCGTGTGCAGGAAATGGGCTACAGGTGCCGCATTCCCCAGGTCAAGCCACTTTTGAACCAGAAACAGCGGCAGAAGCGCCTGACCTGGGCTACAGAGAAGCAGCACTGGACTGTTGCTCAGTGGTCCAAAGTACTTTTTTCGGATGAAAGCAAATTCTTCATGTCATTCGGAAATCAAGGTGCCAGAGTCTGGAGGAAGACTGGGGAGAAGGAAATGCCAAAATACCAGAAGTCCAAGTCCAGTGTCAAGTACCCACAGTCAGTGATGGTCTTGGGTGCCGTGTCAGCTGCTGGTGTTGGTCCACTGTGTTTTATCAAGGGCAGGGTCAATGCAGCTAGCTATCAGGAGATTTTGGAGCACTTCATGCTTCCATCTGCTGAAAAGCTTTATGGAGATGAAGATTTCATTTTTCAGCAAGACCTGGCACCTGCTCACAGTGCCAAAACCACTGGTAAATGGTTTACTGACCATGGTATCACTGTGCTCAATTGGCCTGCCAACTCTCCTGACCTGAACCCCATAGAGAATCTGTGGGATATTGTGAAGAGAACGTTGAGAGACTCAAGACCCAACACTCTGGATGAGCTAAAAGCCGCTATCGAAGCATCCTGGGCCTCCATAAGACCTCAGCAGTGCCACAGGCTGATTGCCTCCATGCCACGCCGCATTGAAGCAGTCATTTCTGCCAAAGGATTCCTGACCAAGTATTGAGTGCATAACTGTACATGATTATTTGAAGGTTGACGTTTTTTGTATTAAAAACACTTTTCTTTTATTGGTCGGATGAAATATGCTAATTTTGTGAGATAGGAATTTTGGGTTTTCATGAGCTGTATGCCAAAATCATCCGTATTAAGACAATAAAAGACCTGAAATATTTCAGTTAGTGTGCAATGAATCTAAAATATATGAATGTTAAATTTTCATCATTACATTATGGAAAATAATGAACTTTATCACAATATGCTAATATTTTGAGAAGGACCTGTATAAATGCTATCTATCTATCTATCTATCTATCTATCTATCTATCTATCTATCTATCTATCTATAACACACTCCCCTGTTTTACTGTCACCCTCCTTGGCTTTAATACACTGATAAAAAAAAGTTCAGTTTGAGTGAATAAGATAGCTCCAGTGTGTTTTCCTGTCTCTGTTAATGTCTTACCTTTTCTTGACGATGTTACTTATAGGAGATTTGTTCTGTCATTCAGTGGCTGTGAACGATGCAGCTTACATCCAAAATCTTCTGAATGGAAACTTTCTGTCTCTCCCAGTCTCTTCTTTCCTCATGTCGTTCTCCTCCTCTAGTATGCTTAAAGCCACTCCCTTCTTACCCTTCACCTGGTGAATGTATCCAACCCAACCTGCTGGACCAGTACGACTCCACACTGCAGGTATGCTGTTTTCATCTCTGCTCTCTTCATCCCAAAAGTTCATGGTAAGCTGGGGATGCATTACATGACCTTTATAGTTGTCAGAAGTCTGAAAAGAACAGGAGTTAACACAAGCAGACTGGTTACAGGCGGTTTTTTGTTTCATGATTTAAAGACTGAGGATCACACACTTTAACAACTGTGTCTGCTAAGGGATACAGACTACAGGTATAATGAAACCAATTAAAGCCAACTGAACACATTAAACTCAGGAGGGCTACAGTTTAAAGCGTAAAAAGGTGGCAGTAATAGAAGAGATTCTCAGAATTTGGACAGACTATATGTCTGTGCCACACCCCATTAAATGAATGAAATGCAATTGAAAATATGCTAAGTTTAAGCCACAAATCAAAATGATTTGGGAAGTGTTTACTGTATTTTTGGTTATATTAATGGTGAAAGGTTGGAATGTGTTTGTGGGTTTTGGAATGACTGTCAATGTTGACTATGATCTAAAAATGTTTATAAACAGCTTTATTATATTTGGACTGGATTGTGCAAACATTAAGAATGTATAATAAAAAGGTTTATTCTAAGTAGATTTTTTTTTTCATTCAGAAATACCACATTCAGAAATTAATTAGGAGATTTCCACTCACCATGTGGCTACCATCCCCTTGCCTGCACACTGGTCCAACAAAAACCTAGTTTAACATGACATACAGAGGAAACACTGGATATAAAGAAACTAATTATAAAATAGATACATAAGTAAAATTTGTAAAAAAAAAACAAAGTTATAGTAATCTAAAATTGTAAATACTGAACATAAAAAACTTAAATAGCAAACAATAATATCTGTGATGACCAATAACAGTATTATAAAAACACAACAGTGCTTGACAAGATTAGCGCTAACTTAGAGCCATAAAACATTAAACACAAATACATGATATAATAGCTAAACATTTTAACTAAAATGTATGTATAATAATAAACCATGAAATAATAAATTGCAATAAACCTAAAGAAAATAAAGTCAAAATGAATAGATGAGTCTTTAGCTTGTTTTTAAAGCATCCAAACTCTCAGCTGCCCTCAGGTCTTCAGGGAGGTTGTTCCACATCTGAAGGCCGTAATCAGAAGAAGACGCTTAACCTTCTCTTTTATTTCTCACTTTAGGTATCAACAGAAGATGCTTCAAAGATGAGGGGCCTGGAGAACCTGAAAGATAAAAGAAATGCGATATTCACTACACACAGTGATAAACTTTCAAATGTTCATTTCTATTCATTTGATAATTTTGACCAGTACTGTACATAATATAGCACTCAGTACTCAGTAATTGAAAGGTTCAAGAATCCCTCATGAGGACAAAAATATCAAGGCACGTGACGTCGCCCGGTACGGCGGAGCCGTGGTCCCACCGTGGAGCCAGGCCTGGGGTCGGGACTCGCCGGAGAGCGCCTAGTGGCCGGGTTGCTCCTTGCGGGACCCGGCCGGGCCAAGCCTGAACGAGAGACGCAAGGCCATCCCCCAGTCGGCCCACCACCTGCAGGGGGAACCGTGAGGGACCGGTGCAAAGAGGATTGGGTGGCGGACGAAGGTGGAGACCTCAGCGGCCCGATCCCCGGATGCTTAGGCTGGCTCTAGGGACGTGGAATGTCACCTCGCTGGGCGGGAAGGAGCCTGAGCTTGTGCGGGAGGTCGAGAAATATCGACCAGAAATAGTCGGGCTCGCCACCACGCACAGCGTGGGCTCTGGAAACCCATCTCCTTGAGAGGGGTTGGACTCTCTTCTACTCTGGAGTGGCCCACGGGGAGAGGCGGCGGGCTGGTGTGGGTTTGCTTGTCGACCCCCAGCTCGGCCGTCTCGTGTTGGGGTTTACCTCAGTGGATGAGAGGGTCGTATCCCTGCGCCTTCGGGTTGGGGAGAGGTCTCTGACTATCATTTCAGCCTACGGGCCGAGTGGTAGTGCAGAGTACCCGGCCTTCTTGGCATCCCTGTCGGGGGTGCTGGATATTGCCCCTCCCGGGGACTCCATTATTCTGCTGGGGGACTTCAACGCCCATGTGGGGAACGACAGTGACACCTGGAGAGACGTGATCGGGAGGAATGGCCTCCCCGATCTGAATCCAAGTGGTGTTTTGTTATTGGACTTCTGTGCTAGTCACGGCTTGTCCATAACGAACACCATGTTCAAACATAAGGGTGTCCATCAGTGCACTTGGCACCAGGACACCCTAGGCAGGAGGTCGATCATCGACTTTGTTGTCGTATCATCAGACCTTCGGCCGCATGTTTTGGACACTCGGGAGAAGAGAGGGGCTGAGCAGACAGACTTGGTAGGCCCAAACGCATAGTGAGGGGTCTGCTGAGAACACCTGACGGAGCCCTCGGCCAGGGATGTATTCAACTCCCACCTCCGGGAGAGCTTTGACCAGATTCCGAGGGATGTTGGAGACATAGAGTCCGAGTGGACCATGTTCTCCGCATCTATTGTCGATGCTGCTGCCCGTAGCTGTGGCCATAAGGTCTGCGGTGCCTGTCGCGGCGGCAATCCCAGAACCCGGTGGTGGACACCGGCAGTAAGGGCTGCTGTCAAGCTGAAGAAGGAGTCCTATCAGCTGTGGCTGGCTTGTGGGACTCCTGAGGCGGCTGACGGGTACCGTGAGGCCAAGCGTGCTGCGGCCCGGGCTGTGGAAGAGGCAAAAACTTGGGCCTGGGAGGAGTTCGGTGAGGCCATGGAGAAGGACTACCGGTTGGCCTCGAAGCGATTCTGGCAAACTGTCCGGCGCCTCAGGAGGGGGAAGCAGTGCTTCGCCAACACCGTTTATAGTGGGGGTGGGAGGCTGCTGACCTCGACTGAGGACATTATCGGGTGGTGGAAGCAGTACTTCGAGGATCTCCTCAATCCTGCCATAACGCATTCCATGGTGGAAACAGAGGCTGGGGACTCGGGATTGGACTCTTTCATCACCTATGCTGAAGTCATCGAGGTGGTTAAAAAGCTCCGCGGTGGCAAGGCTTCGGGGGTGGATGAGATCCGCCCTGAGTACCTCAAATCTCTGGATGTTGTTGGGCTGTCATGGTTGACACGCCTCTTCAACATTGCGTGGCGGTCAGGGACAGTGCCTCTAGACTGGCAGACTGGGGTGGTGGTCCCCCTTCATAAAAAGGGTGACCGGAGGGTGTGTTCCAACTACAGGGGGATCACACTCCTCAGCCTCCCTGGTAAGGCCTACGCCAGGGTATTGGAGAGGAGAGTCCGGCCAATAGTCGAACCTCGGCTTCAGGAGGAGCAGTGTGGTTTTTGTCCCGATCGTGGAACACTGGACCAGCTCTATACCCTCTACAGGGTGCTCGAGGGTCCATGGGAGTTTGCCCAACCGGTCGGTTCACATGTGTTTTGTGGACCTGGAGAAGGCATTCGACTGTGTCCCTCGTGATGCCCTGTGGGGGGTGCTCCAGGAGTATGGAATATGGAATCGGGGGCCCTTTATTAGGGGCCATCCGGTCCCTGTACGAGCGGAGCAGGAGTTTGGTCCGCATTGCCGTCACTAAGTCGGACCTGTTCCCGGTGCATGTTGGACTCCGACAGGGCTGCCCTTTGTCACCGGTCCTGTTCATAACTTTTATGGACAGGATTTCTAGATGCAGCCAAGGGCCGGAGGGGGTCTGGTTTGGGGACCAGATGTCTCTTCTTTTTGCAGATGATGTGGTCCTGCTGGCCCCCTCTAGCCAAGACCTACAGCATGCGCTGTGGCGGTTCGCAGCCGAGTGTGAAGCGGCTGGGATGAAGATCAGCTTCTCCAAGTCCGAGGCCATGGTACTCGACCGGAAAAGGGTGGCTTGTCCTCTTCAGGTTGCAGGGGAGTTCCTGCCTCAAGTGGAGGAGTTTAAGTATCTCGGGGTTTTGTTCACGAGTGGAGGAAAAATGGAGGGGGAGATCGACAGACGGATCGGTGCGGCTGCCGCAGTAATGGGGGCACTCTGCCGGTCCGTTGTGGTGAAGAGAGAGCTGAGCCGAAAAGCAAAACTCTCAATTTACCGGTCGGTCTACGTTCCTACCCTCACCTATGGCCATGAACTTCGGGTCATGACCGAAAGAACGAGATCCCGGATATGAGCGGCTGAAATGAGCTTCCTCCGTGGCGTGGCCGGGCACTCCCTTAGAGATAGGGTGAGGAGCTCGACCATCCGGGAGGGGCTTGGAGTAGAGCCGCTGCTCCTCCACATCGAGAGACGCCAGTTGAGGTGGCTCGGGCACCTATAACGGATGCCTCCTGGACGCCTTCCTCGGGAGGTGTTCCAGGCACATCCCACCGGGAGTAGGCCCAGGGAACGGCCCAGGACACGCTGGAGGGACTATGTCTCTCGCCTGGCCTGGGAACGCCTTGGGCTCCATCCGGAGGAGCTGGAGGAGGTGTCTGAGGAGAGGGACGTCTGGGCGTCTCTGTTGAGTCTGCTGCCCCCGCAACCCGGTCCCGGATAAGCCGACGAGTACGAGTACTTGAATAGGCCTCCTTTGGCAAGAATTACTTCATGTGATGTGGCATAGAGGTGACAAGCCTGTGGTCCTGCTGAGTTGTAATGGAATTTCAGGTTGCTTTAATAGCAGCCTTGAGGTAATCTGCGTTGTTGGGCCTGATGACTCTGATATTCTTCTTGACAATACTCCATAGATTCTCAATATGGTTCAGGTCAGGCCAGTGGTTATTGAACCATTGGCCTAATCTTTGGCAGTGTGGGCTGAAAAGGTCCTGCTGCAAAGTCAAATGTGAATCTCCCTAATGCCTGTCAGCAGAAGGAAATGCTCTATAATTTTTGCTGGTAGATGACTGCTGTGACTTTTAACTTGATATACCCAGTGGACCAACAGCAGCAGATGAAATGGCACCCGAAATCACAAATGACTGTGGAAACTTCCGACTGGACCTTAAACAGCTTGATTTCCAAATATTTACTTTTCACATTTTAAGAACTTTGGACCCATGAGCAATTATCCTATTTCACCTTAGCCCGGGTAAGATGCTTCTGTTGTCTTTGGTTTGGGAGGGGCTTAACACAATGAATGCAACAGTTGCAGCCCATCACCTGGATAGTCTGTGTGTGGTGGCTCTAGAAGCTGTTGCTCCGGCTGCAGTCCAACGCCTTGTGAATCTTCTCCAAACTATTGAATGGGCTTTGATACATATTCCACTCAATGCTGAAGTTATCTCTGTTCTTCGTGAACCATTTTGTACCAAATCTTTTCCCTCCACTCAACCGTCCATTCATATGTTTGTTTAGAAATTGTCCTTTTGTGGCTTACCCTGCACGTTACCCTGCAGGGTGTCGGTGACTGCTGGACAACTTAAGTTGGCAGTCTTCCCCATGATTGTTTGGGACCTCCATAAAGGGAAAAATACTGTAATGAACTCCCATTATCCAAGTTTCTTCAAAGAGTCCTTTTAGATGGTGATGGCTGACTGCAGGAGGATCTCCTGTTGTGGTCTGTGTTGCAGCCTCTGACCTAATACACTGTTAATAAATTACTGTGTTGAGAAGAGTAGAATCGTCCCTCACTGAGGAAATTCAGGTGTAGCAGTAGCAAACAGGCAAATGGAAGCATGCAGATTAACGCAAACACAAAAATATAAAAACATTAAATAAGAATAAGAGACTGCACACTAAGGGCAAATTTAGAAAATAGAATTTTTTTTTACAGTTTTCTAAAGATTAAAATAAATGTGCAACTGAGTAGGATAATTTTTCTGGATTTTCTATGTTTCTATTTAAGGTGATAATTTAAAAAGTGTACAAAATGACCATATTTTGTTTACTTACAGAGACGGACAGACGGACAGACACACATACACACATTCTTGTTTTGCTATATGTAGTGAGGACCATGTGTTGACTTCCATTGATTTTCAGTCATTTTCAACCCTTTCTATGCCCTAACCCAGACAATATCCCTAAACCTAACCATTACCAGTGCTTACCTAACCTTAACCTAAAGTCAATTCACACCTTAGTCCTAAACCTAACCATTAGCAAAATAGGTCGTGAGGACCAGCAAAATGTCCTCACTTTGGTACAAATGGTGCTCAATTTGATGGTGAAATCGGGAAAATGGTTCTCACTGTGATGCCAAGACAGAAACACACACACACACACATATATATATACATATATATATATATATATGTATATATACTGTATTTTCCGCACTATAAGGCGCACCTTCAATGTATGGCCTATTTTAGAACTGTTTTCATATATAGGGCGCACCGGATTATAAGGCGCATAGAATAGAAGCTGATTGACGCTGTATTGGCCGCAAAAGGAGGCCCTACACCATATTAATAAATTATTGTGGTCTAAAACCAGGTGTTTTAGTTTCATTGTCCAAACCCTGTATATACATATATATATATATATATATATATATATATATATATATATATATATATATTATATGGTCATTTTGTATACTTTTTAAATTATCACCATATATATATATATAAATCAATACAGTTTATTTATATAGCGCCAATTTGCAACACATGTTGTCTCAAGGCACTTCACAAAGTCAGGTACATACATCCCAATCAATCCTAACCATTGAACAGTGCAGTCAGATTCAGTTATTTATTCAAATTGGATAAAAAGTTTTTCTATCTAAGGAAACCCAGCAGATTGCATCAAGTCAGAGACTTGTAACAGTTACTCTTCCTGGATAAGCATGTAGAGACAGTGGACAGTCACTGGCGTTGACTTTGCAGCAATCCCTCATACTGAGCATGCATGTAGCGACAGTAGAGAGGAAAAACTCTCTTTTAACAGGAAGAAACCTCCAGCAGAACCAGGCTCAGTGTGAGCGGCCATCTGCCACGACCGACTGGAGGTTTGAGAGAACAGAGCAGAGACACAAAGAGAACAAAGAAGCACTGATCTTGGAGTCCTTTCTATGGGAAGGAAGAGTAAATGTTAATGGATGTTGCTCCTTTAGTCATTTCATCTAGGAAGAAAGAACAGATAAACTCTGAGCCAGTTTTCAAGGTTAGAGTCTGAAAGAGAGCACATACAGGTCCTTCTCAAAATATTAACATATTGTGATAAAGTTCATTATTTTCCATAATGTCATGATGAAAACTTAACATTCATATATTTTAGATTTATTGCACACTAACTGAAATATTTCAGGTCTTTTATTGTCTTAATACGGATGATTTTGGCATACAGCTCATGAAAACCCAAAATTCCTATCTCACAAAATTAGCATATCATTAAAAGGGTCTCTAAACGAGCTATGAACCTAATCATCTGAATCAACGAGTTAACTCTAAACACCTGCAAAAGATTCCTGAGGCCTTTAAAACTCCCAGCCTGGTTCATCACTCAAAACCCCAATCATGGGTAAGATTGCCGACCTGACTGCTGTCACGAAGGCCACTATTGACACCCTCAAGCAAGATGGTAAGACACAGAAAGAAATTTCTGAACGAATAGGCTGTTCCCAGAGTGCTGTATCAAGGCACCTAAGTGGGAAGTCTGTGAGAAGGAAAAAGTGTGGCAGAAAACGCTGCACAACAAGAAGAGGTGGCCGGACCCTGAGGAAGATTGTGGAGAAGTGTCGATTCCAGACCTTGGGGGACCTGCGGAAGCAGTGGACTGAGTCTGGAGTAGAAACATCCAGAGCCACCGTGCACAGGCGTGCGCAGGAAATGGACTACAGGTGCCGCATTCCCCAGGTCAAGCCACTTTTGAACCAGAAACAACGGCAGAAGCGCCTGACCTGGTCTACAGAGAAGCAGCACTGGACTGTTGCTCAGTGGTCCAAAGTACTTTTTTTCGGATGAAAGCAAATTCTGCATGTCATTCGGAAATCACGGTGCCAGAGTCTGGAGGAAGACTGGGGAGAAGGAAATGCCAAATGCCAAATGATGGAAATGTCAGTGATGGTCTGGGGTGCCGTGTCAGCTGCTGGTGTTGGTCCACTGTGTTTTATCAAGGGCAGGGTCAATGCAGCTAGCTATCAGGAGATTTTGGAGCACTTCATGCTTCCATCTGCTGAAAAGCTTTATGGAGATGAAGATTTCATTTTTTAGCACGACCTGGCACCTGCTCACAGTGCCAAAACCACTGGTAAATGGTTTACTGACCATGGTATCACTGTGCTCAATTAGCCTACCAACTCTCCTGACCTGAACCCCATAGAGAATCTGTGGAATATTGTGAAGAGAACGTTGAGAGACTCAAGACCCAACACTCCGGATGAGCTAAAGGCCGCTATCGAAGCATCCTGGGCCTCCATAAGACCTCAGCAGTGCCACAGGCTGATTGCCTCCATGCCAGGCCGCGTTGAAGCAGTCATTTCTGCCAAAGGATTCCCGACCAAGTATTGAATGCATAACTGTACATGATAATTTGAAGGTTGACGATTTTGTATTAAAAACACTTTTCTTTTATTGGTCGGATGAAATATGCTAATTTTGTGAGATAGAAATTTTGGGTTTTCATGAGCTGTATGCCACAATCATCCGAATTAAGACAATAAAAGACCTGAAATATTTCAGTTAGTGTGCAATGAATCTAAAATATATGAATGTTAAATTTTCATCATGACATTTTGGAAAATAATGAACTTTATCACAATATGCTAATATTTTGAGAAGGACCTGTATAATTAGTTACAGTAAAATCTCAGTCAGTAGCTATGTCTAGGAGAGAGATAGGGTTAAACACTAAAAGACAGGGCCATGTGGATCATCGGTAGAGGGTGAGCATGAAGTTGTTGCCAGCAGAAGCTTGGACGATGCCCCCTACAGAAAAGGAGTTCAAGTATCTTGGGGTCTTATTTTTGAATGAGGTAAAAATGGAGCGGGAGATCGATAAACAGATGTGTGCTGCGTCAGCAGTGATGCGGGCGTTGTACCGGTCTGTCGTGGTGAAGAGAGAGCTGAGTCAAAAAGCCATTTACCGGTCGATCTACATTCTTACCCTCATCTATGGTCGTGAGTTTGGGTCATGACTGAAAAAACGAGATTACGGATACAAGCGGCCGAAATGAGTTTCCTCAAGAGGGTGTCTGGGCTCTCCCTTAGAAATAGGATGAGAAGCTCGGTCATCTGGGAGGGACTCAGAGTAGAGCCGCTTCTTCTACACGTTGAGATAAGAAGAGGTTAAATTCATAATCAATTTTCTACTGAGAACAAGGGTGGGAGTGTTACAGGATTGTTCCACCTGAGAACATACAGCTTAAAGGACGTCGCTGTGTGCAGTTTGAGAAACGGTTCTGTCTATGTCCTCTCCCTTGGTGGTTGAGATGACTGCGCATAGATCAATAGATCGCTGGCAGAGTCCCCTCCCATTGTGGCTGAGTGAGGATCTCCTGGCCAATTGGTTAGGAGTCCTTAGGTGATTGAATTAGGCTCTCCTGACTGCTTGGCTGGGGGGAAGGCGGTCAGAGTGCCAGAAAGCTCTGAACTCCTGTGGAGACATCTGCAGGTTTTATGGAATATTCCCCCATTACCCGGCGTGTAAGATAATGGACTTGTGTCTGTACTTGTCCTCTTAGATCTCAGTGCTGTATTTGATACAGTCGATCATAATATTCTCTTAGAAAGGCTGGAATATGCTGTAGGGATCAGGGGGACAGCACAAGGCTGGTTTAAATCTTATTTATCTGACAGATTCCAGTTTGTTCATGTAAATGATAAATCATCTTTAAACTCCAGGGTTAATTGTGGAGTACCACAAGGTTCAGTACATGGGCCAATTCTCTTTACTAAATATATGCTTCCAATAGGTAAAATTATCAGGCAGCATAGGATAAATCTTTACTGTTATGCTGATGATACTCAGCTTTACTTATCCATAAATCCTGATGAGCCCAACCAGTTAGATAGACTACAAGCATGTCTTGAAGACATAAAAACTTGGATGACTTTAAATTTTCTGCTTGTAAATTCAGACAAGACAGAAGTTGTCGTCTTTGGACCGGAGTCTTTAAAAAAGAAACTGCTTAGTCAATCACTTAACCTGGATGGCATTAAATTGACCTCCGGTAATAAAGTAAAAAACCTTGGTGTTATTTTTGACCAGGACATGTCATTTAAATCCCATATTAAACAGGTTTCTAGGATTTCCTTTTTTCACCTCTGGAACATTGCCAAAATTAGAAATATCCTATCCAGGAGTGACGCTGAAAAACTGGTCCATGCATTTGTTACTTCAAGGCTGGATTATTGTAATTTGTTACTATCAGGATGTCAACAAAATGCAGTTAAAAGCCTTCAGCTGATCCAAAATGCTGCAGCAAGAGTTCTGATGAAAATGAAAAAAGAGATCATATTTCTCCTACTTTAACTTCCCTTCATTGGCTCCCTTTTAAATCCAGAATAGAATTTAAAATTCTCCTCCTCACATATAAAGCCCTTAATGACCTAGGTCCATCATACATCCGAGACCTGATTGTTCCATATGTTCCTAACAGAGCACTTCGTTCTCAGACTGCAGGTTTACTGGTGGTTTCTAGAGTCTCTAGATGTAGAATGGGAGGCACATCCTTTAATTATCGAGCTCCTCTCCTGTGGAACCAGCTCCCAGTTTTACTCCGTGAGGCAGATACCATATCTACTTTTAAGGCTAGGCTTAAAACTGTCCTTTTATAAAGCTTATAGTTAGAGTGGCTTAGGCTATCTTCCTTATTGTTACCTCCGCCTTCCTCCCTCCCTGTTGGATGGAGTAAGGGGGAGTCAGGTTTATCCTAAACCGGCTGAGTTATGGTTGAGGTGCAAACACACCCTCCATTTCTGCTACCTGTATGACCCCCTCTCTTTTCCAATGGTTATAGTCAGTCAAACAGAGAGAGGTATCCCAATCCTTGTGGTTTTTAGTATAACAATGGCCATCGGTGGGCTCTAGTTGGACAAATTTTTATCAGTTTATTATTTTACTTAGTGCCCCTACACGTGGCCCATGTTCTGGGGTGGCCAGACTCTGGCACTCCGTGGTTTGGTCTGGCCTTCCCGGCGGCCGCGCGCCGTTCCGGACCCTTTGTGGGGTGGGGTGCCTTGAGACGACATTGT
Organism: Girardinichthys multiradiatus; assembly: GCF_021462225.1. Taxonomy (NCBI): domain Eukaryota; kingdom Metazoa; phylum Chordata; class Actinopteri; order Cyprinodontiformes; family Goodeidae; genus Girardinichthys; species Girardinichthys multiradiatus. The sequence goes on from NC_061798.1 coordinate 1,529,076, forward strand.
TGTAAATAAGCGCTATATAAAGAAATAAACTGAAACTATCTCTGTAGTTATGCTGCTATAGGCTTAGGCTGCTGGAGGACATAATGACCACTTTCACCCTCTTCGCTACATTCTCACACTACTCTCCAATTTTGCATTATTTGCTGTTATTTCAGTTTTTTAACTTTATGTTCTCTGTCTTTTCTCTTCCTGGAAGCTACACCTGGCCTGACTCTGTGTCTACCTGTGAGACCTTTCTGGAGAGGGGAATCGTCCAAGCTTCTGCTGGCAACAACTTAATGCTCACCTTCTAAAGATGATCCACTTGGCCCTGTCTTTCAGTGTTTAACCACTTTGCTAGATATAGCAATTGACTGAGATTTTACTGTAACTAATTATATGTGCTGTTTCAGACTATCCTTGAAAACTGGCTGTCTACTTTTAAGGCTAGGCTTAAAACTTTCCTTTTTGATAAAGCTTATAGTTAGAGTGGGTTAGGCTATCCTGAGCTATCTCTGTAGTTATGCTGCTTTTGGCTTAGACTGCTGGAGGACATAATAACCACTTTCACCCTCTTCGCTACATTCTCACACTACTCTCCAATTTTGCATTATTTGCTGTTATTTCAGCTTTTAACTTTGTTCTCTCTTTTCTCTTCCTAGAAGCTACACCTGGCCTGACTCTGTGTCTACCTGTGACAACTTTCTGGAGAGGGGCATCGTCCAAGCTTCTGCTGGCAACAACTTAATGCTCACCCTCTACCGATGATCCACATGGCCCTGTCTTTTAGTGTTTAACCCTTTCTCTCTCCTAGGTATAGCGAATGACTGAGCTTTACTGTAACTAACTGTATGTGCTCTTTTAAAACTGGCTCAGAGTTTATCTGTTCTTTCTTTCTAGGTGAAACGACTAAAGGAGCTACATCCATTAACATTTACTTTTCCTTCTTATAGAAAGGACTCCTGGATCAGTGCTTCTGTGTTCTTTTGTGTCTCTGCTCTGTTCTCTCAAACCCACCAGTCGGTCGTGGCAGATGGCCGCTCACTCTGAGCCTGGTTCTACTAGAGGTTTCTTCCTGTTAAAAAGGAGTTTTTCCTCTCCACTGTCGCTACATGCATGCTCAGTATGAGGGATTGCTGCAAAGTCAACACCAGTGACTGTCCACTGTCTCTACATGCTCAGCCAGGAGGAGTGACTGGTATAAATCTCTGACTTAATGCAATCTGCTGGGTTTCCTTAGATATAAACACTTTTTATCCAATTTGAATAAATAACTGAATCTGACTGCACTGTTCAATGGTTAGGATTAATTGGAATGTATGTACCTGACTTTGTGAAGTGCCTTGAGACAACATGTGTTATGAATTGGTGCTATATAAATAAACTGAATTGAATTGATTATTCTGGCATTATCATGGTCTATTTTTCGAAGTCCAAGACTCTTCAAGCCACTGAGAATTATTTGGCAGACATAGCAGCTTCAGGGAAGTGAAGTGTATCTGCTCAGATAATGGTACTGAGTATACAAACAAAGAGTACAGAGCTATTTTAACCAAGAATAAGATCAGACATGAGACTTCGGCACCTTATTCACCACACCACAATGGAACAGCGGAGAGAGCTTGGAGAACCCTCTATGACATGTCCAGATGTCTGTTACTAGAAAGTAAGTTACCAGATAAGTTTTGGGACTATGCTATGCAAGCAGCAGCTTTATCAGTTTATCAGTTATGACAAAACAGCCCAGCTTTTCTAGTGTATTATCCTAACACTGAAAAGATACAGAAACATAGACAGGTAAGATTCACAACCAAAACAACAAGAGAAGAGGCACAAACTGAGCCTACCATAGAATATGTTCAAGAGGATCTATACACCTGAAATCTTGAAAAAGATTTTGAAAGTGTTGAAAATGAACCTGATAAAAGTGATATTTCTGAGGATGCACCAGAACAGACTGTAACTAGAAGGAACCCACCAAGAAACAGAAAGAAACCAGAGCACCTACCAGAGTTTGAGACTGAGGTTGCAGTAGACAAACTACAAATGAGTGTAGACTCTTGTTACAGAGCAGTTTGCAATATTCCTCAAACCTATAAGGAAGGTATTGCATCGCCTAATTCAAGGCAATGGAAAGAAGCCATGAGAGAGGAAATACAGTCTCTGAAAGGAAATTAAACTTTCATACTCACCCAGCTACCACATGGCAAAAAGACAGTGAGGGAAAATGGGTTTTTGCTCTAAAAAATTAGGTTGATGGAACTGATAGATTTATGGCAAGGTATGTAGCGAAAGGTTACAATCAAAAACAAGGCATCGACTATAAAGAGATATTTTCACCAACAGCTGACATGACAAGTGTAAGAGTGGTTATGCAAAACAGCTCAAGAACATCGAATATTACACCAGATGGATGTTAAATCTGCATTTTTGCATGCATGTATCGATCACAAAATTTACATAGACCAACCAGAAGGTTTTGAGTAAAAGTCTAAAACAGGAGAAAAACTTGTTTGCAAGCTACAAAAGTCTCTCTATGGTCTAAAGAAATCAGGCAGAAATTGGAATGATTTACTACATGTATACTTGAGTGAAAATGGTTACAAATAAAACCCTAGCGACCAATGTTTGTATTGTAGAGAGACAAATTGTGAAAATATCATCTTACTGGAATGGGTAGAATGCCTTATCATTGCAACTAACAGTGAGGAAGTTTTGAAGGAAGCTAAGATGCTAAATGAAAAGTTCAAAATGAAAGATCTAGGAAGACTGAAACATTTTTTAGGAATAGATTGTAATCAAACAGAAAAACAAGTTAAAAGGTCACAGAACAATTATGTAACATAAATATTAAAAAGATTTGGAATGGAGGATTGTAAACCAAGGGAGACTCCGTGTGAACCAAAGCTAGAGTATTCACATAATGCAGACAGAATGGAAGATCCAAGAAAGTACAGAGAAGCAGTGGGGAGTTTCATATATTTGTCCACATGTACACGACCAGACATAGGTTTTGTGGTCAGTAAACTTGCACAACACTTCACTGAACCAACAGTAGAGAACTGGAATACAGTGAAACATGTTCTACAATACCTAAAAGATAGGGCAGAAACAAGAGTTAAGTTGTCAAAGAAATAACTCACAAAACCTCGGACCAAAAATCTTCTGTGATGCTGATTGGGCATCAGATAAAACTGATAGGAGGAGCACATCTGTGTATTGTGCTAGGTTAAATGATGAAAGTTCATTAATCTCTAAAAAGACAAAGAAACAACCAACATTGGCACTGTCTACCTGCGAGTACATATCATTAGCATCTGCAATACAAGAATGTCTTTTTTTGGAACAACTTCTGAAGGGCATAGATAGTTACCAGTATTCACAAACAAAAGTGTATGAAAACAACCACGGCAATATTGCACTGGCTAAGAACCCAGTGAACTGACAGAGATGCGGACATATTGATATTATGTACCATTTTATTAGGGAAGTAGTAAACACTGGACAAGTAGTGCTGCAATATTGCCCTACTGATCAAATGCTTGCAGATTTTATGACAAAACCTACTACTAACTTAAAACTGAAAAAGGTTTCTCGGGACATATGTGGCACATAAATGTGCAGGGATATGCTTTCAAGATAACCCAGTGAGTTATGAGCGAGTGGGGTGTTAAACTTTACTGTTGTGAACGCTAATACTCAGCACATGTTCTAATACTGCCACCAGCTGTTGTTGTTCTGTATGTTACTCCTGGTGTGCGCATGTACAACGTTATTACATCATGATTTTACGTTTTTTTTTTCTCTGAAGAAGTGAAGTGGCATACACGCAGCTTTGTTAAAATGCTTTAATAAATATGCCTGATAGAGGCTGAAGAATCTCAATGACTCACTTATTTTAATCTCATTGCAACGTAAATACCTCTGCGCACCACTCATCGCAACAATATTAATATTTGACACATCAATGACTTGCTAAAAAAGAAAAAGTACTTACCGTATTTTCCGCACTATAAGGCGCACCGGATTATAAGGCGCACCTTCAATGAATGGACTATTTTAGAACTTTTTTCATATATAGGGCGCACCGGATTATAAGGCGCATAGAATAGAAGCTACTGCAGTCAAACGTTTGACTGGGGTTGCGTTATGCATCCACTAGATGGAGCTGTGCTAACGAGAATGTCAACAAAACAGTCAGATAAGTCAGTCAGTCAAACTTTATTAATACACTACAAACCAGCGTTCTGATAACTCCATTCACTCTCATGGTAAGGTCTCCTCTACATAGAATTCTATTGAATAGAGCCAACCGCACGTTAGGAATGCATTGGAGTCTATGAAGTTGAAATCAAACGTTAGTTAAAACGTGAAAGGGAACTTTTCCCTGATTCAGTAAACACGTAAAAGAAACAGTTTGATGCACTAAATCAAACGTTAGTACATTCACAATATAGTAGCGTTAACTGTTGAATTCTCTCGCTGCTGCTCTATTCCCATGTTCGACTGCGTAGCTGACAGCCTTGAGTTTGAACTCAGCATCGTAAGCGTGTCTCTTGAAAGGTGCAATTTTGGGGTTGTTATACACACACAAGTGGTGTTGGACTAGGAGTAAGCACAGTACAGGTGTTTACCGCTATTACTTCGGCGACACCCCTGACTACGGTAGCCGTAATGCTGCAAGCGGTGCGGCTTTGTAGTTTACCAGTCGTACTGAAACATTTTGACAGAGCGCCGTGTACAACCAGTATGGATCAACCACTTAACCAATTGATCCATATATAAGGCGCTCCGGATTACAAGGCGCACTGTCATATTTTGAGAAAATTAATGGTTTTTAAGTGCGCCTTATAGTGCGGAAAATACGGTAATTTGCAAAAACGCACAAAATGTAATTTGGAAATAAATAATTTGATTGTGAACACAACTTAAAGCTTAAGAAAAACAAAAGGACAAGACTTGGAGCTCATAAACTTGAAGAAAATGATTGTTTGGAAAAACTAATTATGTCGTCCTAAACCAGGGGTTCCAAAACTTTTCAGCCTGTGACCCCCTACAAATACATAATTTTTACAATCTATATTTACCGTATTGTTTGCACTAAAAGGCGCATCGCATTATAAGGGACAATATCAACTAGAAAAATATGCATTTCCTGCGAAAATGCAGTGTGAATGCTGTGGACTGAATTTTTTAGCTGAAAGCTGGCAGAAACAAGCTGAAATTGACTGCAAAAAATCTGCTAAAATTTAATCAATTAGAAGAAAACAGAAATGCTCAAGTCATGTTGAAAGCTGGCAGAAAGTGGCTAAGGCTGAAAGCAGAATTTCAGCTGAAATCTGATAAATTAGTAGAAATAGCAGAAACAGCAAAGAAAAACTGTCATCTGATCTGTTTAAGCAGGAAGACTATCAGGTTTAAAACACCGTAACAAGGTAAAGTTACCTCAAAACTACTTGAAATAGTTGTTGAAATACAAGAACTGACAAAAACATTAAAAAAGCAGGAAAGAGCTGCCCATAGATGAGCTGAAAAAGCATAAAGCGAAGCAATAAAATAGCCTAAGAAGTTGAAGTCAGTGCTAAAATATATAAAAAATGGCAGAAAATTTAGAAAAAGGAAGAACTAACAACAGATATGCTGAAAAAAACACAAAAACAAAAAGGAAATTGCCTAAAAAGGTAAATGTGTTCTTCAGCTAAGAGAGAAGAGAGGACAAAGAGACGCTAAAATGCTAACATTAGTATATTGGCTATCACTAGCATGACGATGAATATTAATTTACCCCATCTACTATGCAAAAAGCAATGCATAAGCTAAAATTTGCTAAAATGGTAATGCGTACTAAAGCCTGTATTCAAAAGTCTATGAAATTGTCCTTTAAATTATTAACTCTTGGAACAGCAGTAGAAGCTGTTTAAGTAGCTGACATCAAATGGTCGCTGTTTTGATGCTCCACTGGGACCTATGAAGATGGTCTTATCATCATAAGTCACAGAGTAGTGGTTTCATTCTGGTTCTGATAAAGATTGGAACTGGTTCTGATGGGAGCTGGTTCCTGATTCTGACAGAGGGTTCCTCCTGGATCTGGTGAAGATTTGTACCTGATTCTGATAGTTTGGACTTGTTTCTGATGGATGCTTGTACATGGTTCTGGTGTAGATTTGTTCAAGGTTCTTATGGAGATTTTTGCCAGGTTCTGGTGGAGTTGGGACCTAGTTTTGATTAAGATTTCTTCCTGGTTCTGATGAAAATGTATACAATGTTCTGATGGATGTTTCTTCCTGGTTCTGATAGGTTTGACCTGGTTCTGATAGACTTTAGACCTAGTTGGGATGGAGGTTTGTACATGGTTCTGATGAAGATTTGTACCAGGTTCTGATGGAGTTTGGACCTGGTTCTTATAGAGGTTTATTCCTGTTTCTGATGGAGTTTGGACCTGGTTCTGATACAGGTTTGTACCTAGTTCTGATACTGGTTTGTACCTGGTTCTGATGGAGATTTTCTCCAGGTTCTGATGGATTTTGGAACTGGTTCTGATAGAGGTTTCTTTCTGGTTCTGATTGAGTTTGGACCTGGTTCTGATAGTGGGTGACTAACTGGTCCTGATAGAGAATTCCTCCTGGTTCTGATGGAGTTTGGGTCTGGTTCTGATGGAGATTTGTTCCTGGTTCTGATGGAGTTTGGGTCCAGTTCTGATGGAGGGCTCCTAACTGGTTCTGATGAAGAATTCCTCCTGGTTCTGATAGAGTTTCCATTTGAGTCTGATGGATTTTGGACAATGTTCTGATGGAGTTTGGGTCTGGTTCTGATGGAGATTTGTTCCAGGTTCTGATGGATATTGGACAAGGTTCTGATAGAGGAACTTCCTGGTTCTGGCAGATTTTGGATCTGGTTTTGATGGAAGATTCTTAACTGGTTTTGATGGAGATTTCCACTTGGTTCTGATGGAGTCTGTGTCTGGTTCGGAGAGAGACTTGTTCCAGGTTCTGATGTGCTAACAGCCTATATGCAAAACTCTATGAAATTGCCTTTTAAATTTAATTACTGTTGTCTAGCTGTTGGAACAGCAGTACATGCTTTTTAAGTACTTGACACAAAATGGCCGCCATGTAGTTGCTTCCTATGAAGATGGTCAAAGGGTTAGGGGTCGGGTCAGGTTTAAGCCATAGAAATGAATAAAATTGAATGGAAGTCAATGCAAAGTCCTCACAAAGACAGTAAAACAGGAGTGTGTGTGTGTGTGTCAGGGCTCTTGTGTGTGTCTGAGTAGGAGACAGGGAGAGAAGAAAGACAGAGTCACATACAGACATATACAGTGGAAGATACATAGAGCTATAAATAGAACAGTGAGGAATGAATCAGCCAATCAACAAAGAGTGTCAGTGTAACTTGACACCTGCAGCATTTCTAATGCAGCACCTCACTATAATCTCCCCCTGGCCTGGGCTTATAACATGGAGGCGCATGCTCCCGAACTACCGCCCATAACTCAGAAACCGTAAGGGCTATTCTTGGACCGTTTTTCTCAGAACGGACAGGGGATCGAGAATATTAACACTTTTTTGCTGAAAATATAATATTAAAGGCACAACACTAGGTGACAACAAAGGGAAAAATGGAGAAAAACAGTAAAATGCCAGAACATGCTCTCGAACAATATTTAATAACTCGGAAACTATAAGGGCTATCGATTTAATTCATGCACCGTATGAATTAGCAGGCCTTGCTGAACAATCATGGAGCTTCTCAAGTTTCTACAAAAATCTGTCTGGGAGGTGTGACCCTATGAAAAAGTGGATCATTTTGACCATTTTTAACCCGAGTGAAGATTAATTTTTCACTCTCCAACAAACCTACTTCACCAGGAATCGATAAAAGGTATCCAAAAAATATTTTGACCGTAGGTATCAGCAGGGATCGGTGAACAATCCTGGAGATTTTCATGTGTCTACATAAATCCATGTAGGAGATGTGACGGTGTAGAAAAGTGGATAATTTTGATATTTGTCAATTTCAAGCGATTTTGAGAAGGACAGATTTGGTACTCCTAAACAAACCTTTTTTATGACAAAATGATAAAAGGTATCAAAAAAATTATTTCACTGTGAGCGCCAGCAAGGTCTGAAGATAAATCTCCACAAGGCTCATGTCTCTACCTCAAACGGTTTACGAGAGGAGGCTATTTGAACATGTGTGAGTTTAAGGATTTTTTGCTCAGATTTTTTCTGAAATTCCTACAGATTTCCTATACAGGGTGTGTTGACTTTGCGTTGCTTTGGGGCGTGCTGCCGGAAAACTGTTTGTCCCACATCAATGAGGGCGACATTTTCTTTATTGCGAAAGAGCATCCTACGTTGTGATGTATAATTTGTATAGGTAGAGTGAAAATTGAGCGAGTAAAGAGTTTGTTCGTTCTTTTTCAGGTTATTCAAAAATCTACAGTGTACACTCTAGCAACAGAAGAATTCCGTCATTGGATTACATTATAAAACTGAAAATCTGAAAAAATTGTAATAATGTTTGAATCAAAATTGTAGAAAAACTGTAAAAGATATCAAAAAGTTTAATTATACAATAATAGCAGAAGGCTGTAAAAGCATGTTAAAAGTTGAATGGTGTTTCTACCTGAAAGTATGCAGAAGTAGTTAAATGGCAAAATGGCACCGGATTATAAGGCGCATAGAATAGAAGCTACTGCAGTCAAACGTTTGACTGGGGTTGCGTTATGCATCCACTAGATGGAGCTGTGCTAAAGAGAATGTCAACAAAACAGTCAGATAAGTCAGTCAGTCAAACTTTATTAATACACTACAAACCAGCGTTCTGATAACTCCATTCACTCTCATGGTAAGGTCTCTTCTACATAGAATTCTATTGAATAGAGCCAACCGCACGTTAGGAATGCATTGGAGTCTATGAAGTTGAAGTTGAAATCAAACGTTAGTTAAAACGTGAAAGGGAACTTTTCCCTGATTCAGTAAACACGTAAAAGAAACAGTTTGATGCACTAAATCAAACGTTAGTACATTCACAATATATTAGCGTTAACTGTTGAATTCTCTCGCTGCTGCTAACAACAAATATGCTGAAGATACACAAAAACAAACAGGAAATTGCCTAAAAAGGCAAAAGTGTTCTTCAGCCAAGAGAGAAGAGATGAGAAAGAGAAGCTAAAATGCTAACATTAGCATATTGGCTATCACTAGCATGAAGGCTGATATTAATTTACCCCATCTGCTATTCAAAAACAATTTATAAGCTAAAATTAGCTAAAATGGTAATGCTAACTACAGCCTATATTCAAAAGTCTATGAAATTGCCCTTTAAAATTATTCACTCTTGTTCAGGTGTTGGAACAGCAATAGAAGCTGTTTAAGTAGCTGGCATCAAATGGTCGCTGTTTTGTTGCTCCACTGGGACCTATGAAGATGGTCTTATCATCATAAGTCTAGTGTATATCTATTCAAATTTATTATGGAAATTTTTGCCAGGTTCTGGTGGAGTTGGGACCTGATTTTGATTAAGGTTTCTGCCTGGTTCTGATAGAGTTGGGACCTTGATCTGATAGAGGTTTATACCTGATTCTGATGAAAATATGTTGAAGGTTCTTAAAAAGATTTTTTTCTGGTTCTGATGGAGCTTTTTGCCAGGTTCTGATGGAGTTTTTACCTGGTTCTTATAGAGGTTTCTTTCTGGTTCTGATAGAGTTTGGACCTGGTTCTGATACATGTTTGTACATGGTTCTGATGGAGTTTTTTTTTTTTCCTGGTACTGATGGAGCTTTTTGCTATGTTCTGAAGGAGTTCTGATAGAAGGTTCCTCTTGGTTCTGAAGGTGTTTTGGACCTGCTTCTGGTGGAGGGTCCCTAACTGATTCTGATGGAGTTTGGGTCCAGTTCCGGTGGAGATTTGTTCCAGGTTCAGATGCTTCTTGGAACTGGTTCTTATAGAGGTTTCTTTCGGGTTCTGACGGAGTTTGGACCTGGTTCTGATAGTGGATGACTAACTGGTCCTGATGGAGAATTCATCCTGGTTCTGATGGAGTTTGGAACTGGTTCTGATAGAGGTTTCTTTCTGGTTCTGATTGAGTTTGGACCTGGTTCTGATAGTGGGTGACTAACTGGTCCTGATAAAGAATTCCTCCTGGTTCTGATGGAGTTTGGGTCTGGTTCTGATGGAGGGTTCCTAACTGGTTCTGATGAAGAATTCCTCCTAGTTCTGATTTGAGTTTGGCTCTGGTTCTGATGAATGTTGGACCATGGTTCTGATAGAAGGGACCTCCTGATTCTGAAGGAGATTTGGACCTGGCTCTGGTGAAGTTTCCTTCTTGGTTCTGATAGGTTTGACCTGGTTCTGATGAAGACTTGTTCCAAATTCGGATTGATATTGGACAAGGTTCTGATAGAGGTTCTTCCTGGTTCTGACAGATTTTGGACCTGTTTATGAAATTGCCTTTTAAATTTAATCACTGTTGTCTAGCTGTTGGAACAGCAGTACATGCTGTTTAAGTACTCAACACAAAATGGCCGCCAGTAGTTGCCTCCTATGAAGATGGTCAAAGGGTTAGGGGTCGGGTCAGGTTTTGGCCATAGAAACGAATGAAAATGAATGGAAGTCAATGCAAAGTCCTCAAAAAGATAGTAATCAATGGATGTGTGAGTGTGTGTGTGCGTGTGTGTGTGTGTCCCACTGGCAAAGAGTTAGTGGTAGGGTCAGGTTTAGGCCATAGAAATGAAGATAATGAAGGGAAGTCAATGGAAAGTCCTCACAAAGATAGTAATACATGAATGTGTGTGTGGGTGTGTATGAGACACGGAGAGAATAGAGGCAGAAACAAAGACAGAATCACATACAGACATATACAGTGCAAGATACACAGAGCTATAAATAGAACAGTGAGGAATGAATCAGCCAATCAGCAAAGAGTGTCAGTGTAACTTGACACCTGCAGCATTTCTAATGCAGCACCTCACTATAATCTCCCCCTGGCCTGGGCTTATAACATGGAGGCGCGTGCTCCCGAACTACCGCCCATAACTCAGAAACCGTAAGGGCTATTCTTGGACCGTTTTCTTGGACAGGGGAACGAGAATATTAACACTTTTTTTGCTAAAAATATAATATTAAAGGCACAACATTAGGTGAAAAGAAAGGGAAAAATGGAGAAAAACAGTAAAATGCCTGACATGCTGTCGTACAATGTCTAATAACTCAGAAACTATAAGGGCTATCGATTTGATTCATGCACCGTATGAATCAGCAGGCCTTGCTGAACAATCATGGAGCTTCTCAGGTTTCTACAAAAATCTGTCTGGGAGGTGTGACCCTATGAAAAAGTGAATCATTTTGACGATTTTTAACCTGAGTGAAGGTGAGTTTTTCACTCTCAAACAAACCTACTTCACGGGAAAAAGATAAAAGGTATCCAAATATTCTTTAGACCATAGGTATCAGCAGGGATCGGTGAACAATCCTGGAGATTTTTGTGTGTCTACATAAATCCGTGTAGGAGATATGACAGTGTAGAAAGTGGATAATTTTGAAATTTTTCAAACCATTTTCAAACTTTTTATGACAAAACAATAAAAGGTATCAAAACAATTCCTTCACTGTGAGCGCCAGCAAGGTCTGAAGATAAATCTCCACAAAGCTCATGTCTCTACCTCGAATGGTTTACGAGAGGCGGCTATTCAAAAATGTGTGAGTTTAAGGATTTTTTGCTCAGATTTTTTCTAAAATTCCTATAGATTTCCTATACAGGGTGTGTCGACTTTGCGTTGCTTTGGGGCTTGTTGCCAGAAAACTGTTTGTCCCACATCAATGAGGGTGACATTTTCTTAATCGCGAAAGAGCATCCACGTTTTGATGTATAATTTGTATAGGTAGAGTGAAAATTGAGCGAGTAAAGAGAGTTTGTTCGTTCTTTTTCAGGTTATTAAAAAATCTACAGTGTACACTCTAGCAACAGAAGAATTCCGTCATTGGATTACATTATAAAATTAAAAATCTGAAAAATGTTTAATAAAGTTTGAATCCAAATTGTAGAAAAACTGTAAAAGATATCAAAAAGTTGAATTAAACAGTAATAGCAGAAGGTTGTGAAAGCATGTTAAAAGTTGAATGGTGTTTCTAGCTGAAAGTATGCAGAAGTAGTTAAATGGCAAAAACTGTGAAGTTTTAGCAGAATTTTTGAGGTTTCCCATTCATTTCAATGGGAGCAAATGGGACCATAAAAAGCTGAATATTTTAAAAAGTATATAAGTTATAAATACCAAAAGTCATAGCCGGAATGTCCTGAAAGGGCTGAATATTGTGAAATTTGAATGGTTGAAATAGCACAAAGTATGCAGAAGGAGTAGCGAATAAAAAAGTGTACGGAAGCAACCAGAATAAGAAGACGGAATAATAAAGAATAAAGAGAAACATGATCTCAGTGTGAATGGGCATTCACACAATGAACGGATCTATTTTCATACATTAGGCGCACTAGGGTCGCGGGGAAGCTGGTGCCTATCTCCAGCAGTCTATGGGCGAGAGGCGGTGTACACCCTGGACAGGTCGCCAGTCCATCACAGGGCAACACACAAACAACCAAGCACACACCCCGCGACCCACTATGGAATAAGCGGTAGAAAATGACTCATGAGGCGCACCAGGTTATAAGGCACATGACAAAACATATGTAGAGCGAAACAAAAGCGTCAGGTAAGTCGAACTTTATTGAACTCATTCACAGTAACTCAGAACATGGTTCAGTTGTACAGAAAAAATACACACATTTTAAATCATTCATCTTCCACAAATCCATCGAATTCCTTATCTTCAGAGTCTGAGCTGAACAGTTGGGCGATTTTTGCATCAAGCATGCAGATGTTACACCATATACTGCGACCATAGGAGGCGCTGTTGTCGCGTTACACCCCATCTTAGCCTCAAAGAAGAGTATTCTTTGGCCAAAGAGAGTGGGGCCAACAAACGCAGAGAAAAATCCGAGTAAGCTCTGTCGTTTGAAAAGGTGACTTGCGTGGAAAATTCTAAACTCGACTTTTACACGATAAGAGAGAAATGGACTAGTGCACATGCACATTAACATTATTATTGTTAAAACGTACTAGCTTTTTTGTGTTGACACGTCTGTTTGCTTTTGTTTACACTGACATAATAGGTAACATTAAATATAGACGGTCAGATAATGACAGCTGATATCACAACTTATTACCTACTGTAACTTACACTCACCAGCGACTTTATCAAGTACACCTGTCCAACTGCTCGTTATTGCAAATTTCTAATCAGCCAATCACATGGCAGCAACTCAATGCATTTAGGCATGTAGACATGGTCAAGACGATCTGCTGCAGTTCAAACAGCGTATCAGAATGGAGAAGAAAGGTGATTTAAATGACTATGAACGTGGCATGGTTGTTGGTGCCAGACGGGCTGGTCTGAGTATTTCAGAAACTGCTGATCTACTGGGATTTTCACACACTACCATCTTTAGGGTTTACAGAGAATGGTCCGAAAATATCCAGTGAGCGGCAGTTCTGTGGGCTTTGTTGATGCTAGAGGAGAATGGCCAGACTGGTTTGAGCTGATAGAAAGGCAACAGTAAATCGAATAACCACTCGTTACAACCAAGGGATGCAGAAGAGCATCTGTGAACGCACAACACTTTGAACCTTGAGGCAGATGAGCAGCAGAAGACCACACCGGGTGCCACTCCTGTCAGCTAAGAACAGGAAACTGAGACATCAATCCACACAGGCTCACCCAAAATTGGACAATAAAAGATTGGAAAAACGTTGCCTGGTCTGATGAGTCTCGATTTCTGCTGCAACATTCTGATGGTGGGGTCAGAACTTGGTGCCAACAACATGGAAGCATGGATCCATCCCGCCTTGTATCAACAGTTCAGGCTGGTGGTGGTGTAATACCTGAGTATTGTTGTTGACCATGTCCATCCCTTTATGACCACAGTGTACCAATCTTCTGATGGTTACTTCCAGCAGGATAACGCGCCATGTCATAAAGCACGAATCATCTCAGACTGGTTTCTTGAACATGACAATGAGTTCACTGTACTCAAATACAATACTCAAATAATACTCAGCCAGCAGGTCACAGAATTGAATTTACTACTTCTAGCTTCTAATACTAGAAGTAGTAATACTCTCAATTCGATTGAATTGAGATCTGAGTCACCAGATCTCAATTCAATCGAGCAACTTTGGGTTTGACAAATCTGCAGCATGTGTGTGATGCTATCATGTCAAGATGGACCAAACTCTGCGGAATGTTTCCAGTACCTTGTTGAATTTATGCCATGAAGGATTAAGGCAGTTCTGAAGGCAAAAGGGGGTACAACCCGGTACTAGCAAGATGTACCTAATAAAGTGGCCGGTGAGTGTATAGTAAAAGACTAAATGATTCAGCCAAACTGCTTCTGATGACTCTTTACCTCCTGAAATAAATAAAAAGTAGCATTTGACCACAAACATCCTGATTATTAGGGCCGGGGTAGATTTCTGACCACAGACAATAAATAACTTTGGCTTCCTTTAAATTTTTATTCTTACAACCTGAAATAACTGGAGGTAAACCGTTTGGTAAAAAAAAACTATTTATTATTTGTGCACAGTTCCTGCTGGAAGCAATAACACAATCTGCACATTTTCCTTTCTTCGTGTTACATAAAAGTAAAGTTAACACATTTCAATTAAGAAATAACATGGAACTACTCCATGACAAAATGTAAATCTGGACCCTAAGCATAAAATGAAACCACACAAGGAGACAAACTAAATGAAACTACAGATTTTCAGAACCATGTTCAGCTGGAGTCCGTTTTCACAGCCATGCTCGAGGATTCTGGATTCTGCAGGAATTTCTGAAAAAGAACGAAGTTAAATCAGACATGAAGATGCCAGTGTGCCTTTGTCCTGTGTTTTTGCTCGCTTCAATGTCTTATTTTACAAGACCAACTAACCAGCAACTTCCTTCCCACTGGTAGGCAAACTGTTTCAGACAAGCATGATGTGTGGGACACATTGGCTTTTTCAGCGTTTTTAAAACTTCCACGTTCTGCCACCCGAAACGCCCCAGGGAACTGTCTGCTCAGTGCAGCATCAGCAGCACAGAAATACATTCGAAGACTTAAGACAGAATTCACAACATGCTTTTGGGACTTTCAGGACAATCAATGTTTTCTTCTCTGATCAAACCAGAAAGCTTCAATGATCAGATGGATTTGTCTCCTTTAACTGGCTGCATCTAGAGGACACAGAGAAGCAGCTGATTGAACTGAAGAGCTCTACTCTGTGGGGGAGTTGGCAGAACTATGGCAGCAGCTGAAATCCACAGCTGTGCGTGATTATGGAGTGTGTATTGACCTGATAACAGAACTGGCAAACACAGAGCAGGGGCAGGGATCTCATTACCAGTTATCTCTGTGTAGTACATCATGGTGGCCCAGTTTATTTTTATATCATTAGTGTGAGGAGAGCATAAAAATGATTTGTTTTTTCTGTTGTATGGTTCCTTTGCTATTATGGGGGTCTTTATCTGCCAGCATCTGTAAGTAAATATAGTTCAATAAGTTTTCATCTATAGTGGATAACTGTTGATCTGCAGTGTAATTAAATGTATTGTTAATGTAACAATTAATATGGCTTACTGAAATATTAAATTGCACTCCTCATCACAGAGGTTGCAGAACCCTGGAATAGAAAGCCCAGGATCAAACAGAGAGTCTTTAAAAGCAGTGTTGTTTTTGGCAGCCATCTTAGTTTCAGTCTTACAATAATATTTTTTGATAGCTTATTACCACATGACTTGCATGCACCCTGTACTTAAGCCCTCTGACATTTCCCTAGTAAGTAGTGGCCAATATTAAAATGTGTCTGTACTGTTGAGTGTGAGTGTGTGTGCTGCAATACATTTGGTTTTTCTTTCAGATGAATCAAATTTAAAGTATGTCCACAGATCCTTTCATGAACTCAAGGAAAGCTCACACACGTCTCGTCATGTTTTAGTCAAAGTCACGTTTAATTCAAGCTGACTTTAAAGTTATCTAGATACCAAACAGATACTGAAAAGGCCTATTTTGTGTGTATTCAGAAAGTACAGTGGGGAGAACAAGTATTTGATACACTGCCTATTTTGCAGGTTTTCCCACTTGCAAAGCACGTAGAAGTCTTTAATTTTTATCATAAGTACTCTTCAACTGTGAGCGACGGAATCTTAAACAGAAATCCAGAAAATCACATTGTGTGATTTTTAAGTAATTAATTAGCATTTTATTGTATGAAATAAGTCTTTGATCAACCAGTAAGAATCCCTGGTCTGTTAGTTCTTCTTTAAGATCCCTGTTCTCCACTCAGTACCTGTATTAACTGTACCTGTTTGAACTCGTTATCTGTATTAAAGACAGCTGTCCACACACTTGGATCCATCTCTCTTGGTCTGGGCCTTCATGCAAGATCTCACCTTGTGGGGCATCAATGATCATGAGGAAGGTGAGGGATCAGGCCAGAACTACACAGCAGAACCTCAATGACCTGAAGAGAGCTGGGACCACAGTCTCAAAGAAGACCATTAGTAACACACTACGCCATCATGGATTGAAACCCTCCAGCGCACGCAAGGTCCCCCTGTTCAAACCAGCGCATGTCCAGGCCCGTCTGAAGTTTGCTCATGACCATCTGAATGATCCAGAGGAGGAATGGGAGAAGGCCATGTGGTCTGATGAGACATAAATAGAGCTGTTTGGTCTAAACTCAACTCACCATGTTTGGGGGAAGAAGAAGGATGAGTACAACCCCAAGAACACCATCCCTACCGTGAAGTATGGAGTAGAGGCTGACATTTTTTCGGGAATCCCAGGGGTCACGGGAATCCCGCGGGACGGGAGACAGCATTAGTAAAGATCACGTGATTGGGACGGTACAGGATAAAAAATGAACGAGAGCGGGAGCTAACCAATAGGAGGGAAAATAAACTAGGATCAATTGTTTTTGGAAATGTACAACTGAGACTTTGTTATAAACTTTAAGAAAAAAAAACTTGGATCGACGCCACCATTGTGTAGTTTTTGTCCAAAAAGCCTATACTATAATGCGAGTCAAACGAACTACACGACCCACAAGCCAACAGTGTTTCTGATCGATGTTTTCCACCTGCGTAGAGAATGGAGGGAGCAAACGCAGGTGGAGAACTGGACGTGGTAAAATTGGATTTGTAACGTAAAGTCAGAAGTAAGGACTTATCTATTAAACTCATAGAGCTGACAGGAAAGTCGCAAATATTACCGAACTTCAGGAGAGTTGAATGCAGCGGTGTTAACACGCAGTCAGCTGCTTGTAAAACGTGTTTAGTCGTAATTAAGTTCACCAGTGATTAATGCACACTTGTTTGGCAAATTCTGGATTAAATCAGACCTGCATCTCTTCATTCATCAAACCAAAAGTACCATCATGTGAAAAGTCTCATCTGACCAACAAAATTGCTCGCATGTGCACTAAAGATTTAAGAGCCTCTGCCACAGTAGAGGGGAAAGGCTTCATCAAGGGAAGATATTAAATAAATATGTTGTGAAATAGAAAAAACATTGAATGTACCATTAAATGTACAATTTATTTTAATACATCATTAAATATTAAGTGTACCACTAATTACGTCATGTCTTTAAAATTATACTTAATTATTTAGTGGCACATTTAATTGCATAATAGTCCATTTCATGATATAATGGTACATTTATTGTTTCTAATGATGTATTAAATAAATAAATGGTACCTTTAATTTAATGGCACATTTAATGTTATATTTCTTTCATGTTACATTTACTTCACTTATGGGACATTCACAACATTTATTTATTTAATGATGATTTTATTGTATTAATATTGTCCAGTTTGACCCTCCATTCTTGATGCCTGTATAGGAGGTCATGTCAGAATTTGAATCAGGTGTTCTGGAGCAGACACACATCTAAAACTTGCAGGGAAGGGGTCCCTGAGGACCAGGGCTGTGAACTATTGAGGTACAGTTTCTAAATTGTGAAGGTAATGCCTTTTTGGCCTTTTGTTCACCAAGTACAGTACTCTTGCTAGGTGCATTTTTCTTTTGTTTCAGCAATTTGAAACATAAAAGTAATGTCATTGTTCAAAGGAAACAATCACTTAATAAATGAGTAAAATACAATTATGTACATTTTATTTATTCAGCTAAGATAGGCATGGTCTGTTTCCTTGTTTGATATTTTATTATTTCTTCATAATTATTCTTTTTACTTTAACTGGCCTTTACTACAGCTAAAAACAGGGACCTAACTGGTCCTTCAAACAAAGAAATTGCCAAAAGACTAAATCAAGAAAACAAAAATGGGAGTGGCACAGGAGTGGGAGTCAATTCACCAGGAGTGGGACGGGACAGGATTTTTTTTGTTATGCTGGCCTGGGATTGGGATGGGACAGGACATTTTTCTGTGGGAGCGGGATGGGACAGGAGAGAAAATCCACTCCCGTGTCACCCTCTAGTATGGAGGTGGAAACATTATTCTTTGGGGATGCTTTTCTGCAAAGCGGACAGGACGACTGCACTGTATTGAGGGCAGGATGGACAGCGCCATGTATCAGGAGATCTTAACCAACAACCTCCTTCCCTCAGTAAAGGCATTGAAGATGAGTCGTGGCTGGGTCTTCCATCATGACAACAACCCAAAGCACACAGCCAGGAGATCGCTTACCGGACTTGCGGTGCTGCTGCCCAGGCGAGGGCAGTGTGGAGATAGTGCTGGGCCCGGGGCTGAATAGTTGGCAGAACTAGCTGAAGGCTGTCGTTGCTGAAAACTCTTCACAGCACTTAGATGCTTTTCACTCTGAACATGACTCCAACGCCCGTACACCCACCGTTCCAAGTTTAATTATTTTTTTGCATAAGAAGCAGCAGGCTTCAAATACGTTGTCCGAAACTGGTTTTAACCAAGCCTTAAATTAATTTTTTTCCAGCTAAGAATGGCTAAACTTACACTTCCCCATAGCCGACGAAGTTGTACGTCTGTGGTATAAACCCAACGAGATTCGCGCCAATTACACAAAATGCATGTTGGTCTTTGTAGTCTTAATACAGCAAAATTATATGTGGACTAGCAAAAGAAAGAACTACAACTCCACGGGGAGTAAAAAAATCTATAGCACCATCTAGAGCAATACAGGTAGTGTTACATGGATGTAGGAAAATTAAGACCTGTTTAAACATTATTTAAGACCTAGAACACAAACTTCAGTGAATTTAAGACTTTTTAAGGCCTTAAATTTCGATTTTAAAATTTAAGACTTTTTAAGACCCCGCGGAAACTCTGTTTTAGATTCCATCACTCAGTTGAAGAGAACCTATGATAAAAATTAAAGACTTCTACATGCATTGCAAGTGAGAAAACCTGCAACATCTGCAATGTATCAAATACTTGTGTCTCTCACTGTAACTTAAAAATAATTTAATCGGGCACGGCGCTGGCGGTGTAGGGGTTCAGCGCGCGACCACATATAGAGGCTATAGTCCTCGAAGCGGCCGTCCCGGGTTCGAGTCCCGGATCTGGTGACCTTTGCCAAATGTATCCCCCTCTTTGCCCCTCCTTCCTGTCTGCCTACTGTCAAAAATAAAGGCCTCTAGTGCCGAAACAAATTCTTAAAAAAAAATAAATAAATAAATTTATCCTTGTGGTAACGGAAGGAGGAAAAAAAGTCTAGAAACATTTTTCAACACCATTTTTTCTCTCCATACCTAATCAGCCCTGGAAACATAAAAGCAAATTCCAGACCTTTGCGAACTTTCAAAGACTGCACAACCCTGTATTTAAATATGAATCAATATAAAAAGACTAAGTTTATTTGATATTCAGATTTTAAACTTGTACTTCGTGAAATAAGGAAAATAATGTCTTGAAATAAACAGATTTCTGTGAAAAATCTTCTTTTTCCCAATGAATCCATCATATTTAAGCAGAGCTAAGTAAATGTTTTATAGACTTTATATTTGTACACATTTCTAACATTTACAGGTGCCTGCTGTGGACTGTATGTAATTCATAGATGACTGATACATTACCAGACAACTGGATCGATGATGTCACTGTAGTTATGGAAAATAAGCACTTTAGACTCTGATGTGTGTGTTTCTAACTGATCATCTTCGTGGGTGGTACCACCTTTACTGCTTCAACACTAACTGACGAGTTGTCAGCTCACCTGCAGGTTCTCATAGTGTTTCAGAGTTTTGCAGTGGCAGATCTCCGCAACCTTGGCTCCAGTGAAGAATCGACTGCACACCTTACAGAAGAAGCCAGTCTTTGGGAACAAGTACTCCATACCTGTAGAAAGACAAACCATGAAGTGTAAATGTTCTGCATCAGTCTCCACAGGTACTAGGTCTTTACAGTAGCATTAGTGACATGCAATCAATAACACATCGCTGGTGTATTATGGAAGGTTCCATACCAACAGCTTTACTCGGGTCATAAGGAGGCAGGAGCTTCTTCACATTCTCCCCTGTGTTGTCGGTGTTGTCTTCAGAACTTTTTTCTGTGTGAGACACAAATCTCTTTGTGAGAAAGAAAAAATAATTCCTTTTCCTCAAAAGGCAGATTTACTAACAGTAATATTTCACATGGAGGTTCAATTCACTCCAGCTGACCAGCTGAGTTCCCTTACCTGTCTGCAGGACAACTGGCAGCCCCCCCACTGCTCCACTGTGCACAGGTGAAGTCTCTGGTTCTACCAAATAAAAAAATAAATCACAAAGAATAATGACCTCAATGAGTCACTTCTAGAAAGTCTCCAAACCAGCCTGCAACTGTAGCTGTGCCACCCTATCATCCTGCATGGCCACTTGCAGAAAGAGGAGCCTCATGTACGAAAGAGTGCACAGCTTTCATACTAACATGTTTGTGGTAAGGAGAAATTCTGCAACTTGCGGCAGAGCACAAAAAAATTCAGATGTACGAAACCGTGCGTAGACATGTCACCGCACACATACATACACTTCATACATCCCAATTTGCAGAGAATTTGGTGCAGCAGCACATGGCGCTCGGACTGCCTGGTCTCCGCTCCTAAATACATTTGCAAAGTAGTATAAATAACCGGAAGACCACATGTCCAAATAACCATGGTAACGTTGCTGTGACAGTCAAAGAATCAAACCAGTTCCTTTCTGTGGAAAAAACACTAAGAGAGACTTTGTCTACATTCCATGAGGGATGTTTGTATTTAATTACAGCAAACCAACAACTTCTTGAAAGACATCTGTGACTAAAACCTGGCGGAAAATTAAACGTTTGTCGGCCTGAACCCTTTTAGTTCTACATTGTCTGCTTTAGATGCCGTCTAGCTGCTGCCCTGAGCTCAACCATAGCTCAATGCTGATCATCATGACGTGAATATGCCTCCCATATTTCTATTAGGAAAACTCACCACACCCACTATTTGAAGTATTTTAAATCTTTAAAACGATTCAGGACGTCACATAAATAATGACTTAGAAGCAGCCATTACTACACAGAGCCCGCTGAAGGTTTATTTCCAACACAACTAATATAACTGGCATAATCATAATCATTATAGCATAAAGGAATCATGAGTTAAGGACACCAATGTGCCATTGCATTAGTGAGGCACATCACACATAGGTTGCACATATATTCAATGAAAATGATTTCTATTCACTAAAGCATATTCACTTCCAGGTGGGGCCCTTATAGGAGCATGAGTGCAGTCCATTGCTCTAAATACATTCAGAAATCATTTCCTCGCTGCAAATGAGAGCCACAATTTAGGGGAACCTTCAGAGCAACATACGGATGAGGTCATCCCATATGGCTCAGGGATGACTTGAACTGGCACCAACAACACACCATATCTCTTGGTTTCCCTCCAACACTGGGGCCAGCTCTGTGCAGAGCTCTTGTTCTTGCCAGTTCCTGCCCTGGGTAATCTAAACCAGCTGATAAGCCATGCGTCATCATGTGCCAGCAGGTCACTATGATCTCAGAATTCCTTCATCGGGGATGTCCTTTAGCTCTGCCAAAGCTGCCATCGTTCCACAATTAGGAGTAACCTTACCGGGTTATGGATGTGTGACTGTCTCCATCTTGTCCACCTTAGGAATTCACAACAGGCTTGTTGGAATTATTCTGCTGATCTGACACAGTTTTCTTTATCAGTAAGAATGAAAGTGCTTAGATGATTCACATGCATTGAATGCTCATCAGCGTACAGACCGATCCGCATTTCCATCCAAGTTGGCAAAAACAGAAATGTTTTACAGTTTAGATCCGACTGAGGTTGTTGCCATTATTTTCTGACATGTGTTGCGTTATTGTATGAGGCTAGTTTCATTGCTCTGGTTTAAACCATAAAAGCAGAAACTCATGAAGAAACGCCAGGTTTGATTCTCAGTGAATGAAATAAAACTGAATGGAGTCATTTTTAAGTGGATTTAGGTGAGTTTTAGTTCTCTGTAGTTAATTATTGTCGTTATATATAGTTATTAGTTTGCGTGGCTTCCGCCCATTTTCACGAAAGGTATTTCCATATATTTCCGCAAACTTTTATGCAACATTCATTTTTGTACATCTAAAGTTGTGCTGCAAGGTTTTTGTGAATATGCACGCTTTGTACATGAGGTCTCAGAGCTCCTAATTTAACCATAAGAGGACACAATGTAGCATGAAGGCAAAACCTGAGTTCCTGTTTTCCTAAAACCATTAGTTGATCCTTACAAGTGTGAAATTAAAAAGAATATCTTTTAGAGATCTTACAAACCATAAACCTCTTAGAACCAAAACAAACAAATAAAGAAGTGGTATTTCTGACTCCTGGAGCTGCTGCTGCTTCCCCAGATGACTCTGCTAAAGTTCTTGTAGAAACCAGCTTTAACATGTTTCCATTTAAACACCTGCAGACCAGCGATTTTCAACTTGCAGTTGTATTTTCAACCACAAATGAGAAGAACTCATTACTAACAGTGACAAATATTGTGTCAGTCAACACCAGTAGTTCTCAGTACCACCATCCCTGCAAGGACATTAAAACAGTGCTAGAGCTGAACTTTTTCAATAATAAAACATTAACAATAAAAAATTAACTGACAATTTAAGCTTCACAATAAACTGAATTAAAATGGTGATCGCAATATTAATTGGAGGAATATCATAGTCACAGAGGACTGTTTGGATGTGATATTTGCCATGCAGTCAGCCAGTTAAAGGGCATTTAATGACCGAGATGCTAACTGTCAGAGAGAGTGATTTGGAGATTTTCATGATTAAAAGGAGATTAAGGAAAAATTGGGGTTAACTTGTTTGTCAGTCAGTCAGTCATTGTCTATACCGCTTCTTCCATAGTGGGTCATGGGGAAGCTGGTGCCTATCTCCAGCAGTCTATGGGCGGGAGGCAGGGTACACCCTGGACAGGTCGACAGTCCATCACAGGGCAAAAGAGATTAAGGAAAAATTGGGGTTAACTTGTTTGTTCTCATTTTTATTACCTAGAGCTTGATCTGTCTTCTCTTCATCCTGCATGGGCTGCTCCACCTGTTTGTTTGACGCCTTCATCAGCCCCTCATTCTGAGCCTCCCTGTGGTCAACAGCCCTGCTCTTCCTCTCATCACTCTCTGCAGTCGCTGCACCAGCTGGGCTATTTGAGGTGGACTGAGCTGGAACTGCAGGAGGAGAGCTGGAAATGGGCTCAGCATCTGGGTTTGAAGCCAGCAGGATGTCTGAGGAGCAACAGCAGAGGTCAAAAAACAATACGGAGCCATAATACTAACCGTGTTCCTTTAGTTGTACCTGGCTCAGCGTTTATGTTATCCTTGGATGCCTCTGGTTGTGGTTGGCCCTCTGTTTCACTCGGAGCCATGTGAATGTGTGAAGCTGCTGTAGGGGGTTCTGCAGCATTTAGGTCCTGACCAGACTCCAAGCTGTTTAAAGTCTGAGGTGTTTGACTGCTCCCATGTTTGGATTCTGGGACTTTCTCGTCAGATTCTGCCTCCTGAGTCACTGTGCTCTCCCCAGATGTGTCCTGGAGGTAGGAGAGTTGTGTTATTACAAAGAGGAAATCAAAGCCTTGCACATTTCCAGAACCATGCTGTGGCTCCGAGGCTGGAGGATTGTGACCTAAACTCGGCGATTTTTATTTAAGTTAGTAAAAACAAAATCTTTGTCTCAAGACATTCTTGTAAGCAAGGAAATTAATGAAGGTTAAAAGGTCTAAAAGCTAAGTTGTACCTTGTAGACCTCCTGTTGTTCAGTCTGGGGAGCTGCATCCCTTTTATCTGAGGTTTCCATGGGAACAGCAAGATCAGGAAGGTCAGTCACATCTCCTAGTTCATCAACTGTGACAAAGTCACTCATGTTGAAAGGGAACTCATCAGAGTGGTCCTCCTCCAGCTGATCCTGACAGGACAAAGAGCAGAGGGGTTTTTCCCAGATGAAAATGAGCTTGGAGCTTTCTGTAGCAGCTCGTCTAGGACAGCTCTAACCTTTCTTCTTACAGATGCTCCTCTGTAGCGGTCATCCCTCCAGCTCGGCCTGTGTCCTTCTTGCCTGTAGGACGATCTTGACCCAGTTGACCTCTCATCGTAACCTCTCCTCCTCTCTCTCCTCTCCCACTCCCTCCTCTCAATATCTTTCCTGGCTTTCTCATCCCTCTCCCTCCTCTCCCTCTCCCTCCTCTCCCTCTCTCTCCTCTCCCTCTCTCTCCTCTCCTCTTTCTTTGCCTCCCTTTCTTTTCTCTCTTTGTCCTGTTTTTTTGCCTCCTCGTCTTTTTCTTCCGTGGTGTTCTTAGCCAAGTCTTTTGTACTGTCTGCTGTTTTTTCCTGATCTTCCTTCTCCTGTTTTGCTTGACCCTGGTCGCCACTGGGGGGCGCTGCTGTCCTGTTGAGACTATTAGCAGTTCTTGTTCTACACTCGACCAGCAGAGCGTTAACCATAGCTTGAGTCATCTGTTTGAAACCAAAGAGAGGACGTTACTAAACCTTATTTCCACCAGACACGAAGCTACAGCTTCAGGATGTTTTACCTTGGGAAGCTCTGGCATAGCCGTCTCTGCATTGGGGCCGGGGGTTTTGGTCTCCACAACATTTCCTAATTCCGACGCACTGACATCTTTGTTTACTTCTGCAATTTCAGCATCATCTTTGTCTGGTTTATAATCTGGTGCCGGTGAAGACACAGAGACACAGAGCTCCTCCTCCTTCACACGGTCGTTTTTACTCTCCTTCTCCGTCAGATTTTCTGCCTCTGTTTTCTTTACAGTTTCTGTCTTTTCATCAGAATGTTTCTCTTCACGATAATCTTGATGTGATACCCCATCTTGTTTTAAATGTTTTGCAGCTGCACAGCTGTTATCTGCAGGTTTATTCTACAACACAAACACAGAGGAAACTACGTCAAAACAGCACATTTGTACATTTTCATCCAGAAGGATTCTTCCAGCTTCTACCAAGTTACTGACCTCAGATGAATCACAGTATGCAGGAATGACTTTGGTCTGTGTGTGAGCTTTGGGGTCGGCTTTGCGGTAGAAGAGCAGGGGATTGTTTTGGATGATGCACGGGAACATCAGGAAGCGTTTGTATACAGACAAGGCCATGGCTGTGGTGGCCATCTCACAAATGATCTAATCAGAACAACAGAACATGACATTTGTTCACCTGATCAGTCAAAAGGTTACAGATATATGGAGAGTTAAATTTTGGAAATACAGGTCCTTCTCAAAATATTAGCATATTGTGATAAAGTTCATTATTTTCCATAATGTCATGATGAAAATTTTACATTTATATATTTTAGATTCATTGCACACTAACTGAAATATTTCAGGTCTTTTATTGTCTTAATACGGATATTTTTGGCATACAGCTCATGAAAACCCAAAATTCCTATCTCACAAAATTAGCATATTTCATCCGACCAATAAAAGAAAAGTGTTTTTAATACAAAAAACGTCAACCTTCAAATAATTATGTACAGTTATGCACTCAATACTTGGTCGGGAATCCTTTGGCAGAAATGACTGATTCAATGCAGCGTGGCATGGAGGCAATCAGCCTGTGGCACTGCTGAGGTCTTATGAAGGCCCAGGATTCTTCGATAGCGGCCTTTAGCTCATCCAGAGTGTTGGGTCTTGAGTCTCTCAACGTTCTCTTCACAATATCCCACAGATTCTCTATGGGTTCAGGTCAGGAGAGTTGGCAGGCCAATTGAGCACAGTGATACCATGGTCAGTAAACCATTTACCAGTGGTTTTGGCACTGTGAGCAGGTGCCAGGTTGTGCTAAAAAATGAAATCTTCATCTCCATAAAGCTTTTCAGCAGATGGAAGCATGAAGTGCTCCAAAATCTCCTGATAGCTAGCTGCATTGACCCTGCCCTTGATAAAACACAGTGGACCAACACCAGCAACTGACACGGCACCCCAGACCATCACTGACTATGGGTACTTGACACTGGACTTCTGGCATTTTGGCATTTCCTTCTCCCCAGTCTTCCTCCAGACTCTGGCACCTTGATTTCCGAATGACATGCAGAATTTGCTTTCATCTGAAAAAAGTACTTTGGACCACTGAGCAACAGTCCAGTGCTGCTTCTCTGTAGCCCAGGTCAGGCGCTTCTGCCGCTGTTTCTGGTTCAAAAGTGGCTTGACCTGGGGAATGCGGCACCTGTAGCCCATTTCCTGCACACGCCTGTCCACGGTGGCTCTGGATGTTTCTACTCCAGACTCAGTCCACTGCTTCCGCAGGTCCCCCAAGGTCTGGAATCGGCCCTTCTCCACAATCTTCCTCAGGGTCCGGTCACCTCTTCTCGTTGTGCAGCGTTTTCTGCCACACTTTTTCCTTCCCACAGACTTCCCACTGAGGTGCCTTGATACAGCACTCTGGGAACAGCCTATTCGTTCAGAAATTTCTTTCTGTGTCTTACCCTCTTGCTTGAGGGTGTCAATAGTGGCCTTCTGGACAGCAGTCAGGTCGGCAGTCTTACCCATGATTGGGGTTTTGAGTGATGAACCAGGCTGGGAGTTTTAAAGGCCTCAGGAATCTTTTGCAGGTGTTTAGAATTAACTCGTTGATTCAGATGATTAGGTTCATAGCTCGTTTAGAGACCCTTTTAATGATATGCTAATTTAGTGAGATAGGATTTTTGGGTTTTCATGAGCTGTATGCCAAAATTATCCGTATTAAGACAATAAAAGACCTGAAATATTTCAGTTAGTGTGCAATAAATCTAAAATATATGAATGTTAAGTTTTCATCATGACATTATGGAAAATAATGAACTTTATCACAATATGCTAATATTTTGAGAAGGACCTGTATGTAGTCCCAGGAGAGGACCTGAGCGTTCTCAGGTCCTAACCAGCCCTTACCATGTTGTTGACCACAAGAGACTTGATGACTGTCCCAAAGCGACGCATCAGTTTCAGGACCTCGGTGGAGTCAGCAGGTGTGTCTGGAACATTTCTGATCACAACCAAACTGCTCCACCCGACTAGAGCTGGACTCTCCTGCGTGACAGACAGCAAGTTCATAAAAGGCTGCTCCACCTCAGTGGAACACAAACTGAGCAAGCCAGACAGTCCTTGATGGAAGACCAATGTAGTAATGATTCTGATTCTGTCAGTCAATCATTTTCTACCGCTTCTTCCATAGTGGGTCACGGGGGAGCTGGTGCCTATCTCCAGGAGTCTATGGGCGAGAGGCAGGGTACACCCTGGACAGGTTGACAGTCCATCGCAGGGCAACACACAAACAACCATGCACACACTCATTCATACACCTAAGGGCAATTTAGAGAGACCAATTAACCTAACAGGCATGTCTTTGGAATGGGGGAGGAAGCCGGAGTACCCGGTGAGAACCCACGCATGCATGAGGAGAACATGCAAACTCCATGCAGAAAGACCCCCGGCCAGGAATCGAACCCAAGACCTTCTTGCTGCAAGGCAACAGTACTACACTACCAACTGCACCACCGTGCTGGTTGGTAGTACCAGCATGGTCCATCTGATTCTCAATGGAAAAAATAATTACTTACAGCCCAACAATACTCACCAATGGATCCAGTGATCCCATAAAGAGATTATAAAGAGCCACCTGCGAAGGACAGAATTCCATTAGTTTTAGTTCACCGAAAAACACAAAAATCTCTTTAAAATGAACACAAAATCTAATAGAAAAGAACAGATTTACTACCGGAGTGTTGAGTCCGATCTGCTGTTTGACCAGGCTCATTTTCACCTCGATGTTCTTAAACATGGCCGGCTTAAAGCTGTGGACCTTCACGATCTCCTCTGCAAGTTCCAGGTCAGGAAACGACACAAGAGCCTGACATGCAAACACAACATGTAAAACATTCCTTAGGAGCAGGAATAAAAATCCCTTTTTCGATGCCGACAGCAGCATTCGGAATCCATTAAGAAAAATCAAACTTGACTATATTAATGTTTACGGTTAACCTAGTTTTAAGGAATGTAAAAAGGCAGACCTAGGAAGAATGTATCTACAGTACCCAAACAGTTTCTAGTGAACACACGTAATAGTCAAAAGGAGATGGCTGAGCAAGAAATTCAACCTGCAACTTTGGCACAACAGGGACAACACCACACCATATGCAAGCTGCGTAAAACTGAAAGGAAATATAATGAAACACAACAAACATAGACAACCATATCACACTGTTCTACCCGGAGACTGAAAGAAAACCAGCTGATTGTTCTGCTGTCATAAACCTGAGGACCATGGATCAAGCGATGTCCAAGTTCCCTACTAACTCAGAAAAGGCAAAGTTTATTGACCCCAGGGCTTTTACACTAAAGAGCACAGCATCGCATCTTGAAGATATTTCACTGACACAATGTTCTCTACCCTCCAAAACAAAGTCACATTTCTGTTAAAATCATCCACACAAAGACTCTGTCCACACTCTTATAAACGCACATTCAGTGGGATCAGCCAGTGGAATTCTTGGAACTTATGAGTCAGTTTTCAATTAATAAACACACAAAAACAACAAAAAACAAAAACAAAAAAACAAAAGCTGCCTTTTAGGTCAGTTTGAAGCATCAGAAAAAATGGCTGTCTTCTATGGAAACATTTCATTCGAAGATGTGTAAATGTAAAAGCATCCATGTGGAAGGGATGCTAAGGGTTTTAGAATCAAATGAAAATGATTTCAAAGATCCTCCATGTTGTCGATCAAGGAATTCAGAAAGTCTCTCAGTACATCTCTACTGGTTAATAATGTAGAATAATAAATATAGCTCAATTACAGACATTACTTTTGTTTTTAAGATGCAAAAGACTGCAATATGCTAACCTTTCCCATGTGAATTGCCAGGATGATGTCAGAGGGTGTCCCAAAGGACTGTACAAGGTGAATGATGTCACACTCAGACCAGCCACTGTCAGGAAGTCCGGTGATCAACACCTTCCACTTCTGCTTGGGACAGCATTAGGAGATCATGGGGGTCAGGATCAAATAGGGCTTAAAGTGATGCAAGTTTAAAATTGGACTGGTGTCCAGTCAAGAATCAGTATTTGGGTAGTGTACCTGATCCAAAATCTTCAGGTCAGTTTCACCTCCTGCAGGAAAAAGTCAGACAGTGAGGAAATGGGAAAAAGTCAGAACTGATTCATCAAAGCAATCTGCTCCAGAGACAGAAGTAGCAAATGAACCAAATTACAGAACTATTGTTTTAATGTTCACATGTGCATCAAACAAATGTGCAAAGTTGAAGGAAGAAGGGGGGTGGGGGCTAACACTCTGACTCTTAACCCAAACAAAGCTTTACACAAATGGGTTTGGGGCAGAAGCTACTTGATCACCAGTTCTATTTACTGACAAACTCAGTTGCTACTGTGTGAAGAATGGCTGATTCAAACGGAGACCATGCACAGGTTTCCCACCTGAGTTGTCCTCTGCTGCCTCTTTGTCCTTTTCTGTATCGGGCTTACTGTGAGGAGAAGAACAGTTCAGTCAATGCTGCCTGTTCAGTTTGCAAAGTTAGAAACTAAAAGGGTGCCCAACCTGTTAGCATCAGAAATCAATCCATCCTCAGGTTTCTGGGAGAACAAAAACAAAAGGGATTCTAGAATAAGTGACATTATTTCGATGTGAAATTACTGGGTTAGAAGCTTCATGGACATGGTAAAGGCTACACAGTTTCATTAACCTGTGTAGGTATTTTATAGTTAAAACCAACCAACAACCTGCTTTTAAACTCAAAACTTATTTACCCAACAAGTTCACAACACACACACATCCCCCACGCACACCCACCCACCCATACGGACATTGATAGGTAACGTGGACTAGGTGCCCTGCTCAGAAGCACATCAAAATGTGGCAAGGGAAGCTAGAGTCGAACTCACAGCTTCTTATTTGCCCGATGACTACTCTTTATATACACTGTTCAAAAAAATAAAGGGAACACTCAAATAACACATCCTAGATCTGAATGAATGAAATATTCTCATTGAATACTTTGTTCTGTAAAAAGTTGAATGTGCCGACAACAAAATCACACAAAAATCATCAATGGAAATCAAATTTATTAACCAATGGAGGCCTGGATTTGGAGTCACACACAAAATGAAAGTGGAAAAACACACTACAGGCTGATCCAACTTTGATGTAATGTCCTTAAAACAAGTCAAAATGAGGCTCAGTATTGTGTGTGGCCTCCACATTCCTGTATGACCTTCCTACAACACCTGGACATGCTCCTGATGAGACGGTGGATGGTCTCCTGAGGGATCTCCTCCCAGACCTGGACTAAAGCATCCAACTCCTGGACAGTCTGTGGTGCAACGTGACGTTGGTGGATGGAGCGAGACATGATGTCCCAGATGTTCTCAATCAGATTCAGGTCTGGGGAACGGGCGGGCCAGTCCATAGCTTCAATGTCTTCATCTTGCAGGAACCACTGACACATGAGGTCTAGCATTGTCCTGCATTAGGAGGAACCCAGGACCAACCGCTCCAGCATATGGTCTCACAAGGGGTCTGAGGATCTCATCTTGGTACCTAATGGCAGTCAGGCTACCTCTGGCGAGCACATGGACGGCCATGCGGCCCTCCAAAGAAATGCCACCCCACACCATTACTGACCCACTGTCAAACCGGTCATGGTGAAGGACACTGGACACTGAAGGGCTCTGGACACTACGCTGACAGACACTTGTATGGGTTGTAGAGTCCGTCTCATGCTACCATGAGTGTGAAAGCACCACCAACATTCAAGTGACCAAAACATCAGCCAGAAAGCATAGGTACTGAAGAGTGGTCTGTGGTCCCCACCTGCAGAACCACTCCTTTATTGAGTGTGTCTTGCTAATCGCCAAAGATTTCCCCCTGTTGTCAATTTCATTTGCACAACAGCATGTGAAATTGATTGTCAGTCAATGTTGCTTCCTAAGTGGACAGTTTAATTTCACAGACGTTTGATTTACTTGGAGTTATATTGAGTTGTTTAAGTGTTCCCTTTATTTTTTTGAGCAGTGTATATTAAGCCAGTCACATCAATAATCATATGAAAAAAAATTATAAAACAGATTTCAAAACAAGCAGACTGTAGAGTACAAAAAAACAAGTATTAGCAGGAAAAAAATCAAATCCAAAATATGACAAAATGACCTAGAGAGTGAAATCAATTAATTCTTAAAACAAGACAGTTTTAATGGGTATCAATAAAAGAAGAACTGTTCAATAAGTGAAGGGTTGCTCCAGTCTAATAAAATGGCTGTTTTTACAGCATCGTAATGGAGTAGGGGCATCTTCATAGGGCAAGCCAAGAGAAGCTTTAAAAACAAACCAAACAACTGCAAAATCACGTATAGATTTCAGAGACAGAGAGTGAGGATGTGGATTGAAACATCTGAGTTAAAAACCAAAATATTCTCTTCTCTCAGATGGCAAAGCAGGATCCACAAGAGAACATCTGATTAAAGATCAACAGAATTTCTCCCGCTGTAACTCCAACATCTCAGGTTTGTTGCCTCTTTTCCTGCTGTGTATTTACCTTGGCGGCTGAGGCAGCAACGGCATGGTCTCTGATGCCGAGCTTTGAAGCAGAAGACAGAGCCCGAGCATCCTCTGCCTTCATCATACACACAGACGCCTGCAAACAGATCAGAGTATCAGTCGGAATGTGTCAACCACAGAGTATGGCACGTTTCCTGTTTCTTTCTTACACTGAAGCTGACCTTTTGTCCTTGGCCCTTCTCACTCTCTTCCTCGGCGCACGGCAGGAGAATTACATTATTGATCTTTCCAAAAGAACTAACTAAGTCAGTCACTTCCTGCTCTGTTGCATCAACTGGAATGCCTGTCAGATAAACCAGGCGATCTGCAAAAGACGTGCTCTGAGAGGATGGAGCCAGCACCTTTTTCCTCTTCTTGACTGGTAGACTTTTAACAGCCTGGAAAAAAAATGAAATCCAGCTATGTTTGCTTTTAACATCTCTAGCTAACGGGTATACAATCATTTAAAATAAAAACTGTTGATTTAAAACAAACCGTATTTTTTCTATAAAACACAGAACATTTAGGTTTTAGTCATTTCCTTGCAGAGCAAAGTACGTTTGCATAATTAACCAGAAAGAACTTGCCATCTTGGTTGTTTTAACTGCAGGTTTTGGTGCAGCCTTGGTGCTTTTAACAGAGGCCTTTGGGGGCCCACGTTTGGATCCATGTCCCATTGCAGGGGAGGAAGGATGTTGGGTGGTGTCAGCAGAGCCTTTGGTTAAAGCATCATGAGGACGCTTAACACCGCGGTGAGAGTAACCTCCTGTACAAAAGCAGCAAAAACCATATAAGATGTAAAACTGCTAAACTTTAAAGGGAAAGGTAAAATGGTAAATGGCTTGAACTTGTATTGCGTTTTATCAAGTCCCCAGAGACCCCAAAGCGCTTTATACGACAATCAGTCATCCACCTATTCATAGCCACATTCACACACTGACAGTGGTGAGCTACAATGTAACCACAGCTGCCCTTGGGCAGCCTGACAGAAGTGAGGCTGCCATATACAGGCACCACCGACATAATTTTATAGATAAAAGAAGGCTAGCCAAAATTAAGTTATTTCCAAGTCCAGGTCAATTCTTAAGTCTTTAACCCTAATTCCAAGTCAAGTATCAAGTCTGTAATGACTGAAAGGCATTTTCCCATCAAATACATGACATGTAGGTCACCTCTAACCTTGCATCCTGTTGATTAGGATTCCAAACATGTACCGTTTCTTCTTGGGCATTAATGGCCACATGAACATTTTCTAATTATCTTTCAGTCTTGTATTATTTATTAACAGTTATTCTTTAATTATTTAACATTTCATTGGGGCCTGCCATAGCAATGCACGGAGGCCTGCAATACATTGCGAAGCAATGCGTTCCATGCCCTATGCAAAGCATAGAGGAATCTACTTTTACATACTTTCAGCTAGAAACACTATTCAACTTTTAAAATGTTCACAAGCCAATAATCTACACTGCTCAAAAAAATAAAGGGAACACTCAAATAACACATCCTAGATCTGAATGAATGAAATATTCTCATTGAATACTTTGTTCTGTAAAAAGTTGAATGTGCTGACAAGAAAATCACAAAAATCATCAATGGAAATCAGATTTATTAACCAATAGAGGCCTGGATTTGGAGTCACACACAAAATGAAAGTGGAAAAACACACTACAGGCTGATCCAACTTTGATGTAATGTCCTTAAAACAAGTCAAAATGAGGCTCAGTATTGTGTGTGGCCTCCACGTGCCTGTATGACCTCCCTACAATGCCTGGACATGCTCCTGATGAGACGCCGGATGGTCTCCTAAGGGATCTTCTCCCAGACCTGGACTAAAGCATCCACCAACTTCTGGACAGTCTGTGGATGGAGCGAGACATGATGTCCCAGATGTGCTCAATCGGATTCAGGTCTGGGGAACGGGCGGGCCAGTCCATAGCTTCAATGTCTTCATCTTGCAGGAACTGCTGACACACTCCAGTCACATGAGGTCTAGCATTGTCCTGCATTAGGAGGAACCCAGGGCCAACCGCACCAGCATATGGTCTCACAAGGGGTCTGAGGATCTCATCTTGGTACCTAATGGCAGTCAGGCTACCTCTGGCGAGCACATGGACGGCCATGCGGCCCTCCAAAGATATACCACGCCACACCATTACTGACCCACTCCCAAACTGCTCATGCAGAAGGATGTTGCAGGCAGCAGATCGCTCTCCACGGTGTCTCCAGACTCTGTCACGTCTGTCACATGTGCTCAGTGTGAACCTGCTTTCATCTGTGAAGACCACAGGGTGCCAGTGGCGAATTTGCCAATCCTGATGTTCTCTGGCAAATGCCAAGCATCCTGCACGGTGTTGGGCTGTGACCACAACCCCCATTTGTAGACGTTAGGCCCTCATACCATCCTCATGGAGTCGGTTTCTAACCATTTGTGCAGACACATGCACATTTGTGGCCTGCTGGAGGTCATTTTGCAGGGCTCTGACAGTGCTCCTCCTGTTCCTCCTTCCACAAAGGCGGAGGTAGCGGTCCTGTTGCTGGGTTGTTGCCCTCCTACGGCCTCCTCCACGTCTCCTGGTGTACTGGCCTGTCTCCTGGTAGCGCCTCCAGGCTCTGGACACTACGCTGACAGACACTTGTGTGGGTTGTAGAGTCCGTCTCATGCTACCACGAGTGTGAAAGCACCACCAACATTCAAAAGTGACCAAAACATCAGCCAGAAAGCATAGGTACTGAAGAGTGGTCGGTGGTCCCCACCTGCAGTACCACTCCTTCATTTAGTGTGTCTTGCTAATCGCCAAAGATTTCCCCCTGTTGTCTATTTCATTTGTACAACATGTGAAATTGATTGTCAATCAGTGTTGCTTCGTAAGTGGACAGTTTAATTTCACAGACGTTTGATTTACTTGGAGTTATATTGAGTTGTTTAAGTGTTCCCTTTATTTTTTTGAGCAGTGTATTTTCAAATAATTCAGCTTTTTTTTTTCTGTTACGGTTCTTCTACAAAGTCAACGTTTTTTGACGTTTTTGAGTTTATAATGTAGTCCAAAAAATCAGAGCAGAAAATCCTTAAACTCACATCTTTTCCCATCGTCGCCTCTCGTAAACCATTCGAGGCAGAGACATGAGCTTTGCACCAATTACTCTTCAGACATTGCTGGCACTTAAAGTGAAGAAATTATTTTGATACCTTTCACCGTTTTGTCATAAAATAGGGCTGTTTCAGAGTACCAAATCTGTCCTTCCTCAAAAAGCTTGAAATTTAAACATTTCTAAATCATTGACTTTTTTACACGGTCAAATCTCCTACACCTATTGGCTCCTATTGCACAAACGTGAAATTCTCCAGGACTGTTCACCGATGTCTGCTGATGTCTACGGTTCAAAAAATTATTTGGATACCTTTTACCATTAGGTAGGTTTGTTTTTAGAGTGACAAATCCACCTTCAACCAGGTTAAAAATTTACAATTATGATCCACTTTTTCACAGGCTCAACCCTCCTTGACAGATTTTTGAATAAACTTCAAAAGCCTCATGATGGTTCAGCAACACCTGCTGATTCATACGGTGCATGAATCAAATCGACAGCCCTTATATTTTCTGAGTTATTAGACGTTCGAGAGCATGTTCAGGCAGTGTTGTTTTTTTCTCCGTTTGCCTTTCTTTTCACCTAGTGTTGTGTCTTTATTATTATAGTTTCAACAGAAAATTGATGATATTATCGTTCCCCTGTCCGTTCTGATAAAAATGGTCCAAGAATGACGTAAACAGCCCCTATGGTTTCCGAGTTGCGGGATCATGCGCCTCCATGTTAAAAAGCAAGGCCAGGATGAGACACAGTGTCGTGCTGCGTGAGTGAGAAACACGAGGTGTCAAGTTACACTGACAGTCTTTGCTGATTGGCTGATTCATTCCACACAGTTCTATTTATATCTCTGTGTATCTCCCACTGTATATGTATGTCTGTGATTCTGTCTTTCTTTCTACCTCTATTCCCTCAGTGTCTCACACTGACACACACAAATGCAAACACACATTCATAGATTACTATCTTTTTGAGGACTTTGCATTGAATTCTATTCATTTTCATTCAGTCCTATGGCCTAAACCTTACCCTGCCACTAACCCTTTGACCATCTTCATAGGAGGCAACTACATGGTGGCCATTTTGTGTTAGGCACTAAAATAGCGTGTACTGCTGTTCCAACACTAAGACAACAGTAATTAATCTTATAGGGCGATTTCAGACATATAGGTTGTTGTAAGCACTATAGATGGACTACATTTATGTTAGGCAACATGCTGGTGATAGCCCATACACTATTGTTAGCATTTAAGCTAGCATCAGCATTTAGTCTAATTTTCACTTATAGACCTAAATTACCATATTAAATTGAGTACGTTAATTATAGCAAACATGCTAGTGTTAGCCAACATGCTAATGTTAACATAATGCTAACATTAGCAATTAGGATAATTTTAACTTATAATGCTGAATTAACATATTGAATATATATATATATATATATATATATATATATATATATATATATATATGTTGCCCTGTGATGGACTGGCGACCTGTCCAGGGTGTACCCCGCCTCTCGCCCATAGACTGCTGGAGATAGGCACCAGCTCCCCCGCGACCCACTATGGAATAAGCGGTAGAAAATGACTGACTGACTGACTGACTGACTATATATATATATATATATATATATATATATATATATATATATATAGTGAGATAATGTTAGCCAACATGCTAGTGTTAGCCAAAATGCTAATGTTGGCATTTAAGCTAACATCCGCATTTTGGCTAAAATACACTTACAATGCTAAATTAAAACCTGTTGATGTTGAATTTCTGAATAAATCAAACGGAGTGCTTTTTTGTCTTTGTAATGACTATCTTAACACCCGTTTAACCCTGTCTTCATATTGTCCACTCTATATGATATGATATATGATGCTCTACATATGGTTTGGAGAGCTTTTTTCTTCTCACTGTCAGCTGGAGAAGTTTTAATAATATTGGCAAACTATTTTCAACATTTAAAACTAAGTAATAGTAAAGATGTATTCAAGGTATAAACTACAACGTAATGAAAGAGTGTAAGAAGAAAATAAATGAGTGTTACACTTCTAAATGAACAGAACAGGAAGTGCTTTTATTTTAAAAAAATTCTAGAAGGAAGTATCCTCGTACAGTTGACCCTAGCTTAGCAGTGAGAGAAAGTAGGAGGCAAGTTAATGAAATTAAATCATCCAAAGCCATTTAATACAACATTCATTTTGCACAGACATTCATGTGGTCATTTTTATGAAGATACAACTGACATGAACATATTGTTATGAGTCATTAAACATCCCATAATAATCTACCTTCGTCACTGGCTAATCATCCAGCAGTTTCATGACACACATGTGGGTGTCATGAAACAGAAGTGCGAGTGTCTAAGTTGTACATTAAAATTGGGGCCCAGGCTGCCATGGGACCACGGAGATGGAAAACCCTTGAGGCACTCCAATGACATACCCGCACCCCAAGGCCCTACATGAGTGATAGTGTGATGGAATGGGAGGAGGGAGGTGTCTGGGGATGGGAAGGACTGGGGGGCAAAATGCTCTCCCAGGGAGCCAGCTTTCCACCTGACTCCAGTAGGCACCCCCGTTTGCCAAATTCCAACAAAGGAGGGAGGCACAGGCACATCCACCAAGCATAAGGCTAGGGACACGAACCAGGCCCTCAGTGTTCTTGCCAGCGCATTTCAGTGTAGAGCATGCGCTGAGCCTGCTCCCACTTCCTTTCACCCTATGCGACTGATAACGGTAAAGCTTTCTAAAATCATGTCAGCTTTCAAGGGTGGGTATAAACGGCGTTATATCATGAGGTGCCTGCAGAAGAAAATCCCTGCATGCAGCAACTAGATATTACCCCCTAAGAGCCACCAAAACCCCACTCCAGTGTCCTGCATTTTAACCCGAGAAACCACATTTTGAAGAATAGACCATGAAACAGGCTGGAGTCAGCAGCAGGAAGAAATTGAAATACAGAGACTAACCTGATGATTCCCTGTTTCTCTTGTCAGGCCAAGATTCTCTGGAAGGTGGCATTGTCCGGTGGGAGTAAGGAGGGGTGTTTGAACCAGAGTGGTGGTGGTGTTCAAACCGACCATGTTCTTAAGATTGGCAGAAACAGTCAGCGGCACATACACAACAGATCACGTGAATTCAGTGTCTTAGCAGAGGATCTTCTAGGTCCATAAGATAATATATTGCAAATCTCGTCAGTTTAGAACCTAAACAACAAATATCGAATTGCTTCACATTTACGCTTTTAATTACATACTCTATGCACAGAGTTTTTACTGACGTGTTAAACATGAAATGAGGTATACCTGTGTGGTAGTGGAGCTGTGAGGGCTGGTGAGAAGAATAAGTCCTCCCATGTGGCCGGTGGACGTAGGCCTCTCTCCGGTATTTGCCTTGAGGAGAACTTGGAGAGCGAGACAGGGATCGAGATGAGGAATCAAATGGATTGCCGTCTTTAGGATCCCACAGAGCACGGGTGCTGTATCGCCCACTCCGACTAGAAAACAATACCAGAACCTTCCCAATTATCCTGCTGAAAAGCCTCAATGCTATTCTCATTCGGGATTGGATACAAAACATAAAAATGTTTAACAGATAAATGCAATTTGACTCAACATTCTGTGACATTATTCAGAAAAAACAAACATTCTCTACATTAAAGGCTCAAGACAGAGTCATGGAAAACCAGGAATATATGCTGAATTCCACTCCAAGGTTTTATGCCATTTCATATGGTTGTGCACAAATGCACAACCATATGAAATGTGCCTGTCTGTTTATGCCGGCATCTGAATAACATGATAAAACCAGAGAAGGTTCATTTACAGCAACCAAACTGACAATAAATGAGGGACATAAACCAATAAGGTTCCACAGGTATAAAGAATAACCTTTCTGTGTCTCTTTTTCTGGTGCTATTTATGCTATGTAGTTATGACCTAAGCAGCAACACAAAATTGCAAAGAGTTTGAAGCATCTAAAGAGGTGGAAAAACTTATGTTTATCCTTTCACTACCTGGCAGCAGGAAAAATCTGAGTAAAACTTTATTTAGACAATTTGAGGTTAAGCGCCTTGCCCAGGGGCACATCGACAAGTGGCAGGAGGAAACCGGAATCGAACCCACAACCCTCAGACTGCAAGACAACCACTCTTCTCACTGAGCCACAGTTGCAACCTATACTACCCATTTTGGACTGGCTAAGCGACCCCAACAGGCTTCATGTGCAGTGGAAGCCTTACTAACCTTGGTAGATTTGGGTTCCAGTCAGGGTACCTTCAAACAAACACACACAAGATCTGTTTTTAGGATGTTGTGGGATGAATCTGAATGAAGGTACAGATTGTGAACATACAATACAATGCTATCAACTCTCAAACTGCTTAAATGATAATCACAAATACTGTTAGAACAAATCTAGTGCTTGTTGCTACTGCTTGCTGATACTACAGATATACGTCAGGGATACGTTAAAATGTCCTCACTTGTTGCGCAGGTCTCTGCAGGCGGCTGTGTGATCAACAGTGTTAATATGGCCAACCCAGTCCTGGAGGTAAAAAAACAAGGCAGATAAGAATATGACTGTTACAAACAGAGACACAGAGAAAACAGCCAAAAGTCACATATATGAAGATAAATGTTGTGTCCTCTTTACAGAATCGGACATATATCAGCACATTTCTGTCAGGTTCTAATGGATCATGTCCACAGACAAACAACAAACTTAGTTTTGCTGTTGTTGGTCACATCCATTCATCTCTCCATTTTCTGTAGTAATGTATAACATTCGGTCTATTTTCCACCTCAGCTTAGAATGATTGTGATTTGTCATCAAGGTGTCACAATTATTTCCATGCAACATTACTAGCCCACAATTGACAAGAATCACAGGAAATCCTTCTGATCCCCTGTTAAGCTTCTGACCAAATAACTTTTAACAAATAAAAAACCTTTTAACAGATAACATTTTGTATTTTCTCTGTTCTATTTTCAAGTAAGTGAGCAAGACAAAGGTCGGTTTGGCCAGCACAAATACACAACTCACAAAAAGTTACAGATTTTCAACTTCCTGATCAAATATCAGAACGCACCTAAAAACACCAGAGCTAATTTAATTAGACCTTTTAAATGGATGTGTCCAACTGTTCAATGTTTATTCGTAACACGCGGCTCCATAACAAACTTCACACTGTACACATTTAGAAATCATAAACTAAGATGACACAAAGGATCAACAGAACAGGGCCACTGGGGGGGGCTTCAAATAGGACGTTCTCAGAGGAAAGTTGCCACTGAGCAAAGAGCGTCTCAGAGTATCATCAGCAAGTTGGAACAGAGAAACAGAGACTGGAAGAGCTGCAGAAAGGCCCAGTAGTGGACGTCCTTTAGCCACATCACATGCTGATGACAACTTCATTGTGAATGGTGCCTTGCGGAATTGGATGGTGATTAACACTCAGCTCAAAGCATGCTTAAGGGAGGTAAACAGCACCCGAGTGTCCCACCAGACCATTCAAGACCGCTTACATCAGCATGATCTACGCTGGACAAGGAAGCAGGGGTTTTACTGCTGTTCTTGGTTCAAAGTAGATTCAAACTGAGCAGAAATGATGGCTGCCAATGTTGTTGGAGAGGAAGGATGATGACACTGTTCTACCCAGATGAGCTTTAGCAGGTGGTGGTGCTACAATCTGGCCAAGTTGGGTCCAGTCCATACAGAACTTCCCTAAACTTTTTGAATGGTACTGCGATAGCCAAAACCTCATGTCTTCTTCATAACCTGTGGATATTGCTTTAAGAAGAGTGAAATGCCATGCCTCAGCAGACAAGTGACACGTCAACAACATAAGTTGTGCTTATCAAGCTGTAATTGATGCTCAAGAACATAGGTTATTGAAATTTGTTGTTGCAGTTTACTCACCCAATGTTGGTGGCTTTTGTTTCAGTACATAGTTTGATGAAGAAATCAATCACCATTACATAAGTCTAAATAAATGCTTAAATTTCAAGATATAACATCACTCTAGTATGAATTGTTTTACATTTTTCAATAACCTTCCATGAAACTCAAAACCTTTAACTTTTTGTGAGTAGTGTATGTTACAGGATTGTTCTTTTCTCATGTTAGCAACTTTATCCAACATAGTCAACTGTCCATTCTACAGTCAATGTTTACATGATAACAGCATATAAAATGTAGAGGTATAAATCAGGAACCAAAACAAAATGTATTCCTTAGAGCTGGGGTTGTGTTGAGTATTTATGAGCAGTCATTTTACCAGCAATAGACAGCAGTCACAGCAATCTCCTGTTGGATAATCAGGGCAAGAGGAAGCTGCTTTGAGAAGGGCCTATTTATTTGTTTGTCTTTTTTTCTTTTAAAATGACTAACTCGAAACTGTAGCAGTAGTTTGAATGAAACCAATTTTGTAAATGTTTACATATTATGAATTTAGCATTGTGCTATTTTTTGTTGCTACATTAATTATGATTACTCTGCGTAACAATACTACCCAACTGTAGAGATATAAATCAGGAACCGAATGAAACTAGCCTAGTTTCCCCACAGAAAAAAAGTGCTTTTCACCATCACTACAATGTTCAAAGTTGTTTTAGGAATAAACAACTGTGAGCTTGGAGACTCAGTGTAGGAAATAGGCATCAATAGGCATATCAACACGTACAGTACTTAGTTAAGGAAATGAAAGCAATAAGATGTAAAAATACCCCAAAATGTGTTTGGTCAAACTTGCATAGTCTTGGTTTGACTTGTTTTAGACCATAGAAATGTACTAATATTAATAGTCTTAATACTCGTGACATTCCATGTCCCTAGAGCCAGCCTAAGCATCCGGGGATCGGGCCGCTGAGGTCTCCACCTTCGTCCGCCACCTTCGTCCGCCACCCAATCCTCTTTCCACCGGTCCCTCATGGTTCCCCCTGCAGGTGGTGGGCCCACTGGGGGATGGCCTCGCGTCTCTCGTTCGGGCTTGGCCCGGCCGGGTCCCACGAGGAGCAACCCGGCCACCAGGCGCTCTCCGACGAGTCCCGACCCCAGGCCTGGCTCCAGGGTGGGACCCCGGCTCCGCCGTATCGGGCGACGTCACGTGCCTCGATATTTTATTCTTCATGAGGGATTCTTATACCCTTATTAGGAATTTCCCATGATTCTCTAAACTTAATTTCTCACATTGCTGTCTACTGGAGGAAAGAGACTGACAGTCCATAACCATTTAACACAACCCTGATTAAACATAAAAGACAAAAGAATAAAAATATATTTTTTTAAGATTTTGAATAATTCAGATATTTCAGCTACCCATAATTCCTTAATAAACCAGACCATAAAAACACTTCTACAAAATTATGCCATGCGAACAAAGGTTTTTTTTCATGTATACCTTGATCTAACCTATTAAAAACACAACCCAGACTGTGAAATTAAATAAATCATATATTTTACATGCATGGGCCTTTAAAAAGTCACACAAAGTTAAATGCAACTAAACAGTCTCACTTTAATGATAACATGTGAAAACAATTTTAGAACACAAGAAATCATATCTTTTTTGTTATTCATTTTAAGGGCCCTTAAAATGCCAAAATAAAACAAGAACTGAATGACCAACTTAAACAAATAACAGCGTAAAATAGTAACACACCAGAACTGTCAAACATCGGAATAGGTAACATTTTCACCTTGACCTTACCTTTTTAGAACACATTAAGCCAACTGATGCTTTTTTTAATACTAAAAACATTCTTTATTATATGTCTGAAGGGAGCTTCAGACAGCCACAACGTCATTGTGACCCAGGTCAAACTCGGCTTGTTTTATTTAAAACAGAAATCCGCCAAGGCAGTCTTGGGGCAATGAAACATATTTCACCATTTAGGAAAGGACTATTTCTCTGCCTTGTCTTGATGTTTTTAACGTCTTATTTTAATTAATCATACTATTGGTATCCGAGTTAAAAACATAAGAACTAAGCACCAGAATCCATTAAAAAAGTAGAAAGTGGTTTTGTGGCTGAAAACATCCCATCTTAACTTCGGATATATCATGGCAGATTCATCAAAGGGGCCTTTTTTATTAAATTATACCTCATCCTGTCCGGATATCTAAACAGCCAAGATTGTCTACTGACAGACTTGAGAAAATTGTTTCTTGAAGTCGTATCACCTCTCATCCAAAAGGCTTCTTCAATTCTGAACATGGCTGGAAATAACAGGCTTACACGTTATAGTCAGAACAATCACACTAATATGGCCATTAAGATCATTTAAAGATTAATGGCCTGTTAAATCATGTGAGTCAATGGCCTTGCTTTATTCTGTTTAATGTTTAGCACAATGTGACTTAATGAGCCAAACACATCGCTAATCAGTCGTTTTGGTCACATGGCATAAGGTGTGAATGGCTGTTATTTAATCCCCTATCTCGCACCAAATTATTTACATAA
This sequence comes from Girardinichthys multiradiatus, assembly GCF_021462225.1. NCBI lineage: Eukaryota > Metazoa > Chordata > Actinopteri > Cyprinodontiformes > Goodeidae > Girardinichthys > Girardinichthys multiradiatus. Next base: position 1,572,693 of record NC_061798.1, read on the forward strand.
ACAAGAAAGCATTTCGTAGAACACAAATGAGATCTAGCCAAATCACTTCTGAAGAGTTTGTAAAAGAAAACCAATTGCATTTAAACTTTTTTTTAAAAAGGACTAATGTGGACATTATTATGATGACATGTTAACACTCACCTTTTCCTGGTCACATTGAATGTGACACAGGGAGCAGGTATGGGGATACACCTTTGGGAGCACCGCTGCGAAATCGCTTATCATGGTAGGGGTAGGTAACTTCTTGCTACTGCCAGGTTGTCTTGAAGCAGATGAAGAAGAGAGAGATCGTCTTGAGGAAGGCTCATTCCTGGTTTCAGATGGCGTCCTTGGTTTAGATTCCACTTGCCGATAGTCTTTGTCTAAATTACGAGATTTAGGCAATGGTGCAAATTCTCTCGCTGGTGATTGGCTATTCTTGCGTTTTTCGCAGCTTTTGTTGCGATAGTCCCTGTCTCCATGTTTGCTTGGCTCCTTGTGCTCTACACGAACTTGACGTCTTTCAGTTTTATCCACCTTTGATACTGACAAGGATGTCGCAGTTGGGAACATTTTAACAGTCCTTTCACTAGAAAGCAACTCCCTTTTAAATGTCTCTCTGGTACCACTCTCTTCGGTTCCACGACTAGCATGTCCATAGTCAATGACTTTCCCAACTGTCTGTGTAACAGTAAGAAGACTGGGTACTTCCGGTGAGTTTGAAGAATGAGAAGGAGGTACACTGTGAGAATATGAAGAAGAGGAAGCAGAAGTCACAGCTGTCTGCTTGCCTGATTTGTTGAGTTGGATGTCACGGAGTATGAATGGTAAAGTATCTGGGGTTAACTGATCATCAGGGTAATGACTCAACACCTCCAAGTCGTCATTTGAAAGTCCAAAGCTAGCCAAGATGCTTCCCGCACTCTCTGGTGTGTACAAGCCCTGACCTTCCACCCTACCTCCATCACCATGCGATTGAGTTTGAAGAGATGGTGAGTCACTTATGGGAGGATTCCAGCTTGGTATTCTGCCTCCCTCTTGGCTGCTCTGAGGCTGCTGTTGTGTTGGTGCAAAGAGTTTGGCTGGAGGTTGGTAGCCTGACCAGTCGACTCCTTGCTGGTGCCCAGGCTGAATATCAGCTGGAAGCAATAATGGGTTGGAACCATAGCCTCCATGTTGACCAATCCCTGTACCAGAACCTTGGTTTGACTGATTCATGTGATCAATCTGCCGGTGATCCATATCCCTGCTGCCCCTGATAGCCAGGGCTGACTCTAGTTCATCAGGGAGTTGGTTGGGACGAGGAAACTGGAACCCCATTGCTTGCATGTTAGGGTGATTTGAATGATGACTTGCATTTGGCTGATGATGAGGAGCCCTAGGTGCATTTGGAAAAGGCTGAGAGCCCTGATGCTGAGGTTGCTGGTGATACATTGCAGTAGACTGACTTGGCTGTGTGATAGCAGAAATCTGTCTGTTTGTGGTGACTTCTAGCCCAAACGTCGACACCTGCTGTCGAGTCAAAAGACTCAGCAGGGCAAGCAGACGAGGTAATACTGCTGCAAGATCACACTGATTGCCAAAAATGATGGATGCTAGTACAGCAATCTGCCGGAGAGCAATCTGTGTTTGAGTGTCTATCTGAGCAAGTTGAAGAGCAGCAACCGCCGGTCCAAAAATGAAATGGGTCCCTCTGGTTGGGCAGGCGATGGAGAGTGTGGCACTGTGCTCCGAGCACAGGGAGGGAGCAAGGAGTAAACCGTTACTGTCTTTGTGCACAGTGAGGCTGAGGTGGAAAGCAGAAATATACTATTATAATTATTCATATAAAGAGCAGCTATCATGCCATGTCGTCTCTGTCCCCATTAAAAAAAATTTAAAATAGTCCTCATTTTGTTTGCAGTGTCTCCATCAAAAAGAAATATGGTCATCCTACTTTCTTATAGTGAAATGTAGCATTAAAGACTCAAATACTGAGATCCTGGCCACATTAATGAGCTAATCAATAACTTGCCTCAAATGTTTAATTTTATTTATAAATCCCCACACTTCCTATGCTTCTATAATCAGTTAAGAGATGGAAACAGACCTTACTGAATAAGGCTTATTCATATTGTCTAAACACAACTTTGATAAAATGACAAAGCAACAATAGTGAAATTATTACAAGTATACAAAGCCAAACAGAAAATAATGATTAGCTAGCCAAAAATGGCTGCCACAAACAAATCTGATCTTTTGGGTCCAAAAGAACAAATTGTTCTGCACTCATAAAACTAAGCTAAAATAATGCAATGGGTATCATAAACAAAATAGTTTTACAGGTCAATTAACTTGGCCTTAACACATCTTGTAGGCCCACAGAAGGCTGTAAGTCCACTGACAGATAGAAGACTGTGGTCAGACCTAATGATAGCCAGTTACATGATCTAAATGCGCCGTGCTATCCCACTTATAAAGATCAACTTGTAAAATCATGAAAAAGATAAACTTTCTTCTGTTTTTTGTACTGCATATTTGGCACATAAGTCAAGGTAATGGTCTATATCAGTAGCGGTTCACCAATTGCAGTTTTCTGGCCAATCACAGATCTTTAAAAAGTCTGACCTGTCAATTCCGATTTTGGCCAATACCGATTTTCTTCATACCTGACTGTCAGGTGTCATAAGGTCACAACACACCTTTATTGTCTTATGATGTCAACAGTTGTGAACTGTGCACGTTGCAGACATGACCTGGTGGGTGGATTTGTCAGTCAGCCCTCTCTCATGGCAGAAGTAAAAGGGGACAGTGGGTGATTTTCAGACCTTTTGAATTTAGAAAAGATCGGTTTTGCATAAAGGTATCGGCCAATCACCACCCAAAATTAAGGAAATTGGGGCTGATCGGTCAGTGCACCCCTATATATCTGTGTCCCTAAAGTCTAGAAAATCACTAATGCCAGTCTTTAGAGGCTTCCTGGTTTTTATCCACAACCAAAACTGTAACCTGGTAATATAGTGATGCATGGCATTACTGCCTACCCCTTGGTTCCAATCAGATTTTATTACATTATTCTGAGATATGCTCCTCACACTGCACGGTCTGCCCTGCTCTGTGCATCAACTAATAACTCATATGGATAAATAAGCTTGGGAATTCAGTTTGCATCAATTCACAATGCTTGTACAACAGAAGTGTGCACCAGTAGAGCAACATGAATATAGACACATCCATTTTTACAGTACTGCACTGATACAATTTGATCTGTTCTGATGAAAATGACATCTGTGAAGTCAGCCTGGAACACCTATACAGTTCTTCTGCCATGCCTGCCTTGGAACTTTACAATATTCTTAACACCGAGGCCTACTATCTGGAAAGGTGTAACAAACAATCTGATGTCCAATGTTCATCATCAAGGACTAGTGTCCTGCATGCTTGAGATTATTCCCTAGCTCCACACACCTCATTCAAATAAATGGGACATTACAGGGCATCTGCAGAACTCCATAACATACTGAGAAGAGATGTCCAAATCTTGTATTCTGACATCAATATCCCGCAGTACAGGGTGCAACCCCCATGCTTAGTTGAAAGAAATAAAAAAACTCAGGGAAATCAAAAATAAACATTATTTTGAGCTGCCAATCTGCTACGTTTTTGCAGGTTTTACTGTTCAGGACCTTAATGCATTTACAGTGTAACGTTTGCAACTGTGCGTAGTAAAAAAAAAAAAAAAAACTGTATTCTGATGGAGAATCAGGCAGTAATCAGTCTTTCATTTTCAGTCCAATACAATTCTTGATTGGACTTGCCCCGTCTCAAAGAGGGACCACAATTTATGAGCATGGCAAAACCTGCCCAAACAGCCCAAACCTGCCATACCTTCCCTAAAACACCGGAAAACATCTGCTAGCTTTTTTTTTACAGAGTATTTATCCTGTGTTAACCCTTTATGACCGGCGGGAGCACCCATTTACCCATTTACATATCTATTTTTAAACGCCTGTAGAGTTGCGACCAAAAACGCTAGAGCAATACTACTTTTTCCAAATGAAACCGTAGAGTTAAACTTAAATATTCTACTCACGTGTCCCAGAGCACAATTTTTATTTTCCAGAAACTGCTGCAGAATCCAGGAAAAACCGCAAAAAACAAACATAAAAACCCAGACCGCAGTGTGCTTCCTACATTGGGATATCTGTTATGACATTGGAGGATGAACTATCACATGATTTTCTTGCATGACAACAAATGGAAGTGATTTCATTTCCCAGGTCTTTTTTCCCAGGAGTGGCGTTTTCTCCTGGATGTTTTAGTTTTTCTGCGGTAATCTTCGCTTGCACTTTCGCTTTCATCTCGGCTCGTCTTTTGGAATTTATTGCTCTTTTACAAATACACACATGTGACACTCAACACACATCTACATCTTGCACACACATTTAAGGAGCCGCAAAAGCAGGACGTGCCAAACGGTATTTTACCTCTCTCGAAGCTTATTACAGCGCCGGATGAAGGCAGGATTCTGTCCTCTCATCTGGTCTGGGACCGACAGTGGAGATGACGTTGATTTTATTGACGGGATCAATCTTTTCCATGACATGTATGGAAATGTTTATAAATATTACTCGTTTCTGAGTTAGAGAAAACTGAGGAAAGTATACAATTAAAAGAATTTCACCGTGTTACGCATCATTATTATATTATGGACACATCTATCACACTGTAACGTTTTCTGTGTGCAGTGTTGATGATGAGGAGGAGGAAGAAGAGACCTCCTACTCCCCTAAGGCACCCAATGCTCTGGAGAGAGGCAGAGGAAGGAGTCAGCCTTCCGGAAACAGGAGCTGCAGCAGTAGTTTCACTGGCAAGCAAGTAATCGTGAACAGGAACCGTCACAAGGTCTTTTACAGCTCCACTGATCAAATTGAAAGCTAAAGTTTGACTGTGCTTGTGATTGCATTATTGTAAATAGTTTTTTCATACTCTTGTTGTCTTTTTGCATTCAGCTTTTTTTGTATCTTGATAAAAAACAATTTGAATTTGTGTTCATCTGTTCTAAAGTTTCAACACAGTAACAAACGATTATATTTTATATAGTTTTTTGCACTTTTTATTGTTTGAAGATGGTCTTATGAACATGTATACGTGCTCATAGTTATCTGGCACATTTCGAGATTTGATTATCTTTCTGTAAGTAGTTTATTTTGATGTACATATCATCCTTTCTCAAATTGATCACAATGTACATTTTATTTCCATTTTTGTTTCCATTAATAAAATAAAAAATGAAGTTATGGACACACTCCAAATTAATTTTATGTGGTTTGAAAGGGTTGTGTGTAACTTTTTATGTTACAACTGTTGAGGGATACAGCTATGATATTTATGTACTTAGGAAAGTATGTCTAAAAGAAAACGATTTTAATTTTTTTGGTAGTTAATTGCATTTATTATATACAAATAATGGAAATTTGGGATGTAAGGGTTGTATTGATGTCTAGCAAATTAAAATGCTCCAAAAAATGGCTCTACAGCATGTAAAAATATGGTCTGGCGAACTTGTTCTATGGTAGGTCATAAAGGGTTAATGAATTCATTACAATCAAGTTATTTAGAAAAACTAATGAAGAACAATTTATGTAGTTGTCCCACTAGCTAACCACAAACACTACACAGATCTCAACTTCACAGTCTTGGACAACAAATTAATCTCCCAGAATTGCTACAGGTCAAAGTTGGAGGCCCCATTCACAGCATAAAAGACAGGAAGACTGTCCTCACTGCACACAAAGTGAATCAATGAAGTTAGCTTAAGACAATCAGCTCGCTGTTAATTTCATGCAGGCATTAAAGGTCAACAGTGAGCAAAAGAGTTCATGCACCCTAATAGTCCATGACAAGTTTACAGTCCAATAAAGCTATATTTAACTCTGTGCTGGATAAATCCACTCATAGCCCGTGAAAGCATTGACTTCGTCAATCGAACGCTGCACACATGAAGGGAAGGTGGGGTGGGGGGTTTCAATTTGATTCGAACGGTACAAATTAAGTCTTGTAACACGGATAGCTCATTTATTAACAGTTTTGTTCTTACAGTGTTTGGCCTTTGTTCATTCTTTACTATTTCCTAAACAAGAATATTTTAATATCACAGTCGATACTGATTCTTACTTCTTAAGTATGTAGTGTGTTGCGTTCAGAAGTATAGCACAGCTTCATGGCGAACATTCAACGCTCGCGAGAACAGATGTTGGTTCAGCAGGGAGCGGTCAGTAGCTGATATATGAATAACGTTGCACAAACTTTAGACTGTTAAAACTGCAAAATCCATCCACTCTTTCAATTGAAGTTTACACTAGATTACCTTTAACATATGGCATAATACAGAGCAAGACAAACGTCAATTACAGAGACTATTAACAGTACCGGACATATCTGCGCAGCCCCACACATCCCACCAGCCATTTTGTGCGGCTCCAATACCTAGCTGGGTGATGTTAGCAACAATTTAGTTCGCTACGACATAATGGACTATTGTGCCATGCGTATATGGTCTACTTATTGAATACATACCTTCCCCAATGTGATGACTTGAATCGTTGTTAATACAGAACGATCTTGACTGTTTTTAAGCCTGTAGCCATTAGCATAAAGCTTCTGTTTTCCGCCATAAACGCCGAGTCAGCTCTTTGCCGTCAGAGGTTTTCAAAATAAAACTATTTTCCGTCAGAAGTTTTCAAAATAAAACTCTTTTCCGCCAGAGTTTTAATAAATAAAACTTAACAATTCTTTTTCTTTGATTTTATTGGCGTCTCGGAACCATTTTAGGTGCATATTCTATGGAACGACAAAGTGTTTAAAATTAAATAAATAAATGAAACATTATGAAATAAGTATCTACATCAATAAATAATAGATAATGTATAGTGTGACAACGAAATTGTGAAATAATTGAACGCATATTAAATTCTCAGCTCATTATTTTGATATATATTTCTTTTGCCGTTAAAAATCATTCATAATATAAAATAATTGTTATATAAAATGTTTATCTAATAATTGAAATTATTGTTGAGGCTATTTTTATGTAATTCCAGCAGGGTTTTTTTATGTCAAAATGACATTTTTTTAAAGTCAGCTCTTGTTTTAAAAAGCCAGCTTTTATTTTATAAGGGTGATTTCTCCCCATGGTCTGTTTATTTCATAATGTCACTTTACAACTGAATGACTGTGGGCCAATCAGCATCAACGGGCTGGACCTTCATCCTCATTGGCTGACCCTTGCATAGAGGTTAGTTTCCTGGGTAACTGCTCCCTGAGCCGCTACTGCGCCAGGTCAAGGTTTAGGAAGGATGGTGGAGTTTCTTTAACTTCATTCACCTTTTCTATAAGCTTTAAGTATATACTGGGCATTGGAAGCATCGATGGAGGAACATTTCCCCATACAGTGTTTGGTCCATATTCTAAGGTATTTAAACCATATTTAGCCGCTACTGTATTAATATTCCATCCAAATCCTTTGTATTTACTTTGACGTGAATATTCCCGACATTCCCATAAAACCTTTGTTGTAGGTTGTTCTATATCCAATGACAGTTTTGAACATCCTAAATCTAATGATAACTCATCAGCTTCCATCAGCAGTGCATTTGTAGGATTTGTTTAATTTGCACCTATACTGAGTCTAAGCTCTCTGAACTGAATTCTGTCTCATTTTTTTAGAATACTCTTGGCTGTTGCTCCGTGCACCATACATCCATAAACAACACATGATCTTATCAAAGCCCTATACATTTCCAATAATAAATGTTTATCTGCTCCTCATTGATACGAAGAAACTGATCTCATGAGATTTACTACTTTATTGCATTTTGTCTCAACTTTTTTAACATGAGTCCTCCATAAACATTTCCCATCAAACCATAATCCTAGATATCAAATCCTAAACTCTTATACCCTTTCCATATTCTGACCATATACTGTTATGTAGGCAGCACATTTTCAGTTCGTATTTTTCTAGTAAACAGCATAAAGCAAGATTTTGTAATTGACATTTTAAATCCCCATTCAAATGATCATCTCCTCAATCTTCAATATAGCACACTGAATACTATTAATCACATGTTTAGCGTTTTTCCTTCTTTTCCATATAGCACCATCATCTACATAAAGTGATGATCCAATATCTACACCAGCATTTAAAAAGATATAATTTATCATCATGTTAAAGAGAATAGGACTTATGACACTCCCTTGAGAAACGCCATTTTTAATATCAAACTCAATTGAAACAGCATCACCTACTTTAAATCTGAATGTTTGACTAGAGAGACAATCCAAAACCCAAATTGTAAAGTCTACCACCAATACCCATTTTATTCATTTTAATCAGCAGCCGTTCTCTCCACATTAAATCATAAGCTTTCTGTATATCAAAATGTATAGTGTGGGCCATTTATATGCATACACGTTAATAAAATGGGAATGGTTGGTCATATTAACTTCCTGTTTGTGGCAAATTAGTATATGTGAGGGGAAACTTTTCAAGATGGGTGGTGGCCATGGCGGCCATTTTGAAGTCGGCCATTTTGAATCCAACCTTTGTTTTTTCAATAGGAAGAGGGTCATGTGACACATCAAACCTATTGGGAATTTAACAAGAAAAACAACGGTGTGCTTGGTTTTAACATAACTTTATTCTTTCATGAGTTATTTACAAGTTTCTGACCACTTATAAAATGTGTTCAATGTGCTGCCCATTGTGTTGGATTGTCAATGCAACCCTCTTCTCCCACTCTTCACACTGATTGCAACACCGCAGGAGAAATGCTAGCACAGGCTTCCAGTATCCATAGTCTCAGGTGCTGCACATCTTGTATCTTCACAGCATAGAGAATTGCCTTCAGATGACCCCAAAGATAAAAGTCTAAGGGGATCAGATCGGGAGACCTTGGGGGCCATTCAACTGGCCCACGACGACCAATCCACTTTCTAGGAAACTGTTCATCTAGAAATGCTCGGACCTGACATCCATAATGTGGTGGTGCACCATCTTGCTGGAAAAACTCAGGGAACGTGCCAGCTTCAGTGCATAAAGAGGGAAACACATCATCATGTAGCAATTTCACATATTCAGTGGCCTTGAGATTTCCATTGATGAAGAATGGCCCCACTATCTTTGTTAACCTCGGTGACATGTCAATGGCTGTAAACAAAGAGAAACTTGTAAATAACTCATGAAAAAATAAACGTATGTTAAGACCAACCACTATTGTTTTTCCAGTAAAATTCCCAATAGGTTTGATGTGTCACATGACCCTCTTCCTATTGAAAAAACAAAAGTTGGATTCAAAATGGTCACCATGGCCACCACCCATCTTGAAAAGTTTCCCCCCCCCTCACACATACTAATGTGCCACAAACAGGAAGTTAATATGACCAACCATTCCCATTTAATTAAGGTGTATCCATATAAATGGCCCACCCTGTACTACAGCCATAATCTCTTTCATGTTAATTACTTTTTCCGCCCCCTCCTTGAACCGCCACCTTAAAGTGGTGGAGGGGTTTGAGTGCTCGAATGATCCTAGAGGCTATGTTGTCTGGGGCTTAAATGCCCCTGGTAGGGTCTCCCATGGCAAACAGGCTCTAGGTGACGGGTCAGACAAAGAGCGGTTCGAGAATCCCTCATGATGACCACAGAATCGAGGCATGTGACGTCGCCCGGTACGGCGGAGCCGGGGTCCCACCCTGGAGCCAGGCCTGGGGTCGGGACTCGTCGGAGAGCGCCTGGTGGCCGGGTTGCTCCTCGCGGGACCCGGCCGGGCCAAGCCCAAATGAGAGACACGAGACCATCCCCCAGTGGGCCCACCACCTGCAGGGGGAACCGTGAGGGACCGGTGCAAAGAAGATTGGGCGGCGGACGAAGGTGGAGACCTCGGCGGCCCGATCTCCGAATGCTTAGGCTGGCCCTCGGGACGTGGAATGTCACCTCGCTGGGGGGGAAGGAGCCTGAGCTGGTGCGGGAGGTTGAGAGATATCGACTAGAAATAGTCGGGCTCGCCTCTACGCACAGCGTGGGCTCTGGAACCCATCTCCTTGAGAGGGCTGGACTCTCTTCTACTCTAGAGTGGCCTGCGGGGAGAGGCGACGGGCTGGTGTGGGTTTGCTTGTTGCCCCCCAGCTCAGCCGTCTCGTGTTGGGGTTTACACCAGTGGATGAGAGGGTCGCATCTCTGCGCCTTCGGGTTGGGGAGAGGTCTCTGACTATCATTTCGGCCTACGGGCCGAGTGGTAGTGCGGAGTACCCGGCCTTCTTGGCGTCCCTGTCGGGGGTGCTGGATAGTGCCTCTCCTGGGGACTCCATTATTCTGCTGGGGGACTTCAACGCCCACGTGGGAAACGACAGTGACACCTGGAGAGGCGTGATTGGGAGGAATGGCCTCCCCGATCTGAATCCAAGCGATGTTTTGCTATTGGACTTCTGTGCTAGTCACGGATTGTCCATAATGAATACCATGTTCAAACATAAGGGTGTCCATCAGTGCACTTGGCACCAGGATACCCTAGGCAGGAGGTCAATGATCGACTTTGTTGTCGTATCATCAGACCTTCGGCCGCATGGTTTGGACACTCGGGTGAAGAGAGGGGCTGAGCTGTCCACTGATCACCACCTGGTGGTGAGTTGGATCCGGTGGAGGAGGAGAAAGCCGGACAGAGTTGGCAGGCCCAAGCGCAAAGTGAGGGTTTGCTGGGAACGTCTGGCAGAGCCCTCGGCTAGGGATGTATTCAACTCTCACCTCCGGGAGAGCTTTGACCAGATTCCGAGGGATGTTGGAGACATAGAGTCTGAATGGACCATGTTCTCCACATCTATTGTCGATGCTGCTGCCCATAGCTGCAGCCGTAAGGTCTGCGGTGCCTGTCGCGGCGGCAATTCCTGATCCCGGTGGTGGACACCGGCAGTAAGGGACGCTGTCAAGCTGAAGAAGGAGTCCTATCGGCTGTGGTTGGCTTGTGGGACTCCTGAGGCGGCTGACGGGTACCGTGGGGCCAAGCGTGCTGCGGCCCGGGCGGTGGCAGAGGCAAAAACCCGGACCTGGGAGGAGTTCGGTGAGGCCATGGAGAAGGACTACCGGTTGGCCCCGAAGCAATTCTGGCAAACCGTCCGGCGCCTAAGGAGGGGGAAGTAGTTTCATCACCCAGGCTGAAGTCACCGAGGTGGTTAAAAAGCTCCACGGTGGCAAGGCTTCGGGGTTGGATGAGATCCGCCCTGAGTACCTCAAGTCTTTGGATGTTGTGGGGCTGTCATGGTTGACACGCCTCTTCAACATTGCGTGACGGACGGGGACAGTGCCTCTGGATTGGCAGACTGGGGTGGTGGTCCCCCTTCATAAGAAGGGTGACCGGAGGGTGTGCTACAACTACAGGGGGATCACACTCCTCAGCCTCCCTGGTAAGGCCTACGCCAGGGTATTGGAGAGGAGAGTCTGGCCGATAGTCGAACCTCGGCTTCAGAAGGAGCAGTGTGGTTTTTGTCCTGGCCGTGGAACACTGGACCAGCTCTATACCCTCTACAGGGTACTCGAGGGTTCATGGGAGTTTGCTCAACCGGTCCACATGTGTTTTGTGGACCTGGAGAAAGCATTCGACTGTGTCCCTCGTGATGCCCAGTGCTCCAGGAGTATGGAATCGGTGGCTCTTTACTAGGGGCCATCCGGTCCCAGTACAAGTGGAGCAGGAGTTTGGTTCGCATTGCCGGCACTAAGTCGGACCTGTTCCCAGTGCATGTTGGACTCCGGCAGGGCTGCCCTTTGTCACCGGTCTTGTTCATAACCTTTATGGACAGGATTTCTAGGCGTAGCCAAGGGCCAGATGGGGTCTGGTTTGGGAACCAGAGGATTTCGTCTCTTCTTTTTGCAGATGACGTGGTCCTGCTGGCCCCATCTAGCCAAGACCTACAGCATGCGCTGGGGCGGTACGCAGCCGAGTGCGAAGCGGCTGGGATGAAGACCAGCTCCTCCAAGTCCGAGGCCATGGTACTCGACTGGAAAAGGGTGGCTTGTCCTCTTCAGGTTGGAGGGGAGTTCCTGCCTCAAGTGGAGGAGTTTAAGTATCTCGGGGTCTTGTTCACGAGTGAGGGAAGAATGGAGCGGGAGATCGACAGACGGATCGGTGCGGCTGCCACAGTAATGGGGGCGCTGTGCCGGTCCGTTGTGGTGAAGAGAGAGCTGAGCCGAAAAGCGAAGCTCTCGATTTACCGGTCGGTCTACGTTCCTACCCTCACCTATGGCCATGAACTTTGGGTCATGACCGAAAGAACGAGATCCCGGATACAAGCGGTTGAAATGAGCTTCCTCCGTAGGGTGGCCAGGCACTCCCTTAGAAATAGGGTGAGGAGCTCGGAGCTCGGAGTAGAGCCGCTGCTTCTCCACATCGAGAGGAGCCAGTTGAGGTGGCTTGGGCATCTATACCGGGGCAAGGTGAAGCTCAGAGAAAAAGCCACTAACCTTCTCAGAATCCGTGGGAAAGCGGGGATGCTGATTTTCGGCTCCTCAGTGTAGTTAGTTGGTGACAGTGTTATGAAGTCACAGTGGGTATGAGGGACTGTAAACGAGACTCCGTGGCTTGACTTTATGATCAGGTCCAGCACAGCCATAATAATTTTACACAGGGAAGGAACTTCAGGTTCAACCTATGTATCTGAGCAAACTCCTCCTACAGCTTTTGACTTACAGACTTCGAAATCAATGAGTATACTTTCAATGCATTGGGGATCAAAAGTTATCAAAAGGTTTTTGATACATGAAAGCGTGTGGGCGTGGCTAAGCCTCAAAATCTGACTTCTCGCCATAAAAGACGAAATTGATATAACTCCTACAAGGAAAGTCACAAAGACCTGAAACCTTCTGAGATTGATCTGTCTGTGGCCCTGAACAATATTCACTGATCACATGCTGACATCATTGAAGCCCCGCCCCCTGAGAACAGGAAGTGTCACGTTTTCCTTAGAGAGTCAATTTTTGATGTTCTTCACCTAATCAATGTGAAAATGTCCCAAGTAACAGATAACATGATGGTCTTAGACAGTCGCCAGTACTGATTGCTTTAACTGGAGGGTGTGGCTATGATGGCGTGGCGATTTTGATGTCATGCCACGGCCATACGTGTGGCTGTAAATTACACATGCATGGTCCGATACACTCCAAAATAAATATGGTTGATCTTTGTCAGCCCCCAAACACCTCTATTGGAATACATTGCAATTTGGATCAACAACCCCCTTGAACCTTTCAACCTCTTGCCACATTTCAGGCTTCAAACATAAAGATATAAAATTCAAACTTTTTGTGAAGAATCAACAATAAGTGGGACACAATCGTGAAGTGGAATGAAATTTATTCAATGTGTCAAACTTTTTAACAAATAAAAAAATGAAAAGTGGGGCGTGCAATATTATTCGGCCCCTTTATTTTCAGTGCAGCAAACTCACTTCAGAAGTTCAGTGAGGATCTCTGAATGATCCAATGTTGTCCCAAAGGACTGATGATGATAGATAGAATCCACCTGTGTGTAATCAAGTCTCCTTATAAATGCACCTGCTCTGTGATAGTCTCAGGGTTCTGTTCAAAGCACAGAGAGCATCATGAAGACCAAGGAACACACCAGGCAGGTCAGAGATACTGTTGTGGAGAAGTTTAAAGCCGGATTTGGACACAAAAAGATTTCCCAAGCTTTAAACATCCCAAGGAGCACTGTGCAAGCAATCATATTGAAATGGAAGGAGTATCAGACTACTGCAAATCTACCAAGACCCGGCTGTCCCTCTAAACTCTCATCTCAAACAAGGAGAAGAGTGATCAGAGATGCAGCCAAGAGGACCATGATCACTCTGGATGAACTGCAGAGATCTACAGCTGAGGTGGGAGAGTCTGTCCATAGGACAACAATCAGTCGTACACTGCACAAATCTGGCCTTTATGGAAGAGTGGCAAGAAGAAAGCCATTTCTCAAAGATATCCATAAAAAGTCTCGTTTAAAGTTTGCCACAAGCCACCTGGGAGACACCAAACATGTGGAAGTAAGTGCTCTGGTCAGATGAAACCAAAAGCGAACTGTTTGGCCACAATGCAAAACGATATGTTTGGTGTAAAAGCAACACAGCTCATCACCCTGAACACACCATCCCCACTGTCAAACATGGTGGTGGCAGCATCATGGTTTGGGCCTGCTTTTCGTCAGCAGAGACAGGGAAGATGGTCAAAATTGATGAGAAGATGGATGGGGGCAAATACAGGACCATTCTGGAAGAAAACCTGTTTGAGTCTGCAAGAGTCCTGAGACTGGAATGGAGATTTATCTTCCAACAAGACAATGATCCAAAACATAAAGCCAAATCTACAATGGAATGGTTCACAAATAAACGTATCCAGGTGTTGGAATGGCCAAATCAAAGTCCAGACCTGAATCCAATCGACTCTGTGGAAAGAGCTGAAGATTGCTGTTCACGAACGCTCTCCATCCAACCTCACTGAGCTCGAGCTCTTTTGCAAGGAAGAATGGGCAAGAATTTCAGTGTCTCGACGTGCAAAACTGATAGACACATACCCCAAGCGACTTGCAGCTGTAATTGCAGAAAAGGGTGGCGCTACAAAGTATTAACGCAAGGGGGCCGAATAATATTGCATGCCCCACTTTTCAGTTTTTTATTTGTTAAACAAGTTTGACACATCCAATAAATTGCATTCCACTTCACGACTGTGTCCCACTTGTTGTTGATTCTTCACAAAAAATTTGAATTTTATATCTTTATGTTTGAAGCCTGAAATGTGGCAAGAGGTTGAAAAGTTCAAGGGGGCCGAATACTTTCGCAAGGCACTGTACATGATCATGAGTTAATGATGGACATGTTGACACAGTGAACTGATGACAGCATTTTAGCCCCGCCCACAAACAAACAAGTGACTGCAGCTTCCTTTAGGAATGTCCGATTTACTCCAAACTGATTATGGTTGATCTTTGTCATTCCCCAAACAGCTCTATTGGATTACATTGGAATTTGGATCTACAGCGCCCCCTAGGACATGTCAAGTGGTTTATCTCCCTCATACATCATTGGATCCACTTCAAATGTAGTATACATAATTATGAGTTAATGATGGACATGTTGCTCAAAGTCCCCCTTATTGGCAACATTTGCAATTGAACAGCGGCGTCTTTGGTGGCGTGCAGCCGGCGAAGCCAGGCTCCCGCGGTGGCTGCACAGGCTGAGTTGTGCTGAGGTGCGAGGGCCTTCAAGGCTGCTTGCAGCTTTAATTATGTTTGAATCTTAACCTTCAACACCACAGACTGTATTTCAAGTATCTGGTTACAATATTTTTAGATGTGATAGGAAACAAGGAAAGGGTGGTGGAGTAATTATTTATGTCAAGGACAGGTTTCAATGTAAATTGATTGAAAATCTTAGTGACTCATTGGAAAATGTTGGAGTATCTATTAGACTCTCAACTGAAATGTGTTTTATTGTTAATGTGTTGGATAGACTGCCATCAGCAAAGGATATTTATTTCAAACAACTCACAAAAGTGCATAAAAAATTTGATAAAAAGGAAATAATTTCACTGGCCAATTTTAACATCAATTGGCTGGATAAGAGGAACATAGAAACTAAAACAAATTACTAATAGGTTTCACATAACACAAATGATTGAAAATCCAACCCGAATAACTATAATATAATATACTAAACAATCTTGTTCAAAGAACAAAACAAAAAATCTGCACCTTGGATAAATGAGTCAGTGTGGAATTTAATGAAGTTAAGAGATGGTGCATCCATGGTGTCTCCAGACTCTGTCATGTCTGTCACGTGCTCAGTGTGAACCTGCTTTCATCTGTGAAGAGCACCGGGCGCTAGTGGCGAATTTGTCAATTCTGGTGTTCTCTGGCAAAGGCCAAGCGTCCTGCACGGTGTTGGACTGTGAGCACAACCTCCATTTGTGGACGTCGGGCCCTCATACTATCCTCATGGAGTCGGTTTCTAACCGTTTGTGCAGACACATGCACATTTGTGGCCTGCTGGAGGTCATTTTGCAGGGCTCTGGCAGTGTTCCTCCTGTTCCTCCTTGCACAAAGGCGGAGGTAGTGGTCCTGCTGCTGGGTTGTTGCCTTCCTACGGCCTCCTCCACGTCTCCTGGTGTACTGGCCTGTCTCCTGGTAGCGCCTCCAGGCTCTGGACACTACGCTGACAGACAAAGCAAACCTTCTTGCCACAGCTCACATTGATGTGCCATCCTGGAAGAGCTGCACTACCTGAGCCAGTTGTGTGGGTTTTAGAGTCCGTCTCATGCTACCATGAGTGTGAAAGCACCACCAACATTCAAAAGTGACCCAAACATCAGCCAGAAAGCATCGGTACTGAAGAGTGGTCTGTGGTCCCCACCTGCAGAACCACTACTTTATTGAGTGTGTCTTGCTAATCGCTAAAGATTTCTCCCTGTTGTGTATTCCATTTGCACAACACCATGTGAAATTGATTGTCAGTCAGTATTGCTTCCTAAGTGGACAGTTTAATTTCACAGACGTTTGATTTACTTGGAGTCATATTGTGTTGTTTAAGTGTTCCCTTTATTTTTTTGAGCAGTGTAACTAAAGTAATGGAGAATTTGGCAGACTGGCTTACCTCACCCTGTCTCACACAGAATGTTAAAAAAAACTGTTGCAGTGTATTTTACCAAGTCTAGGAAACAAAAGTTTGTGTCTCATTGTCATAGTTTGGTTTCTTGTTGGACCAATGTGCGGGCAAGAACTCCTGAAGCTCGAGATTTTCAGGTAAGATGAGTCTTTATTATCCATGGCAGGACACAGACAGGGTAGCCAACACACAAGATCGCACATACACATACAATAAGAAACCAGCGGGGAACAACGGAAACAAACGGGCTTAAATACAAAACTGAACAGCAGGGGGAACCAATGACAAAAGTGACAAGACAATCAGGGGAAAACACAGAACAGGTGTGGGCTTGGGGTGCAGGGAGACAGAGAACAAAAGACTAGACCAGGTAATTTAACAAAAACACAAGCTCAAGAACTCAAAACACAAGCGGGTATGACACTCATATTTTTGTAAAACATCAAAAAATTGAAATTATGGAAGAATTCAAATATCTTGATGTTGTTTTAGATCTAACATTTGGATTTAAAAAACATGTTAAGAAATTGTGTAATACTGTGAAATACTGTCAGTTTATTGGCACATCAGAAAAATGCTCACTTATGAGGCTGCACAAATTTATTTACATTCAATGATCATTTCTCATATTATATTAGACTGTAGACTACCTCAAAGAAGCTCAACCTTTGCGCAGACCGCCATTTCATATAGAGCCATCAAAGATTGAAACAAACTCCCCAATATTCTGAAATTATGCTCTGACCTGCATGATTTCTCACGAAAGGTTAGAGAGGAACTACTGGGAAACCAGCAATGTCAACATTAACTATGATCATGTTTAAGATAAATGTATGTACTTATTTTAAATTGTAGACTTAAGTTTTACGTAAATAGCGGGAAATGGAATAGATTGTTTTGTGTGAATGGCTGTAGATGCAGTATATGGCTGGATGTACTGTATGCATCAGAATGTATTTTATTGTTGTGACCTGGCCAGGGAGTGCAGATAGAAATTAGCTGTAGCTAAATCTGGTATAAAACATATTTTCTTTTATTAAGATTAATGTGCTTACACATTGTCCCTGTGAAATTAAATTTAAAACAAAGTATGGCCAGCGCGTGGTGAAGTGATGCCGCCACACCCACACCCTTCACAGTACACTTTCCAGGACCTTTCCAAGCCAAAAAAGTGACGTTGCCCATTTTTAATTTAATTAAAATTCCAAAACATTAGTTGGGGGACAATTGTGGGTAAAGCTTGGTGAGTTTTCAGATATGTTTAGGCCCCCTAAAAGCTGCTTTTAAGGGGCAAAAAATAATAATAAGAAATCCTGCGATTACAATAGGTCTTTGCAGCGCTTAGTTGTTGGACATAACTAAAATAACAGCAAACAGAAGAATGTAAGAGGAAACAGCCTAGGAACTCAAACTAAAAATCCCCAAACAGACAGATCATGACAAAATCCCAGCTGATTAATTTTATTTATGTAAGAGAAAACAGCACCTAAAATATTTACAAATAAATCTAAAATAAGAAATCCTCTGATAAATTTTTTAAATTTATACTAAGGTGACCAGATTTCTGAAATTAAATCCGGGGACATTTCTAGCTCGGAGATTAAAATTAAATACATTTTATTTAATCAAGATATAATGAAAACATTGGTACAGTTACAGCTTCATTTATTTTAAAAATATGTATTCATAATTAAACAATAAAAATCAAGTGTAATAGCAGTAAAATGTCTATCCACACTGTTGTTAGCATTTGTTGTTAGCAAATGACTAAAGAAATAGCAGTAGTAATGTCTGTCTTTCTTCTCCTCCTTTTTCTGTTTAACACTCTTTCTTTCCCTCCTCTTAGCTTTACTCTTGTTTCTATCATTTTATTTTCATCATCTCTCTTTAGCTCTTCCCATTTTCCTCTGCCCTTTCACTTTTTCTCTGTCTTTCTGCTGTCTTCCTCTCTCAGTCTTTTACTACTCTTTAAAACAGACATAATATAATAATAATAACCCCCCAAAACATTACAAAGTATAACATGCTGAAAATTTGAAATTAAACAAATAAAATAAGAGTTTTGTTTCAGATACCCTTTAGAAGTTGGTTATTTTTAGATGAGACACTAGGGTAATCCCAATATAACCTTATAAATATTAATGTTTCTTTAATTATTTGATTAGTTTCTTCAGCGGATGAGACGACAAAAATTGCTATATTTAGCAAAGAAAGCAACTATTTTTACTTGGAGATACAAGCTTACACAACAGAGGAACTGCACATTTAACCAAGTGATTCTCTCCCTCCTTATCATTCTCAGTTCATGCAGTTCTTGCCTCATTCAGTTTCCCTGAATGTTCTAAAACATCTTTGGACGAACCCTTGTTGAAACTGTAGCTCCACTTTCTTAATTCAGGCAGTGCTTAAAAAGTGATTTCTCCCTCTCTCCTTCACTCAGCTGCAGCTAATCCATGGGCTTTTGTCCTCCTATTTGTTGTTCTGTTCGTTCATAAAAGCTGGGTTTATTTGCATTTGGGTCCTCACCTTTAATAAAACAAAACACATCCAAGCCTTTTTTTTTACCTGGGTACAGTGAATGTTGAAAACACTAGTGACATTTCCTACCGCGGACCAAACCTTCATCGCGGCCAGGACCAACCCAGTCCAAGGAGGTGTGCTCAGCTCTTCTACTCTGTCTGTAACGTAGCGCGACCAGTTACCGAAACAAACAGCTGTTGTTGCGTGCAACATGCTCACTGGCGTTTTCTCGGTAACCGTTATAACAGTCTACACGCAACAATTTTTTTCTCATTCACAAAACGCTAAAAACGGGGACATTTCAGTTTTAGCCAGGGACATGTCGTCTAAATTGGGGACGTCGGTCACCCTGATTTATACCCTCTTCATCAGTGACTATGAAGTGAACAAACCAGACACAATAAGTTTGTCAGGGTGTGATGGCAGTTTGTCATGGTAAAAAGAAAGTTCACCCTCTTTCACGTACAGGTTTGCAGTACTGACTAAAACCTATCTGGTCTTGACCAGGTTCCAAAACAATTTAAATGGCCTTCACTGCACTTGCATTGCGTTTTATCAAGTATGAGGACCCAGAAGCGCTTTACACTATAATCAGTCATACACACATTCACACATTGACAGTGGTAGGTTACATTGTAGCCACAGCTGCCCTGGGGCAGACTGACAGAAGTGAGGCTGCCATACAATCGGTGCCTCCGAGCCCTCTAACCACCAGTAGGCAAGCAACAACTGAGACGGATGGAGCAGGGGTTTTGAACCGGAAACTCACCAGTTACCGGACGAACCCCTACCACCGTTGCCCCCAATCAAGCAGTTCAGTTAAGTCTTATGAAAAGTACAAAGCTTCAAGGATGTATCCATCTGTTCTGAGATGAAAAGTTGCTACAAGGTGCGGTTAGTTAAATTATTTCTTCAAATGATCACTGCCTCTATCTCTATAAAAGCAGGAATTTTGCCAGTTCGCTAGTCTTAAGCATGCAGGTATATATAATAATAACCAGAGGTGGATTATAGCTAGTTACATTTACTCAGTTATATTTAGTTGAGTAAATATTTAGATGACTACTTCTTTACTTCTACTTGAGTAATAATATATTGAAGTAATGCTACCCTTTCTGGAGCACAATTTTCAGCTGCTCTACCCACCTCTGATGATAACACAATGCCAAGGAGAAAAGACAGCGGTGAGTTTAAGTAGCTGTAGCTTTTCATCAGCCTGGGAAGGGGTATGGGCCTTCTCAGATTTCACAGAACTTGCTAAATTGTAAAGTTTATGACAGGTCAATTAGAAAAAAGATACTTTTGGCCAGCCTTTTGTTTGAAAAGGCTGTTTCTGAATAAACATTATACTTACACAGAACTATGTTTTGAGAAAACCAAATGCAATGTATCAACACAAAAAAGTTTTAATCATGGTGGTGGAGATATTATGTTGCAGCAATCTAGGCATCTTGCAGTTTTTTAGTCAACCATAAACTGCTGAGTACCAACATATTCTGAAATGAAATGTGAGGCTTTCTGTTCGATAGCTAGAACTTTGACCAATCTGGGTCATACAACGAGATGATCATCCCAGATACAGCTGCATATCTACAACAGAACAGCTAAAAAGAAAAGAATCAAGTTGCTGGAAAGACCTAGTCCAGACATCGATCGACTGAAATGAAGTGGCACGATCTGAAAGAGGCCTTTAAAAAAAATAAAAATACAAAACATAATTTACAAAAGCTATGTTTAAAAAATATTTGTCTTAAATTCTTTTACAATCCTATAATGGAGTCATAGTGGTAATAACTACGTTAAGGTGTTGTTGCTAAAGTTGTTTCTATATAGTCATGGAGTTTTGAACATTATCTTTGTTTAATATAGCTGGTATAGAATCAGTTGGTGTTTTTGTGCACTTGAAATCAGAGTGAAATAATTTTAGAACTTGATAAAGACCAGGTCGGTTTTATCATGTCCTGAAACATGAACAGGTAGAAATTTCTTTTTATAATCACTGCAGGCTATGGTACAAATAAATGTTCAATACTTCCACCTTCACTGAATTAAGTATAGGTTTCCATCAAAAAGGGTGAACCAGACAAAACCACCTAAAGCGGATGAGTATATTGTACAACACAATGTAACAACCACCATTATTCCCTCTGCAAACACATGAAAACTGTAAGAGGCAATGTCATGGTGGAAAAACATTATGCAACTTCCCTCAGCAGCAAGGTGGTGATAATCTGATGATCAACCTTCTGTTGTCCTCCTCAACAGGACCTTCATGGTTCTTGGTGCCTCCATCTTGCCCATCTCCTCCTTAACATTCATGTGGACACACCGTGAATATGATTATCTTCACATGGGCAGTTTTTGAGTTTGGCTCCTCAAAGTAAACAGTCAGATCCTTTCTGCATTTAAGGTCAGGCTCCTGCTATGATTTGTGTCTTATGACATCTAAGAACACCTCAGCAGGACACCCCTCAGTGGCTGCTCATCATAAAGCTGTCTGTGATTTGTGGCAGGTGAATTGAGGGGACACTCTGCAGGACATCATATACCACCGCCATGCCTCTGGAGTCGATGAATATTTGGCTTGAGACATTATCCAGCAGTCATCGAAGGCTTTGGTAATGCCACACGGCCTGATGCTGCCAAAAACGCCATGTTAAAAAAGTTGAGAGCTGCTGCTATGTTCATTAATGCTACTAGCACATGCCAAAACACTCACATGCTGAAATATCAGGTCATCATAGCAGGAGCATCACTGTCAAAGAGCTATTTTCATTTTATTTATACATTTTGGGGGATTTTTAGTAGATGCCAATTACAATATTTTAGTTTTAAGTCTTTGTGTCTGAAAAATACAGACTGAGATAGCATGCTATAATTTGGCCATTAACTGTCCTATAAAAACAGCAAACAGCAATCTGATAAAATACTTTTCACACCATGTAACCAATCTACGATAGATCCACCTACCAGGAACGTGCAAACAGACAGACACAAGTTAATTTTTCTCCTGATGTCTAGCCTTTAGCATCAAGTGAAAAGATTTAATTATACATTTTTAATGATTTAATGAATGCTCAAACTTCTGCCTTCAGTCAGCTGAGATCCCAATTCTGAGTTTTCCAGATAGAGCTTGCAGATGGAGTTATACATTTATTTTACCAAAACGTTTGTTCCGGATAGGAAATTAGACAGACATCTCTCAAAATATAACAAAAATAAGTAAATGGAACATTAGCTTTGAAAAAAAAAATAGCATTTTATTAAAAAAGAAGGCATGCCAAAAAATGGACACCACTCATGAATCAATGGAAAAATCTTTACTGGTTTCACAACATTCAAACCCTTCTTATAAGGAAAGCAGCTTTTAATGTTTTTTTTTTTGCAGCACTAGTGGCCATTTATTTTTCTTATTTTTTGACAGTAAGTTGACAGGAAAGGGGTGGAGAGACGGGGAATACATGCAGCAAAGGTCACATGGGCAGTCAAATCTGCGACAGCTGTGCTGAGGATCGAAGACTCTGAACATGGGTCATACGTTTCACCCCTGTGACAGCGCCACGCCCCAAGAGCAGCTTTTTACCTGCTTTTGACTGTTTATCTTTGGTTTTGAGCTTCAAGACTTAAGGGCAGGACATAGTCAGGTTTACTGTAAGCAGCGTGGACTCCACGCATGCGTCCGCGGAGTCAAGTTCACCCAACTATGTTCTGCCCTTTAGAGGATGGAAGGCCTCCGTGCCATTACCCTAATCTTTACTCTTCAGTCCACAGATTATTTATTCAAGTTGGGACTCCGGTTGGGCCACTCCAGAACATTAATATTACTTTTCAGAAGAAAAATGTTTGTAATATTAAAAGATGACTTTATTTATAAATCTGCCAGAGGTGACAACAACTTTGGGCTTAAATGTAGAAATGAAACTATTTTCAGATTAATGTAAATAGGTGGCTATGTAACTGAGCAAAAAGCTCTCATTCCTTGAATGTGTATCTGTGCAGGAATCACACACACACAAATACACATTGCACCGTCGAGAATAGAAATGATTGCACATTTGAAGGACTGCAAGGGTAATTTGATCAAATCATCATGATCTCACAGCAAATCGCATATACATGCAAAGCCACACAAAATCAGCATCTGGAAACTGTATTTAGACACACTGTTATGTGGAAGTCATGTCAGGATGGCTGATGGAATATTCATAGACCTGCTGTAGCTCAGTTTTCCCTGCTTTCTCTAACATAAACAGATCAGCTATGGGGGTATTCCCACTCAGAGACAGCTGAAGAACACATGTCATCACATGTGCACCTATCATGACTTCAGTGAGCATGGTGCCGCAACATCTACCTGATGTGATGGAAATTCTTGTATTAAGTGTTCCAAAGTGTATGACCTTTAGGTTACCTCTCAACTCAGAACATCTGTGTTGGAAGCTGTAAAAGCCAGTATCAGAAGTTTAGTGGTTAAAACCCATCCTTTGGGGTGATGTCTCAGGAAGAGCAGATGGTCTGCTCGTAGATAACTTTGTTACCTCTGACCCGAGGAGGGTCTAGGGCC
Organism: Girardinichthys multiradiatus; assembly: GCF_021462225.1. Lineage (NCBI taxonomy): Eukaryota > Metazoa > Chordata > Actinopteri > Cyprinodontiformes > Goodeidae > Girardinichthys > Girardinichthys multiradiatus. The sequence continues at coordinate 1,596,433 of NC_061798.1, forward strand.
ATAAAACACAGACTCTTTGAAGTTGAGATAACACTGTCATGTTTGGCATAAATACATGTGTGGGACTGGTGTTCGGAGCTCTGCTTCACTGACTAACCTCAGTGACAGGGTCTTCAAACGCTGAATGCCTTTGAATAAAACTTATAAAGACAAAGTCCGTATTTTCTCTTGTTGTGAATCAACTTCTCTCACACTTTGATAAGAAAATTCCACTACAATTTTAGTGTCACGAACAGGATCTAATGTGCCAGAGGAAACTGCAGGAGGGGACACGGACACCTGGCCAGCCTGGAGACTACGTTGTCCTCAGTCCACCTCCATTTTACGGAGGGGAGTGCCTGCCTGCGGCTTCTGGCCGATTGGATCCGAACTATTTGTCTTCAAATATATCTGGGTGAGAAGTTGCTCTGTATGATATAATGTATATTATTTTTTATTACACATTAACCATCATCTCCTAACTAATTAATTAGGTTCCGGAGTTGCGAGAGGGAGGACATCAGCTGAGGGCCAGGTCACCCTGTTAGGAATACAGGGAGGTACTTATTGGTAACAATAACATAAAGCAAAACACAGGGTTTTGCGGGTGGTTTTTTGCAATTTTTTACACCTCATAAAGGAGAAAAGCCAGACGGCAGACGTGCCGCTGAACGGGTAAAGGAAAAAAAAAGGGTTCCGGAACCTCAAAGGCATCAGGGATGCCTCCTTCTCCAGACTCTGTGATTTATAAAATAACGAAAGAAAAAGGTGGGGATGATTGTGTTAAATGTGCTTTAATTTAGGAGGATAAGTTTGGATTTCCACAAGGTGGAAGTTTGAGTGTAAATCAGTTGAATAAAATAAAACAGTTGATGGATGGTGATTGGGAGAAACTAAAAAATAAAAAAAGGATTAAAAAACAAGATTTAGATCAGAGAGAAATATGGGTAAAGTGTTGGAATGAATGGATTATGCAGGCTATGCGTAGGGAAAGAAAGTCCGAATTGAAACAGATGGCAGGGGGAAAAGATTTGTCCGTGTACGTGGGAAACAGGTATGACAATGCTGGTCGTGCCGTTGATGACCCCACGTTTCCACCCCCATATAGACCTAGTGATGGTTCACCCTCCTGTCAATATCCATCTTTACAGACAGAGTTGCGGGCCCTCCAGATGGCAGACCTCGATCTAGACTCCTGTCCTCCTCCAGCAGCAGGTCAACCAGCAAATCTGCCCGCAAGTAAGCCAAGACAACTCGCCAGTCCGCTTCAGCATCAGGCCGTGAGTCAACCCACACATCCACCTGCAGTGCAGGCTGACCTCACTGAGCACAGCGGCCCCAGCGGAGCGGAAGGTGTGATCATGCACCAGCCTACAGATGAGCAGCGACCGGGATCATCGAAGGACCAGAAAATACCTTTCCTCTCCTCTCCTGTTAGCTTTCATGAGTTTACGTGGCTACAAAGTGGAAGACAACGAGGAAAAGATAAAAAAGAGGAAGAAGAGTATCAATGCCCTATGTTGGAAGTAGCTGGAATGAATGAGCCTCAGTTGGTGTTTCGACCGTGGACTGCAGCAGACATCCAAGCAAGCACTGCGTTACTTCCGGATCCCGTAGAAGACCGAAGAAAGTTTTCTACAAAATTTAAAGCTTTATGCCATGAAATGAGACCCACCGGCACAGAAATTCGCCGGCTCCTTGCAGCAAAAATCAAACCTGGAGATTTAGTTGTTCTGAGATTGCCAGATTCTGCAGTGCGTCTTGTTGTGACAACCGGTGGTGAAAATGGTGATTTAAATCATCGTAATGGGCCATAGTATAATGCCATAGAACATTTGTGCACTGCCTTGATCACAAAATGTCCACAGAGGAGTGATTGTGCCGTGCTACAACAAGTCAAACAACGTCCTGATGAGACTGTCGCTGATTTTCTTTACCAGATGGAATTCAATTCAATTCAATTCAAAGATACTTTATTGATCCCCAAGGGGAAATTAGAATTCCAGTAGAACCCATCCAAACATACATCATGACACAAGACAAGGGGGGGACGGGTCACCGAGGCTTTGCTGCCCACTCACAGGCGCTGCCCTTGCTAGATGAGAAAAGAGGCCACATTAGGTAAGTAGAGGGGAAAAAAAAAATCATATTTCACACTTTATCCTTAGCAAGATACAGTTTGAGATTGCAAAAAACCTCAGCACAAAGAAGCAACAAGTTTACAAAACAACATCATGCCGGGAACGGTGGAGGTGGTGTGAGGGGGTGCATATGTTTATCTTGAGCATGTGTGTGTGTGCAAGTGAGTGTGTGCAAGTAAGTCCATGAAGCACTGTCCTTGATGGTATGTTGGAATGTTCATCAACCGGCCACAAAATTCTGAGCACGTCCACAGATGTCCTCAGGGAAGGGAGGGGGCAGAGGGAGCAGAGCGTCATGTTTACATAACTTCCAGGAGAAGTTGAAGATAGCCAAGGCCGTGCAGGGGAGCCAGATTCAGAAAAACAATAATTATTTGGGTTAGGCTGACTCTTAATTTTCCGTCAGCCTTGAGAGTCTCGCTGGTGCTTCTCAAAGGCGAATCCAAACAGCCAAATTCCTGGTCTTTCGCCTGATCTGAGCAAACAACTTTCTCCAAGATTTATCCCATTTCACCCGAGTCCAGGAACCGCAACCTGCCTGCGATCCTGTGTAAGGATCACATCCAGTCTGCGATTCAGCTCACGTAACATCTCAGTCTGAGTGCTGATCGCCCTGAAGATCCCATCATACATGCCAGGCAGCCTCACAATTGCCAGAACAGCTGCTGACATTCTCCGAATTTCTCGATATGCCAGGTAACCGCTGACTCCAAAAAGCAGAAATCCTGATATTAAACATCCAATTATATACACATCTTCCACATCCTCGACTGACATTATCGACAGACACACAATCCTCCACTTCTGCCAGGAGTACATTGTGTATCCAGAGAAAAACGTCCCGTCCGGGCAAGTGGGCTCTCCTTCACCCTGTCTTCTCGTCGAGAAAATTTTATCAATTGCATTGAGAGACCAGCTGACCAAATCCATATTTTGTAAGAATTTGGAAGATATGCAAAAAGAGGCTCCCAAAAAAAGACAAGACAGAACTGAAGCAGGGCAGATATGGGAGGGGTGCGGGAGACAGAAAAAAGTGTCCTCCTCCACCAAGAGCAGAAAGAATAAGAAGAAGCGTTCAATAAACATTCAGGTATGGAACACCCCGCTGACTTTACTGTTTTGGGCCCCTGGGAAAAGATGCTGTGTGGATATATTATGGATGGACTTCTCCCTGATATCGCAGCACAAACTAAGACTCTTTATGTTGGTTGGAGACATGGGGTGCGTTTTGAGGAGCTGAAAAGACATGCTTTACACAGCGATGATGTCATCAACGACAGGAAGAAGAAAAAAGTGGACAAAAGAGAGACTGATTTGCATAACGCTGCCTTGACCCTGTACTGGAGTACAAATCAACGTGGTTCTTTTCCTCGAGGACGAGGCTGGGAACGCCGGGGCAGAGGTCGGGGAAGGAGACAGTGGTCCCGCTCCGTTGCTTGCCATAACTGTGGAAAGTTGGGGCACTGGAGGAATGAATGTCCAGAGAAACTGCAGCGGCCCGACAGCGGTAAGTGACGGGGGGATGACGGGACCCTGGATCTGGCTGTCACTCGCATTGAGGAGGGGTCTCTTAAGGAGCGTGAGGTTTCACAAACACACACACAATTGCATGAAAATACTGATTCACATAGGTTGCTTACAGAGCCCATAATCCACTTAGAAGCTGCCTCCGTAGTTTTACCAGGCACGTATCTCCATACACAGAACCCTGCTTTTAAAAGAATGCCTATGTTTTCTATGATGGTGATGGGTGAAGAAATGTCTTTTGTTGTAGATTCAGGAGCGACACACTCTGTTTTATCAGCTAAATGTATCAAAGAGCAGCTAAAACTGAGTGATCGATATGTTCATTCTGACTCTGCTTCGGGTGAAAGTTAGGGAAAGTTTTTCGGTTCCTCTAAAGTGTTCCACTCCACAGGGAGTGCAGTTAAAACACTCTTTTTCGGTGTCTCCTTTGTGTCCTTTAAATTTGATGGGTAGATATTTGATGTGCAGATTAAATATTGCTATTATTTCAAACCCTAATGGACTGACAGTTCACACTCAGAATGACTTTGACTATGACTACACTGCAGTACATTGGGCCCCAGATCAACCCTTATATGCATATCAGTGGAAGCTTCCAGTTGGTCCTGTACCTCAACATTTTGTCACATTGGCAGTAAATGCTGTGACACCTGACAGTGATATAATGGATGCAGAGGATCTGCATTGTACTTCACATGTATCTGAAGGACCTGATTTTGATTATGAGGACAGTTGGTACAAAATTACAAATGAGAAATTGTACATCTCTAACATGTACTGGAATGATCACACAGCAGCTTTATCTGTGACTTTGACCTCTGAACAGCTGCATTTCTTTCAAGTTTCTGGTTCGGCGCCGCATGTATCGTTGGCCAAGTCTGAAAATATGGAATGGAAAGATGTGGGGTTTTTTGTTAGGTGTTGTCTCCTTGCCACAGATTGAAGGGAGACAGATGTCCCATATGTGTTTGTGTCTCCTTCTCAAAATGCTTTTAAATGACATTGTCCCACTGTTGTTGCCTGTAATCGTACAGTGCAACTGATTTCACGTTCACATCTGTTTTTAGCTACTGCTTCTTCTGCGGATGCAGATCTTGCAGAGCTGCCTGATTCATTGTGGGCTGCTCACAAATATGATGTTGGTCTTATTACAGATTGTGAGCCAATTGTTATTACTCCTAAATCAAACTACCGGCCATGTCAGAAACAATACTTATAGAAAAAGGAGGCTTTGGAGGGGATTCGTCCTGTTTTTGATTTCCTCCTTAAAGCTGGGGTGATTGTACCATGTCCAAATTCAGGTGTGAGAACACCGTTGTTCCCTGTAAAAAACAATTAGGCCCCCTGGAGAGCCTGACAAATGGAGATTTGTCATGGACCTTCAGGCTGTCAACCAGTCTGTTGTGGCCCACGCACCATCAGTTCCAAATCCTTCTACGATTCTGTCACAAATTCCACCAGAAGCTAAATATTTTTCAGTGATAGACCTGGCAAATGCATTTTTTTCTGTCCCGGTACACAAGGACAGTGAGTATTGGTTTGCTTTTGAGTTTGATGGGAAGCCATATTGTTTTACCTGTCTTTGTCAGGGCTACACTGAGAGTCCAACTATTTTTAACACAGCTCTGAAGGACTTCTTGGCTGATCTGACTCTGTCTCCTGGAACTGTCCTTACACAGTATGTTGATTATTTATTATTATCAGCAGGATCAGCGGATCAGTGTAGGAAAGACACCTTAAAACTGCTTCAACATCTTCATAAAAAGGGTCACAAAGTTTCAAAATCTAAAATGCAGTTTGTACAGGAAGAAGTGACATTTCTTGGTCATGTTCTCTCACATAAAAACAGAAAACTGTCCCCTCAGCGCATTGAAACAGTTCTAAAAATCCCAAAACCTGTCACCAAGAAACAAATGATGTAATTTTTGGGTATGACAAGCTATTGCAGAGCTCACATTCTGAATTACTCTGAGCTGGAAGCGCCTTAGGCCAGTTTAATATATGGAAGGAACTTGGCAGCTGCAGACAAAATTAAATGGACAGATGAGGCAGAACTGGCTTTCATTGATTTAAAAACAGCCCTGTCTTCTGCGCCTGCATTGATTTTACCAAAGTCTGACAAGCCATTTATTCAAATGGTGGATGAAAAATCTGGTTTCATGTCATCTGTGTTGTTGCAATCCCATGGTGATAAATTGCGACCTGTGCCTTATTATTCCAGTAAGCTCGATGCAGTTGCAGCTGGGCTGCCTGGTTGTTTGCGAGCTATTGCTTCAGCTGAGAAAGCAGTGTTAGCGTCACGTGACATTGTTGGATATAATCCACTGATAGTTTTTGTTCCACATTCTGTTTCCATCATCGTCCTGGAACAAAAGACGTCTCATCTATCAGCAGCAAGGTGGCTGAAGTATTCCTCAATATTACTGGACATGCCTAACATTACAATTAAACGTTGTAACACTTTAAACCCAGCCACACTTCTGCCTACTGAGGAGGATGATGAGAGTCATGACTGCACAGCTGTCTTAACTGTTGTTTGTACCCCTCGTCCTGACTTCCAAGACACCCCTTTGACTAACCCTGATCTTATCTTGTATGTAGATGGGTCTTCCTCCCGTTCTGCGGTGGGTCTGAACCAAGTAGGGTTTGCAGTGTGCTCTGACTCAGCTGTTTTGTGCTCAGGTCCTTTGCCAGCGCACTACTCTGCTCAAACAGCTGAATTAATTGCTCTAACTGAAGTTTGCAAGTTGGCAGAAGGAAAGACTGTGACTATTTACACAGTTTCAAGATATTGTTTTGGAGTGGTGCAAGATTTTGGGGCCTTGTGGAAACATCGCTCCTTTTTGAAATCGGATGGAAAACCTATTTTGAATGCTAGACAAGTGTCTGATCTTTTGGATGCTATTATGTTACCCGCACGTTTGGCTGTGGTTAAGTGTGCTGCGCACACAGGACAGTTTCTAGGGGTAATGCAGCCGCGGACTCGGCAGCAAAAACCGCGGCTTTGAGTCCTTACCCCTCAGATGAAACTTTTCTTTCTCTGACTGATCTGCATGCTGTCACTGTTCCTGAAATGCAATCTTTTGTTACTCCACAGGTAAAAGAAAAATGGCGAAAAGCTGGCTGTATCTTTAACAGCAGTTCTGGCTGGCATTTCTCTGATGGTAGACCATGCCTGCCTAAACATTTTTTTCCCTGGTTTGCTAAATGGACGCACGGATTGGATCATGTGTCCAAAGGGGGAATGCTGGATATGGTTAAAAAATATTGGTATACAAATGGGTTTTCAGTGGTAGCTGAAAATTATTGTAAAAGATGTTTGATTTGTGCTTCTCACAACCCCTTGAGGGTTCCTGCACAATCACAAGCAGCACATCCGCCTCCACAGTTCTCATTTCAGCATTTGATGATGGATTTCATTGAGTTGACACCTGCTGAAGGGAAGAAATATTGTTTGGTGGTCGTGGACATGTTTTCTAAATATGTTGAAGCGTTTTCAACAAAACACGCAGACAGCAGTGCTGTTGCGAAGTCTTTGTTGACAGAGATTCTTCCCCGTTGGAGGGTCCCAGAGGTGATTTCCTGTGATAACGGGATACATTTTGTTACCAAAGCTTTGCAGGAAATTAGTAAGCTTTTAGGTTTTCAGTTGAAGACACATTGTGCTTACCACCCACAATCAGGTGGAGCAGTAGAACGAGAGAATGGAAGAATAAAGAACATGTAAGAAGTTTGCTAAATGCTGTGAAGAAACAGGGTTGTCCTGGCCAAAAGCTCTCCCTCTGGTTCTTATGTATATGCGGATGAGAAATAGATCTAGAGCTAATTTGAGTCCTTTTGAAATCCTTTTTGGGAGACCTGCAAATATAGGGGGAAGACCGAGTACTAACCTAAGTACACTAACAACTGCTCATTTTGAACATTCCTTGTTGGAATATTGTAAGGTTCTGTTACGTTCTCTCTCTCTCTCTCTCCCATCAGATGGCGAATGCTGCCTTACCCCCAGTAGCTGACAGACCCCTGCACCAGTTCCAGCCAGGACAGTGGGTGCTGATTAGAGATACCAGGAGACGTCCCTGGAGAGGCAAACTGTGGAGAGGTCCGTTTCAAATTCTGCTGGTGACTCACACTGCCGTGAAGGTCCAGGGAGGTGACATTTTACGCACTGCAAGGTGTTCACTGGAACACCATCTGAGCAGCATCCTGGTTCTGAACCTCCTACCTAGAGGAGCTTCCGACGACCGCCCACCTGTACCAGCGTGGTAACAGGGCAGCTTGAAGCGCAGAAGCCACTCAGGAGAGGCAGTAGGATTTTTTAAAAGTTGTGTTTATAATTTATTTTCTTTGGAAAAAAACTGTTTGCTTTCAGTACCAGAAGAAAGGACATTCCACTTCAAGGTCACAATGCAGTTAAATGGAAAATGGTCTGTTCTGATGCTGATGATTGGTATTTCAAGTATTTTTATTACTCTTGTGTTAATTTGGGAAACGGTACAGCAAAGACAATTTGTGGCTAATCTGAGTAATTATGCTAATAATACTCATCAGTGGATTCAAAGAGAAATTCATCACTTTTCTGACTACTATGATCATGCTGATAATGTCTGGTGGCAACTGATGCATCAAACTGTGAGGAAGATAAGAAATGATAGTTGCTATGTTTGTTGTTTGATTCCAAGTGCTATTAATGATCAACCATTCCTGGTACCTGTTCCTGTTGATACTGCTTATACTCTAGCTACTTTCTTTCCAGATAACCAGTTGGTGGAGGTAATTTTTCCTTGGGTGAGGAATTATACTGTGAGGGAAAGCAGAAATGTTAGTAGATTTTCTAGTGAGACTAATTTAACATGTGCTAATACAGGAACTCTTTATAGATTTCAGGGTAATAGAAAATCCGATTAAAGATCCAGATATTTGTATTGCTCAGGAAGACAACATACCTTATTTCCTTGGAAAGACAGAGGGTTGCAAAACTATTATACCAGTTTCATATGCATTGACCCACAGAAATACATCTGGACCATGTCCTATCAGAACTGATCCTTATACCATTTCAGAATCTTTGGCTCCAGAGCCTTTTGTGTTAACTCTTAATCTTACAGCCTTACCGAATGGAAGTAAATTGTATGGCCAGGCAGGTAAATTAACCAGGGTTCTTGTTACTTTTCTTAGTAGAGATGGGTACTCATGTCCTAAGAACATGGTTTGGATGTGTGGAAATAGATCATATCTGTATCTGCCTGCTAATTGGTCTGGAGTATGTTATCTAGCTCACTTACTACCTACAGTTACAACTTATAATTCAATCACCCCATTATTAGAAAGGAAGACAATGCTCAAACGGCAAAAGAGAGCTAGGATTCCACATTGGAAAGGGATTTTGGGTACACTTATTCCTAGTTATGGTGCTGCTAACGCCGCCCATAGGATTAATGAGTTGTCAGTTGAGTTGGAAAATCTTACTGTTTTAACTGAGGAAGGTTTCACTGTTCTGACCAAGGAGCAGCAGGCTATTAGAACGATGAGTTTGCAAAATACAATGGCTTTGGATTACCTGTTAGCTGAGAGGGGTGGTGTTTGTCATTTAATTGGAGAACAATGTTGCACTTTTATTCCTGATGTGTCTAATAACATGACAAGTATCCATGATAAATTTTAGGAATTGCTGACGACCCAACAGAAGGAAAATATGAGTTCCTCTTGGAATCATTGGTCCTGGTTCATTACTGGTGGTTGGACATCCTGGTTAATAAAGATTGGAGTAATTATTTTCTTTTTCTTTTTGATGTTTCTTTCATGTTGCATTATTCCAATGGTTAAAGGGATGGTAAGTAGACTGATAAATTTTTCCATGTTAAAAGTTGATAAGGATGTAGACTTAATTTCTGTTTGTAATGACTGTGATGATTCTGCATTTGAGATAACAGATGGTATGGATAATGATGGATTTTATGTTGCTTAAGATGCTATAATGATGTGATGACTCTAAACTGTTTGGGGAGTTGATACTGATGTTCAGCATTTTAGTGGTATACATAGAGCTTTGGTGGTTTATTCTTTTGAAGTGTTGTTATCCTTGTTATTTCAGTTTTGTTTTACTAGTGATTTGCGAACCTTAGATCTTACTGAAGGCCATGAGCATAACACGTCTGTTTGTTATATATCCTTTTCTTTTTTAGTTTTATTTTGATTATTTTCCTGGGTGATGGTTTTGTAGATTTCTTTTTATATATTTTTGTCTTGTAATCACAAGAGGGGAGTGTGATGGAAATTCTTGTATTAAGTGTTCCAAAGTGTATGACCTTTAGGTTACCTCTCAACTCAGAACATCTGTGTTGGAAGCTGTAAAAGCCAGTATCAGACGTTTAATGGTTAAAACCCATCCTTTAGGGTGATGTCTCAGGAAGAGCAGATGGTCTGCTCGTAGATAACTTTGTTACCTCTGACCCGAGGAGGGTCTAGGGCCATAAAACACAGACTCTTTGAAGTTGAGATAACACTGTCATGTTTGGTATAAATACATGTGTGGGACTGGTGTTCGGGGCTCTGCTTCACTGACTAACCTCAGTGACAAGGTCTTCAAACGCTGAATGCCTTTGAATAAAACTTATAAAGACAAAGTCCGGATTTTCTCTTGTTGTGAGTCAACTTTTCCGCAAATTTGATAAGAAAATTCCACAACACTGACTATGCACCTTGAGAGAAATTTATGATTTTAACTCTGAAGCACATCCACAGACCAGAGACAGACTTAGCTTTGTATACACACTTAGTCTCAATCCAAAATATTTGATTGCTAACTTGCCAACAAGTTCTGATTACTACTGCACTCTCAAAGGTCATCCACAGCATTTGCCAGCAATAGTAATTTTCTGTCACTATGTTGGGATTAAGAACTGACATTAGATAACATCTTGCTTAGGTGACAAATGGTTTAAACATCTGTTGACAGTCACTATTAAGGAATGTGTCGTTGTGGTGACAAGCTGAACAAAACAAAAACAGTTTCACGCTGATCTGTTACCGAACTGGTGAATGAAGTTCAAGAGAAACAAGCTTCCATGTGATGCATGGAAATGAGCTGTCATCTTTCTCAGCCCTGTGTTGCATCTATCTACAAGTGTTTAAAAAAAAATAAAACAAAATGATTCCCCTGGTCCATCATCCCTGGACCAAAGGAATGGTTCATTAGCAATAATCCAACTGTGTTGGAGCAGAAACACATCTAAAATATTTGGCATGTCCAAAAAGATTAACAGCCTGGCTTAGCTGAAGATTGAATTTTGCATCCTATTGTATCAGATTCACTGAAAGACAAACTACATTGTATTCACCTAAAGCAGCTTATTGTTACAGGCCATAGAAATCGTAAAGCCAATGCAATCAAATGATGAGTTTCATAATGGTTTTGGCTGACTAAATAAGTGAGAACAGTGGTATTAAAAAGCAACAAACAAGTTGTCAGCTTTCTTAAAGCAAATTCACAAAAGCTTGATTAAAAAATACCAAAGACTAAAAGAAAAAAAAATTAAAGACATTTCCCTAATACTAATATTTAGTGTTTTATTTAACACCTTACCTTATTGTTTTCATGGCTGTTTTTTCTCTCAAAAACATTGTCAGATTGATCTTCAGTCTGTGCGCATTAAAATAGTTTAATAAAATATCAATGTATTTAATAACAAAGTATAATGTTTTTTGAAAGAAAACGCTTAGGGCTACATCATATTGTGAAATCCTTTGATGAAGACATGAGGACAATTTTAATGCCACTTTTTCCTAAAAAAGGAATAGATTTGAACCACTTGATCACCTCATTACTCACCGATGAGTTGCTCTTTTCAGATTAGTTCTGGTCTCAAGAGACAGCTTCTTTTTGTGCATCTTCCACATCTCTAGATCACTCTGGAAACCTGAATCATAAGCTTTCAAAGATACACTGATAATGTCTCAGAAACCTGCCTTTATCACATGTAAGGTCGAAGAAAAAACTTGACTGGGGATGTTTGCTCAGTAAGTGCTCCTCTGTGTACAGCCAGTCCAGTGTGCAATGATGTGTCCTTGCTGGCTGTTTTCTCTCCTCTCCCTCCCCTCTCTGGCATTTCACATATTCTCTCTTTTACCCTTTCTGCTTTTATGTCAGGACTTATTATGACCCTCTAAAGTGAGAGAAAAAAATACCAAAGAGAATGTTTTTCCTTACCTGAAACTGAAATGTGTTTCATTGTGATATATTGAAAAACTGGCCAACATATGTTGTATGTTTTATCTGTTCAGTTAATGAGAACACAAGCTTTTGAAAATACTGGACTTATATTTATTCCAAACACTTATGTTGCAGTTTACCTTTGGAATCATCTGTTTCAGTCGGTCAGTCAGGAAACATCCAGGGATAGCCCCGTTTTTTACAGAGTTGTAGGAAACGAGTCACAGGTTCAGGGTCTCCAGTTACAGGAGACCGCTGATTCAGGGGGCAAATGGTGAGTCTAAATGGAGGCACATGATAGGGAAGAACTGATGTAAGGCAATAGAGCGACATGTGAGAGGACTGGTTGAAGGTTTAAGGGGTATGTGTTCTGCTGTGGATTTACATATGAGAGTCGAGGTGGTGGTGTGCAGGAGGTTGTCTGGGGGTCTGTACTAGAAGGAAAGATGGCAATACCAACCTTTAATGACAGTGCCTTCAGGACTGTCCATATTAGACCAAACCTGTCCCATTTCCATAGCTCACAGAAAACTTCAACAGACTTGTCCGTATAGTTGGTACAGAATAAACCAGCCTTTCTCCAAGTCCAGATTCTGTTGGGGATCTGGAACAGCTGGAAAGGCAATCCAGACCCTTTCAGTGGGGAAGAAAAATTGTGGAAGTTGGACATATAAAAATGAAGAAAATCATAGAATTTGGTACTTTTTTTTCATTAGAGCTAACAAATCTGAGGGTTTTCAAATATTGAAGTGTCATGTATAGTAAGTTTATATTTAACACAGACATTCATAGTGAAAGAGCAGTGATAGAAGGTGTGTTCTAAATCAGATTTTTTTTTTCAGTTGAACTGTTAACATTTTACATATGACCCATCTAGCCATATGATTGGATACTTGGATAAAACTATTTTTACTTTATTAAACATTGAATTCTGAAAAACAGAAAAAAAACTAATTCATTTCCCCAGGCCTTAGATTTTGGAGGTACAGTAAAGGGACATAGTGTCATTTTTACACAAAGTTACTATACACTGTAACTGTATTTGGGTGTATGTTTTGCATCATTTGTTGTCACATTAGTGCACTTTATCAATTTTATCTTGTTTTTTCTTTTATGTATAAAAAGGAAATTTATATAATAAACAAGAACAGTACAAACATCATGTGTTATTACATCGGTCTGCTGAATTTTAATGGCAGTATAAAAATTCCTGGCTTGCAAGTGACAAATTAGTAACCATGTGCCTGAGGAAATGTCAGGGCTATAGTCTGTTTCAACCCCTGGTGCCAATGAAAGTCACAGCAGAAAAGAGCCGGGCCTTGTTAATTATGGCCTCAAGCTGTAAACTGAGAAACATGCCAGTGCTTAAGCTGTCTTACAGCATCATAACAGCTCCCTGGTAAGCATGCTTGGTTTTGTGTAAAGTGTTAATTTGAGAACTGCAGTACCGGTGTTTGGTTTCAACAATGCCATACCTAACTTATGTTCACCATTTCATGTCCTGATGTTAGTTAGATCTGTGTTTTAAAAGCATGTCTTGAAATATTAGACCATTAGGTAATTGTTGGGTAGTGACTAGAGCATTTCAGTGTGGAAGTTCTGTTCTTATAATAAAAAGCATGGGGAGATAATATCATCCCCTAAATAAAGACAGGTGACAGAGGAGAACCATGCAAGGGAAGTCTACAAAACACTCAGATGTCATTAATTATTTACCGTTTTGTTTTTAATACAGTCTGAAAAACCGTAAAAACCCCAACTTATGAGCTCATAAGAATTAGACACAATTTTGTTCACATGAGGATCAACAATGAGCGTGTAAAAGATTTGATTTGCGAGAAGCTGGAATAGCTTCAACATTGCTAAAGGGCACAAATGAAGAGTGAAGTGATAGTGTCAAAGGCAGCTGTCGAAGTGAGTAAGGGTGAGCAAGCACAGAGGATGTTCCATAGATGCATTAGACAGCCTTTGCTAACACTTATAGTTTAAAAAGGTGTCGTACTCTGGGTCTACGGAGCCTGCATGAACATTTTGTGCAATTAACTGGCATGCGAGGTGTACACTTCACATCATGGTGTGGGACAACATGATGCATGCAGGTGTCTCTATGTACCTGCTGGTTCCACTGGGACACTGTGGCATCTTCCCTAGTTAGGAAGCTACTCCACGGCTTCATTTTGAACCCAGAAAGTCAGTCCTTTAAATTCTATCAGTACTGGAAATGCTGTAAGGTAACTTCTGATTTTCTATCACTCAGTATTTAGTAATTCATTTAACACTCAAGCAACTGTTGACACCTATCCTCTGAGGATACCACCACTTATGTTCCTGGTGCCATTCTAAACATTCCTGCTCATTGCAAATTAAACCATTACATCCCAGTCAGTAATCCTGCTTTATATGATTACATGTTCTATCTACTAGCAGTTAAAGCATGCGCTAAAACAATTGTACAAAGTGTCAAATCTTTATATAAATGTTTTGTTTGTATGGATTCTTGGGAAGCATCAATAAGTTGTTGATTAGTAAATAAAGTTGATTGTACAGCACCTTTCACAGACAACATGAAAGGCTGAAGGAATTATTTAAGATAGTTGCTTCCCTATGATCATCACATTGCCCATTAGATAGACCCCCTCCATTTAGCTAAATCAAATTTTTGACACTGCTTGGCCCTTTATTCATAGATTAATTACTATTTCTCTCGCTGTGTTACAACATCATCCTCTCCTAAAAAACATAGCCTGGACCCAATTGTTCTGGTTAATTATAGGCCTATCTCAAAGGTTATTTTTCTTACGACCCACCTTGATTTTAATGGAATATCTGAAAAATTCCAATCTGTTTTATAATCACGTCATAGCACTGAAACTGCATTGTTTTAATGACATTCTGTTAACTTCTGGGAGCTCTGCTGCCCTCTTGTTGTTGGACCTGTCAGCAGCTTTTGACACAGTTGCTCATTGCACGGCTGGATCATGTGTTGGGCTCAAAAGGATCTGTTCTTCAGTGGTTTCAGTCATACCTATCTGAAAGGAAGTTTTATGTGAGCATGGATCCCTTCAGTATGGAAACTGCCCCTCTTAGCAATGGTGTGCCCAAGGCCCAATTTTAGGTCCAGATTTTTTCGCGCTGTATATGTTGCATCGGGGTCAATTTTTTCATGGTATAACCTTTCGTTCAGCCATTTTGCCGGTGACGTACAGATTTATCTGCCCTAGAAAGGAGGGAAAGACTCATTTTAGCTTTGATCGTGTTGTCTTGAAGACGTCCAACAGTGGTTGTCCCTAAATTGTCATGTTTGGGAACCCTGTTACAGTGCGTTGAGTCCTTTATCCTCATATTGTAAGGATAATGTCAAAAACCTTGTTGTTCATCTTGATGCTTCCCTGAAACTATGTAAGCAGTGAGTGCAGTGGTCCAATCCAGTGTTTTACATCTCTGACCGCAAGCTAAGGTAAAGCCATACCTTCCAGCTGACGTCTTTGAGTATGTAATTTATCTGTTTGTTACTTGCATATTTAACTTCTATAACCCTCTATACTTTGGCTTGTCCTCTATTCATCTTATCTAGTTAGTCCAAAACACTGCTGCCCGTCTGCTGACTGGTACGAAGTGCATGGAGCATATTACCCCAGTGAGGTCTTCCCTAGACTGGCTTCCTGTCTATTAAAGGATCCAATTAAATTTTTTACTCTTCGTTTTTATGTCATTAAGTGGTCAGGCCCCCTCCTACATGTCTGAGCTGTTTTTTATTCATGCTCCAGAAAGAACCATGAGGTCTAGCACACAATTAATGCTGTCCATTACAAGGTCTAAACTAATTTCTCGAGGAGAAAAAACATTTGCTGTGGCAGGTTCCATATTTTGGAATAGCCTTCCTCTTAATATTAAATCTGTGCAAATCTGGAGCATTTTAAATCACTATTAAAGACTAATTTTTTTAACTGGCTTTCAGCACACCTTGACTCAAACATTTTCTTCTTACAGTTATCTTAAATTGTTTAATTGTCTTTCGTTTTCCTTGTCATTTTCTTTTACCTGAATTGCTTCACCCGTATGCCTTTTTAACTTTCTGCCTGCTATAGGTTGTTTAAACAGCTATTTCAAACTGTTTTTATCACCTTATGTTTTGTGTTGATTCTTCTTTTTTCAATTGCCTCACAGTCATGCCTTTAACCATTTCTGTCTGATTTCTGCTTATAAGGCATGAGTTGTTGGAAACCCTGGAAACCCAGCAGATTGCATCGAGTCAGTGACTTGTAGCAATTAACATTTTTTACTTTATTACCAGAGGTCAATTTAATGCCATCCACATTAATTGATTGACTAAGCAGTTTCTTTTTTAAAGACTCCGGTCCAAAGACGACAACTTCTGTCTTGTCTGAATTTAGAAGCAGAACATTTAAAGTCATCCAAGTTTTTATGTCTTCAAGACATGCTTGTAGTCTATCTAACTGGTTGGGCTCATCAGGATTTATGGATAAGTAAAGCTGAGTATCATCAGCATAACAGTTAAATTGTATCCCATGCTGCCTGATAATTTTACCTGTTGGAAGCACATATAAAGAGAACTGGCCCAAGTACTGAACCCTGTGGTACTCCACAAGTAACCCTGGAGTTTGAAGATGATTTACTATTTACACGAACAAACTAGAATCTGTCAGACAAATGAGATTTAAACCAGCCTAGTGCTGTTACCCTGGTATCAACTGTATATAGACACACGTATCTGTGTTTTACTATCTTTATGAGGACTTTTCAGTTACTTCCATTGACTTCCATTCATTTTCCTTGATTTTTAGTGCCTAACCCTGACCCTAACACTAACCAGTTAATACCTAACCCTAACAATAACTCAATTCATACCCTAGTCCTAAACCTAACCCCTGTCCCAAGAACGGAATTTGAAAAAGTGAGGACCAGGAAAATGTCCTCACTTTGTCAAAATGTCCTCACTTTGCAATGAAAATACGAAAAATGGTTCTCACTCAGCAACAAGTACAAGAACACACACACACACACACACACACACACACACACACACACACACAGAGTGGACCCTTTTCTTTTTATCTAGACAACCTGGGTATTACAAGAAACATTAAATCTAGTTTCCAATGTCAGTCATAACATTAGGTCAATTCTTCAATGTAACATTACGCGTTAGCAAGTTAATGAGACATATGGTTGACAAGAGACTAGTTAAAAGAAATACAAACAGCTCCAACAGAAACTTGGAAATAGAAACCTTTATTTCTCCCTGTTTACCAAACAAAAGCAAAGGAGTAGCAGAGCTATATCCTCACTGACCTCTTTTAGATCTCAAAAAAAAAAAAAAAAATTTGAACTTAGAAATGTTATTTTAGACATCTGGTGTAACATGTTAGGTGACAGAATAATGGCTACAATAGAGAAACTGCAGAGCATGTTAAAAAGGTCACATTTTAACATCACAGTAGAGAACAGTGACTAACTACACTGAAATCAGCAAAAACAAAAAAACAGCATTGTTGTCTCCAGAATGAACACATCTCCGGATGCCATTCTGTTTGGTCACAATAAGTAAATTAGAACTGACTGAAACTGAGCTCAGCATGGCATGCCAGGGTTAATTTACTTACACAATTGAATTTAGCTAGAATGTTTCCATTAAGAATGTTTCGAAACCATAGTGTTACACTCAGGAATATGAAAAAATGATTTAATGTTTCTACATAACCCTGTACATGCTCAGTGCACATGTAAAGGTTTAGATTAGAAAATGTGACTGAAGGTGTTAAAATAGAGGAAGTTCAAGGTTTCCAGGATTCCAAGTGAACACATACAGAGTTCAATCATTTCAAAACGTGTAATTATCTCAAACAAGCTGCTTGGTTTTCAAACAAATATTACAATGGCTATTTACTATACCTCTACTATGTGATATCTACCTGCAAGGGGGTTCCTTTAAGACTTATACCAGTTTGATCAGGGGCATAATGGAAACAGGTTGCAATCTTCAGTAAATGTGAGCTTTTTTTAATTAATATTGATCTGCATAATTATCTCCAGAATGAACTAAAACAGAATAATGGACAAAGGTTTAAGAGCAACCGAAATTCATTTCTTCTTCTGGGTATGAAGAGATCAAAAGGGTTGACTTGACCTGCAATATGAAGTCAGTTTAAAGCTGGTTGATGCCTCTAACCTGTCAGTCACAGTGGGTGTTGGCATCTTCTGCTTACTTAAAACAATTTCAATACTGTGACCAAATATATGGGGAAAAAAATCAACAAAAACAATGCAATATCAAAGCAAAAGGCTGCCCACAGCTTCATCAGCTGTTACAAGTGAATGGCTGATTTTCTTATAAATACACATCAGAAACGAACAGCTTACCAGGCACTGCAGTGAAAGGTCCCACAAGCCTGTTCAACAGTAGATTACATATGCAATAAGAATGAACAAAAATTGCTTAATCTACTTGAGGAACTTAGGGAAGCGTGTTTGTGTGTGTTAGTGAGGTGGTGAGGGAGGAAGAGGGGGAGGAGGCGGGGGGAAGTCAACAAATGGAACAGAGTTTGGAGGCCAGAAAGTATGGGAGAATGATGGATTGAAAAAAGCTGGAGGCGGAAAAGGAGGAGGACGGTAGAGAGGGAAGCTTGGTGGGGAGAAAGGGTAATGAGGGGGAGGAAGAGGAGGAGGTGGGAGATAAGGGGAGTGGGGAGGGATGTATGTGGGAGGAACCTCTGTGTGTCCAGGTGGACAGTATGAGTGTGTGTATTGGGGTGGTACTTTTCTTGGGTGCTGATGCCGTACTCGAGGCCCAGTATGTCTTGATTGGAAACCCCGCCGATCATGGCCCTGTTGCTGACTGGATTTATCTAAAAGAGAGAAAAGAACAAGCCTTTTACTTTTAGTACTTTTTAATATAGCTCTATGAAAGTTATTTCTGTTTTTGTCATTTTAATATTTTAATTTATATTCTTTTGTATATGTGTATGTGTATACCACAACAAATGATGTAACATGTCAAGTGCCCTTGGGCATCAATTCCAGCTCAACAACAGCGTCTCCTGCTGTTCACAAGTCAACTTATTGTCTGCCGAGTCATGGAGTCCCACTCTCTATAAAGGGCCCCTGTGTTATTCATGCAGGGGCACAATGACTGGATTAATAATGTTATTCAGGTAGTATGGACTTATCACCTGTACCATTCACAAAGTGTAGGGCAGTTCTGCCTTGACTAGAACCTACCTACACTAGAACAACACCACCACAAAAGGCTCGTCAATGGCTGATGCATAGCGCTCTTCTTAACATCTGCATATTTTGCGGCCATCATTTCTTGTCAGCGTGAATTGACTTTAATCAAAGGACAGTACTGAGGCCCAATGGTCCCTCGTCCAGTTTTAATGCACCCTGAGCCACGCAAGTCCATGATGTCTGCACCTGTGGTGTGGTCAGGTATCCTTGCAGGTCATCTAGCATGCCGACCACACTGATGTAAACAGTTCCACAGGGTTGCTGTTCACAATGAAGCACTCATCAGCGTAGGTTTTCGCTAAAGGACATGTGCTTCTATTCCCTTCTGTGACTCTTTCAGACTCTCTGTATCTCTGCTGCAACCTGAGGTGACACTCTGTGACCCTCTAATCTCAGTGGCCACCTATGTCTGAGAACATATTTCTGCTACCTGTATGACCCCCTCTCTTTTCCAATGGTTATGGTCAATCTGACAGAGAGTATGGAAGCAAATCGTAACCATATTACAAATGACCCTAACCCCCTAACCCTAACCCTAACCATCTGTTGGACTGGTGCTACCATCTGTTGGACTGGTGCAGCCAGAACAGCCTTGAGCTCAACGCTCTAAAGACAGTGGAGATGGTTGTGGACTTCAGGCAGAACCCAGCCCCACCTGCCCCCATCACCCTCTGTGACTCCACAATTGACACTGTGGAATCTTTCCGCTTCCTGGGAACCATCATCTCCCAGGATCTCAAGTGGGAGCCAAACATCAGCTCCCTCATCAAGAAAGCCCAGCAGAGGATGTTCTTCCTGCGGCAGCTGAAGAAATTCAACCTGCCAAAGACTATGATGGTGCACTTCTACACAGCCATCATTGAGTCCATCCTCACCTCCTCCATCACCATCTGGTACGCCGCTGCTACAGCCAAGGATAAGGGCAGGCTGCAGCGTGTCATTCGGTCTGCTGAGAAGGTGATTGGCTGCAGTCTACTGTCGCTCCAGGAACTGTACACCTCCAGGACCCTGAAGCGGGCAGGGAAGATTCTGGCTGATCCCTCCCACCCTGGTCACAGACTCTTTGAGACTCTCCCCTCTGGCAGGAGGCTGCGGTCCATCCGGACCAAAACCTCACGCCACAAGAACAGTTTTTTCCCATCTGCCACCAGCCTGGTTAACAAAGCCCGGAAACCACCCTGACATTCCCCCTTTCCCCCACACCCCCCCTTTTTTTGCTGACAGGACACCTGTAACTCTATGCGTTACATTAACGCTCAGCTTGGACTCCTGCTTACTTGCACTGCTTTACTTGCACAATGATCACCTGCACTGTTGTATTGCTCTTGCATCTTATACTGCTCTATATTTACTCTCACTCACTTAAAACTGTGCACTTATATTTATATTATATTGTAGATATGTTTGTACTGTTTAACTTGTACTGTATTGCACCGACTATGCCAAAACAAATTCCTTGTATGTCCAAAAACGTACTTGGCAATAAAGCTTTTCTGATTCTGATTCTGATTCTGATTCTGATTCTGAAAAAGCATTTTCAGAAATGCACCTCAACCATAACTGAGCCGGTTTAGGCTAAACCTGACTCCCCCTTACTCCAACCAACAAGGAGGGAGGAAGGCTCTGCCTCCCATTCTACTTCTAGAGACTCTAGGAACCACCAGTAAACCTGCAGTTCATTTTAAGAATGTGGCTGCAATGTTTGACTCATAAATGAAATTAATAATCAATAATCCTATTTGCATTTTAATTTTCTTCTTCAAGACTGCTCATTCTTTCACTTAATTAAAATGAAAAAGACATTTGAGATTTATTTTTCAAAATGTACCCCAGCAAAGAGATACCAAAATTCAATTTGAAATGTAAAATTTGAAAATGAAAAAGCATTTCCAGAAACGCTTTTTCATTTTAAGAATGTGGCTGCATTATTTGACCCATAAATAAAATTTGTAATCAATCATCCTATTTGCATTTTAATTTTCTTCTTCACGACTGCACATTTTATGCCATAATCAAAAAGAAAACCAAGCAGACATTGCTTTTTCGTTTTCATGGTCTGCCTGCAAAGTACTGCCCAGAACTCGAAAACAAAAAAGCATTCCGAGCGGCGGGCGCAGCAGAGTGACGTCAGCAGCCGCTCTTCCTCAGCTCCCTGTTGACCGAGCTACCCATCTTGTTCGGTAGGGGGCGCTGTGCACGTCTGCATTGCATTACATTGCAAACGTGCCGAGAAACTGATTGAATTGCAGCAGGACCGAGCTCAATTTGTAGCAGTGGCAGGCAGAACTGGTAGTTCCGGTGGCCGCCACAGCCTGCCACCGAAGCTGCCACCGGAACTGCCACAGCCTGCGGCAGGGTTGCAGGGGATTCTGCGAGGATGCCAGAAGGTGCCAGACCGGCCGTAAAACTTGCCAATGCGGTTGCCGCTGTTTTTATGGAAGCTGATGCTGATTATCGGCAAATGGGATGTCATTGTCGTTATAGCCTGTTGCCTTTAAATAATGATTTCATTATTGATTATTATTTAATAAACAGCTTTAGACCCATAACATACGGTGATTGTATTTACTTGACATGGAAAATAAATAGCACTATGTGTATGTGTGACGTGTTGAAAGGATGACGAAGATTTATTGCACAAACAGCCGGTTTATTATAGAGCACGAGCGGCTATTCTGAATTGTCACTCACAGAAAATTATAAATAAATGCTTAAAAACACGCTGGATGTCCCAGGCCATAAGGCTGCCACCGGAACTACCGGTTCTGCCTGCCACTGCCACAAATTGAGCTCGGTCCTGCTGCAATTCAATCAGTTTCTCGGCACGTTTGCAATGTAATGCAATGCAGACGTGCACAGCGCCCCCTACCGAACAAGATGGGTAGCTCGGTCAACAGGGAGCTGAGGAAGAGCGGCTGCTGACGTCACTCTGCTGCGCCCGCCGCTCGGAATGCTTTTTTGTTTTCGAGTTCTGGGCAGTACTTTGCAGGCAGACCATGAAAACGAAAAAGCAATGTCTGCTTGGTTTTCTTTTTGATTATGGCATAAAATGTGCAGTCGTGAAGAAGAAAATTAAAATGCAAATAGGATGATTGATTACAAATTTTATTTATGGGTCAAATAATGCAGCCACATTCTTAAAATGAAAAAGCGTTTCTGGAAATGCTTTTTCATTTTCAAATTTGACATTTCAAATTGAATTTTGGTATCTATTTGCTAGGGTACATTTTGAAAAATAAATCTCAAATGTCTTTTTCATTTTAATTAAGTGAAAGAATGAACAGTCTTGAAGAAGAAAATTAAAATGCAAATAGGATGATTGATAACTAATTTCATTTATGAGTCAAACAATGCAGCCACATTCTTAAAATGAAAAAGCATTTCTGAAAATGCTTTTTAATTTGAAATATGGTAACGATTTGCTTCCATAAGAGAGAGGTATCCCAATCGTTGTGGTTTTTAGTATAACAATGCCCATCAGTGGGCTCTAGATGGACAAACTGTCTACTTTTAAGGCTAGGCTTAAAACTTTCCTTTTTGATAAAGCTTATAGTTAGAGTGGTTTAGGTTATCCTGAGCTATCTCTGTATTTATGCTGCTTTTGGCTTAGGCTGCTGGAGGACATCACGACCACTTTCACCCTCTTCGCTACATTCTCACACTACTCTCCAATTTTGCATTATTTGCCATTATTTGAGCTTTTAACTTTGTTCTCTCTTTTCTCTTCCTAGAAGCTACACCTGGCCTGGCTCTATGTCTACCTGTGACACCTTTCTGGAGAGGGGAATCGTCCGAGCTTCTGCTGGCAACAACTTAATGCTCACCCTCTACTGATGATCCACATGGCCCTGTCTTTTAGTGTTTAACCCTTTCTCTCTCCTAGACATGGAAATTGACTGAGCTTTACTGTGACTAACTCTATGTGCTCTTTTTCAGACTCTAACCTTGAAAACTGGCTCAGAGTTTATCTGTTCTTTCTTTCTAGGTGAAACGACTAAAGGAGCTACATCCATTAACATTTACTTTTCCTTCCCATAGAAAGTACTCCTGGATCAGTGCTTCTTTGTTCTCTTTGTGTCTCTGCTCTGTTCTCTCAAACCCCCAGTCGGTCGTGGCAGATGGTCGCTCACACTGAGCCTGGTTCTGCTGGAGGTTTCTTCCTGTTAAAAGGGAGTTTTTCCTCTCCACTGTCGCTACATGCATGCTCAGTATGAGGGATTGCTGCAAAGTCAACGCCAGTGACTGCCCACTGTCTCTACATGCTCATCCAGGAGGAGTGAATGCTGCAAGTCACTGACTGGATGTAATCTGCTGGGTTTCAATGATTAGGATTAATTGGAATGTATGTACCTGACTTTGTGAAGTGCCTTGAGACAACATGTGTTGTGAATTGGTGCTATATAAATAAACTGAATTTAATTGAACAGTCTGTTTAAAGCCTCGCAATGACAAGGTGCTGTTGATCAGTTGTCAAGATGTGAACAGCATGGTGAGGACCGTTTAAATGCCAATTCTGATTGAACCAGGAAATGTATTGGTCATCCGTTAATGCAAAGACATATTTCTTTAGTGGAGGAGATGCTAAAGCTCATGGAGGCTGGTGGGGGAATACATTGTTATCGCATGTTTCAGCAATACTATGGCAGTTACATAGTTCTCTAAGTGTGCAGCCCTAGTGGTCAGTATGACTAGAAAAGTGATCTTATTAGTGCCGTTCAATTACTCTTTTAGTCCATTCATCAACCTTTTAACCATTCTCAGAGTGAAGGACAGCAACAATGACTTCTCTACGGTCATTGCTGATGCCTTTGCACTCTGGCATTGTGTAAACACACACCTGAATAAACCAGACCAGCAAACTGCCTCAACTCCTGATTTTATAGAGGTCTTACATCTAGCTGCTACATTCTCTCCTAAATCTTTTTCCACACGTTTAGCCAATTTTAAAACCTTGTAAGGAGCACATGTTTTTATGCTTTAACTGAATAAGTGAAGAAAAAGGGTATGCATTTCTCCAACATCATATAAAAGTTATATTTGTGGGATTACCTATATTGCCATTTTCCTTCTTTTTGTTGTTCCTTGTTTTTCTTTTTGCTTCCTGCTCTTTCTCATCATCACTATAATCCAAAGCCTGGAGGAGAAAGAAGGAGAGTGAATGAAGACTTTGCTAACCTGTGTAGCACATCCAGTATTTTCCTACATTTACATTATTTCAATTTAGTTTATTAATATGGTGTCAATTCACAACGAAAATCATCTTAAGGCACTTTACAAAAGAAAACACTCAATTTATGTTTAGAAATACATTCGGTGTGTCCTTAGGCAAGACACTTCACCTGCCTTGGCTGGTGATGGTGGTCAGAGGGCCCGGTCGGGCCGATTGTATAGCAGCATTACTTCTGTCAGGCGCCTCTGGGCAGCTGTGGCTACATTGTAGCTCACCACTGTCAGTCTGGGAATGTGTGTATGACTGGGTTAATGACTGATTGAAGCGTAAAGCGCTTTGGGGTCTCTGGGGACTTGATAAAGCATTATACAAGTTCAGACCATTTAGCATTAAAATGTTAAGCATGTGTTTAAACTGAGTGAAAACAAGTGCCTTTATATGTAGCTCATTCTGAAGTTGATTCCGTGCAGAAGAGGTGAAGTACTTGAATGCTTTTTACCCCAATTCAGCGCAAGCCCTTGGCATCATCATTGCGAACAGATTTTGTGAATCAATGTAGAAGATCCTACACATTTCTAGATAAGATGTTAAACTGCCTGGATTGATTTGATCAGTTTATAAACTGGATCTATTAATTACTGCTTAATGAAGTGCATGACATTTGCTATGAATTGCAACTACATAAATAAACTAAATTGGGCATTCCACTCATTATATAACTGCTATGATCATCTTCATATGTGACCTGTGGTAATTTCCCTCAGATATTTTCTTCTGCTTTCTGGCTAAGGTTTGGTGAACACCAGATGGTTTACAACACGTGTTAAAATAGTGTTTCTAAACCTAGTATTGGTCTGACATCCTATCACAATAAAATGTGTTCAGTGTTGTTCATCATACCATGCATAAAAACATCTGTACCGCAGTTATACAAACCAATCCTAACATGAAGTGTAATTACCTCTTCTGGTGGTTCTTCATCATTCTTCCAGGATGCATCAGATCCTTTTAAACTGCGGAAAACAACTTTATTTTTAACAGAACTTATCAAAGGTAATCATTTATTCAGCTTTGAGGCAGTCTTTGCCTGGATGGATGGAACATGGATGTGTGTCCTCACAGTTTGAGCTGCTGTGTGAGGATGTACTCTGTGTACTCCTTGAGTGCTGGAGCATAATAAACAGTCAATCCCTCTGTCAAGCCTTTGCTGCTGATCTGATCTGAAGAGTTAAAACGCAGAATGTACAAAGGACTGTACACAGGGCCGAACACCTCAAACACCTAAAACACATCAGTAGCACGTTAGCAGCATGTTGAACACAACAACATCCAGTTTAAATGCAGTCTGAGCTATATGCAGGTTTCTGTTGGTGTCCTTACCTTTCCCACAGCCACCCTATCAGACCTGAACAGGATGCTGTCCTCATTCAGAGGAGGGGTGTCTTTCAGGGACTGGATGATAACTGAGAAGACACGCACAGAGCTCAACAACACAGTAGCTGTGAAGAACTCTGATGTTTTGATCAAAAGTATGTCTCCTCACCAAGCTGCTGTACGATACTGGAGACAGTTCCCACTGGTTGCAGCTCTGCTTCCTCAGGTAAGGTCACAGAGACGTCCTCCACAGCCGGAAGCTCCTGCACACAACATTTAAGCTAATTATCTTTAGCTACTAACAGAATAGTTTATATTTTTGAGCAATATTCTATTAAAGTTGGGGTGTAACAATTTCAAAAATATTAATACAAATATTTGATGAATGCAAAACACATCCAGACTGCAATGAGGTAGATTAAAGTAGTGCTGCACAATATTAAAAGATTTTGTGATGGGAATATTATTGGTAAATATTGCAATGATAATACTACTTGCAATAAACCCACACCCTCACTCCTCTCTGTCGTTTCTGCTTCCAGCACTCCGTGACCTTTAGCATCTTGGAAACTAATCTGTGTAAGGTGTGGGAATCTAGTCCACTCAGTCTCTAACCGGCAGGCTGATTCTTACACCAGCATGCAAGTGTGAACTTGTGCCACTTGTATTAGCCAACAATGAATCCATTCTAAACAGTCCATTACAACATAACAGCAGAAAACCACAACGTGTGCCACTCCTGTCAGGTAAGAAGAGGAAACTGAGACTGATATCTGGACAATAACAAGTTAACGCTGCTGTGTGGTTAAACGAGTGTCTTTCAGCAGCAATATCCAGACTGTGGGGTCAGAACATGAATGCATGGATCAGTGGGTCAGGATGCTGGTGATGGTGTAATGATGGGGAGGATATTCTCTTGGCACATTCTGATGGCTACGTCCAGCAGGTTGATGTACCATATTATAGAGTTCCGAACATCTCTAACTGGTTTCTTGAACATGAAGCAGTCCTTCTCAAACCTGGTATTAACCTGGGCGATTGTTATAAAGCAGTATAACAACGATGCTACGCATTAAATGACTGTTAAATCTAAATGCAAAAAAACAAACAAACACGCAGTCACATTGAAAGGTGAGCTGTCAGCTGAGGGGTCAACAAGTCTGTTGATGTTTCTGTGCCATCAGATACAGAAAATTCACTTCAATGACATTATTCAAACATAAACATGGCTGAGATTTGTCTAAGTTGCACGTTTGTGAAGGTGATCCAGCTAAGAAGTTAGAAACAATTAATGTAAGACCTTACATCAGCAAACAAAGACTTTAACCCATAAAACATCACTGCTTTGCACAACATTTAGTACACACACACATGGCGCTGCATAAAAGTGACTGGACATTCCACAAACACAGATTTTAATAATAATAATGCTGTGAAGCACAGCAGGTTCAGTCAGCTCCAAAAGAAAAAAGAAATAAAATAAATTACTTATAGAAAATGTCATCAGTTTGGTAAACAGAGCAAATACATTTAACACTACTTTTCAAACATCCAAAGTTCATTTTGGATGTATAAAGTGTTTTACTTTGCACAAAGAAATAAAATCATTCCTCAAAAATCAATATCTGCCAGGGTTAAAATGATTAAACGTGCTAAGAGCTGACCTTTGTGTGCAATGACGTGATTTATCTTTGCACTGCTCAAAGCTTGTAAAATCAGGGTGCCGGGGGGATAGGTTGCTTAGAATTTTTACCCTGGGGGTTTTGTTTATTGTGGAATAATTTTGTTTTGAGTAAGTAAAATAATGAAAGTGTAAAAGATATTTGAAAAAGCTGTAAAAATGATCTGATCTGTTTAACTGCACTTGGAAAATAGTAAAAAATAAATAAAAGCCTTTAATTAGAGGATGTATTCCAAAGAAACTATCTTATGCACACAGTACCTGAATACCCACTAATCAAGAAACCTCCAGCTTGTGATAGTACAGGTTTTTATTGGGGGGAATTCCAGTGAAGAAAACTTTCAAATGTAAAAAAATCCAACCCTTGTCTCCGGATAGCTGTTTTAGATCTAACCGTTGTAACCCTACGGCATCATGTCCTTTTGGGGATTGCTTACAGATGGCTAAACTAATGAAGATAAAAGAGTCCCTGGCAATCTTTAAAAGTGGCCTGAAATAAAATATCCATAGTGAATCTTCAGTGCATTCGCACCCGTATTAGTGCTATTCAGACACAATGGGTTCAGTCAGAGGACCTTATAGTGGCAGGTGTAGACAGGGCCAACGAGTCACTGCAGACGAGTCCTCCACAGTTACCAGATCTCCATCAGATTACCTCTGGGATATGGTGCAGCAGGAGATTCTCATTATTGATATGATGATGATCCTATCATGTCAACATGGTGTTAATGGTCTGATGAAAGTTTTTGTACCCTGTTGAACACATGCTATAAAAAATTAAGATAGTTCTGAAGGCAAGATAGGGTCCAGCCCGGTACAAGTAAGGTGGACTTAATGAAGTGCCTGATGATTGTATATTTTTGCTTCCCAGAAAACATCTCATTACAGACCCCAAAAAACACTGAAAGAAAATGACCCAAACAACACTATCTACCTTCCACTAAACCTTAAGACAAAATTTCCCTGTCACAAAACAGCTGCCTGCTCTTTATGGAGGCAGAGTTCTTCCATTACATCCTGACGTAAAGACATTTAGCATTTCTGCAATATGCCCTAGAATAAAGCTGAGGTTCCAGCTAAGACAAGAGGTCAGAGGGAATCCTCACCTGACATCTGCTGTAAATATCCTTAAATTACATGGAGCAAATTCAACACCACAAACCTTTGTTGGAGGAAACTAGGTTGGAAAATATCTCTTTTAATAAGTGTTCTGATTTATATGGCGTCTTTAATTACAACTAAAGGTACAGTTATTTGGAGTATCACATTGTTGTTGTCAGGTACTATGTTAGTTATACACCGTTGTAAATATTATAGCTGAAACAATTAATCTGATTAATCGATTTTTGTAATATTCGTCAACTGATCCAGTGATCAAATAATTTTAACTGGAGTATACAGACTCGAAAACATGCCATTGGCTGAAAGAACAACCCGCTTAGAGCAGTAATTAGGCCAAAATTGTACCAAACATATATATATACATTATATATCTAAGATGAAAAACCTTCTTTGTCTGTAAATATGCTCTATCCAGAACTCCTCAAGTGGCATAGCTTTAGCTTCAACTGGTTTAAATTCTGTAAAAAATCTCAGATTAAGCACCTTTTACTATCCGATTATTAATTGAAAAATAGTCAACAGATTAATCAATTACCAAAATAATTGTTAGTTGCAGCCCTACTAAATATTAATGACAAACAGTTAAGATTAAATAAAAAACCTTTGAACTTCATCAAACACACACTGACCTCAACTAAGACTTCATCTCTAGCTTTGATAGGGGCTGGTTGGCTGAAACCCTCATCATCCTCAAATATAGGAGCAGGGGAGGAAGAGGAGGATGAGGAAGAAGTGGAGGACGAGGAAGAAGAGGAAGAACTGTCACTAGGAAAGAAAAAAGGCAAGGATTAGAGTCTATCTGTAAGATTTCTAGAGTCAAATACAAACACTGACGGTGTTGTGCGGATGTGTGTAAAAACCTGTCTGAATCCTCATCCGGACACTCAGTCTCACACACAAAGTCCACAGGGAGTGTTGCAGCTGATGCAGCTGTTTGGACAGCTCCCATTTCCACTGCCTGTGTTTGTATGTTTGCTGGTGTGGCATCATCTCGGGTCACAGAGACATGTTCTACATCCGTTACCATTGTGACATCCACCTCTTTTTTTGATGACAAATTATGACTGTTCATCTCTGGCAGGCCTGTTGTTAGTGGGTTGCTTGTCTCTGGATGGAAACACTTATTTGATTCCTCACCCCCACAGTCCTCATTCTTTCCAACAGAATCTGAAGGCATCCTATCAGTTTCTTCTGTCTGTGTTTGTATGGCATCTTCTCTGGTCACAAGGAGACTTTCCAGCTGAGTTGTCATGATGACCTCCATCTCTTCCATGTCCTCCATCGGCAAGTTATGTTTATCATAATCTGGTAAACTTCTGTCCATCTGAGAAGTCAAGCAAATCGTTTCTAAGCAGATTAAGTCAGTCTGTACGACAGAATAAGACATAAAGTGGCGATTACATAAAACGTAATAGTTGTACGCGAATAAAATGAGAACTTCATTCAAACAAGCACCACGTCGGAAGCATCTAACACATTGTAAAAACTATCAACAAAGCAACAGTTTTAGAACATCCAGTTTACGTTATAGAGCAATGCTTCCTCAGCCTTACACGCTAAAATCCAGTGAAAATAATATAGCAGTTGTATATAAGCGGCCAACGTGTTGTGTCCAAACTTAGCTCGTGAGCTAACAGGCTAACCGTATTGTTTTAAACTTACGCGGGTTCATTAAACCAGCACAAGTCCAGAAAGCTCTCGTTAACGTTATAATCACAGACCTAATATGGTAACACCAGCCCGGTTTACAATACCTTTCTATGTAATACCTGTCTAAGGACAGGAGAGGAGAGGTTAGATTCACGCTAACGGCACGCATACAGTTTTGACCACGCTGATTCAACTTCCTGTACTCACTGTCAAAATAAATCACTCGCGATTTTTAAAGATGAACTAACCCCCAAATCAACTTTTATTTTGCAGATACATTTTATAAACTGGGCCTTAAGGGTGCTACCTTTATGTTTACTGTGCTATTTTTCTTAATATCATGTAAACTTGTTTAATTCTATAATATTTGTCCTAAAACCGTCTTAGTGCTGCCCTCTAAGGGTTGAACGGTGGTCACTGCAGTTGAATTTTCCTATTGGTTCAAACGGTACCGCTTAGTACATGCTCATGCGATACATCGTTTGGGTATGTTAGGAATAACCTTTATTAATAAAGGTTATTCCTAAGAGCTTTAATAGGTTAAAGCTGTTTTTCACATTTATACTACAGTGAAGTAAAGTATAAGTTCTGATGTTTCCCTTTTGTTACAATAGGATAAGAAGCTCATTGACATACAGTACAAGGATAAATGGCCCAAGGTTTGTCATAAATGACCTGAAGCTGGGGCACTGGGGTAGATAGTGGAGCAGCCAGTATAACTGGTTTGATTAGAAAGCTACAGCACACTTAGATTAAGTATGGACACCCGCTACTACACAATCTAACAGATAGACACCACAATGGTGACACATAGTCTACTGATAATCACTGAGGGAGAGCACATCCATTGCATTGGAGTGCCAGATATAAAACTACATGTGACCTTCTTTCGGGACTCTTCGTCATGCTCTAACAGACGGTCCGAGACGGGAGCCTCAGCGCTGATCTCTGTAATCATTCCTCTGCCTTAATTTAGATTAAAAAGAGCTCAACGTTAGAAACTGGTTGAGAGTCGTTCCTTTAAGAGTCTTTAGATAGAGTGGTGACTGTTTCCGGGGTCCAAGGACCGGTGGAGCTCCAAGGCGTCTGACCGCCAACAGGGTGCGGTAGCTTTGGACAGGTATAAAACCATCTCACTCAGCCACGTGCCCATCCTGCTTCGGGCATGCAGAGTCAGCACCTTGGGGGGGGGGGATCATTCTGTGCTGAAACTACCAGCGTCGCTCTGCTCAATCTCCATGTTTCAATGTAGTAAAATAAGCTAGCTGCCACTTTCCCTCATCCTCCTGACCACACCCCCGCTAACCCCCCTCTGCGCATCCTCACACTTGGCGCTGCCCACTTAAGGTGCGTTGACACCGAACAAGGATTCTGCGATAGGAGTGGCCGATTTACATGTTATCCCTATGTAGAGGCACGTTCAGGAGCGGCGCGAGGCGGTGCGAAGGAGACGAAGGACACGGTGCGGAAGGCGCGCCGAGCAAAGCGGGAGCGGAGCGAGAGCGGTGGACGAGGTGAAAAATCTTTAGGTTAAGGATTTAACCCCGGTTCTCTGAAACATGAGTGAGGTATCTCCCTATGGGACACGCCTCCAGCGCCTGTCCCCCAGAAGCTCTATTACATTACGCCAGTCTTGACTGGCAGGCGGAAGTGACGTCCGCTCCCATGGGAGGACTTCCTCCCAGTATAAAAGTCGACGTCACGTAGATGATCTTCAGTTTAATAAGCACACCTCTTCCTCGCTCCCTGCAAGGAGGGTGATCTGGTGAGATACCTCACTCATGTTTCAGAGAACCGGGGTTAAATCCTTAACCTAAAGTTCTCTTTCAACATTCGTTTCGGTATCTCACTATGGGATATTTCTGCTCCCGTATTGCCAGATAAGCTCACTCGAAGACCAACAGATTGCATCTTGCATTCATGGCAATGTGGAACCCACACCCAGAACCGTGTGAGCCAGTGTGGGCCTGGTGACATCCAGTTTATAGAACCTAGTGAAGGTGTGAGGGGTCGCCCAGTTGGCAGCCTCACATATTTCCTCCACAGGTATACCCTGGAACAGTGCCCAGGATGATGCCACACCACGAGTGGAATGAGCCCGCAGACCTGCAGGGGGTGCAAGGCCTCTGCTCTCATAAGCCATAATAATAGCCCCCACTACCCAATGCGAAAGACGTTGCTTTGTGAGAGGCTTTCCTTTATGTGATGAAGCCCATGACACAAACAGCTGCTCTGATTTACGAAAATCTGCTGTTTTTTTCACATATAATCGCAGAGCTCGTACTGGACAGAGCGTATGCAGTCGTTCATGCTCCTGAGAGGAGAATGGTGGTGGGTAGAAAGCCATTAATTCAAGGGCACGGCATGGCAGAGCCGTAGCAACCTTAGGTATAAAGGCAGGATTAGGTTTCAGTAAAACCCTTGACTCACCCAGAAACTGCATGCAGGACGGGTTAACTGAGAGCGCTTGAATGTCACTCACACGCTTAGCAGAGACCAGAGCAATCAATAAGACCGTTTTAAAGGAAAGCACTTTGAGCTCAACCTGCTGCAACAGTTCGAACGGTGCACGTGACAACGCATCGAGTACCATAGGTAAATCCCATGAAGGAGTGAGGCTCCTCGACACTGGACGGAGCCGTCGTGCACCTTTCATGAATTGACACACCAGGGGGTGCTGCCCCACTGTTTTGTCACCAAAGCCAACGTGACAGGCTGAAATAGCAGCCAGGTACACCTTCACAGTGGAAAAAGCCAAGCCTTTATCCAACAGTGCCTGCAGAAAAGTTAAAACGTCCGACACAGGGCTTTGCATTACGCTCACCATAGGTTTTGCGCACCAACCCTGCCATTTACTCTCATACACGTTACGCGTGGAAACGGCCCTTGCATTTTGAATTGTGTCAATAACGCTCTGGGGAAGCCCACTGGCAGCCAGATCTAACCCCTCACAGGCCAGGCCCATAGGGCCATGCGCTCTGGATGCGGATGAAATATTTCTCCGCGTGCCTGCGTCAGGAGATTTCTGCAGAGGGGAAGCCGCCATGGCTCGCCGTGTAGCATCTGAAAAATCTCCGCTAGTCAATGTTTCTCTGGCGAGCGGGGAGCTATCAGAATGAGTGAGTGTTTTCCCTCTCGCACCCTGGCGAGAGTAGGAATGATCAGTTCCAGCGGGGGAAAGGCGTACAGTAGGGCCGGTAGCCATTTGTGCGCTAGAGCATCCAGCCCAAGTGGAGCTTGTTGCTCTGTCAGTGAGAAAAACATCGGACACTGAGCATTTTCCCCTGATGCGAAGAGGTCGACTTCCGCTCGGCCGTACCTCTTCCATATCTGGGTCATCACCTCGCTGTGGAGTTTCCACTCTTTGTAGCGGGGATTGCCCCTTGACAGCAGATCCACGCCTCTGTTCATTACCCCTGGCACGTGAGTCGCTCTTAGCGACAGCAAGTGTGAGCTGGTCCAGATTATCAGTCTGTATGCCAGCTCGTGTAAATGACGTGAGCGCAGACCCCCCTGTCTGTTGATGTAAGCAACCACTGTTGTGTTGTCCGTTCTGACCAAAACATGGTGCCCTTTGATAAAGGGCAGAAAGTGTCTCAGTGCCAGCATCATGGCCAGGAGTTCCAGACAATTTATGTGAGCTGTCTGTGTTTGTGGACTCCAAACGTCGTTTACCATCATCCCCTCGTGAGTGGCTCCCCAGCCTGTCTGTGGTAATTACCTTCCTCGTCAGGATGGTTCCCATGGTAATGCCGGTGTTGAGAAAACCGGGACGCTTCCACGGGCTCAGCGCGCGTGCACATATGAGAGAAACCAGGACGCTGCGGTGAGCATGGCGTGTGGGGCTCAAGCTGAGTGATGCCACCCACCTTTGAAATGGGCGCATGTGTAGACGGCCGAGTGTGATGACCGCCAGCGCAGACGCCATCAGACCCAGCAGTCTGAGGCATAACCTGAATTTCACCTGTGTGCCTCTGCGAAAGAGTGCCAGACAAGCCTGAAAGGCTTTTACTCGTTCCGCTGAGAGGCGCGCTCTGAACTCGACTGAACTCAGGGACAGGCCAATGAAGGTGATTGTTTGTACTGGGGTTAAAATGCTCTTTTCCCAGTTTATTGTGAATCCCAGGGCTGTCAGATGTAAAGTAAGCATCTCGGCATGCGTCCTGAGCTCCTCTAAAGACTGAGCTGCAATCAGCCAATCGTCTATATACGTCGCCAGACGCATCCCCCTTTCCCTCAGAGGTGCGATGGCTGCCTCGGTGCATTTCACGAACACACGTGGGCTCAGTGAGAGGCCAAAAGGAAGTACCAGGTACTCGTATATCTCTCCCTGAAACGCAAATCTGAGGTATTTTCTGTGAGGGGGGTATATAGGGATATGGAAATGTGCGTCTTTCAAGTCTATGGAGACAAACCAGTCTCTTTGACGCGCAAACTTTATCAGAGCTGCGTATGTTAGTATCCTGAACGAATACCGTCTCAGATATGTGTTCAGAGCCCGCAGATCCAATATCGGTCGCAGACCCCCGCCCCTTTTCGGCACGAGAAAGTATCTGGAGTAAAACCCGTCTCTGCTTTTCTCCTGCGGTACCAGCCGGACAGCTCTTTTGTACTGCGGGGAAATTATTTCCTCCTGCAGGACGCGAGCGGACTCTCCCCGGGCGTATGACTGTACTATGCCCTTGAAACGGGGTGGGGCTGTCACAAATTGGAGCCTGTATCCCTTGGATACAGTCTTTATCACCCAATCTGATGCTCCACACGCTCGCCACAGCTGAGTGTTGTTTGCCAGTGGACCTAAAGGTGCTTCCGTGTAAACACTGCGCAACACTGGCTGAGGGATCTGCTGTTCCGCTACAACTGCCAGCTGCGCTCGTCCCAGGTCTTCTTCTTCCACAGAAAAAACAGCCTGCTGTGTTAGAGGTAGGGTGAGAGCTCCCCCTTGTGGCCTCATGTGCAGCTGTGGCAAGGGTGGAGCGGGAGCTCCAGCCTGCCGCTGTGCCAAAGCTGGAGCGAGAGCTCCCCCTTGTGGCCTCATGTGCAGCTGCACGGCCATGTCCTGTCCTTGTGTTATTTTTAACATATTTTTCATGTTTTTTTGTTGTGGCTGCGCCCTCGGCTCCAGGCCTGGATGCGTGCCAGAAAACAACTTTATTGAACATGTTGTGAAGGGGGAAGGTCGTGTTTTTAGACACTGGCATGTGTTGTGCACTGGTGTGTGCTTTCTGGCCACAGCTGCGGCTCCACTGAGCTCTCGGTGGCTTTGATCCTCCTCCGCTTCGGTCGGCTCTGAACGATGAGCTCCAACGTCGGCTCTGCAGGCCGTTTGAGTTGCCTTGAACGTGGCGTTCTGAACTCGAACTGGGACAGGACGTGTCCTGGTATGGGGGGTGCAGGTGTCTGGCAGATCCTGCTCTCACACCCCGAAGATGGCTCCCTAGGTAGCGCGCTTCTTTTTCTTTGCGCTCACAGTAGCGGAAGGGGTCGCTTGGTTCCCCGGCATCGTCGGGGGAGCGAATGGCTTCCTTCCCCAAGCACCTTTGAGCTCGGTTTGTTTCCCACGGTCCGCTGACTGCGGCTGAGGCTGGCGTTTGGGGATGCGGTAGGCCGGTTGAGCCGCCGCTTGAGCGAACGGCACACGGGGTGCTGGAGGGGGAGGAGGCTGCGCTTTCCTGGGCAGACACAGCTTTAGCGCTTCACCTTCCCTCTTCTTTTCCTCACAGCGTTTTTGCATGGCTGCCACAGTGGGTCCGAATAAGCTCTTCGGGTCCACGGGGGTGTCGAGGAGCTGGTTCTTTTCCCTCTGAGACAGGCTAGACAGGTTCAGCCATCTAGCTCTCTCCTGAGTGACCATCAGGGCCATGGCTCTCCCTGATGCTTGGACAGCGCTTCTGTGGAGACGCAGGCATAGGTCTGTCACCACGCACAACTCGTCCCACAAATCGGCCATCGGTTTGCCAGTCATCTGCTCCTGTAATTCCGCTTGGTAAGCGAGGAGAAGAGATGAAGCGTTTAAGGCTTTAACAGAGGCAGCCACCGCCTTGTAGCTTTTCTCATTCAGAGTGGACTGAAAAGAGTCAGCTTTGAAGGGAAGGGTGGGTCCTGCCGCTGTCATGGCTGACTTTTGCGATGGGTGCAGGTGAGATGCCAGCAGAGGTTCTACGGGAGGCAGATGTGAAAACCCGCCGGCCTCCATGCCCGTCCAGTCCAGCGTCGACCCTCCCAGGGCGGGGTTCTTGGCGGTGAGAGGATTGCTCCAGGACCGGGTCGCTTCCTCGAGGCACTCGGGAAAGACCGGCAACAGCTGTCTCCCGGAAGATTTGGCTCTCGGAAGCCGCTTCCCCTCATATCGAGATGTGCCCAGCTTCTTTGCTGCCCTTCTGCAGACATCATGCAGGTCCGTTGCAGTCGGGTTTGGGGAACCGCAGCGGCTGGTGTCATCCGTCACCGTGGGCTTTGCAACCGACTGGATGGCATAAGGCCCGCAGTCCAGCTCGTCGTCGTCAGACCCGAGACTGATGGACTCCATTTCAGATTCGGACTCGGCATTAGCAAGAGTGCTGAAAACTGGAAGTGCGGCCTCGTCTTCCTCTGGGTCAGTCAGTGGCGCAACAGCGTCGAGCTGATCACCCCAACTGGCTCCAGCCAAAGTGGGCTCTCTCTCATCAGTACCAGGAAGCTCCGGTGGCGGGGGATTGGCTACCCCCATCTTAGGATCAACCTCCGACAGGCTAGCTTGGCGTGCTAGCCTGTGCCGACGAGACTTAAGGGAGAGCCGTGCACAGTGCTCGCAGCTCGCCGGTGACGCCAACGCGTCCTGGGCATGTTGCAGCCCCACACACGAAGCGCAGACAGAGTGGGTATCTGCCCCAGCTATGAGATTGCACATGTGCAGGTTCTAGATGGTGGCTTGACTCTGTTCATGGTGAGAATGAGTGCAAGTTACACAACTTCTTAAGCTCCATTAAGGTTGCAGCTAGTTTGGTGACCAGTTGCAGCGCTGCTGTTTGGCGACAGACCAGCGTTGAAAGGGACTCAGAACAGTCGAGCACAGTTATTGAGAAGCGCTCGGCGACCAAGGTGTTAGCTCGCTCTGTGAACAGTTAAGCTAGCTCAAGTTACTGTAATGACCGTCTGAGAGGTGCTTCTGGGAGCGAGAAGAGGTGTTAGACTGAAGATCACCTACGTGACGTCGACTTTTATACTGGGAGGAAGTCCTCCCATGGGAGCGGACGTCACTTCCGCCTGCCAGTCAAGACTGGCGTAATGTAATAGAGCTTCTGGGGGACAGGCGCTGGAGGCGTGTCCCATAGTGAGATACCGAAACGAATGTTGAAAGAGAACTGAACTTTTTCCTAAATTCACGTCGTGTCAACCAATCAGGGACTGAATGTGGCTGTGACGTAGGGTGAAAGACCGCAGCGGAGGAGAAGCGGTTGTCAGTGAAGATGGTGGACCAGATCATAGTGGCGGTGTGCGGCAAGCCAGAGTTTACCGAGACAAGTACAGAAAGGACCTGGCCTGGTTATGTTTAGGCACAAATATCTTATATTTAGGAGATGTGGACATTAAAAATCGGCTGTTTTTATTGAGCTGAGATTTATTTACTCACTGAAGACAGATGGACAGGCGTTCAGCAGCAGGGATACAGCGCCGGTAGTTGGTGTCCCGGAGGCCGGTTGGTCTCCCAACGCGGGACAGCAGATCTTCGAACTGGGTCCTGGATAGATGGAAGTACCACTGAAATCAACTGTCATCCAGACGCAGCTCCTGGAGTAGGTGGTGGTACTCTCCGAACTGTTCCCGTCCCTGAAGAATCTGGTGAACCCAGGGATGTCGACGACGGCAGCGTTTTTCGGCTCTCCACAGATAAAACACTGTAATTAGGTCCGTGAAATCCATGTCGCCATGTTCAGTTGAAACCAGCAAGCAGCAGATAGAAGCTCCTCCTATTTGATTACGCGGCAAAGCGTTGCCGTGTGTTGCCATTCGGCAACGCGGCGTTCACGCGGAATGTGAAGCAGGCAAAAGCACACAAATGACACGAAATATTCGCAGAATCCGCATTCGGTGTGAACGCACCATTAAACGCATTTTTCAAAATTTGTCTGGGGCGGAGTTATTATTTTACATGGGGTTTATGCTGCTGTCCATTAACCTCGGACGTATGAACTGGTATATCTGGGTTTACGTAATCTCCTAGTTGTAGCGTTCCAGTTTCCTGCTTGTTTTTGTATTGATAGCAGCTATAACAGCAGTGTTACAACAATAACAACGACAATAAACACTGATCTTCACAATATATTGTGCATATTAACAGTATCGAAACAGTTTGTCTCGTAAACACTGTAAAGTAGTACGTGTACGACTGACTAAATGTTACAGAAATATTAAAGAACTGCTAAAAACAGTCAAAGTAACAGTTTTACTATTTTTGATGCGACTGGGAACCATCTTGAATGTGGAAGTCGGATATGGTCTGTTGTGAAGTTTCTTAACTATGTTCTGACGATTGGATAATGATCTTTTTTTTTTTTTTAAACGAGGGATACAAGCAAAGTAAATTACCTACAATAGTTTAGGTGTAAATGTATTTTATTGTTTGATAGTTCTGTTTTAACTGACTGGAATCAATGAAGATTTTCTTTAATAACGTGAGATACCGCAGCTAAGTTTAAAAAAAATATATATTATTATGTTTTAACAGCCGGAACCAACAAAGATTTCAAAAGAAAAAAAAGTGACATACCACCGCTGGCATCGGAAATAGAGCCCCCTTCATTTCCCGAGTGCAATAGTACCATTTCCAAATATGATATGGCTCTGTCGCATGGTCTGTCCCCACCCCTTTCTGTTTGCTGCAGCAAGAAATACTTGCCGACTTTCGGGCGTGTTGCAGTTGAAATTTCCTATGGTGCGTTCAGACCGAACGCGATTTGAGTGTCAAAAAGGCCTCCAACGCCTCAAGTTGGACCTATGTGCACTTTGAAATCAGATACTCTAGATGCGCATCAGGAGCATCTGAGCAAAGTGTGGACAGGCGCGTTGCGAGGAGCTACCCTTAGTTATTTTCCTTTGCCGGTCTCTGGCAGATGCAATCGAGAGATTGGCTTTATTTGCTGAGTAATGACAGGACGGCCACAAACAATAATGCCCCTTTTTCCACTGGTTTTAGGTGCTGCGGTTCTGCTCCACTCAGGTGGGGGTGGCAGGAGAAGCAGGAGAGACGCTACTGTTTGGACTGGTGAAGCTCCAGAGTTTGCCTGAAGAAGTTCCAATTTTATGAGGAAGTTTTCATCTCAGCCATGACAATAATAAGGACACAGACTTTAAAGCGCCAAACTGCGGACATTTAACTGCTGTAAACTTACATTGAGGTTGGATATTCGTGCTTCACGGACTTCCTCACGTTTGACGGTCCTTAATACTGGTTCGTGGTTAAGGACCGTCAATAAATGTCAGAACAAAACACGCTGTTTCATGGTCATGGTGACATTGTTTTGTGGGAAATGTTTGTGCGTCTGAACAGCTGATTTTAAGTGTGATCAGATTGTTTTTGATGCTATTAAATACAACGTTCCGTTTGCGTGTAACTTGGAAAGCTGAAGTGTCCTTTTTCTTTTCTTTTAGCCTTCAGGTGTGGTTTATGATTTGTAAATAGTAAAATGGTCCTTCAATCCAATGATAAAATATGTCACTACATCAAAAAACTGAGCTTCTCTGATTGGTGGACGCATCGCGTCAACCTCCAAAAGTTCAGATTTCCCAACTCTAGCGTCTGCCACATCGTATGCTCGAAACGCGCGGCAGTCGCTTGAAATCTCAAAACACACTGTGCTCAACTCGCAAAACTCATCATAACGCGCCGCAACAGATGCGTGAAACACTCTGCAAGACCTCTCAACTATGGCAAGCCAACTGTGCCACAAAACGTCACTTTTACCATGCAAAAAGGTCACGCAAAAAACATTGTTTTATAAGTCAAAACGCCGTAAAATACGCCGAAAAT
The DNA here is from genome assembly GCF_021462225.1 of Girardinichthys multiradiatus. Taxonomy (NCBI): domain Eukaryota; kingdom Metazoa; phylum Chordata; class Actinopteri; order Cyprinodontiformes; family Goodeidae; genus Girardinichthys; species Girardinichthys multiradiatus. The sequence goes on from NC_061798.1 coordinate 1,636,543, forward strand.
CCCATCAAAACGCCGTTTAATGGGGCATTTTAAGAGCACCCGCAGAACAGCGTGAAAAACTAAGCTTTTCTGGTCACTGGACGCCGCTTTTTTGCGCATCAGTGTTTAATGTCCTGAGAAAACGCAGTTTTTGTCGCCGCTTTGTGACATTTTTCACGCCGTGTAAAACGGTGTTTTCTCAAATTAAGCAGGGCCCTGCCCACACTCTTCTTATCCAGTAAATTTAAACTCCACCACCCAATAAGAGAAGTAAAACTGCAGACCGCACTAATTCATAACAGATCAACTGTGCGGAAATGAGATCTGATGTGTTTTTCTAATAAATGTCATATATTCTGCAGCACTCTGTGTCATTAATTTTAATGTCTTTAAAGTCAAAAGCAGAGATAAAATACACAATAACTGTCTGAAAAAACTTGCTCTGCTCTCGGTGGAGGACGCACGCTCTCCCTCCCTCTTGCCTGCTTCTGCATCTGCTTTTGTGTGTGTTTTTCTCAGAGCCTCACTTTACATATCTTCCAAACTTGCAAATTATGGATTTGGTCAGCTGGTCTCTCAACAAAATTGATCGAATGTTTTCCATTGGAAGACAGGGTAAAGGAGAACCCTCTTGCACAGCCGGTACATTCATCTCTGGATACACAATGGATTCCTGGCAACAGTGGAAGATTGTGTGCTTGCCTACAAAGTCGGTTGTGGACGCAGAGGACCTTTATATAATTGGATTTTTGATAACAGGATTTCTGCTTTTTGGAGCTGGCGGTTACCTGACTTATCGAGTGAGTAGCAAAACGTGGGCGGCCATTCAAAGCATCCCAAAGCTGACTGCGATGCTGGATGGAATCTGCAGAGCGATCAATGCTCAGACTTGCGTTGTAGGGAGGTCATACAGGCACGTGGAGGCCACACACAATACTGAGCCTCATTTTGACTTGTTTTAAGGACATTACATCAAAGTTGGATCAGCCTGTAGTGTGTTTTTCCACTTTAATTTTGTGTGTGACTCCAAATCCAGGCCTCCATTGGTTAATACATTTGATTTCCATTGATGATTTTTGTGTGATTTTGTTGTCAGCACATTCAACTTTGTACAGAACAAAGAATTTAATGAAAATATTTCATTCATTCAGATATAGGATGTGCTATTTGAGTGTTCCATTTATTTTTTTTGAGCAGTGTACATTGCAAGTACTCATTTCATAATTTTCATAAAAGACAAAAAAAAATGGCATTTATAAATTTTCTTATATTCATTTGCTTATACGAGTCTTTAAAATACCAGAATTGATACAAAACCTGCCATTGGTCTTACCTGATTTTCAAATATGAAATCAGATGTTACAATCAACTTTAGTAGCCCTTTTACTGTACACTTTTGAATATCTTCTTAGATGGTCACTTTTTACTTTTAGTTAAATAAATGTTCAAGTAATGTTCCCCTTATTCAAGTACAGGTTTTGGCCTACTCTACCCACCTCTGCTAAAGAATTAAAGTGTGACTAGTTAATGGTTAACCAGCCCACACTTCTGAAACATTACCTGTGAAACACAAAGTGAGCCAAAACCTTATTTCTCATCTGAGGCAGATCCAACAGTGTGGCAGAGAAAATATCTGGTATCCCACAGCTTGCGATCCAGTCCCCAAGACTGGATTTTAACTCTCCCAGATCTTGCAGGTGCTACAGTTTGAAACCTAAAACACAGACGACAGGTATTTAATTGAATTATCTAGAATTTATATTACAGAAGTCTACAACATTACATGAACATGGCGGGTCTTAGTTGAAAATTTTAATGTCACTTTATGTGTACATGTGTTTCAATTTTACTTTTGATCTCATCCAAGAAGACTCCAAGATCAATATTATCAAAAGAGGGTATCTGTCCACACATCATTTCGAAGAGCTCCTTGTTGAGGCATCGAGGTCCAGGCCCATTATGAATTATTGACCATGCCGTCAGTTTTCCAGCTGTATAATATTTGTTGCTAGAACAGCTGACTGTAACAAAACAGGAGATTTCCAGGCAGACCCTCAAATATTCCCAGAGATCCCTGCACTTCAATCATAAGTAAACTGCAGGGAAAAGAACAACTGGTTATAATTATGCCACATATAGAAGGTAAAATAAAGCAAAAGTGTTTGATTAGTAAATTTCAGAGTTGAAACCAAGTTACCAAAGAAATTCCCACCTTGGTCCTCCAAGGTCATCTGCCATTTCTCCCACAAACTGCACATTTGGAGTTTTGTGCCACGAAAAGAATGTCTTTGAGTGTGTCATGTAGGCACTCTTAAGAATATGCTTTCTGCGGGCAATGACAACAGAATTATCACTGGTGTCAAGGTGGTCCTGTTGAAAGTCCTGCAGAACTGTGGCAAGTTCTACTTCATCCTGAAATAAATGAAAACAGAACCAGATAAATAAAATAAAAAAATCAACAACAAGACAAATATTGCAGCTGTTTGCTTTTTGATCTGAACATACATCAGTCTTATTTGGAATGGGAGATGCCAATGCAGCATCCTCTACAACTGAAATCTCAGAGTCAATAAAAAAGTCCTCCCTAAACAATACAGAGCAGATTATTTTTTTTTAATTCATGTGCTATAACATAAAGCATTACATTCCATTCTGAATAGTAAGCCAACTCACTTTCAAATGTCAAGATTGGGCAGACAGGCTAACATGAGAACTAGAAGGCATTAGATTATTCGAAGCTAAAGTCGAACAATGTCACATGTTTAAAAAGAAACATTGCATTAATACTGTATTCAGTAGAATCAAACCTTAACAGCAATTTCCATTATAAGCAACTCAAAAATAAATTTCTCAAAAAGAAAATCTGAACGCAAGCGCTCAAAAACCTGATAAACCAAATGTCAGCTTAACATTGTCTGAATGATCAACAAGAATGCCTGCAAGGTATGTTACTTGAAATTGAACACTGTCATTATTACACGAAGAACCACTCTGTCAGGAAGTGACATTTTGGACTTTGTTTGTGGTTTTGTATTCAAGTTTATGGCTTTCTGTGTTCTGACTGTTCTGGTTTCCTTTTGCCTCCCAGTGTGTTCTCCTCTCGCCCCTTGTTCCCTTGGTGTTTCTTTCTTGTTTGTGTACTTAGTATGATTTCATTATTATTATTATAGTCCTCTGGTTCCTTAGCTTTACTCTCGTTTTATGTTTATGTTTTGTATTGATTGCTTTGCACTCTCCTATTAGTTTCTATTCTGTTACTCCTCTCGTCATTAGTTTTCCTCTTTTAGTTATTTATTACTTAGTTTTAGTTCCCTTTACATTCATTGTCCCTCTTAGCTTTGTTTTCTTTAGTTTATCTTTATTCTCCAGTCCCTCCTTTATAGGTTAGCTTCTGTTATTGTTTACTTTTATTCTTGTCCTCGCTTCCTCTGCCTCTTTCTCAGTTGGTTCTATCAGTATTGGTTTAGGTTTGTTTACTTTTGTAGTCAGGTTTTTTTATGGTTTCTTTTTGCTAAGTCCTTAGTTCTTAGGTTGTTGTGTTACCCCCAGTTTCTCAGTTCCCTTTAGTTCATATTTATTCTTGATTCTATGTTTTATTTTATCTTGGTTTACAGTGAGTCTTGTCATTAGTCCCTTTCCTCATGCTTTAGTTTTATTAGGTTCACCTGCTCCCTCTGCCTCCCTGCCTCCTTGTCTCACCTGCTCTTAGTTGCTTTGATTACCTGCCTTTGTTCTCCCTCAGTATATTAGTTGGTTTTGTTTTCATTGTCCTTTGCTGGTTCCTCGTTTCTCAACTCGGGTCTCTACCCTTGACTGCCATGTGTTCCATGTTCCTGCAGAGCTTGCAGATGTAAGTTTTTGGACTTTGACTCTGGTTAATTCCTGCAGTGATTTATGTTATGTTTTGGATACCTTTGAATAAAGCTGAAGATTATTCAATATGTTTCTGCCAAGCTCTTATCTGCACTTTGGTCCGACCCTAAACGCCCCCATGACACACTGACTTGACAATCTCTTGCTGTTCGATCTCTGGATTCCTAACAACTGGAGGACCCAGGCATGTGTCTCATTGACTGGCAGCACACTGCAAAATGGGAATTTATTAATGGGTTCAAATGAAAATTCAGTTAAAAATATGTGAATCCTAAAGTAAAATTACATGTTGCTCGTTGTTAAAACACGGTTTTTCATGCATTTATAGTGTTAGATTCATGGTTGAACATCAGAAACATCAAAAAGACTTCCCTTTCCACTTCACTGTGCACATTTTGGGAACCAGTTGAAGCCTCGTTGTTATCTGTTATCTAAAAGAAGAAAAAAAAGACATTAAAATAGAGATCAGTTTTAGTAAACTTAAGTTACAATAAGTTTTTTTTTTTATCCCCACTGCTAGGATACAGCATGCAAATAATTTGTTTTGATAACTAAAGTTGCTTCAGATTGAAATATGGCTAGATACAACCTTTATCATAGTGTACTGTCTTAAACGTAATCAGCCAAATGAACCCAGTGACAAACATAGACAATAAAGGACTTAAATAGTAGAGTGAACAACTGCAGACAATGGGCAAGATGAGGAAGTACAGGAGTAAGAGATAAAGAAATTAGCAGCCAGAGTTGTGAACGATGAGTAGATGGATCTGTGAAGAAACAGGGTCATCCAAAAATAATACAAACTTAACAAAACACAGAAAGCAAGACCTGATAAATAATGAATTACCGGTAACTAAAGACAGCAAGTAAAGGCACATAAATAAAAATGTGAACAAAAATAGATGATAATGAAAAGAATTCTATAGAAAATATAAAGTGACAGAATGTGGAATAACCAAAGAAACAATATCAACTCAAAAGAAAATACTGTAAAAACAATTGTAAAACCTTTTACAAGGCAGGTCATGATTATTAAACTATCTTTGGTCGAATGTACAAATTTGAGCGGCCAAGACTATTTTGTTTTTTTATTTCTCTTGGTGTCTGCTCTTGCAATGGAACAATGTGCCGCTGAGCAGTCACTGCACAACTCATAGACCTCAGGAAGCCTGGGGACATTTCCCTTAGTACCTGTCCGAAATCTGCGGCACTCATGTCCAATGGCACAACCACATGACATGCAGGAGCGGCATCTGTGAAAATATGAAAAGAAAGATACCTTTTCTGTAGCTGGTATAATGGTGTTCCAATTCCGGTTGTGAAAGACAGAAACGTAGAGATGAATCGAGTTACGACAAAATGCTTAACAAAAATAAAGACAACTTATAACAGAGAAAAGCATCCTTCACATTTGGACAAAAGTGACAGATTTAACTACAAATAGAACAACAGACAAAAGAATAATCCAGCAGAGAAAGAAGGAGCTTACATACACTGAGGCAGGGCAGGAGAAATGGCAGGAAAACACAAACAGCTAAACACATAAAATGAAGATCAGTTGTGACAGAGACAAGTTTTAAGAGATAATAAAAGAAGAAAGCTAGAAAGCGAGAAAAAGTTATTTACTAGAGTAAAGCCAAAACAGAAATACAACAAAACCCAGGGAATTGTCAAACTGAAATAACTGAAAGTATATATAGAACAGAAGAACAAACTCAGCTTGAAACAAATACATGCAAAAACTAGGAATGGGAAGTATTGCATTCTTTGTCATGACCAAAAGTTAAATTTATTGTAAGTCGTGACTTTCTTGTAGGAATGTTTTGCAATTCAAAACAACGTTATTAATCCCAAAGGTAAATTAAATATTGTTGTAACTCATATTATACAGGTTTCTTTAAAGACTCGTAATGCTTTTAGGCAGGAAGAATCTCCTGCAGCGGTTTGACTTGAAGCTGATATGCAGAAACCTCTGACTCAAGACACTGTTGTTGTAGGACAGTCTGATGAAGAGGATGCTTGGGGTTCGCTATATTGTGCTTGAACATGACATGGTTTGCAAAATCATCTCCAGAGCTTCTAGAGGAGTTCCCAGAACAGAGACAACCTTAAAGAAGGCTATCTCCGTTAAGCTTCTTTAAGCCATTTGTTCTGATGCTGCTACACCAGTAGACGATGGCAGAAGAGATCACGCTCTCCACAACAGACTAATAGAAGATATGCAGCATCTTGCTGCAAACACCTAAAGAGCTCTGCTTAATTTAAATAGGTACAGTGTTTATGGGGCTGTGATGGTTGTGACTTAAATACTGTAATCAAGTAGTTGTTTTCCATCATAACTATTATCATTATTACTAGATTACCAGAAAACACAGTGATACAATTTTAAGTATAGAGTATACCCCTATTGCAAATAGACATGGCAAATCCCAAATGGAGAAAATAAAAAAACAGAACATGACAATACCTCTAAGAACATAATTAACAAGTAAATGCTTGAAACGTGAACAGAAATTAAAACCAGAATCTAACACCTCAATATTTTGATATGTTATGTTATTTTCAAAAAGTTGATGAAAAAATATTGTTTTTTAACCATTACTCATTACTCCTCCCAACATGTCTACTAGGTGTTTTTTTTTTTTTGCTCCATATGATTTTGAGCTGAAAATCAAAACCTATAGGAAGATTAATGTTTTTTTTACATTTTTTGAATCTCCTGTACAGGTTAGATTACAAATGTTTCATTTTCATATTTTTAAGATGAGCTTTTGCCACTGTACCACTCTAACGTATCCAATGTAGGATAATACAGGAATGAAGGCACTGGTCCAAACAGTAAAATATTCTGTCAATTTGCAGAGGTTGCTATCATATTGAAAAAAAATTTAATCAATCAATGCTATGGAGAATTCTTATGTAAACATAATTTGAAGAAACTTACCCGGATGAGATTGGTACTTGGTAATTGCAGGACTCTTAAACACAAACACTTTGTGTGTGATCTGACAAGGCCTGGTTCTCCCATGCCTTTGTCTGCAGAGTGGTCCTCCTACTCCCTCTTGCTGGCGAAAAACTTCAAAACTATCCCAAACAAATAACATTTCACTGAGATAAAAATTCAAATAAAAACAACACATGCACATGTTAGAACCCCTACAACCTTTTTGTATGGTTAAAATATAAATATGTGTTCATGAATTTTCACATTTATTTCTCTGTTTCCATCTTACACAGCAGCTTCTGGTCACTGCTTCAGCTAGGGCGATTCTACTTTGCCAATTCCAGTTCGGCTCCAGCGGGGCATGGTTCAGTTCACCTCAAATTTCAGGCACCGTTCAAATCACGATAAAAACAAAAACACTAATGGCGTGCAAAAACAAAAGAACACATCATGCAGCAGTAATAAGCAAACAAAGTGTCACAGATGTGGTTTCATGCAGTATTATTGTCCAGTAGTTTGTTTGACAGCTTGTGAATAAAAACTGTCTTTTAGTCTGATTTGAAGATAATTTTATTTAAGGCTGATTTCAAAATAAAACTCAATAAATCTCAAAACGGGTGTAGTGTTTGTTTCATTTTTACAGTTATCTGGTTTGGAAACTATCCCACAAAGTATTGTGAAATAAAGCAAAGACTATTGCGTGGGGACACAAAAAAGAAATAAATCCCCCCTTGTCCCCTCGCAGGCTCCGTATAGAAAGGCTTCATCAAGGGAAGATATTAAATAAATATGTTGTGAAATAGAAAAAAATTGAATGTACCATTAAATGTACAATTTATTTAATACATCATTAAATATTAAGTGTACCAGTAATTACGTCATGTCGTCTTTAAAATTATACTTAATTATTCAGTGGCACATTTAATTGCATAATAGTCCATTTCATGATATAATGGTACATTTATTGTTTCTAATGATGTATTAAATAAATAAATGGTACCTTTAATTTAATGGCACATTTAATGTTACATTAATAACACTATGGGTATATGGGTCCATCTGCAGTCCAGCTTTCATGAAGCCAATTCATGCAATCAGACAGCTGAAAGAAAAAAGTTTGCAGCTGGCGCATCATTGAACCTGGACTTCCAGGGTTAAAGCCCTGGTTAGCGCGTGACCACATTTAGAGGCTATAGTCCTCGACGCGGCCGTCCCAGGTTCGAGTCCCGAACACGGCGACCTTTGCCGAATGTCTCCTCCTCTCTTTGCCCCTCCTTCCTGTCTGTCGTCAAAAATAAAGGCCTCTAGTGCCGAAAAAATTCTTAGAAAAAAAAAAAGATTTGTTTCTGCTGTATTCCCTATAATCTCTGTCCGCTCCACCTAACCTGACAATGAGTCAAAAGATTAGAAAAACACATAAGATTTCTTTTCTGCACAGTTGATCTGTTATAAATTATTGCGGTCTGCAGTTCTACTTCTCTTATTGGGTAGCTGGAGTTTAAATGTACCGGATAAGAAGAGTGTGGGCAGGGCCCTGCTTAATTTGAGAAAACACCGTTTTAGACGGCGTAAAAAGTGTCACAAAGCGGCGGAAAAAACTGCGTTTTCTCGGGACATTGAACGCCCTTGCGTATAAAAAGTGGCGTTCAGTGACCAGAAAAACGCAGTTTTTACGGCGTTCTGCGGGTGCTCTTAAAACGCCTCATTAAACGGCTTTTTGAAGGTGCAACCGCTGAGTTTGCTTCTGCAGGCCTCAGAGACAAAGTAAAGCAATGCTTATACCTTAATTTCCCCTCTTTATGAATGAAATCACCAGGTACACAAACAGTGATTCACTCGTACTTAACTTTGCATATGATCGCGTGATCTTATGACACCCTTGGATCCAGTTTGAAGAGTTTATGTCTGTTTGCCAGCAAAGAGACATTAGCGCGCTGTCTCACCGGCAGGTCTCGCACAGAGTCTGGATGGTAGAGAAAGACTGGTGGGGGAAGTGGGGGTTTTATGTGGACAGTGGCAACATGGGAAGTTCGCTGTTACCCCCAATTCCTAAGTTATGCCGGAAGTAGGTTAAATGCAATTTATTTTGAAAGTTCCAGAAAAGTTTGTACTAGAGTTTTAATGTTGAAATCCATGGCTGTGGTCCCTACAAAGCATATGATTTCCTTTAAGGGGTAAGGGCTGTATATGTTAACTTGCCGGAGCTACAGGCACTAGTACAGAAATCTCTAGAGGATGTGTTCTATTTTTCCAATGTGCACAGCTGACAGCTTCTGCTAATTTTCATATCAAGTTAAACTGCTTAGTGATTACACTGTGTGTGGAGAGTGCCTTTCCTGAAAAAATGTCTATGCTCTTTACTCAGCAGCAAGATGCATTATCATCCTGAAAAAATGATTAGACCATAACCTAGCCTACTTTGGAGTGATGAAATGAAAACAGTAGTTAAAACTGCATTGTACACCTGTACTATTCCTGTACAGGTAAAGGATGCTTTTTGCCCTTCTAACTTTACCTGACACGCAGCTCCACATAATCAGTATGGAAATTTACTTGTTTATGGGGTGGTGTGCTGATGACAACTTGGTTGTCGATATCTGTAAGACCAAAGAGGTGATGGTTGACTTTAGGAAGAGGAAAGCAGAGCCTATCACCACTAGTGGGGAGTGTGTCAAGAGAGTGGCCAGCTTGAGGTTCCTGGGCATGCCCATGGATTGAGGCCCTCAATGGACTTCTAACGCTTTGAGTATTGAGAAGAAGGCCCAGCAATATCTCCACTTCCTGAGGACCCTCAGAAGGCAGGCTAAACCTGAGGCCGGAGTTGCAGAGTTGCTGGTGGGGAAACTTACTGTATCTTTGCATGGCTAGAACATGGCATACAAGAAGGCAATACATGGAGTCATCAACATTGCTTAAAATATCATCGGCCACCCACTTCCTTTACTTGCTATCTCCAGAGGGCATACAGGATTCTGAAGGACTGTACACAACCAGAATAGCGGATGTTTGAGCTGATGTCCTTGGGTCTCAGACATGGAGTGCTGAGGTCACGCACTCAGGGACTGAAACATTTTTACAATAACTCTGATCAATTCCTTGCTTTCATCAAGTGGGCAATGTGCAATATATAAAGTAACATATACAGTTTTTTATTTTTCTCTGTTTTATGGCTGCACTATTTAGTTTATTCTGCAGTTCTGACACAATTTTTCTCTTTGCACTTCAACAAATTCATCTTCAGCATTATCCAAAATGGCAGATGTAGGTTTACAAATAAACAGTAGATGGCAGCACATTGCCTTTCCTTCTTCCAAATTTTTCTAAAGATTCAACATGAGCTTTTGAACTCAGTTGAACTCTTCACCTAAAATTATCAGCCTGATTTGATGTAACATAAATTCCTAATAAAGCTTACTCTTTTCTTCACAGACTATGAAAACAATTCCTTTGTAATGGAGGGGATTCTACACCACATACTGATGGATGTTTGGATGTGAAATGTGCAAATAATTTCTTGAATGGCTGACAAGGCATCTTGATCCAAGATATGTGTTAAAACCCTTTTTTCATGAGCTTTCTGCTTCAGGACAGCCAGCAGCTGTCAGCCCCTGTTTTGGGTTCTGACTTTTCTAAATATCCAGTTTTAACCTTCCTTTGGTTAAATTTCAGTTCTGCGTCTGTTGTAAGATGTTCACAGTGCTGAGGATATGACATTTCTGATTCCAGTCAATTGTCTTTCTTAACTGCATGTTTTATATTAGAAAAATCAAAAACCCTTTAGATTCTGCAGTAAAAAACGCAAACTGTCAATAGTGTAGGATTTATTTAGTTAAAATTATCTCTGTTTTTCCCTTCTAAGAATTGTCAAATAAATGCTACATAAAACATAGGAGATTATGATTGTTTACTGTTGTTACAAAGATAATCAGCTTACACCATCTGGCTGTGTTAGTAAGGCTCTAACGGAACTCACACATCAAACACTTCAAAGCAGACATCCCTTGCATCAGTAATGTTTTTGTGGAGGTCAGAATGACATATATGGGCCTGTCGAAAGCTTTACGTCATTTGTAAGAATAGCTGCTCTAGGAACTCATATTTGTGTTCCCCCAAGGAGTTGAGAAATAAGCTATTGTTGTCCATCTGTGTGACTCACTTCTCTAGAATGCTAGAATTGTGCTGGTGTCTCAGTCCAAGGCAAGCTGCATACCAACAAATCTCACTGATGGACTACATTTGTGTCCTTTGAGAAGCCAGTTTTTACTCTGAAGCTTTTACCATTTACCATTTACATGAAACTGACAAAATTGAAAAAGTCAGATTTTCTCCAGGGATATGAATGGAGACAGAAAAATCAGGAGCTCTCTATTCACAAATTCAGTGATAAGGTAGAAAATTAGAAAAACAGGTGTCCCATTCATTTGTTTGAGCAGTGCATATCATTCTCTGTATACTCCAATTAAAAATAAATATATGCGGTATGTTTTTTTGGAGTCTCTTGTGTATAAAGTTTAGTAGATAAAGTAATGAAATGTCTGGATGCAAAACCTGTGTCCACTTCTTAAGCATGTTCAGAGAAATACTCATGGATCAGGGACCTTTCAGACAATTTATCACTAAATATTTAAAAATTAGCACTGTCTGTATGAGATATTCATTGTTTCTCTTTAGCTATGATTTCAAATTAGTTTTTGATGGCTTGTACCAACCAGTGCAGTGCACACGTTGGGAAGATTTACAATGTAAATAAAAACAGGTTATGGATCCATAAAACCATTAATTTGTCATTTGTATTTTGTTAAAAACAAAGTTTCCAAAACTGTAATTAAAAGTACTACAAACTGATCTTGCAGGATGCAACACTGAAAGATCACTTTTGACAAAAAAATCTAATTAAGAACACTAGAACTTTGGCAACAGTCAAATACTGTAGATAGTATAATTTTGCTTCAGTTCTGAACAGCATTATTTCAGTGAACTCTTATATCCGTACAATCCACCCAGGTCTCTACGGTCATGCGATAAAGTCCTACTGGATGTACATCACGCAAGGCTGAAAACTAAGGGTGATAGAACTTTTGCAACAGTAGCTCCCCGACTCTGGAACTCTATCCCCTTGTGTATCAGGACTGCGGATTCGGTGGTGTCTTTTAAAAAACAGCCAAAAACGTATCTTTTTAGGCTTGCGTTTGGTTAGTTTATTTTTGATTTTATCTTATCTTCTTCTATTTTACATATATAAATATGTTATTCCAATTGTACTTTGTATTAGTTTTGTGAAGCACTTTGTGATCTGTGTCTTGAGAGGTGCTATATAAATAAAATTTTACTTATTTACTTACTCTGATTTGTATAGCAATGCATCTTCTTCAAACGTCTCCACTATGTGACAAGTATACTTTATATTACCAAGATGTGCTGTTGTAATGTAAAATTTAGCACAGTGAATGGAAGTAACATCAAATCTCACTTTTCTGCACAAACTCAGTCTGTGTTTTACTTGTGATGGGTTAACTAGCATTATAACAATCTTGCTGTCACAACTTAATTCTTAAACAGTCTGTCATGTTTTTGAAACTGAGTTTCTAGGTGTTAGATTTTTTACATGTCATCTGGCCCTAAAAGGTTCCTTTAAGCTATTATTAGACATGTAATGGATATGAAGGATTATAAAACACTGAAATTTGACCAACTGGAGTCATTTACAGTCGTATTGGTTTGAGTCTTAGGACCATAAGTTGGTGTGAAAGTTACATTTCAGACAGAACCCAGAATATCAGTTTCTAAAGATTTTAAAAGGTGTCCACTGAAGGTCAATTACGGCCCTGTTTTATTTTTTACTTTTTACTAATAACAGTGGGATACGTATTACTGCAGATAAAGTGCACCTTTTTGCAGATGACACTACTTCACTCAGTATGTTCTACTCTGAGACAGGTGGTTTGTGAGCTTCAAATTGGCTTTTAGTTGTGGTAGGCAGCAGTGTATGACTTAAAGTTGGTTCTAGAAGTGAATAAAACTAAATTCCAAAACTAAAGGTCAAATCTCACATAATATTATAATATATATATATATATATATATATATATATATACATATATATATATATATATATATATATATATATATATATATATATATATATATATTAGTAGTGCATATTTAGACTGTTTTAACACCATCTAATTTCAAAGGTAAATAAATTTCACATCTTTCAATATTCATTCAATATTAATTAAACAACCTAATTATCAATCTAACATTTATTCTTTTATTTTCCCAGTGAATTTTCACTTTTGTTTTGAGAAACATAAAAAACAAGAGTTTAATCCATTTTATTAGCACTGTATCTGTCATATAACGCTGTGTATTTCTTGGACCAACATGCAGATCAACACCTGGGAGCGGCATGGTAAATTGCAAAGCTTTTCTTTAATAATAATAATAACAAAATGGAACAACATATGAGGGTGGACCACACTGAATCAGGTAGCAAACAGGGTAGAATACAGGGCAGACATCAGGAGGAACCAGTGGGAAACAATGAAAATAAGGGAATATAAGTACTGAGGAAGGGAGGAGAATGGACCAATGAACCAATGGAGGTAATCAGAGGGAATCAGGGACAGCTGGTGGAAGAGGGACTGAAGAGAACTGTGGGAGCGTGACTTATTAACATAGATGAGCATGGAGTGCAGGGAGGTAACAGAAAACATCTGAGTGAACAGAAGTAAGTAAACAAACAATGAGACTAACTAAACAAAAACTGGGAGGAACCCGATCTGCAAGGAAATATAAACACATCTAACACAGGCATCCAGGGAAGTAACAAACAACTAACAGACTGAATCTAATAAATCTGAGTGAACTAAAATAAAGTAGCTGAAGAACATGTCAGTGGAAAGAAGGTAAACCGAACTCAAACCCAAAACCTAACATGGGCAGATTATGACTAACTTGTTTCTATCAGACATTTAAATATGTCACACATGACGCCTATGACAAAAAAATAAAGAATAAGCATTCAGCAACTTATCATATAACTGCATTAAGCTCTAAGAGCAGATTTTCAGAAATTTTTCTAAGACCCTGTCTGGAAAGTACTTATCTTCTTATCTGATATCATCTATTTCTCAGATGAAGGGAAAGCACTGGACAAGAAGGAAAGAAGGGCACAGTTCCATGAGTCCTTGAATCTTACTGGTGTTGGGACCACAGCCATGGTTACAACGTGAAAGGCCAGTACAGACTTTCCTGGAACTTTCAAAATAAATTGCACTAACCTACTTCCGGCACAGCCAGGAAACGGGGTAACTGCGGACTTCCTGTGACGTCACTGTTCAAATAAAAACACCACTCTTACTACATCCTGCCTCTTCCATCCAGACTCCGCTGAGAGGCTGGCCGGAGAGACAGCGCGCTAATGTCTCTTTGCTGGCAAACAGACATAACTCTTCAACTGGATCCAAGGGTGTCATACGATCATCGATCATATGCATAAAGTTAAGTACGGATGAATTGCTGTATGTGTATCCGGTATTCATTCAAGAAAGGGAATAATTAAGGTACAAGCATTGCCTGATTTTCTCTCTGAGGCCTGCAGAAGCAAACTGTGTTCCAGAGAATTCCCTGTCTCTATGAAGCCGAGTGGAGCGGTTTTCCCAGTCTGAAGGAAGGACAATGGCACCGCATCACCGTGGTTACAGTAACTGTGCAATTGGTTGGCGGACAGAGCGAGCCGTCTTTCAACCACAGCTACGGTTGTCAGCTGAAGCTAACCCTTTGTTCACAGAGCTTTCTTCAAACGTCGTCGTCGCCCGAACGACTCCTCGTCAACACAATTCAAACGAGGTTAGGATTTGGGCAGAGAGATTTAGGATGAAATGATCTAAACGTTTTTCATTTTATGAAGTTTGGTTTTGTTTGTGTGAAACTCAGCTACATTAGTGGTAGCAGGCTATCTGCAGCACACATGCTCAGTTTTGTGTTCTGTGTTTGTGTGTTTTTAAAGTTAAGACAAACTTTATTTGAAGGGTGATTTTAAACACAGAAGATTGATCATAACGCGCCGTCTGCGCTTATGCATTTTAACCCTTTTATTAACGGTATTTTAAAGAGGTGTGTATGATTCTGGTGCTGAGCTATCAGCTTCTTTTGTTAGCTTTCACTGCTAACAGCTAAGAACACGTGCTTGCATACTTAAGCCCATTTCTCCAGAAACATTTGATTCTTTTCCAAAATACCTCCCTAAATATTTTACTATTTCCTTAATAATATTTATTTAAATATTATTTCAATAAATAAAGGCAGCTAATGAGACACTGTTGAGAATTAGTCATCCAGAAGGTTGGTTTTATTCAGCAGATCATTCTTTAAAATATTATTTTATTAAAATAAATATATCTGATCTTGCATTGTGAATGCTTGTCTCAAGGTATACCAATTATTGCCTAAGTTGGTTCCAAGACTAACTTAACTTCATTTCCAGATTCTTCAAGATAATCCATGGTTCTCAAACATAAACATTGCATGGTAATGTTGCATCACTCTTTTGGTCATGATTTCCAATCATCTTTAATCAACTTGTTTATATTGTACATAGACCATTAGTCTTCCTTATTCTTTAATTCTGCTTAGTAGTTTAGTTGGATAGTTTTAGCATAGTAAAACGTTTGTTGATTGAAACATGTTTGGCTTTGAGTTGACTTATTTTTGTTAATAAATTCTTGTATTTTAAGAAATTGTGTGAATTCATTCCATGTGTGTCAGAGCTCGTCTCACACCTTTCTATTTTGTCCTAATACCATCGCCTTACTGGGCTGGTATTCACAGGACAACCCTTAACAGACTGAACTATTATTTGATAAAATATTAAATTATTAATATTAAATATTAAATAATATTTTCAGATTCATAGTCACAATACTGGCCAATAGCATAAACAATCCTAACATCCTTCAAATTGACCTTGGGATATCACTTCACAAAGGGCCAACTATAGTGTCTCTCTCACCACTGGTGATGGCTGCAGGTGCTTGGACTGAAAGAGCTCTCATTGAAAGGGAAGGTTGTTTTGGCAAAGTCTTTTCACATCAGAATGTAAAGCACAGAAAATCTGCTTTCTATTGCTGCCATCCCGAGAGAGAGACAGGACTGAAGTATGGAGGTCTGGATGGTGTCTTCAATCAGAGGCTTCCTCAGATCTGCTGAAAGACAGACCACTATGGGAGATTCTTCCAGCCCACAGCCTTCAGCATCTTCAACGGCTCTTTGAAGAAACCTGCATAACATGAACTACAACAACATTTAATTTCCCTTTGGGATTAATATAGTTTTTTTTTTAATTCAATTGAACTGATTTGAACTGAACTGAATTGCACGGTGGCACAGTTGGTAGTACAGCAACAACGTCCTCGGCTGACTCCCGGCCGGGGTCTTTCTGCATGAAGTTTGCATGTTCTCCCCGTGCATGCGTGGGTTCTTACCGGGTACTCCGGCTTCCTCCCACAGTCCAAAGACGTACCTGTTAGGTTAATTGGTCTATCTAAATTGCCCTTAGGTGTGTTCATGAGTGTGTGCATGGTATTTTGTGTGTTGCCCTGTGATGGACTGGCGACCTAGGGTGTACCCCGCCTCCTGCCCATAGACTGCTGGAGATACGCACCAGCTTCCCCGCGACCCACTATGGAAGAAGCGGTATTGAAAATGACTTCTTAAGGGGAAAAACTCCACAAATCTCAAAAGTTCTCTCAAGGTTCATTTGAAAAGTGTCCACAAAAGGAGTGTTAAGACTTTATTACCCAATACATATATATACATATTTACGTAAATAAAATATTTGGACCTTTTTGAATACTGTACCTAACCCATGTATGAAAAAACTAAATCTAGTAATGAAAACTAAATGAAAACTAAGCATTATTAAAATAATAATACTAAATGAATGAGCAAACACACTGTAAAAAAACTAAATCAGAAAAAAAGTCACAATGAAATAAAAAAAAATTATAATGAAAAATCCAAAACTAGTATAAACTTACAATGGAGAGACACACATCTGATGAAAAACAACCAGGGATCAACCAAATGTTTTGGCTTCTCAACACAAAATAATCATGTCTTTTTTTGTATACATACACACACAAAGTCGTTCAAGTACAAACATCAACAGGTGATGGCTAATAAATAACTGAAAGCCAACATTGGAAGGAGAA
This sequence comes from Girardinichthys multiradiatus, assembly GCF_021462225.1. Taxonomy (NCBI): domain Eukaryota; kingdom Metazoa; phylum Chordata; class Actinopteri; order Cyprinodontiformes; family Goodeidae; genus Girardinichthys; species Girardinichthys multiradiatus. The sequence goes on from NC_061798.1 coordinate 1,653,553, forward strand.
AGTAATTTTCCCTCCGAATTTGAAGCCAACTTTGCTTTCCAGGCTGAAAGAGATCAGATGCCAAATTAAGAACTTAGCCAAACTAAATATAATACTGCTAATAAAATATTTAAGTAGACGCTGATCTATTAATAATTGTGACCTGTTGTGAATGTATTTCAATGAAATGTACCTGATCAATATACAAATCTGTTTCCAGGTACTGAAAGGAATGTTTCTGACTGATTGTCAAATGTCACATCTTTTGTCTTTGATAACAGTTGAAAATACACCTATTGCTTATTTTACCCTTCATGGGTCAGGTGGATTTGCACCTGTGTAAGGTGTCATATACTGCAGAGGTTGAAAACTATGCCCTGAGGCATTTATCAAGAAAACACATTTTTGAAAGGGAGATTTTAAAGTAGGATGTGGTCCACCATTGTTTTAAACAACGTAGTCCTTCTCTGTTGACGTGCCTTGTAACTAGTAGTCAAGGAATTTAACTTTATTTCTATACATGTTTGTTGGTCACTAAGCTGGCAGATGTTGTTTTCTCTTGCTTTTTTTCTTATTGTCCTTCACTGTCACACAAAACAGAGAGCAAAAGCTGTTTTTCAGTTTAATGGTCCCAATATCACTCATTGTGTCACACATGACAAAGTAAAGACAACAGCATTCCACAACCCCCCTGCCAACCCCATCTCACACACACACACACACACACACACACACACACACACACACACACACACACACACATTCTTCTGTTGTTCTGCTACCCTCTACCCCACACACACACAGATTCTAACTGTGAACTTTAAATAAAAAGACTCCCCTATTAGCTTCCAAAGGTTCACCTTTGACAACTGAACTCAGAAAATTTTACTTTTGACATTATTGTTTAACTTTTTAGTCTGTCTGGAGTTTCTTGAACTCTGAATTATTTTAATAAGCTTAAGATGTGTTTTTCAGATGAGAGACAATGTTCATGTCAGCTAAAGGTTATTTAAAATAATGGCATATTCGTGTTGAATTTCGTGACCCACTTGCATAATCAAACCATGATGCAAAACAGCAAACAAGTTTAAAAGGTTTGTTCACAGAGGGGAAATTAGACAGGAAAATAATCTAACTGCCACAGAGGGTCTCAATTGTGTCTGAAAGCAGAAATAACTTGTTAGGTTGTGAAAGATGGATTTTTTGGTTACTGAAGGAGAATAACAGCTTACTGTTTAGATGGAAGGTGGTTTGCTCAGGATGGTGAAGATAATCCTGTTGGTAGATGCAGACTTGCTCAGAGGTGATTTGCTTCCAGAGAGTGTGTCCAGTGTAATGAAGGGGTTTTTTGGTTTGAGATCCAAAGGAGTGTAACTCTGGACTGATTATAAAGTTTTTTATTCTAATAAAAATATTTTTACTAAAAACATGTTTTGTAGTTGTCTGAGTTTACCTGATGATAATAAAAGAAAGTGTGTTAACCAGTGTTTAGTAGTTATTGTAAATGAATCATGTAGTTGTAAAGCAACAACTCTGACTAGATGCAGGTTGGTAAAATAATATATGTAAAATAATTATTTAAACTTTTCCTGCTTATGGATCCAGTGAAACTTAGGGAATAATGGAAGGAATTAATCAACTGTGTAACTCAAAAGCTACTCATCATCAATTATCTATCTGTTGACACAAAAAAATTATTGATTAACTTTTAAATAGAGTAAAGGAGTAATGTCATCTGCTGGAATAAGGGTGTATTGCTATTTTCTTCACAAATTCCCATATGTCATTAGGCTGATTTAAATAAATAGCCCATGGCAATGGAAAAAGAAAGTACGGGATTCCCTGGGACTCCTATGACGTGGGTAAAACAAATTCTGGGGCTTTTGGGGGAAAGGGGCGTTTTACTGTTTTTTCTGTACAAATACCCACTTTTTGGTCCCTGCTCCTTGGCAGATACAACTGGGGCTGTGTAGGGACTACATGTGACTTGAATAGATTGCTGTTCACTAATTGGCCATGGGAGGAGGAGAAATGAGAAGGTTCTTGCTGAGCTAGTGCAGGAAGAAGTTATAAAACTAAAGAGCGACTACAATATTAAGGACCACAATGGCTGGAAGGGGGTTATACCCAAATATTATTTTTATTCAATTTCAATTCAATTCAGTTTATTTATATAGAGCCAATTCACTACACATGTTGTCTCAAGGCACTTCACAAAGTCAGGTACATACATTCCAATTAATCCTAACCATTGAACAGTACAGTAAGATTCAGTTATTTATTCAAATTGGATAAAACGTTTTTCTATCTAAATAAACCCAGCAGATTGCATCGAGTCAGAGATTTGTAGCAGTCACTCCTCTTGGATGAGCATGTAGAGACAATGGACAGTCACTGGCATTGACTTTGTAGCAATCCCTCATACTGAGCATGCATGTAGCGACAATGGAGAGGAAACACTCCCTTTTATCAGGACGAAACCTCCAGCAGAACCAGGCTCAGTGTGAGCGGCCATCTGCCACGACCGACTGGGGGTTTGAGAGAACAGAGCAGAGACACAAAAAGAACACAGAAGCACTGATCCAGGAGTACTTTCTATGGGAAGGAAAAGTAAATGTTAATGGATGTAGCTCCTTTAGTCCTTTCATCTAGAAAGAAAGGACAGATAAACTTTTAGCCAGTTTTCAAGGTTAGAGTCTGAAAGAGAGCACATATAATTAGTTACAGTAAAAGGTCAGTCAATCGCCATGTCTAGGAGAGAGAAAGGGTTAAACACTGAAAGACAGGGCCATGTGGATCATTTGTAGAAGGTGAGCATTAAGTTGTTGCCAGCAGAAGCTTGGACGATGACCCTCTCCAGAAAGGTGTGACAGGTAGACACAGAGTCAGGCCAGGTGTAGCTTCTAGGAAGAGAAAAGAAAGAGACCATAAAGTTAAAAACTGAAATAACTGCAAATAATGCAAAATTGGAGAGTAGTGTGAGAATGTAGTGAAGGGGGTGAAATTGGTCATTATGTCCTCCAGCAGCCTAAGCCTACAGCAGCATAACTACTAGTTTCAGTTTATTTATTTATATAGCGTTTATTTACAACAATCTCGTCTCAAGGCACCATACAAAGGGTCCGGAACGGGGCGGGGCCTCCGGGGAGGCCAAACCAAACCACTGAGTGCCAGAGTCCGGCCACCCCAGAACGGGCCACGTGTAGGGGCACTAAGGTAAATAATAAACTGATAAAGTTTGTCCATCTAGAGCCCACCGATGGCCGTAGTTATACTATAAACCACAAGGATTGGGATACCTCTCTCTGTCAGACTGATTTTAACGATTGGAAAAGAGAAGGGGTCATACAGGTAGCAGAAATGGAGGGTGTGTTTGCACCTCAACCATAACTGAGCCGGTTTAGGATAAACCTGACTCCCCCTTACTCCATCCAACAGGGAGGGAGGAAGGCTCCCTCCCTGATAAACTAAGCCACTCTAACTATAAGCTTTATCAAAAAGGAAAGTTTTAAGCCTAGCCTTAAAAGTAGACAGGGTGTCTGCCTCATGGACCAAAACCGGGATCTGGTTCCACAGGAGAGGAGCCTGATAACTAAAGGATCTGCCTCCCATTCTACTTCTAGAGACTCTAGGAAACACCAGTAAACCTGCAGACTGAGAACGAAGTGCTCTGTCAGGAACAGAAGGAACAATCAGATCTCTGATGTATGATGCAGCTAGATCATTAAAGGCTTTATATGTGAGAAGGAGAATTTTAAATTCTATTCTGGATTTAACAGGGAGCCAATGAAGGGAAGCTAAAATAGGAGAAATATGATCTCTCTTTTTAATTTTCATCAGAACTCTTGCTGCAGCATTTTGAAACAGCTGAAGGATTTTAACTGCATTTTGTGGACATCCTGATAGTAAAGAATTACAATACTCCAGCCTTGAAGTAACAAATGCATGGTCTAGTTTTTCAGCATCACTCCTGGACAGGATATTTCTAATTTTGGCAATGTTCCAGAGGTGACAGAAGGAAATCCTAGAATCCTGTTTAATATGAGATTTAAATGACATGTCCTGGTCAAAAATAACACCAAGGTTTTTTACTTTATTACCAGAGGTCAATGTAATGCCACCCAGGTTAAGTGATTGACTAAGCAGTTTCTTTTTTAAAGACTCCGGTCCAAAGACGACAACTTCTGTCTTGTCTGAATTTAGAAGCAAAAAATAAAGTCATCCAAGTTTTTATGTCTTCAAGACATGCTTGTAGTCTATCTAACTGGTTGGGCACATCAGGATTTATGGATAAGTAAAGCTGAGTATCATCAGCGTAACAGTGAAAATTTATCCCATGCTGCCTGATAATTTTACCTATTGGAAGCATATATATAGTAAAGAGAATTGGCCCAAGTACTGAACCCTGTGCTACTCCACAATTAACCCTGGAGTTTAAAGATGATTTATCATTTACATGAACAAACTGGAATCTGTCAGACAAATAAGATTTAAACCAGCCTAGCGCTGTTCCCCTGATCCCTACGGCATTTCTAAGAGAATATTATGATCGACTGTATCAAATGCAGCACTGAGATATAAGAGGACAAGCACAGACACAAGTCCATTATCTGAGGCCATAGGAATATCATTAGTGACTTTCAGCAAAGCTGTTTCAGTGCTATGATGAGCTCTATAACCCTACTTAAACTCTTCAAACAGGTCATTGCTATATAAATGCTCACACATTTGATTAGCAACAATTTTCTCAAGAATTTTAGATAAGAATGGAAGATTGGATATAGGTCTGTAATTTTTCAAGTCATCTCGATCAAGCGAAGGTTTCTTAGTAAAGGTTTAATTACAGCTACCTTAAAAGCTTTTGGTACATATCCATTTAATAAGGATAGATTAATCATATCTAAAATGGGGCTGATAATTAGAGGGAACACTTCCTTAAATAATTTGGTTGGGATTGGGTCTAACATACAAGTTGAAAGTTTAGATGAAGCTAATATTTCTGATAACTCACGAAGTTCCTCAGGATCAAAAAAGTCCAAACACAGATCAAGTTCTGCGGTTATTTCCAATGTTGTCTCACTTGCTGAGGATGAAGTAATCATCTTTGGCAGAGATTTTATTTTTAATAGAATCTCTTTTTTTTTCATTACTGCTGAGAGCTAAGGGAATGGATGGCTCAACAGAGCTATGACTCTGTGTAAGTTTAGCAACTGTACTAAAGAGAAACCTAGGATTATTCTTGTTCTCTTCTATTAATGATGAGAAATAAGCTGTTCTGGCTTGGCAGAGTGTCTTTTATACAACAGTAGGCTATTTTACCAGATAAAGCTGGAGTCCTCTAGGTGTGTAGAGCACCATTTTCTCTCCAATTTTCTAACATTGTGCTTTAAACTACGTAGATCTAAATGAAACCAAGGAGCTAGCCTCCTATGAATGATTACCTTCTTTTTCAAGGGGCTGCATTGTCTAATACACTACGCAATGATGAAGTAACACTATCAACAAGAGAATCAATTTGTGAAAGGGCAGAAACAAAATTATTGCCCTCCACGGTGCTTTTCTGTGATAATGAGGAAATTTAAAGTGGAACAGATTATTTAAAGGTTGTTACAGCATTGTCTGATAATGATCTACTATAATGAAATTTTCTTTCAGGTGTGGAGTACTCAGTTAAACTAAACTCAAAGGTTATTAAAAAATGGTCAGACAGGACAGGGTTATGAGAAAATATTGTTATGTCTTTACACTCAATGCCATATGTCAGCACAAGGTCCAGAGAATGAAGACAAAGGTGAGTAGGTTTGTTAATGTTTTGTGCAAAGCCAACTGAGTCTAAGATAGCATTAAACGCTATATTTAGGCTATCATTTTCAATGTCAACATGAATGTTAAAATCAGCCACTATAATGACCTTATCTGTATTTAACACTAAATCAAATAAAAGGTCTGAAAACTGATCTAAAAATTGAGAGTAAGGACCTGCTGGACGGTAAAACACAACAAACAGAAGTGGTTTTAGTGCTTTGCAATTTGGATGAGGAAACCTAAGGATTAAATATTCAAAAGAGTTTTAGCTATTGATTGGTCTGGGACTAATCAATAAATCCGACTGAAAGATGGTTGCTACTCCTCCTCCTCGCCCAGTATTTCGAGGAATGTGAAAATTTAAATAATTAGTAGGAGTTTACTCATTTATAGTAACATAATCCTCTTGCTTCAGCTAGGTTTCTGTGAGGCAAAATAAATCAATCTGATTGTCACAAATCAGGTCACCAACAAGCAAAGTCTTTGAAGAGAGAGATCTTATGTTCAGTAAGCCACATTTAATTGTTTTATTTTTATTTTCTCTCTGAGTTGTGTTTATTTTATGAGATTTTTCTGATTTCCTCCTTTTAGATTATTTTTTAATCTATTCAATTTTGGCCGTGGGTGAGACACTGTCTTAATAGGGTAACAGGTAGGTAGCAGTACAGAAGCTCCAGAGAGGAGTGTTAAACTATGACCCTGCTTCCTGGTCTGAACCCTGGGTTGTCAGAGTTTTGGAGAACTAATAAATTCGGCCAGATTCCTAGAAAGAAGAGCTGCTCCATCCAAAGTGGGACGGACACCGTCTCTCCGGATCAGACCTGGTTTTCCCCAAAATGTTTGCCAATTATCAATGTAGTCCACATCATTTTCTGGACACCACCTAGACAGCCAGCAGTTGAATGACAGCATGCGGCTAAACATGTCGTCACTGGTCAGATCAGGGAGGGGACCAGAGAAAATTACGGAGTCCGACATTGTTTTGGCAAACATACACACCGAAGCAACACTAACTTTGGTGACCTCCGATTGACGTAACCAGGTGTCATTACCGCCAGCGTGAATAACAATCTTACTGTATTTACGCTTATCCTTAGCCAGCAATTTCAGGTAGGATTTGTTGTTGCCCGTTCTGGCCCCTGGCAGACATTTGACTTTGGTCGTTGGTGTCTCTACTATATACAAATCATAAACCATGCCTGAAGGCTGAAAGAAATTACACATTAGCTTTCTGAATTACATGCAGGTGGGGGGCGCTGTATTTAATAACTACCTAAACCAGCTGATCACACATAAAATCAGCAGTCCAGACAGAGGTGTGGCTATGAGTGGGCCTCGATTGGCCTAGGCCCACCCATTTTATACCAGGCCCACCCAATGAAAGGGCTTTCTTAAAAAAATAAAAATAAATTCTATGTATATAATTTTGTTTTATTTTTGACTAGTGTTGCTTAAAGTGATCATAAAATAAAATAAAATGAAACAGAATAACATTTAAATTAACGGCATATATCGGTGGTGGTGATTGGAGGAGGTAATTCCATCTTTGCAAGACTTGCTGCCATTGGCTGTTTTGACTTCTGAACTCTGAAGGCAAGCTAGGGCTAACTGTGTGCGTGTTTTGCTAATGCTACTGTGACCTGTAGTGAAAATGGCAATTTAGAAATGGCAAAACCAATTTCCATTTCAAAGTTTTTCAAAAAACAAAGACTGGAGGATCTGGTCACCGATGCCATCACAAACATGACAGGAGAGGGAGCCACTGAATCAGCCCCAGCACCTTCAGAATTTACACCTGACAAGCCTTAATCATCAACCAACAGCAGAACCTGCACACCACCTGCACCTGGACGATGTTACCCTGCAGAAATCTCCAGCACACCACCACCAGATTCATCTGCTATTGACAAACAAGAGACTCAGCCAAAATAGACAAGCTTTCCTGGAACTGTGATATTGGGAAAATTATGCTGCTTTTCTTCAAGTTGGTATGATGACTTTAAATGGGTTGAGTATAGTGTAGCAAAGGTTGTAATTTTTTGCAAATGCTGCAGACATTTTCTTGGGGTTCGTGCAGAGTATTCATTCACGAGGGATGGATTTAGATACTGGAAGCATTTAAGACAAGCTTGCTCCAAACATGAAAACAGCAAGCTGTATGTTCTAGCTCTAAGTAAACTGGCGGCATACAGAGAAAGTCATGAACCTAACAGCTGCAGGACTGTATTAAACCAAATGCATGGAGATGCTGGAAACACCACATTTGTTGAAAGAAACCCTCAGCATGTGAAGGCAATATTGCATAATGTCATGATGTGTGCCAAACAGGACATTCCTCTCTGGCCACAGAGCAACAGAAGAGGCTCTAAATAGAGGAATTTTTTGGGAAATTTTCAAGCTGATCTCCAAATATAATCCTAAAGTTGAAAACAGGCTTCAACAGCTTCCACGCAACGCCACCCTGATGAGTCTCAACATTCACAATAAACTGATACAATGTGCTGCATCATTATTACTACAAAAAATTCAAAAGGAATTACACAAGTCCACATATTATGCCATAATAGCAGATGAGTACAAAGACCAATCTAAACGTGAGATTATAGCTGTTTGCCTTCGTTTCAGTCATGGTGGGCTGATAAAGGATCGAGCTGTCAGATTTACTGACAGATGATATGTCCTCTGAAAGAATTTCAAGGATGATCCTGGAGGTCCTGGAACCCTCTGGAGCTTGATCCATCCCTTTGCATAGGATTTTGTGTTGATGGTGCATCTGTGATATTGGGAAACAGAGGTGGACTGCATGTACTGAAGCGAACGTTCCCACACGCTGTTTATGTGCACTGTAACTGGAATACACTGAACCTGGCGTTATGCACTGCTGCTCAAGTGTCGGGAAACATCTAAACTTTTTTTGACACTGTCAATCAGCTTTATAGCTTCATGTCTGGAACCCGGAGATATGCACAGTTTATGTAGTTGCAAAAAGAAATGCACCCCGACAGTAAGCTGATTGAGCTGGAGAGAGCCACTGATGTGTAATGAAGTTCAAAGTCAGGTTCTGTGAGCAAAACACTGCAGCTACTTGATGTAATTCTTGAAACTCTTTCTGAATTTTCAGCGGAAAGTGAACAAACAAAGCTGGAAGCAGAAAGCAGACCAAAAAGTTTATCTTTTTTGCTTGTGACATTTGGAAAACTATTTGACATTTCTGACTTTGCAACTAAATGACTCCAAAGTCCTTCCTTATGTGCGTCAGACTGCATTAGTCTGATCGAATGTCTGAAGGTCAGTTTTTCCAAGTTCAGATTAAATACAGATGCTGATTTTGACAAAGTGCTGAAATTAACTGAAGAACTGATGAGCAAAAATGATATTACTTCATGGGATGTTGTTTCTTTGAGACAAAGGAAAATGCCAGTGAGATTGAAGGTCACGGTGGTGACAACATCTTTGGGGAAGTCTTCCTGTGTAAGAAGTGATGCTGATTTAAGGCACATGTTGAATGGATTTCTTGATAGACAGATAACAGAGCTGAACTGTAGGTTTAAAGAGGACACCTATGGACTAATGTGAGCCGCAGGTTCATTGCTTCCTGCATCAACACCATTTGGAGAACTCGAGTATCTGCAGAACCCAGTCAAGCAGTTTAATATAACCATCACAGAAGCTGAGAACTCAATTTTGTTCTTTAAACAGATATGGCGCAAAATCAACACAGGACACAGCTATCCATCTCGTATGGAACTGTTTGATAGCTGTCCAGCAGAGATATTTCCCAACATCAGCGCGCCGCTTAAGATTCTCATAACTCTGCCGATCACTTCATGTACTGTGGAAAGACTTTTTTCAGCTACAAATCGAATAATATCAAGACTAAGGGCCTCGAGCTCAACTCCACACTTGAACAACTTTGCTCTTTTGTCTTTGGAACAAAATCTGTCTGACTCTTTGGATTATGATGAAATAATATCCATCTTCAACAGCAAGCCCCGGCGCCTTTGCCTTGTCTTGTAAGAGGATGTATTATTACAACTGTAAAGGAAGGCCCACATTTTTTTATTTTGGTTCAATGTTTTTGTTGGACCATTTTGTAACAGGTTATAGGAGCATTGCTGTAACATACAGTGATGGTGATCACATTCTTGCGATGCTGGTTTTGGAACTTTGAATTGTTTTGTGTTAGTGCTTGTATTATCATTATTTTATCGTGTTTAAAAATAAAAAGAGGAACCTGATCAAACAAATGACACAGTGGTGCCTGTGTTGGACTTTTTAAAATTTATTTACAATGTCAGTGAGCGATACTTGTGTTACAGGTTTACTATGTTTTATTTGGCCTGTATTCTTTTTTCGAAGCTGTCTCTGTCAGGATCTGGAGTCATCTGCTGCCTGTTATTAACACTATTCCAACACTAGGTGCCGCCAGCAGGGGATTGCCAGAGACTACAGGTTTGGCTCATTTGGTTCATCAGCTGGGAAGCATAAAGAGGATGGATTGCCAGCATTTTGTTGCCTGAGTGCTTTGCCCTCTGTGGTAATCTTTCTGGCCAGCTCCGAAACCTGATTTTTTGCAAGTTCGGTGGAAAGAGATTGTAAAGCTTCTTCTGAACTAGAAAAGAAAACACTAACTTCTTCCTGTTACCCGATCCAGGTGTGACCTCTGGCTGATCGGACCTCGAACCAGACCTGTGTTGTTTTTTGCGGCTCCCTCCTGGACTGGAACTGAACCTGGCAGACTGAGTTCCTCTCCTGACTCTGTGCCTCTTCCTGGTGGATTCCACGTTACCCCCACCAGTAAGAAACGTTGTCTTTTAGGCCATATTCTGAGGTTTAGTCTCTAACCGTCTTTTTCCCCCTTGTTTCATTTAGTGTCGGGGATTAGGTTCACCGCTCTCATAACTGCCTTGCTGAGTTTTTCAATAAACTTCAACTAAACCGTTCTTGTTTTCTGAGTGTCTCTGCATGTGGGTTGAGTCGGCAATAAGAAACATGACAGTTTCTGTCGGTTTCTGGTATATATAGACACATATCTGTTGAAGCAAAAGTGGAACTTAAAAATTAATGTACTTTCAATAATGATTATTTGGCCCAACCATTCTTTATTACGCCCGGCTGAAAAGTAATTTCTGGCTACGCCACTGTGTTCAGACACACAAACATTTCACAAACACTCAAAACAATACCACCATGAAACAGTGTGTTTGGTTCAGACATTTTTTAAAGGATCTTTAGCGAACCACCGTCTGCAGGAGAAGGGAGCAGGCAGAGAACAGCTGCCCATAATCATACCCCCTGCATCGGGTCAAATAGGAGGAAGACCTGTTGAATCTGCGGAGCACAAATATCCAATACCCAACCTAAAACTTACTTCACTGCGGTCAGAAGTCTGTGGTTTTCCGTTTTAAAGTCCTTGTCCTCGTTATTGCATGGCTGAGACAAACTTTCTCATAAAGCCAAACATTTTCAGGCAAACTTTGGAGCTTTACCATCCAGACAGTAGCATCCCTCCTCTTTACTTCTCCATCCACACCCCCCTCACATCAGAACCCCTGAGCCTTATTTTATAAGCTCTGGCTGGGCTGTGATCCAGATAATTATCCTAGTGGATCCTTTTATACATGAAAAAAACATATATGACATTCTTATATAAACAATAATACAAAAAATATTTATATTTTGTATTATTTTTTTATTTTCTGTTTATTTATTTATATATTATTGTTTCATACAGATTACTTTAATGTGACAATGTGACACAGTAAAGTTAATAGCAGCACAGTGCACTACATTGACGGCTGGAGGCGGTACCGAGTAGAGCAAAACAGAGTGGAGTGGAGCTCCGCCACTTAAATAGAGCTGGTGGAAAAGGGGCCAAATACTGGAGAAGATTACCATGGTGCGATTCTTGAGGCTTAGAAACATGGAGCTTCCAGGTGTAATCAAGAACAAGGAAGGGCACTCTAACCTAGGAGGCACAGGAGATCCACCTTCTCAAAAAAGTCATAAATCATACAGGGGGGTTTCAGATGGCTTGATTTCACTGGATAGGTTCAACATCAGGCAAAGACTGTTTGTCATTCAGCTTCTTGAATCTCCAGAGATCTGATGACCTGATCATCTGCAGGTGTGTCCTCACAGCCAGAATGCTCTCCAATGACGATCTACTATACGACAGAGATCTCACACACAAACAATTCACAATTCAATTCAATTCAGTTTTATTTGTATAGCGCCAATTCACAACACGCTGTCTCAAGGCTCTTCACAACAGTCAGGTACATACAGGTTCTTCTCAAAATATTAGCATATTGTGATAAAGTTCATTATTTTCCATAATGTAATGATGAAAATTTAACATTCATATATTTTAGATTCATTGCACACTAACTGAAATATTTCAGGTCTTTTATTGTCTTAATACGAATGATTTTGGCATACAGCTCATGAAAACCCAAAATTCCTATCTCACAAAATTAGCATATCATTAAAAGGGTCTCTAAACGAGCTATGAACCAAATCATCTGAATCAACGAGTTCACTTTCATTGTGTTCCTGACAAGGCTTTATTGCTGCTGTCTTTTATTTTATTTTCAGTTCATTTATTGTATGAATTGTTTTGACTAAAGTCTGTTTTAATGTATTGTTGCTTTGTTTGTCTGTTTAAAGCATTTTGCTGTTGAAAATGAGACCTTGTGTTTTGATGACATATACCAGTAGAAATAGAGGAAAAATAAAAACTAAAACAACACCTATTATCTTCTCATTAAAACACAACAACGGGTGTGTACACACACACACACACACACACACACACACACAGACACGCACACACACACACACAAACACGCACACACACACACACACACACACACATACCCACAGACACACACACAAACACACACACACACACACACACATTATTTTTATTTTATTTTATTTATTTAACTCACCAGTGTTTCCTTGTCTTAACTAAATGCTCTTTTAAAAGAACTTGTGTTTTTAGATGCAGTATACAAGGAACAGAGACCGAGTTTGACTGAACATTTTTTAACTAAAGTGTTAAAAGTACTGTACTTTATTGCATTCAGTAAAGATTTAGTACAGCTAAGGATCTCTTATGACTTTGGGGATAAGGCATGTATTGAAACTGTGCTATTCTTTTATTTCATTGTAGCTTATACAGGGTGAAGTTATTAGCTAACTCTAGAGGATTTCTACAAGGAAAATAATATACTTGGCAGAAGAACTGTCACAGCACTTTATGCACATTTCAATCTAATCCATGATGTGAAACCTCATAATGCATTCCTGTTTACATAAAAATCTTAATGAACTATGCATACTTAACGACTGAAATACTAATGAGCCATAAACATTTTATCTTTGACTAAAGTTCATGTTTCTTTGCAGGCTCCACGCCTTGTGAAGGCTTTCCACATTTCTGTGACATCCACCTACTTATGGAGCAATTCTAGTTGAAACCATCAATTCAGATGATTGCAGGGCATTGCAGAAGCGTTTACACTTACAAAACTGAATTGACCTTTGAATACAGTGTTCTTAAGTTTAACAAATGTCTCTCACATGTGCATCAGGTTTGCCCTGGGTAAGTAAGAAAACAACAATATATATATATATATATATATATATACATATATATTTATATATATATATATATATATATATATATATAATTACTCGTACTCGTACTCGTCGTCTTCCGCTTACACGGGACCGGGTCGCGGGGGCAGCAGACTCAGCAGTGACGCCCAGACGTCCCTCTCTCCAGACACCTCCTCCAGCTTCTCCAGGGGGAGCCCAAGGCGTTCCCAGGCCAGCCGAGAGACATAGTCCCTCCAGCGTGTCCTGGGCCGTCCCCTATGCCTCCTCCCGGTGGGAGGTGCCTGGAACACCTCCCGAGGAAGACGTCCAGGAAGCATCCGGTATAGATGCCCGAGCCACCTGAACTGGCTCCTCTCGATGTGGAGGAGCAGCGGCTCTACTCCGAGCCCCTCCCGGATGGCCGAGCTCCTCACCCTATCTCTAAGGGAGTGCCCGGCCACCCTACGGAGGAAGCTCATTTCAGCCGCTTGTATCCGGGATCTCGTTTTTTCGGTCACGACCCAAAGTTCATGGCCATAGGTGAGGGTAGGAACGTAGACCGACCAGTAAATTGAGAGCTTTTCTATTCGGCTCAGCTCTCTCTTCACCACAACGGACCAGCACAGTGCCCCCATTACTGTGGCAGCCGCACCGATCCATCTGTCGATCTCCCGCTCCATTCTTCCCTCACTCGTGAACAAGACCCCGAGATACTTAAACTCCTCCACTTGAGGCAGGAACTCCCCTCCAACCTGAAGAGAACAAGCCACCCTTTTCCGGTCGAGTACCATGGCCTCGGACTTGGAGGAGCTGATCCTCATCCCAGCCGCTTCACACTCGGCTGCGAACCGCCCCAGCGCATGCTGTAGGTCTTGGCTAGAGGGGGCCAGCAGGACCATGTCATCCACAAAAAGAAGAGAAAAAATCCACTGGTCCCCAAACCAGACCCCCTCCGGCCCTTGGCTGCATCTAGAAATCCTGTCCATAAAAGTTATGAACAGGACCGGTGACAAAGGGCAGCCCTGCCGGAGTCCAAAACGCACCGGGAACAGGTCCAACTTAGTGCCGGCAATGCGGACCAAACTCCTGCTCCGCTCGTACAGGGATCGGATGGCCCCTAATAAAGGGCCCCCGATTCCATACTCCTGGAGCACCCCCCACAGGGCATCACGAGGGACACAGTCGAATGCTTTCTCCAGGTCCACAAAACACATGTGAACCGGTTGTGCAAACTCCCATGAACCCTCGAGCACCCTGTAGAGGGTATAGAGCTGGTCCACTGTTCCACGGCCGGGACGAAAACCACACTGCTCCTCCTGAAGCCGAGGTTCGACTATCGGTCGGACTCTCCTCTCCAATACCCTGGCGTAGGCCTTACCAGGGAGGCTGAGGAGTGTGATCCCCCTGTAGTTGGAACACACCCTCCGGTCACCCTTCTTATGAAGGGGGACCACCACCCCAGCCTGCCAGTCCAGAGGCACTGTCCCCTACCGCCACGCAATGTTGAAGAGGCGTGTCAACCATGACAGCCCTACAACATTCCACCACCCGATAATGTCCCCAGTCGAGGTCAGCAGTCTCCCACCCCCTCTATAAACAGTGTTGGCGAAGCACTGCTTCCCCCTCCAGAGGCGCCGGACGGTTTGCCAGAATCGCTTTGAGGCCAACCGGTAGTCCTTCTCCATGGCCTCACCGAACTCCTCCCAGGCCCGAGTTTTTGGCTCTGCCACAGCCCGGGCCGCAGCACGCTTGGCCTCATGGTACCCGTCAGCCGCCTCAGGAGTCCCACAAGCCAACCACAGCCGATAGGACTCCTTCTTCAGCTTGACAGCATCCCTTACTGCCGTGTCCACCACCGGGTTCTGGGATTGCCGCCGCGACAGGCACCGCAGACCTTACGGCCGCAGCTACGGGCAGCAGCATCGACAATAGATGCGGGCAACATGGTCCACTCGGACTCTATGTCTCCAACATCCCTCGGAATCTGGTCAAAGCTCTCCCGGAGGTGAGAGTTGAATACATCCCTAGCCGAGGGCTCCGCCAGACGTTCCCAGCAGACCCTCACTATGCGCTTGGGCCTGCCAAGTCTGTCTGGCTTTCTCCTCCTCCAGTGGATCCAACTCACCACCAGGTGGTGATCATTGGACAGCTCAGCCCCTCTCTTCCCCCGAGTGTCCAAAACATGCAGCCGAAGGTCTGATGATACAACAACAAAGTCGATTATCGACCTCCTGCCTAGGGTGTCCTGGTGCCAAGTGCACTGATGGACACCCTTATGTTTGAACACGGTGTTCATTATGGACAAGCCGTGACTAGCACAGAAGTTCAATAACAAAACACCACTCGGATTCAGATCGGGGAGGCCATTCCTCCCGATCACGTCTCTCCAGGTGTCACTGTCGTTCCCCACATGGGCGTTGAAGTCCCCCAGCAGAATAATGGAGTCCCCGGGAGGGGCACTATCCAGCACCCCTGACAGGGACGCCAAGAAGGCCGGGTACTCTGCACTACCACTCGGCCCGTAGGCTGAAATGATAGTCAGAGACCTCTCCCCAACCCGAAGGCGCAGGGATATGACCCTCTCATCCACTGGGGTAAACCCCAACACAAGACGGCTGAGCTGGGGGGCAACAAGCAAACCCACACCAGCCCGCCGCCTCTCCCCGTGGGCCACTCCAGAGTAGAAGAGAGTCCAACCCCTCTCAAGGAGATGGGTTGCAGAGCCCACGTTGTGCGTGGAGGCGAGCCCGACTATTTCTAGTCGATATCGCTCCTTCCCCCCCAGCGAGGTGACATTCCACGTCCCTAGAGCCAGCCTAAGCATCCGGGGATCGGGCCGCTGAGGTCTCCACCTTCGTCCGCCACCCAATCCTCTTTGCACCGGTCCCTCACGGTTCCCCCTGCAGGTGGTGGGCCCACTGGGGGATGGCCTCGCGTCTCTCGTTCGGGATTGGCCCGGCCGGGTCCCGCGAGGAGCAACACGGTCACCAGGCGCTCTCCGACGAGTCCCGACCCCAGGCCTGGCTCCAGGGTGGGACCCCGGCTCCGCCGTACCGGGCGACGTCACGTGCCTCAATATTTTGGTCCTCATGAGGGATTCTTGAACCACTCTTTGTCTGACCCATCACCTAGAGCCTTTTTGCCATGGGAGACCCTACCAGGGGCATTTAGGCCCCAGACAACATAGCCTCTAGGATCATTTGAGCACTCAAACCCCTCCACCACGTTAAGGTGGCGGTTCAAGGTAATTATATATAATTACTTTAAACCTATATCTGTAAATTACCATATGAATAGATTTTTTTAAGAAAGATTAGTTCAATTTCACTGGCCTAACTAACTGATTAACTAATGTGAGGGATTGTGATAATTGATTATAAATATTTATCAAAAACTACAATTAAAAATCATTATTTAGAAGAAATAAATTCTAACCAAAAATAATTTCTTACGAATAAAGTTCAGTGTGATTATTGGGCTCACAGGACTTAATAATTACAATTAGGTAATTATCATTAATAATTGATATTATTATTATCCAGGGTCATAAAATGATGGAACAATGGAGTGGCCAGGCCACGAGGTCCAGACCGCAAACCGCATCCTGCTTCGAATGGAGAACTTCTAAATGTTCAACTTTAATTCCTGGCTGGTTGGCAATCAGTGGGACGAAAAACACACACAAACTTTGTTAAGCGTAATCACAATTTGCAGTTCAGCAGTATTCAGACAGCGCATCAAAACAGTTCAGCATAAAACACTTTAACCAATATTTCATGCAATAAGTTAATTGGATTAACTAATTGTGATCCTAATTCACCTTAACTTGCCTCATCCTGCCCAGACCTCTAAATACACCTATCCGATTTAATATGAAAAGAATGAAATTACTTTGACGTATATTTCTTCTCTTCATCGGCCTGAGGATGGGTCGTGGGTCTGAAGAAAAACAGGGGAAAACTCTAGTTGTCAAGTAGCCGTGATCAAATCAAAAATGGTAAACTTCTCCTCCGTCCAAAACAGGGAAAAAAAAAAGAGGAACCGTTGCAGTTGCCTGGAAAAACAAGGAGGAAACTTGTCTCCTTGGAAAACAAACCTCTCTGGGTTTCACCTGTACCTGGGTCGCATCTGACAGTCTTTGATTGGGTATGGATCTTCTGATCGTCTTGTATCAGACAGATTTCCAGCTTTCAAACTCTTCTGGGAATGGCCAGTGTGGAGGAAAAGTAAACCCACCTGCGAGCTTCTATTTCTCCAGAGATGTGCCCCCAAACGTACTCTCATGACACTACGGCTGGAAATAGCAGTTAAACATTTGTTTCTGCTGGTTTTTATAAACGCTGGTGAGATCAGAGCTGTGATGCATGCTGAGCTGTGATGCATGCTGGAAGGTGTAGTAACAGTCATTTACCTGACCCAATTGGTGTATGGCCCAACAGGAACTAACTTAAATGGAACCTGTCTGACAATATGAAGTAGATTAAAAAATGTAAAAAGCAACTCATCTTGTCCTAATTTAAAAGAAATCATGAACAAATAAGAAACAAGGTCATTTTTATCTACATCAGCTGTGAACCTTCCCAGGAGAGGCTGTGCTACCAAATTTACTCCAAAACACATAAACAACTCATCCAGTATGTTACAAACAAAGCCAGCAGACCATCTAAAGCTCAACAGATCTTACATGCCTCAGTCAAAATCTTCTCATGATTCCACAAAAAGAAAGAAACTATCCAAACATTTTGGTGGTAAGTTCGTGGTTTGGGGCTACTTCCTGCTTCAAAACCAGGACTACTTGCCATAATTGATGGACCCACGAATTCTGCTCTCTAGCAGAAAATCTTTGAGGAGAATGTCTGGTCATCCATTTGTGACCTAAATGTATGTGCAACTCTCGATTTATGCAGCAGGCAATGGTCAAAAGCTTACCAACAAGCCCACCTCTAACCGCCTAAGAAAAAACAGCCATCTGGAGTGGCCTAGTTAAACTTAAATCTGACTGAGATGTTGTGGCATGACCTTGAGGCCTTTAAGAACTTAAGACATGCATATGGAAAGAATGGGTTACAATTCCTGCTCAGTGATGTAAAATACTTTTTGCCAGTTACTGTAAATGCTTGTAGTTGTTGCCACCAATGATGCTACAAACAGTTATTTGGTTCAGAGGGAATTACTTTTTCCACATTGTGCCAGGTTGTTTTTGGTTGCTTTCTCCCCTGAATAAACATATTCATGAGTTGAAAACTTCCTTTTTGTATTTACTTAGATTATCTTAGCAGTTGGTGGTTATAGCTGAGAAGTTTCTCTTCCAGTTAATTACTTACTAAGACACTATACTAATTGCGATTTGCCATTGTTTCAGAAACCCACCACTGGTGCCTTACTTGATCACACCAATAGGAACAAAGCCATGTGGTAGTCGTCCTATATAATCTTTCTGAAATCTTGAAACCTTAGCATCAGCATGTTTTTAACTTGCTTTCAGAGTGCACATAACGAAATATAAAAAGCTGCATTTAGAGTTCCTGTGTGTTTGCTTCATGCACTTCATGTTGGACCCTTGATTGTCAATATATGAAGGCAGCCAGTAACATAGACATTCTGGTATTCATCTCCAAAACCTTGGTACCATGCATCAGATTGATAAAATCTGCCAAAAGTCAGAAAAGCATTTTGTCTAAAACTGAAAGTTGCTGATAAATGTAGTGCTTCCATAGCCGTGTTACTTACAGACAGGGAACACAGACCTTAAGTCTGTGCCAGGTGTCTGCAACGTTGAGCTAAAATCGGTCACCAGTCATATTATACAATCAATTACACCCTTGGCATATCATTCATGGCAAGACTGCATCATGGATTTTTGTTTAATTTTAAAATAATGTCAAGTGGGACTTTTATTAGCCCTAAGATTGGACACCTGGTCAGTCTCACACAATCTCTCACACATAAACCTATCAAAATATGGGACTTTTAGCACATATTTATACCTTCAAAGGAAACCCCTTATACACCACTAATATGTACAAATAATAAAAAAAAGGTTTTAAAAATAAAACCTGTGATTTGTGAGAAGGTCGGTCATTAATATGTTTTAGCATTAATGTTGATAAACACTGAGTTTTTTTCCCAAATCTAAAAATACATTACTCATTACATCTCACCAAGCCAAAGTGAAGCAATTATTTTATCAGTTCAAATTCCACAAGCATCTGTGATTGCATGACAAAGAGCCCAGCATTCCTGCTAGGGAATGCACCGAGGAATAATCACACACACACACACACACACACACACACACACACACACACACACACACAAACACGCACACACACACACACACACACACACACACACACACACACACACACACACACACACACACACACACACACAAACACACACACACACACACACACATACCCACAGACACACACACACACACACACACACACACACACACATCTGTGTTTTACTATCTTTATGATGACTTTTCGGTTACTTCCATTGACTTCCATTCATTTTCCTTGATTTTTAGTGCCTAACCCTGACCCTGACCCTAACACTAACCCTAACCCTAACCCTAACAATAACTAAATTCATACCCTAGTCCTAAACGTAACCCCTGTCCCAAGAACATAATTTGAAAAAGTGAGGACCAGGAAAATGTCCTCACTTTGCGATAAAAATACGAAAAATGGTTCTCACTCAGCAACAAGTACAAGAACACACACACACACACACACACACACACGCACTCAGAAGGAAAGTGAGATTAGCTGTCTGTGCACAGGACCTTGACTGGCTATTTCTGGGGGGTCTGAGTGTTTAGATGTTCTGTGTGTATGGCTGTAAGGGTGCATAGGTGCTCAATTAATTCCCTAACCAAGAGGTCATTGTTGAGCCAAGGATTTGCTGTTTATATAACTGGGATCTGAAGAGATGTAGAGAAGAAGAAAAAACAAACCTTAGTTTTTTCTATAGCTGTGGATCACTGTGAAATAATGAGGCAAACAAGCCAAAATATATGTACTAATGTTGCAAAGTTAGCCATGTAATTCACCACTATTTAAAACAATATAAAGATAGAAGTTATTAGAAAAACACAGTGCACATTCTGTGCTTCAGAGGTAGTTTGACCTAAGACATCAAATAACTACATTTTGATAAGAAAGTCCCAATTAAGCAAATAGGTTTTCTTATGGCTTTTCACCCTATGAAAAGGGTATTGGCTGTTATAATAAAGGGAGAATTAGGTAGATGTGGAGCCATCCAGTTGCAATCCTGGAGAACCAGGTTATCATGTTCTGTGAGGTAGGAGTTGGACCAAAATGGAAACAGGATCGTGGAAGCAGCATGATGAAAACAAAATTTAAGGATAAAAAGATAAAAACTCACAACACAGCACGAAGGGAACAGGTCGTGAAGCACATGCAGAAAAACATGAAAAACAGGGTAACAGCTGGTTCCAACACAGAACAATGACAATCACAGAGCTTAACTACTGAGGCAGGGTTGGAAGAAAGACAAGCATGTTTAACTTCTTTCAGACCCATCAGGATCTCCATTCGCTTCCCAACTAAAGCCACCGGCACTGAATCCTTAAGCTACCCTGATTTGCTCCTTATATGCTTTCACCATATCTTTTCACTGTGCAGTCTAACTCTGCCTTTCCACCTTCATCTACCCTGTCTATCTATTCCTGAACTTTGAAAACCCGTCCCGCTTTCACCCAAAGCCTTGTACAACACCCAATAAATTACCTTAGCATTCTTTATCTGGTGTCTGCACTTATTTCTGCATGTGGGTCAAGTAATTTCCTCCGGTCAAGGCACAAACAATAAGCTAAGAGGGCAAAGTTTGGGAGAAAAGAGAAAATAAAACCAAGTTTCAGAACTAACTCTTCTATCATCAGCTTTCCACACCGCTACGACACAACAAGAGAAAAGTGTTACCTCGAGGCCCCAGGTCTCAGTCCAGCTTACAACAGCTGTTGCTCTGGCTGGGAAAGTGGTGCCTGCAAACCTATTTCATTTGGGGGTCCACCTGGGGTCATAAAAATATCAGGACAGTACAACAAAATTAAAACCAATGGCTGGCGGAACTACAAAAAACCTCCCATAAATCATTTATCTTTTGTTTTAGTTTTTACATTTTTACCTTTCAGATTGACTAGAAATTAGTATTGCACAGTTTCACAGCCTACAAGTATTTTCAATCATTTTATTATTTAAAATGACAGACTTTTTGTCTTTTTACCAAATAAAAAATATTACAAAATTATTCAAAATGTATACACACATTTATAATCTTTATGTAAATTATTAAATAAACTTTGGGTAACAGTGAAAAATTTCTAGCATGCTTTTAAAGTGTATTGTAATGTATATGTTGCAGACTTAAAAGTACTGATAGATGAACAAAAGTGCTCACTGACATGTGGACAACTCAGCTTCAGTCATTAAACTAACAACTGGTTGGAAGGTCCCTCGAACGGGAAGTCTGTCAGTTCTGCACAAGTTTATTGGACATCTTGGTAGTTCCTCACTGCTGATGGGACACAAAACCTAAAAACAGTTCTTGGAAAATGTCTGATGTGACATTGAGCACATTTCCAAGGCACAAAGGGAACATTGGAGTCTTGCACAGCTTCACACAATAACAGGCAAATGTAGCAAAGCATGCGATGCAGACAAAAACCTATATTGCTACTGAATCTGACAATGTTATAAGTCCTGGGACTGACTTGGTTGGTCAAAGTCTCTTCTTAGCTTTTGGGAGAGTAAACATCACAATAGTCTGATCAGCCAGTCAGACTACAAAATCATGTGGGGGTTATGACAAGGAAAGGCCGGACATTCTTCATAATCCACTAGAGACAAAAATCACAACAGATTATCGCTGTAGATAAAGTACATTGTAATGATTAGACCTGTTATATTGAATGAAAATCAATGTTTAAAATTTCATAATTTATTAAATTATTTTATATTCAGAGCTCCAACTATCAGATCTATCAGGAAATGCAAACTAACACATAAAACATAGGAATCCAGGGATGTAACAAAAACCTAAACACCAGAATGAATCTAAGCCTAAATAAACTGAAATAAAGCAAGTGAAAAACCTAGCAGAGCAGAGAAAGTAAACAACACACTCTCAAAACCCCAAACACAGGCAGATTATGACACTTCAACACTTCTACTGTCCTTTCTCTGTTTTTACTTGACCCTCAGTAAGATGTGGAAAACGAATAGGATTTTATTACTCTTATACACCATTTATTTGTCATAAAACAGATGGTTGCTCATTTTATTCTTCCCAAGAGCTGTTCTCATCATGTCATTTGGACGCACCCTATACAAAAAACCTACAGAGCAGATACACTGTCATTTCTAACAGAAGATTATCACACTACAGGGATTGGAGAAATGGAACAGAACATTTCCCAATTAGATTTTCTTTGTTGGTTTTCCATGGTGTGTCATGTGCCAGGTTGGAGAATTTCCTTGAATACTAGGAAATTAACAACAGGTGAGATCATGATGTCCATGTAGGTACTCAATCTAATACAGAACGTACTGTACATGAACTTTTATTGTGTAGGACATTAGACAGTTACAGTAAAGGTATAAAAAGATACATAGATTAAAATATTGAACACCGAGGTATGACAATTGTTTAGTTTTCACATACATTTCTTTTAAAAAAAATTAAATGTTGTAGCTGTGCCAAAACATGTTAATGACAATAAACTAAATTACCCAAGAAAAAGAGGTAAAAAAGCATTTTTTCATGCCTTTGCATAATAAGGTAATGAATATGAGATTAGAGATATAGTGAAAAAAGAAAGAAAGTAAGTGTTCTGAAGTGCACAAAGACATGATACAGATACAAAACTCCAAACATGCAGCCATTAGTTAGGTCATTGACCTGTTTCCTTTGGCCCAAGCTAATTAATGTTGTCAACCAGCTAACAAAAGGAGGCTTATCTCACCCATAACAGGCTTTCCTTTTAATTAATTGTTGTATGTGTGGGAGTATAACTGGAGAGGGTTGATTTTTAAATATAATTTCATGCCTAATAAACCTCTTTCCGTTTGTCAAATACAGAACATTTGAAAATTATGCATTTTGTCAGTTTATTGACATGCTTTGGAGCCTTGTTTGATTGCCAAACAAACTATTATAGGTTTGAAATTACATTTGGGTTATATGATTGATGTGTAAGGACCAGTGTATGTTTGTACAGTTCTATCGTTAACAGGCCTTAAGCAATGGTATTTCACTTAAACTTATATGTACCTTACTGTAAAAACTGCAACATTCAAAAATAATGCACAGCTTTTTTTTCAAAATAAATAATAAAAAATCCAACTACTTTTATATTACTTGTTTTAAAAATAAATCAAAGCACTATACAAACTTTAAAAATTTGTTAATCCTTCAGTTTCCCCTACAGGTGTTATCCCCAAATTTCTTTTTAAAAAGATTTATCCCCCACAATAATGACCTTATCTGTATTTAACTCTAAATCTGATAAGAAGTCTGACAGCTGATCTAAAATTTGAGAATAAGGGCCCTACAAAACAACAAAGAGAAGTGGTTTTAGTGCTTTGTAATTTGGATTAGGAAAACTAAGGATTAAGGATTGTTAGACACAATCCTACCCAAATTATTTAAGGAAGTGTTCTCTTTGATTACCAGCCCCATTTAGGATATGATTAGTCTATCCTTAGTAAATGGATATGTTAACATGCATTTAAGGTAGCTGTAATTAAACCTTCACTGAAGAAACATTTGCTCGTTCAAGATGTGTCACTAAATTGCAAACCTATATCCAATTGTCTGTTCTTATCTAAACTTGAGAAAATAGTTGCTAATCAAGTGTGTGAGCATTTACATAGTAATGATCTGTTTGAAGAGTCCAGTCAGGTTTCAGAACTCATCATACCACTGAAACAGCACTGGTGAAAGTCACCAATGATATTCGCCTGGCCTCAGAAAATAGACTTATGTCTGTACTTGTTCTGTTAGATCTCAGTGCTGCATTTGATAATCACAATATTCTCTTAGAAAGGCTGGAATATGCTGTAGGGATCAGGGGAACAGCACAAGGCTGGATAAAATCGTATTTGTCTGACAGATTCCGGTTTGTTCATGTAAATGATAAATCATCTTTAAACTCCAGGGATAATCATGGAGTGCCACTGGGTTCAGTGCTTGGGCCAGACTACATATATACTTCCAATAGGTAAAATGATCAGAACGCATGGGATAAATTTTCACTGTTACGCTGATGATACTCAGCTTTACTTATCCATAAATCCTGATGAGCCCAACCAGTTAGATAGACTACAAGCATGTCTGGAAGACATAAAAACTTGGATGACTTAAAATGTTCTGCTTCTAAATTCAGACAAGACAGAAGTTGTCGTCTTTGGACCAGAATCTTTGAAAAAGAAACTGCTTAGTCAATCAATTAATTAGGATGGCATTAAATTTACCTCTGGTAATAAAGTAAAAAACCTTGGTGTTATTTTTGACCAGGACATGTCATTTAAATCCCATATTAAACAGGTTTCTAGGATTTCCTTCTTTTACCTCCGGAACATTGCCAAAATTAGAAATATCCTATCCAGGAGTGATGCTGAAAAACTACTTCATGCATTTGTTACTTCAAGGCTGGACTATTGTAATTCTTTACTATCAGGAAGTCCACAAAATGCAGTTAAAATTCTTCAGCTGATCCAAGATGCTGCAGCAAGAGTTCTGAAAAAAATTAAAAAGAGATCACATTTCTCCTATTTTAGCTTCCCTTCATTGGCTCCCTGTTAAATCCAGAATAGAATTTAAAATTCTCCTCACATATAAAGCTCCATCATACATCAGAGATCTGATTGTTCAATATATTCCGAACAGAGCACTTCGTTCTCAGACTGCAGGTTTACTGGTGGTTCCTTGAATCTCTAGAAGTAGAATGGGAGGCAGATCCTTTAGTTATCAGGCTCCTCTCCTGTGGAACCAGCTCCCAGTTTTAGTCCATGAGGCCCTGTCTACTTTTAAGGCTAGGCTTGTGGATGCAGTGGGACAGGCATCGCTGGCTTCTGTGGTTGAATCGGGCTTCTCGACCTCAATTAGTGTGGGATGGCTTGTCTGCTGAGTGGTTGTAAGTTGGCTGGTAGGTGGTGTGTGCTCGGGGTTGATGGTTTTTTACCTTATCCCTAAAGATATATGGTAGGATGTGGCAGATCCTTTAGTTATCAGGCTCCTCTCCTGTGGAACCAGCTCCTAGGTTTAGTCCGTGAGGCAGATACCTTGTCTACTTTTAAGGCTAGGCTTAAAACTTTTCTTTTTGATAAAGCTTATAGTTAGAGTGGCTTAGGTTATCCTGAGCTATCTCTGTAGTTATGCTGCTATAGGCGTAGACTGCTGGAGGACATAATGACCACTTTCACTCTCTCTTTGCTACATTCTCATACTACTCTCCAATTTTGCATTATTTGCTGTTATTTCAGCTTTTAACTTTATGTTCTATATGTTTTTTTTTTTTACTTTCTAGAAGCTACATCTGGGCTTGCTCTGTGTTTAGCTGTGGCACTTTCCTGGAGGGGGGCATTGGCCAAGTTGCTGCTTAATGCTCAGCTTATACAGATGAAACACTTGGCCCTGTCTTTCAGTGTTTAACCCTGTCTTTCCTAGACATTGCTACTGGCTGAGCTTCTACTGTGACTAACTGTATGTGCTCTCTTATACTCTAGACTTGGAAACTTGCTCAGATTTCATCTGCTTAGCTTTTCTTCTCTTCTAGATGAAGCGACTAAAGGATCTACAACAATTAATATTTAACCTTTCTCTCCTATAGAAAGTACTACTGGATCAGTTATTCTGTGTTCTTTTTGTGTCTCTGCTCTGTTCTCTCAAACCCCCAGTCGGTCGTGGCAGGTGGCCATTCACACTGAGCCTGGTTCTGCTGGAGGTTTCTTCCTGTTAAAGGGGAGTTTTCTCTCCACTGTCGCTACATCCATGCTCAGTATGAGGGATTGCTGCAAAGTCAACGCAAGCCACCGTCCACTGTCACTAGATCCTCATCCATGCGGAGTGAATGCTGCAAGTCACTGACTCGATGCAATCTGCTGGGTTTCCTTAGACTGAAAAACTGTTTAGTCATTTTGAATAATAAACTGAATCTGACTTCACTGTTTGATAATTAGGATTAAATGGAATGTATGTGCCCAACTTGAAATCTACATGATTTGATTGAATTGACTTTGTTAAGTGCCTTGAGACGACATGTGTTGTGAATTGGCGCTGTATAAATCAAACTGAATTCAATTCAATTGAACATACAAGTTGAAGGTTTAGATGAAGCTAATATAGAGGAAGCTCCATTGGATCAAAGCAGTTTACAGATAAGATTCTACAGTTACCTCTAATGCTGTCTCACTTACTGAGGAGGGAGTAATCAAGGACTATGCCAATGATTTTATTTTTAATTGAATCAATTTTACTGTCAGAGTCTGGACTGTGTTTTAGGCTGCTACTAACCATCTTCAGCCACTAAGTGCCGCCAGAGACCGTTACAAGAGGGGGACAGGTGCGGCTTGTTGGAGTGATCACCTTCAAGAGTATAAAGAGGATGGATTGCCTGTATTTCATCAACTGAGTGTTTTGCCCTATGCGGTATTGCAACCTGGCCCAGATTAAGTATTGTTGTTACAAGTTTACTTGTTTGAAGATTCTAACTTCTGTTTTGTTTAGGAACCTGAACCCATCTCTATCTCCTGTCAAAGAGAAACCTGAACCTACCTGAACTGAGGAAAGCAAACTGGACTACTCACCAGCTGATAATCTGCCCCAAGCCCTGCCTTGCCGAGCCTGTTCACCCTCCGACGGTCCTCCACCCTCCAGCCTCAGAAGTTCCTGCCGGTCTCCTGCGCAGCCTTTCCAGCGGTCTGGACTCAGCACCATCTCCTTGGTGGATCAGAACCCAGCTAGGTCCGTAAACCTGTCAGTTCTAATTAAATCATTTGTCGTGCACCCAGATCATCACCCACTCTGTTGTTGCAGCCTCCTGTTCCTGGCAGCAGCAGGCGTTCCTCCACAAAACTGCTTCTTAAAATAAATTTCCTAAACGGTCCTCTGTTCTCTGGGTGTTTCTGCTGTATGTGGGTCAAGTCGGCCACTAACATTATGACAGAACACTCAGGCCAGCCGGACCCAACCGAGGCACCCCAGAGACCAGTGTCCGAACACAGTCATCAAATTCACTCCCACGGTGCGACCCTCCATAATGTCCTTGAGCAGCAGCGGCAGACAAACCAGCAGCTCGAGCAGATGACAACACTGTTCCAGCAGGCGCTGAGTTCCAGGCCCGCTCAGCCTTTGGGGGGGCGCTACGGGGCCTCTCACCACACAGCCTCTTCCGGGTTTTCGCGACGTCAGTTCTCCGAGTTCCGCGAAGGTTTCGGGAGAGATCGGAAGTTCTCAGGGCTTTCTGTGCACTTTAGTGTTTAATCGATTACCTCAGAGTTTCCCTCATGATGGCAAGATTTCTTATATCTTAGGACTATTAACTCTCAAGGCACTTCATTGGGCAGAAGCGAAGTTTACGAACTGTAACGAGTTCGGATGTACTTACGAGGACTTTATTAAGGAGTTCAAACCTACTTCCAATCTTGACATGGATCCGTCCAGCGTGGCTCGTCGCCTCCAGGCATTAAAACAACGCAATCGCCCGCTAACGGATTTCACTATTGAATTTCGCACTTTAGCTGTGGCGTCGGGTTGGAACGCCAGCACCATGAAATCTGCCTTTTTTTAGTGTCTTGATGAGGTCACTAAAGACAAACTGGATTTGTTAGACAAGCCTGAGGATCTTAATGAATATATAACTCTGGCTACCCGGCTGGACATCTGGATGAGGGAGCGTAGGCGGAGTCGTGCTGGGCGAGTGGCGCCTAGAGCACTGTCGGTTTCCGCATTGCCTGCGCCTTCCGTCCCTGTGTCCAGTCCAGTTGAGCCAGAGCCCATGCAGCTAGGCAGGGTGCGGCTTTTATCTGATGAGAGGCAGTGCCGCAGGGACTAACATATGTTTTTACTGCGGCGAGCTAGATCACTTCATCTCTAACTGCCCGTCTTGGCTTAAAGGGGAGGTCCGCTGGCTTTGAAGGGGGCGACCAACGGACCCAGGTTCCAGCCATAGAGCCCCATTATATGCCTTGCCTGCCACAGTCTTTGCTAACCATAATTCCTTTGGGTTATCTGCTCTCATCGATACTTGGTG
Source organism: Girardinichthys multiradiatus (assembly GCF_021462225.1). Lineage (NCBI taxonomy): Eukaryota > Metazoa > Chordata > Actinopteri > Cyprinodontiformes > Goodeidae > Girardinichthys > Girardinichthys multiradiatus. The sequence goes on from NC_061798.1 coordinate 1,682,225, forward strand.
CGAGCTCAGTCTGATTGACCAAGCCCTGGTGGAACAGAGACACATTAAGACGGAGCTGCTTGCCATCCCTCATCAGGTTTTGGCGCTGGATGGCCAGTCGCTCCAGCTAATTACTCATAAAACCGTGCCCTTCGAGCTGGTGCTCTCAGGGAACCACCGGGAGCAAATTTCTTTTTTTGTTTTTCCTATGTCAGAGAATGCCCTTGTGTTGGGATTCCCGTGGTTGCAGGCCCACAACGCCCATCTAAATTGGACCGAATTAAGGGTGGAGCCCTGGTCCCCGCAATGTTTGTCTACCTGCTTGCAGTCTGCTGTCTCTCCACCTAAGATTCCTGCCGAGGAGGTGGGGCAAGTCAAGCCCCCCGATCTTCACCTGGTTTCCTCCCAAGTATCACGACTTAGAGCCAGTATTTAGTAAGTTTCGAGCTCCGTCCTTTCCGGCCCACCGCCCGTACCACTGTGCCATAGATCTGCTGCCTGGGCTCCATTGCCATCCAGCCATCTGTATAAGATCTCTGGTCCTGAAAGGATGGTAATGGAGCAGTACATAGCGGACCTGTTGGCCGCCGGAATAATTCGCCCCTCGTCATCGCCCCTCGAAGCTGGGTTCTTCTTCGTTGGTAAGAAGGACAGCTCTTTGTGACCATGCCTTTATTATCGGGGGTTAAATGCAATAACTGTCAAGAGCAAATATTCACTTCCACTCCTCTCCTCGCGTTTGAACCGGTTCACGGGGCCACCGTGTTTCTCAAATTAGACCTCCGAAACGCGTGCCATCTAGTTCGGATCCGCCAGGGAGATGAATGGAAGACATCCTTCAAGATGCCACAAGGTCATTATGAGTACCTAGTTATGCCGTTTGGGTTATGTAACGCCCCGGCAGTCTTTCAGGGTCTAGTCAACGACGTTTTAAGAGATTACCTGAACCAGTTTGTTTTTGTCTATCTGGACGACATTTTGACTTACTCTAGAACAATGTCGGAGCATAAACGGCACGTCCGCCTGGTGCCTCAGTGGCTCCTGGAGAACCAACTCTATGTGAAGGCGGAGAAATGCGAGTTCCAACAGGCATCTATCAGTTTTCTCGGCTTCATCCTTGAGGGTGGACAGGTTCGTGCTGACCCTGAGAAGGTCAGGGCTGTGATGGATTGGCCCACCCCAGAGACATGGAAACAGCTACAGCGGTTCCTAGGTTTCACGAACGTCTATCAGAAGTTCATCCACAGTTACAGCCAGACTGCGGGGCCCCTAACTGCATTGACATCGACCAAGTCATCGTTCGCCTGGAGCCTGGAGCCTGGAGGCTGAAGCCACCTTCACTACCCTGAAGGAGACGTTTTCTCAAGTGCCGGTACTCATTCACCTTGATCCTAGTCGACAGTTCATCCTGGAGGTGGACGTTTCTGACTCTGGAGAGGGGGCGGTCTTGTCGCAGCGCCAAGACCTGGACGGGAAGTTTCATCCTTGTGCTTCTATTCTCGGCGTGTGTCCCTGGCCGAGAGAAATTACAACGTTGGTGACCGAGAACTCCTTGCCATCAAGCTGGCCTTGGAAGAGTGGCGGCACTGGCTGGAGGGCGCTGAACATCCCGTGCTGGTATGGACAGATCATAAGAATTTATCATCCCGTCTGTCATCCTCTCCGACCGAGAGCCCCAATTCACCGCCCGGATGTGGCGAGAGTTCTGCTCAGCACTTGGAACCAAGGTTTCCCTAACCTCGAGGTACCATCCGCAGTCCAACAGCCAGGACGAGAAAGTGAACCAGGAACTGGAGTCGGCCCTGAGGCGTGTTACATCAGCAAACCCATCTGAATGGAGTATCCACTTATCGTGGGTCGAGTACTCTCACAACACGCATGTGTTCTCCAACAGGCCTTTCACCCTTCCGGATAACCCTCGTTTACCAGCTGCCCCTGTTCCCGTTGGACGAAAAGGGAGGCAGGGACCACTTCTGTACAGAGCCACATCCGGCGGTGTCGCCGGATCTGGAACCAGACCTTCAGAGCCCTCTGCAAATTACCTTTAAAGTAATCAAACATATCATTTAATTTATTGTTTTTATTTTTGTGTAATTGGTGTTCTAAAAATGACTTGAAGTCAGCTCAGTATTTCTTTATATTTAGACAAAGTAATTTACATTTTATTTTGAAAGGCTCTCGACGAGACCTCTAGACTTCTGGTTTTTCGGTGATCACAGTAAAATTATTCAAAAGTTAATTTAAAGGACTAGCACCTGGCTATAAAGGGCACAAGATTTGTTTAATTATTTTTCATGTTATATTGTTATATTGGTCTCTGGTTTGAGTTTGATGATTGTTTCATGTATGCAACGTGTGTTAGCGGTAGCAAGTTTTAGCATCGTGTCGGTTTATTTATAGCTAAGCTAACTCGTTTGTTTTATTAATAGTTCAGAATTATTTGTGGATTTATTTACGATCTGCAAAGTTTAAACAGTTGTTCATTGGACTAAAAGAAAAGTTAACTGTATTTTTTATTTTTATTTTCTTATAGCTCTTACGGTGAGTTCATATGGTGCCTTCAATGGTCGTTCTAAATAAAAGGATATGAACCATCAGTTAAAGAGTCAGACCATCAATTAGCCGGGATGCTATACCCTCCAAAGAACCTCCACGCAGAACAAGAAGTACTCGGACAAACGTGTGCCGGCTCCAGAGTACCGCCCGGGTCAGAAGGTGTGGCTGGCTGCTCGGGACATCCCCCTCAAGTCCCTATCCAGAAAGTTATCTCCCAGATTTATTAGTCCTTACCCCATAGAGTCTCTGGTTAGCCCCACGTCTGTCTGTCTCCGTCATGAATTGCCAGCTAGTTTCCGTATTCACACAGTTTTCTACGTTTCCCAGCTAAAACCTGTCCGTGCCAGCACGCTCTGCCCTACGCCTGAGCACCCTCCTCCTGCCCGGGACTTCCAGGGCCACCCAGTCTACACGGTCCACCGGAGTGGCCGCCCATCTGCATGGTCAGGGCTGGCAGTATCTGGTCGACTGGGCTGGCTACAGTCTGGAGGATCATTCCTGGGTTCCGAAGTCCTTCATCCTGGATCCCTCACTTCTCTGGGACCTCCTGTCCTCTCGGGCCGGGTCTTCCGGGCCGCCAGGAGGTGGCCGTTGAGGAGGAGGTGGTGTCAGAGTCTCGACTGTGTTTTAGGCTGCTACTAACCATCTTCAGCCACTAAGTGCCGCCAGAGACCGTTACAAGAGGGGGACAGGTGTGGCTTGTTGGAGTGATCACCTTCAGGAGTATAAAGAGGATGGATTGCCAGTATTTCATCAACGGAGTGTTTTGCCCTATGCGGTATTGCAACCTGGCCCAGATTAAGTATTGTTGTTACAAGCTTACTTGTTTGAAGATTCTATCGTCTGTCTTGTTTAGGAACCTGAACCTGTCTCGCTCCTGTCAAAGAGAAACCTGAACCTACCTGAACTGAGGAAAGCAAACTGGACTACTTACCAGCTGACAATCTGCCCTGAGCTCTGCCTTGACGAGCCTGTCCACCCTCCGACGGTCCTCCACCCTCCAGCCTCAGAGGTTCCTGGCGGTCTCCTGCGCAGCCTTTCCAATGGTCTGGACTCAGCACCATCTCCTTGGTGGATCAGAACCCAGCTAGGTCTGTAAACCTGTCAGTTCTAATTAAATCATTTGTCGTGCAGCAAGATCCTCACCCACTCTGTTGTTGCAGCCTCCTGTTCCTGGCAGCAGTGGGCGTTCCTCTACACAACTGCTTCTTAAAATAAATTTCGTAAACGGTACTCTGTTCTCTGGGTGTTTCTGTTGTATGTGGGTCAAGTCGGCCACTAACATTATGACATTTACCCCTCCTCGAACCGCCACCTTAAAGTGGTGGAGGGGTTTGAGTGCTCGAGTGACCTTAGAGGCTATGTTGTCTGGGGTTTAAATACCCCTGGTAGGGTCTCCTGCGACAAAAAGGCTCTGGGTGATGGGTCAGACAGAGAGCACTTCAAGACGCCTACATGAGGACTAGTAAATCGAGGCACGTGACGTCACCCATTATGGCGGAGCCGGGGCTCCACCCTAAAGCGAGGACTGGGGTTGGGACACGTCAGAGGGCGCCTGGTGGCCGGGTTGCTCCTCACGGGACCTGGCCGGGCCAAGCTCAAACGAGAGATGAAAGGCTATCCCACAGTGGGCCCACATCCTGCAGGGGGAACCACGAGGGACCAGATCTGCGGATGCTTAGACTGGCTCTAGGGACATGGAATGTCACCTCACTGGAGGGGAAGGAGCCAGAGCTTGTGCGGGAGATCGAGAGATATCAACTAGAAATAGTTGGGCTCGCCTCCATGTACAGCATGGGCTCTGGAACCTAGCTCCTTGAGGGAGGCTGAACACTCTTCTGGGGTGGCCCACGGGGAGGGGTGGGTTTGCCTGTTGCCCCCCAGCTCGGCCATCTCATGTTGGGTTTTACCCCAGTGGATGAGAGGGTCGCATCCCTGTGCCTTTGGATTGGGGACAGGTCTCTGACTGTCGTTCCGGCCTATGGGTCGGCTTTCTTGGTGTCCCTGTTGGGGGTGCTGCATAGTGCCCCTCCTGGGGACTCCGTTATTCTGCTGGGGGACACACGTGGGAAACGACAGTGACACCTGGAGAGGCATGATTGGGAGGAATGGCCTCCCCAATCTGAATCCGAGTGGTGTTTTATTATTGGACTTCTGTGCTAGTCAAGGATTGTCCATAATGAACACCATGTTCAAGCATAAGGGTGCATCAGTGCACTTGGCACCAGGACACCCTAGGCAGGAGATCGATGATGGACCTTGTTGTTGTGTCTTCAGACCTTCTTGGACATGTCTTGAAGAAAGGGGCTGAGCTGTCCACGGATCACCACCTGGTGGTGAGTTGGATCTGCTGGAGGAGGAGAAAGCCAGACAGACTTAGCAGGCCCAGGCATATAATGAGGGTCTGCTGGGAACGTCTGGTAGAGCCCTTGGCCAGGAAAGGATTCTCTCAAAGCCCCAGTCGGTCGTGGCAGATGGCCGCTCACACTGAGCATGGTTCTGCTGGAGGTTTCTTCCTGTTAAAAGGGAGTTTTTCCTCTCCACTGTCGCTACATGCATGCTCAGTATGAGGGATTGCTGCAAAGTCAACGCCAGTGACTGTCCACTGTCTCTTCATGCTCATCCGGGAGGAGGGAATGCTGCAAGTCACTGACTGGATGCAATCTGCTGGGTTTCCTTAGATAGAAAAACTTTTTATCCAATTTGAATAAAAAGCTATCTCCGACTGCACTATTCAATTGTTAGGATTAATTGGAATGTATGTACCTGACTGTTGTGAAGTGCCTTGAGACAACATATGTTGTGAATTGGCGCTATATAAATAAAACTGAATTGAATTGAACTCCTACCTCCAGGAGAGCTTTGACCAGATTCCAGGGGAGGTTGGAGACACAGAGTCCAAGTGGACCATGTTCTCCTATTGTCAATGCTGCCGCCTGTAGCTGTGGCTGTAAGGTCTGGGGTGCCTGTCACAATGGCAATCCTTGAATTCGGTGGTGGACACGAGCAGTAAGGGATGCTGTCAGGCTGAAGAAGGAGTACTATCAGCTGTGGTTGGCTTGTGGGACTCCTGAGGCGGCTGACGGGTACCGTGAGGCCAAGCATGTCGCGGCCCAAGCTGTGGCAGTGGCAAAAACCTGGGCCTGGGAGGTGTTCGGTGAGGCCATGGAGAAGGACTACCGGTTGGCCTCGAAGCAATTCTGGCAAACTATCTGGTGCCTCAGGAGGGGGAAGCAGTGCTTCGCCAACACCGTTTACCGTGGGGGTGGGGAGCTGCTGACCTCAACTGGGGACATTATCGGGTGGTGGAATGACTACTTTGAGGATCTCCTCAATCCTGCCATCACCCCTTGCCTTATGGAAGCAAAGACTGGGGTCTCGTGGTTGGACTCTTTCATCACCCATGCTCAAGTCACAGAGGTAGTTAAAAAGCTCCACGGCGGCAGGGCTTCAGGGGTGGATGAGATCGGCCCTGAGCACCTTATGTACTAGATGTTGTGGGGCTGTCCTCTTTGACACACCTCTTCAACAATGCATGGCGGTCGGGGACAGTGCCTCTGGACTGGCAAACTGGGGTGGTGGTATCCCTTCACGAGAAGGGTGACCGGAGGCCTATGCCAGGGTATTGAAAAGGAGAGTCCATCCGATAGTCGAACCTCGGCTTCAGGAGGAGCAGTGTGGTTTTCGCCCCGGCCGTGGAACACTGGACCAACTCTACACCCTCTATAGGGTACTAGAGGGTTCAGGGAAGTTTGCCCAACCAGTCCACATGTGTTTTGTGGACCCGGAGAAGGCATTTGTTTTTGTCCACTGTTGCTACGTCCTCATCCAGGAGGAGTGAATGCTACAAGTCACTGACTCGATGCAATCTCCTGGGTTTCCCAAGATAAAATTTGTTTTTAAGCAATTTGAATAAATAACTGAATGTGATTGCACTGTTCAATTAATAGGAATTAGTTAATTGGAATGTAAGTACCTGACTTAAAATCTGTATGATTAGATTGAATTGACTTTGTGAAGTGCCTTGAAACGACGTGTGTTGTGAATTGGCGCTATGTAAATAAAATTGAATTGAATTGAATTGAAAAATTACACACTGAAGCAACACTTCAAGTGGCGTAACTGGGTGTCATTACAGCCAGCATGAACGACAATCTTACTGTATTAACGCTTTTCCTTAGCCAGCAGTTTCAGGTAGCATTTGATTTTGTGCATTCTGGCCCCTGGCAAACATTTGACTATGGTCGCTGGTGTCTCTAGTGCCACGGCTTTGACTATAGAGTTGCCAATTACCAGAGTCGGCTTCTCCGCAGGTGTGTCGCTGAGTGGGGAAAATCTGTTAGAAACATGGAAGGGTTGGTGATGACCCATGGGCTGACATCTAGGCCTATGCTCGCTACATAACGTCACCCAGCCGGCTTGAGGTCCCAGCTGCCTGGGCTGAAATACATGGAGCTTCTCTCGGTGGCTCCATGATGGCTTAGAGGCCTCGGCTATCTGCTGGTTTTTCAACAGCGCAGAAAAACCAGCAGGATGTTGGCCTCCATTTCCGACTTCCTCACCTCCAAAGCTACACAAATGCTACATTTATTACAAGTACCAATATCACTAAAAGAGGCAGAGGAGTTACTAAACATCTGACACAGCGAGCAGGAGAAAGAAGGAGACTCAAAGAGAGATGGAGAAACAACAGAGCAGCCAGCCATGGTGGAGCTAAAGCCAACTTTAAGCTAGCCCTTACCACTGCAAGAAAAGCCGTGTGAAATACGGAGGGTCCCCAAACGTAAAGTGCAGCAACAGAAAATGTTTTAATGTGCCTCTTTGTGGTAATAAGTCAGAGATATCTCAGTAAAGAGAAATCACATCAAATCAGGAGAGCCTTCACACACCAAACAATCCAGCGAGTAAAACAGTGAAAACAGGACGTTTTCCCCTTACAACTAGTACAGTCTTAGATTCTAAAGCCTTTTGTTGACTCCTATCGACATCTCGTCTTTGTGGCTAAATGTACAATCTTATTCTGTCAAATTAAGTGGTGAAGTATCTAAAACCCGATTATGCCAGAAGCATTGTAATGGACATAAGTGTGTGCTCATGCAACTTGTGGGAGTCATTGTGTATAATTTTGATCCTTATTGGATTGTGGAAAAGCCACAATAGAATGTCAGTCAGTCAGTCAGTCATTTTCTACCGCTTATTCCATAGTGGGTCACGGGAGAGCTGGTGCCTATCTCCAGCAATCTATGGGCGAGAGGCAGAATACACCCTGGACAGGTCGCCAGTCCATCGCAGGGCAACACACAAACAACCATGCACACACTCATTCATACACCTAAGGGCAATTTAGAGTGACCAATTAACCTAACAGGCATGTCTTTGGACAATAGAATGTATGTTATTTAAAATTATCTGTGTAAAAATAATTAAACTTTGTTGTTTAATCATTCCATGGTGCAAAAAGAAAGGCTGAAGGGCATCATTAAAAGCCCAAAGTCAATATGGCACTTGCCCATAAGTGTATGTAAACCTCTGTGCAGGATGAAGAAACAACAAAGCCCATAGTCACATTTTGTCATGAATGCCACAATAATCCCAGACATCAAATTACGAATAATAAGAATGATAAACTTAAGTGACTTGAGGTGACTTTTCACACTCCAATTAATCCATGCAACATTCCAAGTAGCGGTAAACCACCAGCTTAAAACATACAACTTACTAATCAAACCATCAAATGAAACACTAACAAGTTCCAGACTTCAGTGCGAAAGTTGAAAAGCAACCTGCTAGCACTTTAGTTGACAGTGAAATCTTTGCCGAACAGTCCAGTCCACATCTGTGGCTCCTCTACTGAGAATTGTTTTCTATTTCACAACATATTTATTTAATATCTTCCCTTGATGAAGCCTTTCTATACGGAGCCCGCGAGGGTACAAGGGGGGATTTGTTTCTTTTTTGTGTCCCCACGCAAAAGTCTTTGCGTTATTTCGCAATACTTTGTGGGATAGTTTCCAAACCAGATAACTGCAAAAATGAAACAAACACTACACCTGTTTTGAGATTTATTGAGTTTTATTTTGAAATCAGCCTTAAATAAAATTATCTTCAAATCAGACTAAAAGACAGTTTTTATCCACAAGCTGTCAAACAAACTACTGGACAATAATACTGCACGAAACCACATCTGTGACACTTTGTTTGCTTATTACTGCTGCATGATGTGTACTTTTTTTTTGTACGCCATTAATGTTTTTGTTTTTATCATGATTTGAACGGTTCTTCTTATCCTAAGCATTTAATCGCATAGTTTACTGCGTGTTAACCTGCATATGACAAATAAACCATATCAATCACATATCAGTGCTGTTTGTTTTATGAGCAGTTTGTCATCTGTGCTGCTGTTCCAAAATGCCGAACGCAAAAGTATTGCGTGGGGACGCAAAAGAAATACATTTCCCCATGTCCCCTCATGGGCTTCCGGTACCTCTTAAATCTATAGTGCACATGCAGCAATTTTGTTGGTCAGATGAGACTTGACACATGTTGGTACTTTTGGTTTGATGAATGAAGGGAAGCAGGGCTGATTCAATCCAGAATCTGCCTTACAAGTGTTCCTTAATCACTGGTGTCCTTGATTACAACTAAACACGTTTTACAAGCAGCAGACTGTGTGTTAACACCGCTACATTCAACTCTCCTGAAGTTCGGTAATATTTGCGACTTTCCTGTCAGCTCTATGAGTTTAATAGATAAGTCCTTATTTCTGACTTTACGTTACAAATCCAATTTTACCACGTCCAGTTCTCCACCTGCGTTTGCTCCCTCCATTCTGAACGCAGGTGGGTCGTGTAGTTCGTTTGACTCGCATTATAGTATAGGCTTCTTGGAAAAAAACTACACAATTCAAGTTTTTTTTTCTTAAAGTTTATAACAAACTCTCAGTTGTACATTTCCAAAGACAATTGATCCTAGTTTATTTTCCCTCCTATTGGTTAGCTCCCGCTCCCGTCTGCCCCCGTTCATTTTTTATCCTGTACCGTCCCAATCACGTGATCTTTACTGATGCTGTCTCCCGTCCCGCAGGATTCCCGTGGGAATCCCGTGACCCGTGGGACTCCCGAAAAAATATCAGCCTCTAATACACACACTGAAATTGTTATGACGATATACAGTATTTGCGATATGATGTACAGCCCTACTGTGGTTACTGTTTCTTCAATAACGGACATAAAGGTACACCCCATAGGTGAAGCTGTGAACCTTTCTGCACAATACTTGATTTTCTTGATTCTTTTAAGAAGCAGTTGAAGTGTCATTTGTTCAGATTGACTGTTAACTAGTCATATGCTGTTTGATGCTATATTTAATCTTGTTTATTATTTTATGTTTTCATCCTTGTATTGATTTTAAAGCACTTTGTGTTTTTTTTATCTGTGAAAGGTGCTATGTAAATAAAGTTTACTTACTTACTTATTTACTTACATACCGACATCAACTGCTGAGAGATCTAACCTGTTGCCCACAAAAGACTGAACAGTATAATGTGAGGACTTAAACTGAATATTTACAGTATGTGAAGAGCGGTGGTGAGTTTGATGCTGTCTGTCTGTCTAATTTGTAAATTTACCACATGAAACGATTACTATGACACATGTTCTTCATATTTCACAAATAAAATTAAAGGGAAATTGCTGCAATACATAATTAAGGTTCAGCACTCATGTTATTTCACCAATTAAGCTCATTATTTGGTGCTCATAAGACTCTCAGGAACCTTGTATGGAACAGAGAGAAGACAGAGCTGACATAAAAAACATTGGTGCACTGGTTAAGGAGCACCTTCACTGTGAAAGAAAAAGGACACTGTAAATGGCAGCGGCTATTTTAATAGCTTAATCTAGGACAGAAACAGATCAACATTGAGAAAGTGTACCATCCATACAATGAGAACATGAAGTTATTATCAGCAAAAGCTCAGCTGATCCCCTTTTAAATAATGTGACACTGGGAACCACAAAAACATTGTGTGTTTCTGCAGAAACATGTTTCTCTCTACCTGGCTTGTTACTACTTTGGACAGTGAAACCAGTCAGAAAAGGGCACAGTGTCACAGATGATTTGACAGATCTATTATTTACTCTTCAGTGGCAACCCTCGACCACCTTTTTACAAAGAGATGAGACATTTTTCAACAAGGTCGCAGAAAATCCTCACAGGTTCTTAAACCATGAAAACACTTTAAAACACTTAAACACTTAAAAAAACATTAAACATTAAACTATTATGGTAATTCAAAGCATCAAATTAATCATTACAAAATTAATAAGAGTTCATGAAGGCAATCAAGGGTCTAAAACTGACATCTGCTTTTGTAAACCTCACTTGCATGCTTCCCAAACGTTCTAATATGATTTAGATTATAGGGCCATGCATGACAGTCCAAAGGAGGGATGTTATTTTCCTGAAAGAAGGCTTTTGTTAGACAGTTATTGTTCTAAACTGCAGTGTTGTCCTGGTGAAACACCCAGTGATCACCACACAGGAGAGGACTCTACTGTAAGTCCATAAGGATTCCTGCTGCATCTTCGTATAGATAGCTATGGTTTGACCCCCCTCCACAACCTGAAGCGCCACTGTTCTGTTATAAGGTCTCTAGATCTTGATGGAGCCTAGTTGAGATCTTATCATCATGCCTGTAACACTGGAAGTCATCAGGACAACCCAAAAACAACTCTCAGCAGATAATAAAACTTTCTTCCACATTTTAATGTCCCGTGTTTGATGTATAAATAGGCGAGTTTGTGGCATGAAACTAGACGGGCCTTTTTAGACATGTTCTGTTCTTTAAGTCCTTTTCTTGCAGGTATCATTGCATTCTTACTGGGCCACAGTCTGCATCAGCATGGGCCTTAATTTTGGTCAAAAATCTGCATGTATCTTCATGGAGACCCTGCCTGCTTTAACTCAGCACAGATTAAATTTCTGGGGGATTTATCACTTGACATTTTGACCCGAGCTGCTCAGGAACAATTTTTTAAATGACTTTCTTAAAGTTTTAATATAGCAGTTATGGCTTGTTGCAGGACACCTTACATGTTGAGCTCAAAAATCCTGGCATGTTTAAAGACAGAAAGTCTTTCTGCGTTTTCCATCAGGGGGTTATTATAATATGAATGGCTGACAGAAAATGAAATGACAGCCAGATTCATGCACAGATTTCTGACCTTTTTGGGTTCATTTTCTTAAATCTATGTAGCATACAGTAATTTGCCTAATCTTTTTTGTCTCATGCTACTTGTGTCATGTTTTGTGAGTTGAGAATAGGACCAAACTGCAGACAAATAGTTGGGAGGCATGATGAAGGTTTGATATAATAGCTGAAACCTTACAGATCTTGCACGAGGAAAAGAGTCAATGGAGTACGGGCAGAGTAGCGGGAGGAACCAATGATGAGCAACAAAAAGAGAGTTTATACACTGTGGAAAGGGTGGAGAATGACAGTGGACTCAGGTGATCTTCATCAGGGAAATGTGGAACAGCTGGGAAGGAGAGCAAACAGGAAGTCTGAGGGAAGGTAAATAGCTAATGAAGAGGGATCAGAACTAGGGGGGTAGGGTTGTGCAACCTCCTATTGTCAGCAAATATTGATGCATCTATTGAGGCCCCTGGATAGTTACTGTGATATGATGCAAGGTGCAACTAAATGTTGCAACATTCAACTATTTTACACAAAAAATGCATTTTGTTTTTTTTATCTAGAGGCAGTTTCGGTAACATTTTTCACAAAACATTCAGTGCATGTGTGTGTGTGTGTCTGTGTGTGTGTATGTGAGCCTTTACAAATGTGAGCATCTGTTTATGTATATTGCAATACTGTGGAATGTTGGACATGCTGAAAGATTTCATATCTCCTAAAATGTCTGTAATGCGGCCCCTCAAAACACATTATTCTTTAAACAACATTCTGCTAAGTTTGTAGAAGGAGAGTGACCCCCTGCACAGAGAGAAGTTTCTCTTACTCCACTGCATGTTTGTGTGTAAGTATTCTATTTCTCCTCAAGGCCCGCCCAATAACTTTCCCACTTCCTCCTTCTTTGTTGCATGCCAGACATTTTTTTAGCTAAACCTGCTCAGTAGATTCGCCTCTTTTACACTTTTACCCTTTAGGGAAAGGTATACAGTTATGAAATTTTCTGATTTCCTCCACAACAAATATACCAAGAATTTTTCATGATCTGCCTGTGATAGGTTTTGAGTTTGAGTTCCCAGTCTTTTTTCCCTAAGTTGTTCAGTTGCTGTTATTTGAGTTTATGTCTAGATTCATCATTTTATCCTTGTGTTTACTCTCTTGGATTCCTGTGCTAGATATGTTAATTATATGTCCTGTAGACCTGGTTCCTTCCTGTTTATGTTCTTTGGTTAGTTTCATCATTTACATATTCTGTTTATTTAGATGTTTTGTTGTTTTCCAACTTATGTGTTAGTTAGCCACTCTCTTCAATTGGCTGCATTCCCTCTTCCACCAGCTGTTCCTGATTCCCTCCTAAACAGCTCCCAGTGTTCATTAGTCCATTCTCCACTCAACCCCAGTACTTATACCTTATGGTTTTCATTGTTCTCTGTTGGATCCTCTGCTTACTTTCCCGTTTCTATGTCTCTGTGTTCCTGCATGTACCCTGCGTGAGTTCCATGTTCTCCCGTCCTCCTGCTTGCGCTTTGGTCCTCCACCTCCAACCCAAAACGACCCCATTATGACAGAATTATGGTTTTCAAATACACTGAAATACACACTGTGAGCAAGTTTGGATTTTCCAAACATTGTTTCTGTTTTTTAAACTGTAAATACAGTACAGTGCATGAGGCATGGTCACACTAAACAAAAACCAGAGCTCCCTGAGTCAGAGGTTAGGGAATATACGGATAATTTATTGAATATATATAGAATTTATTGAATATATGGGGAATTTATTGAATATATGGGGAATTTATGGGAGTACTCGTACTCGTCGTTATCCGCTTTATCCGGGACCGGGTCACGGAGGCAGCAGAATCAGCAGACTCAGCAGAGACACCCAGACTTCCCTCTCCCCAGACACCTCCTCCAGCTCCTCCGGGGGGACCCCAAGGTGTCCCAGGCCAGCCAAGAGACATAGTCCCTCCAGCGTGTCCTGGGCTGTCCCCATGGGACGTGCCCGGAACACCTCCCGAGGAAGGCATCCAGGATGCATCCTGTATAGATGCCCGAGCCACCTCAACTGGCTCGTCTCGATGTGGAGGAGCAGCGGCTCTACTCCGAGCCCCTCTCGGATGGCCGAGCTACTCACCCTATCTCTAAGGGAGAGCCTGGCCACCCTACGGAGGAAGCTCATTGCAGCCACTTGTATCCAGGATCTCGTTCTTTCGCTCATGACCCAAAGTTCATGGCCATAAGTGAGGGTAGGAACGTAGACCGATCGGTAAATCGAGAGCTTCGCTTTTTAGGCTCAGCTCTCTCTTCATCACAGTGGACCGGCACAGCGCCCCCATTACTGCAGCAGCCGCAGCAATCCATCTGTTGATCTCCCGCTCCATTCTTCCATCACTCATGAACAAGACCTGAGATACTTGAACTCCTCCACTTGATGCAGGAACTCCCCTCCAACCTAAAGAGGACAAGCTACCCTTTTCCAGTGGAGAACCATGGCCTCGGACTTGGAGGAGCTGATCTTCAATCCAGCCACTTCACACTCAGCTGCGAACCGCCCCAGTGCATGCTGTAGGTCTTGGCTAGAGGAGGCCAGCAGGACCACGTCATCTGCAAAAAGAAGAGACGAAAACCACTGGTCCCCAAACCAGAACCCCTCTGGCCCTTGGCTGCGCCTAGAAATCCTTTCCATAAAAGTTATGAACAGGACCGGTGAGGGCAGCCCTGTCGGAGTCCGACACGCACCGGGAACAGGTCCGACTTAGTGCCGGCAGTGCGGACCAAACTCCTGCTCCGCTTGTACAGAGACCGGATCGCCCCTAATAAAGGGCCCCTGATTCCATACTCCTGGAGGAACCCCCACAGGGCACCATGAGGGAGACAGTCAAATGCCTTCTCCAGGTCCACAAAACACATGTGAGCAAACTCCCATGATCCCTCGAGAACCCTGCAGAGGGTATAGAGCTGGTCCAGTGTTCCACGGCCGGGACTAAAACCACACTGCTCCTCCTGAAGCTGAGGTTTGACTATCGGCCGGACTCTCCTCTCAAATATAACAACATCTAGTACGTAAGGTACTCAGGGCCAAACTCATCCACCCCCAGAGGCTTGCTACCATGGAGCTTTTTAACTACCTCTGTGACTTGAGCCTGGGTGATGAAAGAGTCCAACCCCAAGTCCCCAGTCTCTGCTTCCACCAGGGAAAGGGTGACGGCAGGATTGAGGAGATGCTCAAAGTACTAATTTCACCACCCGATAATGTCCTCAGTCGAGGTCAGCAGTCTCCCACCCCCTCTATAAACAGTGTTGGCGAAGCACTGCGTCCCCCTTCTGAGGCGCTGGTCAGCTCGGGCAGAAGCACGCTTGGCCTCACGGTACCCGTCAGGCACCTCAGGAGTCCCACAAGCCAACCACAGCTGATAGGACTCCTTCTTCAGCTTGACAGTGTCCCTTACTGCTGGTGTCCCCCCTTGGGTTCGGGGATTGCCGGCGCGACAGGCACCGCAGATCTTACAGCCGCAGCTACGGGCAGCAGCATCAACAATAGATGGGGAGAACATGGTCCACTCAGACGCTATGTCTCCAACATCCCCCGGAATCTGGTCAAAGCTCTCCCGCAGGTGGGAGTTGAATACATCCCTGGCCGAGGGCTGTGCCAGACATTCCCAGCAGACCCTCACTATGCGCTTGGGCCTGCCAAGTCTGTCCGGCTTTCTCCTCTTCCAGCGGATCCAACTCACCACCAGGTGGTGATCAGTGGACAGCTCAGCCCCTCTCTTCACCCGAGTGTCCAAAACATGCGGCTGAAGGTCTGACGACACGACAACAAAGTCAATTATTGACCTTCTGCCTAGGGTGTCCTGGTGCCAAGTGCACTGATGAACACCCTTATGCTTGAACATGGTGTTCATTATGGACAATCTGTGACTAGCACAGAAGTCCAATAACGAAACGCCACTCGGATTCAGATCGGGGAGGCCATTTCTCCTGATCACACCTCTCCAGGTGTCATTGTTGTTTACCACGTGGGCGTTGAAGTCCCCCAGCAGAATAATGGAGTCCCCAGGAAGGGCACTATCCAGCACCTCCGACAGTGACGCAAAGAAGGCCGGGTACTCCGCACTACCGCTCGGCCCGTAGGCCGAAACGACAGTCAGAGACCTGTCCCCAACCCGAAGGCGCGGGGATGCGACCCTCTCATCCACTGGGGTAAACCCCAACACGAGACGGCTGAGCTGGGGGGCAACAAGCAAACCCACACCAGCCCGCCGCCTCTCCCCGTGGGCCACTCCAGAGAAGAAGAGAGTCCAGACCCTCTCGAGGAGATGGGTTCCAGAGCCCATGCTGTGCTTGGAGGCAAGCCTGACTATTTCTAGTTGATATCTCTCAACCTCCCGCACAAGCTCAGGCTCCTTCCCCCCTAGTGAGGTGACATTCCACATCCCTAGAGTCAGCCTAAGCATCGGGAGATCAGGCCGCCGAGGTGTCTACCTTCGTCCGCCACCCAATTATTTATCTTCAAGGATTATAAATAATTATCTTCCTTGTTAAATCATGGATTAACTTGGATTAGTTTTTTTGGTTCAATTTCACATCCACACCCAAATTTGATCACTGCCTGGGCTGTAGAATCAGGAAATACGCTAAACAGAAACAGTTTTACAGTGTGAAGTAGGCTAAAAGAGTCTTAGAAAACCACACATCATGCCCCCATCTAAAGAAATTCAAGTACAGAAGAGAGACTATATTGCACTTAGGTAATGCAAAAGGAAAATGATTGAGAGCACACCTTAAGGTTCACTGTCTCAACCCAGAGACAATGGTGCTTTTGGAGTTGTTGGAACCACAGCCATGGGGACAACATGAATGGCCATTATGAGCTTTTCTGAAACTTTCAAAATAAATCGCATTGAGCTACTTCCAGCACAGCCAGAAAAAGGGATAACAGTGGACTTCCCGTGACGTCACTGTCCAAATAAAACACTGCTTTTGCAGAGATCCTCTCTCTTCTACGCGGGTCCCCCAGGGGAACTGGACGGAGGGACACAGCCCGCTAATGTCTCTTTTCTGGTAAACAGACATAACTCTTCAAACTGGATCCAAGAGTGTCATACGATCACGCGATCATATGCACTAAGTTAAGTACGAATGAATTGCTGTTTGTGGATCCGGTATTCATTCATGAACAGGGGTAATTAAGGTACAAGCGTGGCTTGACTTTTCTCTACAGAAGCACACTGTGTTATAGAGAGTTCCCAGCTGAGACGCTGTCTCTACAACGCCGAGTGGAGCAGTTTTCTCGGTCTGAAGGAAGGACAACGGGACCGCATCACCGTGGTTACAGCAGTAAAGTGTAGTTTGGCCGGCCGACAGAGCGAGCCGCCCCTCCCCACAGCTATTGAGGTTAGCTGCAGCTAACCCTTTGGATGTGGATGTTTTCTTCAAACTTCGTCGCCCAGACAACTTTTCCTCAGCACAGTTCACATAAGAGGTTAGGTTTGGGCAGAGAGAAGTAATTTAGAATTAAATAAACTAAACATTTTTTCGTTTTATGAAGTTTGGTTTTGTTTGTGTCGAAACTCAGCTATCTTACTGCTAGCAGATTAGCTGTAAGCACATGTGCTCAGTTTGTGTGTTCTGTGTTTGTGGTTTTTCTTTTAAAGTTAAGACAAACTTTATTTAAAGGGTGATTTTAAACACAGAAGATTGGCCATAACGTGCCATCCATGCTTATGCATTTTAACCCCTTTTATTAATGGTATTTTAAAGGTATATGTGTGATTCTGATGATAAGCTATAAGCTTATTTTGTTAGCTTTAACTGCTAACAGCTAAGAACACGTGCTTGCCTGCTAAAGATCATTTACCCAAAAAGCTTGTTAGTTTTCAATCCAGTAAAATAATATTTCCCTAAATATTATTTTACAAAACTTGAAAACTAAGTAAACACCATTAAGCCCATTTCTCCAGAAAGATTTGGTTCTTATTCAAAATAATAATTCTTTAAATATTATTTTACTAAATAAAGGCAGATAATTAAACACTGTTGAGAATTGGTCATCCAGAAGGTTGGTTTTATTCAGAAAATAATTTAAAAAATATTATTGTATTAAAATAATAATTTAATTTGATCTTGCATTGTGAATGGTTGTTTAAAGTTATGCCAAATATTGCCTAAGTTAGTTCCAAGACTAACTTCACTTCACTTCCAGATTCTTCAAGATAAACCTTCGTTCTCAAACATAAATAACATTGCATGGTAATGTTGCATCACTCTTCCGGTCAGGGTTTTCAACCATCTTTGATCAACTTGTTTACATTGCACATAACATTAGTCTTCCTTATTTTTTAATTATGCTGGGTAGTTTAGTTGCATTGTTTTAGCATGGTGAAGAGTTTGTTGATTGAAATATGTTTGACTTTGAGTTGACTTATTTTTGTTAATACATTCTTGTATTTTAAGAAATTGTGTGAATTCATTCCATGTATGTGCAGAGTTTTGCTGTTCAATAATGTCAGAGCTTGGCTCATCCCTTTCAATTTTGTCCTAATACCACCACCAAAGACATGCCTGTTAGGTTAATTGGTAACTCTAAATTGGTAACTCTAAATTGCCCTTAGGTGTATGAATGAGTGTGTGCGTGGTTGTTTGTGTGTTTCCCTGCGATGGACTGGCGACCTGTCCAGGGTGTACCCCGCTTCTCGCCCATAGACTGCTGGAGATAGGCACCAGCTCCCCCATGACCCACTATGGAATAAGCGGTAGAAAATGACTGACTGACCACCGCCTTATTAGGCTGGTATTCACAGGACAACCCTTAACAGACCGAAATATTATGTATTAAATATGAAAGTATTAATATTAAATAATATATTCATATTCATAATTACAACAGAGTGGCCATGTCAAAGTCCGAACTTAAATCTGATTGAACTGCTGTGGCATCATGTGAAACATGTCATTTATGTTTGCAAACACTCCAATGTGCCTGAAATTAAAACAATTCTGGAAAGATGAGTGGGACAGAAATTCTCAACAATGATGTCAAAAGACTGATTGCCAGTTATTGCAAACACTTGCTGGCAACCAGTTGTTATTGATTCAGTTATTGATTCAAATTGCTTAAAAAATTTTCTATCTAAGGAAACCCAGCAGATTGCATCGACTCAGTGACTTGCAGCATTCACTCCTCCTGCATGAGCATGTAGAGACAGTGGACAGTCACTGGCGTTGACTTTGCAGAAATCCCTCATACTGAGCATGCATGTAGCGACAGTAGAGAGGAAACTCCCTTTTAACAGGAAGAAACCTCCAGCAGAACCAGGCTCAGTGTGAATGGCCATCTGCCACGACCGACTGAGGGTTTGAGAGAACAGAGCAGAGAAGGAAAAAGAACACAAAAGCACTGATCCAGTAGTACTTTCTATGAAAGGAAAAGTAAATGGCAATGGATGTTGCTCTTTTTGTGGTTTCATCTAGGAAGAAAAAATAGATAAACTCTGAGCCTGTTTTCAGGTTTAGAGTATGAGTGAGAGCACAGTTAGACAGGGTAATGTCTAGGAGAAAAATAGGGTTAAACAATGAAAGACAGGGCCATGTGGATCATCGGTAGAAGGTGAGCATTAAGTTGTTGGCAGCAGAAGGTTGGACGATCCTGCAGGCAAGATGCGGGCAAGCTTTAAATTTACAATGCTGCAGATGGGAGCTTCTAGGAAGAAAAAAGAGAGAGAACATAAAGTGAAAAGCTGAAATAACAGCAAATAATGCAAAATTGGAGAATAGTATAACAATGTAGCAGAGAGAGTGAAAGTGGTCATTATGTCCTCCAGCAGTCTAAGCCTATAGCAGCATGTCTACAGAGATAGCTCAGGATAAACTAAGCCACTCTAACTGTAAGCTTTATCAAAAAGGAAAGTTTTAAGCCTAGCCTTAAAAGTAGACAGGGCCTCATGGACTAAAACTGGGAGCTGGTTCCACAGGAGAGGAGCCTGATAACTAAAGGATCTGCCTCCCATTCTACTTCTAGAGACTCTAGGAACCACCAGTAAACCTGCAGTATGAGAATGAAATGCCCTGTTAGGACAATATGGAACAATCAGATCTCTGATGGATGATGGAGCTAGATCATTGGGATAATTTTAAATCCTATTCTGGATTTAACAGGGAGCCAGTGAAGGGAAGCTAAAATAGGAGAAATATGATCTCTCTTTTTAATTTTCATCAGAACTCTTGCTGCAGCATTTTGAATCAGCTGAAGGCTTTTTACTGCATTTTGTGGACATCCTGATAATAAAGAATTACAATAGTCCAGCCTTGAAGTAACAAATACATGGACTAATTCTTCAGCATCACTCCTGGAAAGAATATTTCTAATTTTGGCAATGTTCCGGAGGTGACAGAAAGAAATCCTAGAAACCTGTTTATTTTGGGATTTAAATGACATGTCCTGGTCAAAAATAACACCAAGATTTTTCAGTTTATAATCGAAGGTCAATTTAATGCCATCCAGGTTAAGTGACTGACTAATCAGTTTCTTTTTAAAGACTCCGGTCCATGTCTTGTCTGAATTTAGAAGCAGAAAATTTAAAGTCATCCAAGTTTTTAAATAAACTGAATGGAATTGAAAAACTGAATTGTAAGGGAGCACATACGTTTAGACAGTGCTCTACAAAATGTTTTTTTTTCTTTTTGTTGTATCATTGTTCTTTTTACATCCGTGTCACATTTTATTGTTATAAAACAGTTTTCTGTTTAAATAATGCTGCTTTCCAAAAGAAAAATCATCCAGTTTAATGAAAGGTTGCCAAAATGTGCTGATTTTCTTTACTCACTTTCTTCTTTTCCTTGTTATTTCTCTGAGTTTGTAAATGAGCCAGAGACAAGGTGCTAAATGCCTTCTTATTGAGACTAACAAACACAATAAAATGTTGTAATCTCTCTGGTTAAACTACTGATGTAGATTCAGCTTTAATCTGCCTAGTTTAAGACAGAAGTGTTAAAAAATTGGCTTTAACATCATTTAGAAGGTGGGCTGGATCTCAAAATAATTTTCTCTCATATATTCTCCTGTTATAACTGTGTAACTCCAGTCTGCATCTCAGATAAGCCTGTTGGGAATGTAAAGAGTTTGCTTCTGAATTTGTGGTAAAGTATGATGATGACATGTTGGGTAGGTTATTGCCTCGGCCAAAGAGGTTATTTTTTAAGTCTGTCTGTGTTTTAGCAAGTTTACAGAAAAAGATAAAGATGAATTTAAATGAATTTCTTACCGTGTGTGTCTTAGCCCAAGGAAGAATTAAACTTTGGTTGTCATCCAGATTATGCTCCAGATCCAGGATTTCTTTTATCTGTGGAGTAAGTGAAACCACATTGGGTGTTGGAGGTCTGCAGAGTCAGAGACTGTCTTGATTTGAAAATGTACCAGGTTACAGTTAAAGGTTATTCCATTTAACATGAAATATCTTTGTAATTCTTTCAATTTCTTCATCACAATAACGTAACTATTTACATTTAGATACTTTTAATTACTTTCCAAACCAATCTATGATGGCTCCCATCATAGATGGGTGAAGCTGTAAATTCAAGTAGCACTGATGAGTAGAGATGGAATTTAAGACTCTTTCAAAGTGCCATTCAAAAGAAGGGCTCATTTTTATATGTATACATTTTTTAAATGCCAGCCTGGGTAATTTTTTTTAATGGCGAAATAATCACTGAGAGGATGCAAGTTATTTGCTGATCTGCTGATTTGCCTTCTTTTCCATCAGAAAAATATATCCAGACTTCTGCATGTTCTTTAGTCCAACTGGTAATTTTGACTTTCTGAGTGTAATGAAATCTGCTGCTTTGTATCTCATACCATTATAAATCATGAAAAAACCAAAAACAAATATACTTTATTCATTTTAATAAAAAGCTTCTATATTCATAGATGGCAATCTTCTCTCAGAATAACTTACATTTTTACTCTAGTCCTCAAACCTACCTCAGACTGAAGAACTTTCTGGAGAATGACATCTACTTCAGGTCAATAGATGGTTATGGTTCAATTTATACACACACCCACCCACCTATCTATTTGTCTGTGTATTAGTTTGTGTTTTGTTTATTTAAACCTGATTTAGTCTTTGTTTACCTTTTGCCTGTGTTATAATGCTAATTGGTCTCATTCCCTCTGTCTTCCTGCAGTCTGTTTCCACACCTGTTTCAAGTTCCCCTGATTACCTGGTCCCTCTCTTCAATGGTTCCAAATGCTCCTCTGCTTACATCCCCAGGTCCATGTCATAAAGTCCTTGCCTGTTCACCTGCCTGAGTGACCGTCTGTAAGTTATCTATTTTCGTCATTAAACCTCACCATGATGCAGCTTCCATCTTCCTGCTTGCGCTTTGGTCCTGCTCAATACCAGCCGAACGTGGCACTGTCTCTCTGTCTATGCTCAGGTAAACAGAAGACAATGAATTGAATTAAATACTTTCTAATCGACTTTATTGTTTTACATTACATTGAGCTGTGCTGGGATGAATTGGATTGAATTGAATAATTTTCACTAATTGGTTGCATATAACTGGAAATTACTGAAAAGTGTCCTGTAAAGTGCTCTGGAGCTGACAACTGTTTTGAATTGGCGCCATAAATAAAGTTAATAAACGGAACCGAACATGTTCTAGACGACTTATTTTTCCTGACAAACAGCCGTCCTCCCTCGGTAAAAGTGCCACCTCTGTGCTCTTATTTTGAAGGCTCATGTGGTTGGTTTTCCTGGGATTAATTGACGCGACAGCCTCCGGGTTTATCTGCTTCTATGTGACCGGCCTTATATCCACAGCGGCTTCCATACACATGCTGCGTGCCCTCCGAGGAGCAAGAAGTGGACCTTGACAGCGAGAGAGAAAGAAAGAGAGGGAGAGGGGCCAAATGTGAGAGACTGATCAGCCACAGCAGGGCAGAGCAGATTTCGGAGAGGCTTTTTTTTAAATCCCCCTCTTTATGCTTCTCGGATCACAAACTGTCCCAGACTTCATATAAACATGCACCTTTTGGGAATATCTCTGTTTCTGGCGTATTTGCTGTACTCTAACCTGGCCAGCGACTTCAGCACCAGAGACTATGATGAGTACTCGGAGCAGGAGCCGATGGACGAGCCGGTGAGTTACTCGGAGGACAAACATGTTTGTCTGTGCGTGAAAGTTCTGACAGAGTCAGAGAGTTGGCCCACTGTGGACCCCCACGCTTCATCATGTGCTCATTTATAATCCCAGAGCATTTCTTTGTGAAGTTCCACTGTGGGAGACCAGAGAGTGTAGGCAAGCTTTAAATGTACGAATACTGAATATTTCTTTATTATTTGACAACCATGTTTCTTTTCTGATCTACTCTTTTTATAACAGAAAGGGGCTGTTTTTTGTGACATGAGTGCCTTAAAGCAGTTAACCCTTTTGAAAAAGTAATAAGAAAACATTTGTTTTCTTAGTACTCAGTAGATCTTTTCAGACAAATGAGTTATAACGTCACTTTAGTTAACTGGCAGTGATGCTGAGAGGGATAATGCCTTTACTGTCTAAGTGGGAAGTCAGTACAAGAAGGAACTGGCTCTTGGGTTTGTGTATGTTTTGGTATTTATCATCAGAAGCCAGCAATAAAAATAAGAAACAAACCAAAAAAACAAGGGGCCACTTGATTTTTATTTTAAAATAAAAACATTATCACTTCAAAATAAAAGCTGTTTTACTTTTTTGTGTTAAAAAAATAAGTAGAATTTTAAATTCAGGTTGATTTTCTTTTCAAGTTTAAAATAAAACCTAAATGACTGGTAAAAAGACAGCTTTTTCCATTTCCCATCCTGTGACCGCAGGAGGCGCTGCTCCATCTGCACACCTCTGAGGTGTTGTTTGTTGCTACAAATATAGGTGAACAAAGGAAAGGCAGGTCTAGATATATATATATATATATATATATATATATATATAATTTTAGCAATGTTTCAAAGGTGAAAGAAGGAAATCCTAGAAACCTGTTTAATATGGGATTTAAATGACATGTCCTGGTCAAAAGTAACACCAAGGTTTTTTACTTTATTACCGGAGGTCAATTTAATGCCATCCAGGTTAAGTGATTGACTAAGCAGTTTCTTTTTTTAAAGACTCCGGTCCTAAGACGACAACTTCTGTCTTGTCTGAATTTAGAAGCCAACAATTTAAAGTCATCCAAGTTTTTATGTCTTCAAGATATGCTTGTAGTCTATCTAACTGGTTGGGTTCATTAGGATTTATGGATAAGTAAAGCTGAGTATTATCAGCGTAACAGTGAAAATGTATCCTATGCTGCCTGATAATTTGACCTATTGGAAGCATATATATAGTAAAGAGAATTGGCCCTAGTACTGAAACCTGTGGTACTCCACAATTAACCCTGGAGTTTAAAGATGATTTATAATTTACATGAACAAACTGGAATCTGTCAGACATATAAGATTTAAACCAGCCTAGCGCTGTTCCCCTGATCCCTACAGCATATTCCAGCCTTTCTAAGAGAATATTGTGATCGACTATCAAATGCAGAACTGAGATCTAACAGAACCAGTACAGACACAAGTCCATTATCTGAGGCCATAAGAATATCATTAGTGACTTTCAGCAGAGCTGTTTCAGTGCTATGATGAGCTCTGAAGCCTGACTGAAACTCTTCAAACAGATCATTGCTGTGTAAATGCTCACACATTTGATTAGCAACTATTTTCTCAAGAATTTTAGATAAGAATGGAAGATTGGATATAGGTCTGTAATTTTTCAAGTCATCTCAATCAAGCGAAGGTTTCTTAAGTAAAGGTTTAATTACAGCTAACTTAAAAGCCTGTGGTACATATCCATTTACTAAAGATAGATTAATCATATCTAAAATGGGGCTGGTAATCAGAGGGAACACTTCCTTAAATAATTTGGTTGGGATTGGGTCTAACATACAAGTTGAAGGTTTAGATGAAGCTAATATTTCTGATAACTCAGGAAGCTTTACAGGATCAAATCAGTCCAAACACAAATCAGGTTCTGCAGTTATTTCCAATGTTGTCTCACTTGCTGAGGATGAAGTAATCATCTTCGGGAGTATGTCAAAGACTTTCTTTTTAATAGAATCAATTTTATTTAAGAAGAATCCCATAAAGTCATGACTGCTGAGAGCTAAGGGAATGGATGGCTCATCAGAGCTATGACTCTGTGTAAGTTTAGCAACTGTATTAAAGAGAAACCTAGGATTATTCTTGTTCTCTTCTATTAATGATGAGAAATATGCTGTTCTGGCTTGGCGAAATGTCTTTATACAACACTAGGCTATTTTTCCAGATTAAGTAGGAATCCTCTAGGTGTGTAGAACACCATTTTCTCTCCAATTTTCTAACATTGTGCTTTAAAGTATGCAGCTCTGAATTAAACCAAGGAGCTAGCCTCCTATGAATGATTACCTTCTTTTTCAAGGGAGCTGCATTGTCTAATGCATCACGCAATGATGAAGAAACACTATGAACAAAAGAATCAATTTGTGAAAGGGCAAAAACAGAATTATTTCCCTCCACTGTGCTTTTCAGTGATAATGAGGATTCTTTAAAGGTTGTTACAGCATCGCCTGATAATGATCTACTGTAATGAAAGTTTCTTTCAGGCGTGGAGTACTTGGTTAAATTAAACTCAAAGATTATTAAGAAATGGTAAGACAGGACAGGGTTATGAGAAAATATTATGTCTTTGCACTCAATGCCATATGTCAGCACAAGGTCCAGCGAATGAAGACAAAGGTGGGTAGGTTTGTCAATGTTTTGAGCAAAGCCAATTGATTCTAAGATGGCATTAAACGCTATATATTGGCTATCACTTTCAGTGTCAACATGAATGTTAAAATCCCACACTATAATTTTATCTGTATTTAACACTAAATTAGATAAAAAGTCTGAAAACTGATCTAAAAATTGAGAGTAAGGGCCTGGTGGATGGTACAAAACAACAAACAGAAGTGGTTTTAGTGCTTTGCAAATTGGATGAGAAAAACTAAGGATTAAATATTCAAAAGAGTTGTAGCTATTGATTGGTCTGGGACTAATCAATAAATTGGACTGAAAGATGGTTGCTACTCCTCCTCCTCACCCAGTATTTCGAGGAATGTGAAAATTTAAATAATTAGTAGGAGTTGACTCATTTACAGTAACATAATCCTCTTGCTGCAGCCAGGTTTCTGTGAGACAAAATAAATCAATCTGATTGTCACAAATCAGGTCACCAACAAGCAAAGTCTTTGAAGAGAGAGATCTTATGTTCAATAGGCCACATTTAATTGTTTTATTTTTCTTTTCGGTCTGAGTTGTGTTTATTTTTATGAGATTTTCCTGATTTCCTCCTTTTAGATTATTTTTTAATCTATTCAATTTTGGCCGTGGGCGAGACATTGTCTTAATAGGGTAATGGTAACCAGCATGTCTGCTGTAAGCAATCCACCCAGGTTTTACTTAATCAGCAGCAAAGGAAAGCCAGAAGTATCGCTCCCATTTGAAAAACATAATTATTAACATAATGATTGTTTAGATAGAGTATGTCAATTCTCAGAAAATTTCAGTTAGATTTGTGCATGTTATTTTGAGCTCAAACTTCACAAAACCCCTTTGGGCTTAAGAGGTTAAACACTTACACTTAAACTCAAGTTGCCATCTCTGGCTTCAACCACTCAAACTAAAGGTTTAACCTTATGCTGAAAAAGGTAAAAGATTAAAGGTGATATATTGAAGTGAATTGACTAAGACTGCATGATGGAGGAAAGGACAAAGTAGAAAGCAGGGAACATCCTGTGGGTGGTGTGTGTGTGTGTGTTTGTGTGTGTATGTGTGCGTGTGTGTGTTTGTGTGTGTATGTGTGTGTGTGTGTGTGTGTGTGTGTAGCTGGGTGGGCTGTGGGTGGTGCAGGATTAGTAAGGGGTATTTTTAAATTATCCAAAGAAAAGAGCCATCAGAGACAGGTGTCACAAGGGTCTAGTATGTGTGTGTATGTGTGTGTGTCTAAGTGCGTGTGTGGCTTCCAATAAGGCAGAGCAGGCCAAAAGGAGAAAAAGAGTGTTAAGCAGCAGTGTTGCTATTTGATCACAGCTAGTCGTAATTGGGATGGTGAGTTTCTCTTTGGCAAGCAACAACTACAGACACCAGAACCAGTTAAAAGAGATTTATAAAAAGCTACAATAATGTAGAGCGGTGAGTATCTTTAGGTCAAGGAGGCTACAGGGAATTCTCCGGAGGAAGACAGACGCGTTAGTGTAGGTACCAGATGATGGATAAGAATGAAGATGTGAAATGTAGGGGACTGTTACTGGGGGGCCTTGGTTGAATTGGTGAGCAGGGCAAGTACATCCATGATGGCTGAGGTTGGCAGTTCCAGGCTGTGTGTTATTCGGTGTGTAATGATGGTTTCTTCTGACAGCCGAAGTCGAAGGTTGGACAGGCAGGCGACAGTCAGAGCAAGATGTGAAGAATAAGAAGCTGAGCACTCTCAGAAGCAGATGGGTTTTTGTTTATGGCCAAAGGTGACACGCCTTGATGAATCTGTCAATGATCTGTCAATGGATGACTGTTTTATTTTTCAAATCGGGCAGTCCAGTGATGAATTTCACCACAATGTAAAACTAGGGGTGACTGGGAATGGAGAGGGGTTGAAGCAGTCCCGAGGGAGGACGATGAGAGTTCTTATTTCTGGCACAGATGAAGCATGTCGAGATGTACTGGATGACGTCAGAGTTTACAGACAGCCACCAGAAGTAATGACGGAGGAGACCAATGGTTGGGTTAACCCCTGGCTGGGAGGAGAAACGGGAGGTGTGCGCCCAATGAATAATTTTAGAACTGACAGATGATGGGACAAACTGGCGTCTGAGTGGTCCCCTCCAGGATCGGGTTCATTCAGGAGAGCCCTTTGAACGGTGGTCTCTAGGTTACAGGACACGATAATACAGGATGAGGGAAGGATGGGCTCAGGGTCACTGTCCTTCTCCTCACATGAAAACAGTCATGAAAAAGCGTCTGGTTTAATGTCGCGAGAACCGGGGTAGTAAGTTATGGTTAAGTTGAATTGGAAAAAGAAGAGGGACCAACGTGACTGATGGAAGTTGAGACACCTGGCTGATTGCAGGTAAGAATGATTTTTATGATCTGTCCATACTATGACTGGCTTTTCTGTGCCCTCGAGCCAGTGTCTCCATTCCTCAACTGTCAGCTTGATTGAAAGAATGCACAGGGGTGCATCTTATTGCCAGAGGGAGTTCTTTGAGAAAGGACGGCCCAACGATGGGACAATCTTGAATGGGGAGGATGAAACATGATTATAATTCATGGTGGTTGCTGGGGGTGATCAGTTGAATGGGTTTGGTTTGATGAGTGATAGTTTCTAAGGAACGGCCGTCCAGGGAGGTGACATGAACAGGGACAGCCAGAGTCAGAATGGGGATGTTGCACTATTTCACTAAATTGGGGCTGATGAGGTTTTGGTCTTTGAGCTGTTTTTGGTTTATGCAGAGATTGGATTGAATCTGAAATCGGGGACTATTTTGGTCATTTTTTTCCTCCCACCAAAATCCTTGTTTTCATTGGTGGGCTGGGGAGTTTGGGCACACAGTACAAACAGCAATATTGTAACTAAAGTTGCCACAATATAAACATTGCCCAGAAGACATTCTTTTGACCTCTCTTCAGGAGAGAAGCAGGCTCAGTAGTTATTGAGATAGATGTGGAAGCATCTTTTCCAAGAGTGCCAGGAAGAAGCCCAAAAGATTTACTTTCACAAGTGGAGCATTACGTCTAACGGTTTAATGCACTTGATTTTTATAATAGAAACTCTATTAGAAACTGCTTTGGGATTATTTCAGTTGTTAAGGACATGGAGACAGAAACGAAAAGGAAAAAATAAGAAACAAGAAAGAGAGAGAGGTGGGGCAAAAAGGAAAAAGGAAGAAAAGGAGCAAAGAATGGAGAAGAAGAAAGATGGAGAGATTACAAGATAACACCCTAGAACGCAGGTGTCAAACTGCAGGCCAGTAACCTACAACTTTTAGATGTTTAAATGCTTCAACAAACCTGAGTCAAATAATTAGGTCATTAGCAGGACTCTGGAGAACTTGACTGCGTACTGAGTAGGAAATGCAGCCATTTGTTGAGGTGTGTTGGACCAGGGACACATCTAAAAGTTTCAGGACACTTGTTTTTTTCTGTATTTCTGGTTAATATTAACATAATATTAACCATATATTAATATGATAAGTAAGGCTGCACGGTGGCGCAGTTGGTAGCGCTGTTCTCTTGCAGCAAGAAGGTCCTGGGTTCAATTCCCAGCCAGGGGTCTTTCTGCATGGAGCTTGCATGTTCTCCCCATGCATGCGTGGGTTCTCACCGGGTACTCTAAGGTGACCAACAACACTACTTCTTAGAGGAGGTTAGGCTAGTTAGGGGAGCAGCGGTTTGACTATAATTTTGTATAAAACAGCAGTAAAAACAGACAAACCTCAGGGATCATTGCAACTGTTTGTGGGTGGTGGGGACTGGCCAGTTGAGAATGGCTTGAATTTCTGCTGGATCCGCCTCTACTTGCCTGCTGTTTTCAAGGAGCTGCTGCAAGACATGGTGGACATGTCTTTTATGCTCATCAATGTTCTTAGAGAAGATGAGAATATCATCCAAATAGACTAAGACAAACTGATTTTTAGAAGTCCCACAGAACATTGTTTACTAAAAGACAGTGCATTGGTCAACCCAAAGGACATCACTAGGTATTCAAAGTGTCCCAGGGGCGTCTTAAAGCCCATCCTCCACTCATACCCTCAAAGATTCTGAGAATGTGTTGCGAAGGTCAGAGTTGGAAAACACAGTCAAACAATGCATGGTTCAAAGGCTGAGGTGAGAAGGGGCAACAGTACTTATTTTTGATGATGATTTGATTGACTGCAATAGCCTATGCAGGGACGTAGTGAGCCGTCTTTCTTGCTGACAAAGAAAAAAAGTCGAGAAGTTGAATGTTAGATGATACCTGCTGCCAGAGATTCATTTATGTATTTCTCCATACCTTTTTTTCGGGATTGGATAGTCTGCTGGAAGGAAGGGGGGCACTCGAAAATAGTCTTACGGCATAGTTGTGTGGATGATGTGATGGAACAGAGAGAGCCCTGAATTTACTAAAAACCTGTTTGAGGTCATGGTAGTTGGCTGGGACGTTGGCTAAATTAATACTATTTATACCCTTATCAATGCTCGACCAAGCAGGGGAGACGAAGGCAGATTGGAGTCAGATGGAATAACGGTAAGAACTCGAGGGTTCCACTCTCCCTTCCTTCCAATTGAGGTGGGAGTTGTGAACATGAAGCCAAAAATGTCCCACAACCAGAGAAGACTGAGGAGAGAGTTAAACAAAGGAGGTAATCTTCTCACAGTGGTTAGCAGAAATGACAAGTTCAATGAGCTCTGTTCTGTTAGTGATAAGTAATGATTTACTGGTAAGTGCTGAAACGTGAATCGGTGAGGGTAGGGGAACAGTGGGAATTCCTAGTTGCTCCACAAGGTTCTTATCAATAATATTTTGCTCAACCACAGTCATTCAGAGCTTGTGTCTGAAATGAGTCTTGGTTGAATTTAATAAAGGTATTGAGTGAAGTGTTGAGAAGTGTGTCTTGAGTGTATTTTGCTCCGTCCCTCATTACGGCTTTTCTGGGAGGCATCTGTGGTGAAGGACTGAAGAGAGAGAGCAAAAACAAGTGAACATTGTAACAGGAAACCTCCACATTTACCAGTCTCCCCCGGAAAATGGTTTGGGAGTGGGGAAGGTGGCATCTCGAAACAGTAGTGCATAGGAAAAAGTGCATAGAAATAATTTATTCTCCTTTATTATGATACATTTCAATATTTTACTAAAATGTGTAGAGCAAGAAGAGATTAAAATATATTCTGTTTGAATGAATAAACATAAAGAGTCATCTACTTGTGGGGTTAGAAATGGAGGTTATGAGAAAGATGAGGTGGTCAAAGAAAGGCTTCAGCTTGATCGGTGATTATTGGATACCTTAGAGTTATTCAAGGTTTGATGTATTAATCAGGGGCTAGCTAGGCAATTTGTACACAATTTTCGATCTTGTTTTGCCCCTGATTCCGAATCAAGAAAGGCTTGCATCAGTCTGCACTAGTTGTAGTCAACAACCTCAAATAGTGTTCCAAACTCTCATCATGAGTATAACAAAGAATATAGTAAACTCTCACCAAATCATGTTCCTTTTTAGGTTAAACTTAACATAATTTAAATTGCATCTGTTATTTTTTAGGAGACTGGTGCAAAAATGTAGTCTATCCAAATTCTTATGGTATATTCTATTACCGCCATCTACTGGTATATCTGTTCCTTTAAATTGCCGCCCTTGCGAGAGTTTCTGCAAGAGTTTGATGTGTTCAGTTGGCTTTAATTGGTCTAAAAAATTACGTAATCTGTGATCCCTCAGCAGGTCCAGTTAAGTGTGTGACCCCTAATCTGTTATTAGGAACACCTAAATCACAAAATCTGTGAAAGTCCTGTCATGTATTCTCAGCTTTAGTCCATGTATCATTCTGTTATAATGGCATTTAGTGGTTGAATTAACTTGGAGGTTTTAGGCAGAGATAAAGAGCAGATTAACCAGGTCTGCACCTCATCTTTAATCTCCTTTATGTTAAGCAAAAATATTTATGTTTTTAATAAATGTGGCTTAATAATTTGTTGACATGGTAACAGACTAACTGCCTATTTCAGTGTTATTAATTAAAAAAGGATAGTATTCCAAGATGCTGCCATGGAATATACTCATTAGAACATATGTACTACATTTCAATCATGAACATTAGAGGAAATTTTAATGATTATGAAGTTGTTGTCCCAACTTAAACTAGGGCTGCAGCTATCTATCATTTTAGTAATCAATTAATCTAGTGATTATTTTTTGATTAATCTAACAAGAGATAGTAAATTATCATACTTCAGTAAACAAGCGTTTTGAATTTAAAACATTTATTGTGCACTTTAAATGCATTCTAAATGGCAAAATGTAAAAACTTAATTCAATGCTCAGAACATGGCATTTTAATAATAATGTATTTAATAAAAAAGCAACAATGCATTTTGTCGCATGTCGCAAGGTGCATTTGTACAAAACATTTGTAAAAACATGAACAATGCTTAGGTGCAGCTAAAACTATGTCTCTTGAGAAGTTTCAGCCCTAACTTACCTTGGTGGTTCTACTTTGATCTCCCTTCCCATATGAGAACTCTAACCTGACCTGTGGTTGAGGTGAACTGAAAGAAGTGTGACTGTTCTTAATGTTTATTTCTAACTGTACTTTTGGGAGAATGTCTTCGTAAATGCAGTGTAGCAGCCACCCTTTTAGAATTTGATTTGGCCTCAGATTTGCATCTTGTGCACAAGTTTGCCAGGACGCTTTATGCAGACTGCCAAATATTTAATCGCTGTTCTTATCTTTCCGCTTTGAACTACTGTATTTTTCTGCTTTCTGGCTTGCATTTCTCTGACCAATTACCTCTTTCTGCCTCAGATATTGGGTTGACATGTCTTTGAAAACACTATTTGTGAAAGCTATTGTGAAAGGTGATAGCTACAAATAATGTCATATATTGTACAGTTTACGACTGTAATTTATTTTGTTATTTTTTGACAGAACACTTTATCATTGTTATTTTCTGATGTTGAACAAATTTCAAACCACTAGTTGCCAGGACAGCAGGAAAGTAATCCTTAATCTCAAACACTGAAGTCTATTTTTGTGATATTACTTCAATCTGTATTTTACTTGTCAAATAGAATAATCTGTGGAATTTAGAAATTACAGATACAAACCAGAGGCTGGAGCTTTTACATCTACATAAGTGCTTCACTGATGAGCAATAGATTTGGAGTCAATTTCCTGCTGATGTTTTTAGAAGAAAACATACTGACTCTCATGTTGAGGCTTTCCTTTTGTCTGGTAGTGGCAGTTCTGTTTGTCCATTAACTTTTTCTTTGTATAACCCTGATACCTTTAAAGAAATATTAACTCTATTAACATTAATTAATTAAAATGGTGATATCTTCTAAATCTGGTGATATTTTATCCCAGTGATGGTTGATCCAAAAAGCTCGGTCCTGTATGTGGACTGTAGTTAAGCCTAAGCCGTTAAAAACATAATAAATTGCCTGTACTTGTAGGGTTGAACCAGTTACTACATAGTCAGGGGGAGATGACAAAGCTATTTGTGGGTGCAAAGTGTTGCAAATGTGTATGTACACATTGTGCAACATCTGAAATATGACATCCCATTTGTGTTATCATTTTTTTCTTCACGGAACAAAGAACAGCAGAAATGGAATTTACCCAGATTTATATGAGTCATTATGCATGTATTTAAGAAAAATCCCACCTATATTAATGCAAATTATAGTTGTGCTTTATTTTTTGTTTATTATTCCTTTATAATTCAACAAGTTATATTTGTCATTTTTGTATAGACCACATGTTTATTGATATAACTTGATATGTTGCCAACAATCCAATTAATTTCAGATACATCGATGAAAAAAAACATGATGACATTCCCCTTTCCATCTGGATGCAGTGCGATTCACTGATTGTGAAAAGTACAGTGAAGATTCAGTGCAGGGCAGAAGTGCTCCTGCATGTTTTTGGTGCAATGTGCTTTGTGAATCCAGAGCACAAACACAGCATAATAGTGGAGGAGATTGCACTGCTTCATGAATTTCTGACTCAGTTTTGTCTTCATTTTTATATGCATTTTCTCTGAAAGTGAAGTTGAAAATCTCCCATGGCCTGCACAGTTACCAGATCTAAATATTATTGAGCCACTTTGGGGTGTTTTGGAGGCGCGAGTCAGGAAATGTTTTCCTCCACCAGTATCACGTAGTGACCTGGCCACTATCCTGCAAAAAGAATGGCTTAAAATCCCTCTGACCACTGTGCAGGACTTGTATATGTCATTCTCAAGACGAATTGAAGCTGTATTGGCCGCAAAAGGAGGCCCTACACCATACTGATAAATTATTGTGGTCTAAAACCAGGTGTTTCATTGTCTACCACGACTGACTGGGGGGTTGAGAGAACAGAGCAGAGACACAAAAAGAACACAGAAGCATTGATCCAGGAGTACTTTCTATGGGAAGGAAAAGTGAAACATTAGTGTTGTAGCTCCGTTAGTGGCATCTAGGAGAGAAAGACAGCTAAGCAAATGAGCCAGTTTTCCAGTCTAGAGTATGAAAAAGAGCACATACAGTTAGTCAGTCAGTAGTTATACATTTAATGCACAGCACTGACTTATATATACAGGGGTTGGACAATGAAACTGAGACATTTAGTGATGCAATACTGGGTTAAGCATAATAGTAGGTCCATTGCAACTTATTGCAGAATTTACATATATTTAAACTGAGCTATGTGTAATTTTATATTTTTATTGATTTTAAATTCTATTTATATAAAGCATATATATATAAATCTTAGTTATGGTTTGATATTTTGTGATCTTTTTATTTTTGCAACTATGGACCTAATTCCTGTGTAAACGACATTGTTTGATCGATTGATTGATTGATTGATTGATTGATGAATATATAAACAGTTAAACTTACATTATTAATGAATTACTGTATTACTATAATGAATTTCTAGATGTTAAAAGTAAAGAGCATACAAAAGATCGAAAAGAAAAGCATTAATTTATTTCCTTACCAGAACAGACAGTCAGAGAGAATATAGTGATTTCCACATAATATCTCAGTGGTAATCTGTTATTTATATTGTTTCATTTATTTTTGATTTATACATTTTTGGGTTCGACTCCCGGCCGGGGTCTTTCTGCATAGAGTTTGCATGTTCTCCCCGTGCATGCGTGGGTGCTCACCGGGTACTCCGGCTTCCTCCCACAGTCCAAAGACATGCCTGTTAGGTTAATTGGTCACTATAAATTGACCTTAGGTGTGTGAATGAGTGTGTGCTTGGTTGTTTGTGTGTTGCCCTGTGATGGACTGGCAGCCTTTCCAGGATGTACCCCGCCTCACACCCATAGTCTGCTGGAGATAGGCACCAGCTTCCCTGCGACCCACTATGGAAGAAGCAGCAAATGACAGACTGACTGACATTTTTGGTGTCTCTAAATTTTATACTACTGAATAATAGTCCCCTCCTTCTGTCAAACCCAACTCTTAAATGTGAAAAAAGGTTTTTGATATAATAAATACAGTGCTATGAGTCATTATGACATCACAGAATTTATATCCCAAATCTGAATTTACCATCAACAACTGATGTAAATGCATTGTCAGTTAGGTTGTGCCCTATATGTACCCATACCAGTATTGAACCTCTAATTTCAAACATTTGGAAGTGACATAGTACTTTGACTATGACGCTGTTGGTAGACAAAGATAACCATGGAGCAGAGAACATGTGAGTATACTTGAGATATGACCTCAATAAACTCAGCTCAAACATGTTCAAATAAAAGGTGTTAAAATGCACCATTTCTTTCATTTATCTGCCACAACAAATCACTTGTTCAGGAAGTAAATGCATGAGAAACGTGTTACTATTATTAATGTATTTATAGTAGCCTCATTGCTCATATTTCAATTCCCAATATGTGGATGCATTGAGCGGCGCACATTCCCGTGACGCCATGCATATCACGGCAGGCATGCGTTTTGGCATTACGCTGTACGCTGCTCATTGTTTTGCCTCTACATTACCCCTGTGACTATAGCGTTCTGGCAGTTACATAGAAGTTAAAGGGACTGTCATAACTCTCCCTAAACTGCTTGGGATTATACCTAATGAAGTTTGCTGGTGCGTGTATGATTACACGACCGGCAGTATTAAAACAAACAGGTCAAAAATCAAGCTAACTCAGGAGCTCTAAGCATTATTTTTCCTGGCCCTGCATGGACCTGATGACAAGATAGAGCCAGTTTGTCAGTGGCATAATACATTCTTTCAGCAGTGTAAAAGTGAAGCACTGGAACTGGAGGAGTATACTAGAGGTGTGCACAAAAAATGGAAGAAAAGAGGAGAATCTTTTTAAGTGCCAGATTGCAAAGCTCAGCCAACAAGAATGTATAAAAATGTCTTATATCTGAAAACAGGATCAAGACCAGTTTGCACCATACCCTACCTCTAGTAAGAATTCAGTAAGATCCATTCATAGATGTTTGCATATTTAAATGTTAATACACACATACACATGTATGCACACACACATACACATATTAAGTGTGACTGTCAATATCACTAGGTTGTGTAAATAAATCTTGGTCTTTTCTGCTGGTGCAGATGAGAGATCAAATGATTAGGATTGTGACTCAAGCACACCTTGTAAATTAAAAAAACATTAAGAAATAAGATATTAGGGCATCTGTTTGCCTGATTATCAACCTGATTATAATGACATGATAATGTGGCTGCAACTTGGCTCTAAGGTGTTGGAAAGGCACCTCGGTTCCTTTACGGAACCAGTTAAGATCTGGCTCTAGCACCGGTGCTGTTTTAGTGCTTTAGGACCACTTTATGGGAAAAGCCCTATAACAGTAACAATGCTGAAGTTACCCATGTAAAACATAGTTGCTCCAACCTGTGGTTGATTCCATCAGTCAGCCACAGACTTTATCTGTGATGCCATTTTTCTTTACTAGGTTTTGTATGAAAGCTTCTATACAATATCTCCTAAAACAAATAAAGAGGAAGATTTCTTAAGGCAATCCCAAATATATTTTCGAATGAAACCTTTGTTTTGGACCAAAACATTTTACCTAATTTAAACAGTTTGAAACTAATAGCCATTGTTGCTCTTTGACCCTTTCCTTTACTTATCCTCTCCATTCTTTCCTCAGCGTTTTGTAACTTCATTCCATCTGTCTGCATCTAAAATAAGGTTGATGTAATCATTGTGAAATGATCCTGTCTGGAGCAAATGTACACCAAATAGCTAAAACTGAAACTCCAGTTCTCAGGAACACATTTTGGCCTCCCATTATTACTGCAGACCCGTTTGCAGACCTGTTTGATTTTAAAGCTCTTGTAAGTATGTGAGAGCTCATTCATTAATGTTTTGACATGTGAAGGTTAACTGCTGGTGCTGGACCCTCCAAAGACTGACCTGCAGACCTCACTGTTTTCTGAGCTACTGGGGTCATGAAGTAATGGAACCCCCCACCCCCACCCTTACATCATCACCACCACCAGCTGATACCAGGCAGGCTGGATCCAAGCTTACATGTTTTTTGCAATCAAATTATTACACTGTCATGAGTGTCACAATTAGGGGTGGCAGCCAGTGTGGTCTTCTGCTGCTGTAGTTCTTCTACTTTATGGTTACCCAGGCTGTTTGTTCAGAGATGTTTTTTATGCATCCTATGCAAAGTTGAACAGTGACGTATTCCCTAATCATGATAAAGACTAGGAGGGGAGGCGGTGTAATTCGTTAAAGAGGGACTGTGACAGAACAGATGTACAGTACAGACCAAACGTTTGGACACACCTTCTCATTCAAAGAGTTGTCTTTATTTTCATGACTATGAATATTGTACCTTCACACTGAAGGCATCAAAACTATGAATTAACACATGTGGAATTATATACTCAACAAAAAAGTGTGAAACAACTGAAAATGTCTTATATTCTAGGTTCTTCAAAGTAGCCACCTTTTGCTTTGATTACTGCTACGCGCACTCTTGGCATTCTGTTGATGAGCTTCAAGAGGTAGTCACCTGAAATGGTTTTCACTTCACAGGTGTGCCCTGTCAGGTATAATAAGTGGGATTTCAAGCCTTATAAATGGGGTTGGAACCATCAGTTGTGTTGTGCAGGAGGTGGATACAGTACACAGCTGATAGTCCTACTGAATAGACTGTTAGAATTTGTATTATGGCAAGAAAAAAGCAGCTAAGTAAAGAAAAACGAGGGTCCATCGTTACTTTAAGAAATGAAGGTCAGTCAGTCCGAACAATTGGGAAAACTTTGAAATTGTCCCCAAGTGCAGTCGCAAAAACCATCAAGCGCTACAAAGAAACTGGCTCACATGAGGACCACCCCAGGAAAGGAAGACCAAGATTCACCTCTGCTGCGGACGATAAGTTCATCCGAGTCACCAGCCTCAGAAATTGCAGGTTAACAGCAGCTCAGATTAGAGAACAGGTCAATGCCACACAGAGTTCTAGCAACAGACACATCTCTAGAACAACTGTTAAGAGGAGACTGTGTGAATCAGGCCTTCATGGTAAAATAGCTTCTAGGAAACCACTGCTGAGGACAGGCAACAAGCAGAAGAGACATGTTTGGGCTAACGAACACAAGGAATGGACATTAGACCAGTGGAAAACTGTGCTTTGGTCTGATGAGTCCAAGTTTGAGATCTTTGGTTACAACCACCGTGTCTTTGTGCTGCGCAGAAGGGGTGCTGCGCCAGATAACCTGGCCTCCACAGTAGAGGGTGACACGGGAGTGGATTTTCTCTCCTGTCCCATCCTGCTCCCACAGAAAAATGTCTTTTCCCATTCCCAATCCCAGGCCAGCATAAAAAAAAAAAATCCTGTTCCGTCCCACTCCTGGTAAATTGACTTTAGAAACTGTACCTCAATGGTTCACAGCCCTGGTCCTCAGGGACCCATTCCCTGCAAGTTTTAGATGTGTGTCTGCTCCAGCTCACCTGATTCAAATTCTGACATATCCTCCTATACTGGCATCAAGAATGGAGGGTCAAACTGGACAATATTAATACAATAAAATCATTATTAAATAAATAAATGTTGTGAATGTCCCATAAGTGAAGTAAATGTAACATGAAAGAAATGTAACATTAAATGTGCCATTAAATTAAAGGTACCATTTATTTATTTAATACATCATTAGAAACAATAAATGTACCATTATATCATGAAATGGACTATTATGCAATTAAATGTGCCACTGAATAATTAAGTATAATTTTAAAGACGACATGACGTAATTAGTGGTACACTTAATATTTAATGATGTATTAAAATAAATTATACATTTAATGGTACATTAAATGTTTTTGTATTTCACCATGTATTTATTTAATATCTTCCCTTGATAAAGCCTTTCCCCTCTACTGTGGCAAAGGCACTTAACTCTTTAGTGCACATTCGAGCAATTTTGTTGGTCAGATGAGACCTGACACGTGATGGTACTTTTCGTTTGACAAATGAAGAGATGTAGGGCTGATTCAATCCAGAATCTGCCTTACAAATGCACCTTAATCACTGGTGTACTTACGACTAAACACGTTTCACAAGCAGCAGACTGTTTGTAAACACCGCTGCATTCAACTCTCCTGAAGTTCGGTAATATTTGCGACTTTCCTGTCAGCTCTATGAGTTTAATAGATAAGTCCTTACTTCTGACTTTACGTTGCAAATCCAATTTTACCATGTCCAGTTCTTCACCTGCGTTTGCTCCCTCCATTCTCTACGCAGGTGGAAAACATCGAAGCACTGTTGGCTTGTGGGTTGTGTAGTTCATTTGAGTCGCAATATAGTATATGCTTCTGAGAAAAAAACTACACAATGGTGGTGTCGAGCCAAGTTTTTTTCTTTTCTTAAAGTTTATAACAAAGTCTCAGTTTTACATTTCCAAAGACAATTGATCCTAGTTTATTTTCCTTCTTATTGGTTAGCTCCAGCTCCCGTCTGCTCCCATTCATTTTTTATCCCGTACCGTCCCAATCACGTGATCTTTACTAATGCTGTCTCCCGTGACCCGTGGGATTCCCGAAAAAATGTCAGCCTCTACTCCACAGTCACCGGACCTGAACCCCTGAACACAATCGAGATGGTATGGGGTGAGCTGGACTGCAGAGTGAAGGCAAAGGGGCCAAGAAGTGCTAAGCATCTCTGGGAACTCCTTCAAGACTGTTGGAAAACCATTTCAGGTGACTACCTCTTGAAGCTCATCAACAGAATGCCAAGAGTGTGTGTATCAGTAATCAAAGCAAAAGGTGGCTACATTGAAGAACCTAGAATATAAGACATATTTTCAGTTGTTTCACACTTTTTTGTTTAGTATATAATTCCACATGTGTTAATTCATAGTTTTGATGCCTTCAGTGTGAAGCTACAATATTCATAGTCATGAAAATAAAGACAACTCTTTGAATGAGAAGGTGTGTCCAATCTTTTGGTCTGTACTGTAAGTGTCGAAAGAAACCAGAATTGGACTGAATTAGGAACCATGAGAGTTAGAAAGGTCTTTGACAGTGTGGGAAAATACAGGGAGTTTAGATTAGCTGGAGGAAACTGACCACCAGGGATCCTTTGTAGAAACGAGGGAACTGGGGCAGGATATGATGTAACACATCCTCCACCTCCAACAGTTTATTTAAAGCCATTCATTAGGGTTTGTTGTAGTTAAAAAAGAGATTGGTTGTAGGACAAACATTGTGAC
The DNA here is from genome assembly GCF_021462225.1 of Girardinichthys multiradiatus. Lineage (NCBI taxonomy): Eukaryota > Metazoa > Chordata > Actinopteri > Cyprinodontiformes > Goodeidae > Girardinichthys > Girardinichthys multiradiatus. The sequence goes on from NC_061798.1 coordinate 1,722,434, forward strand.
ATGCTAAAAATATCTTTATAAAACGTCACAAAGAGCTAGAATCCAACCACAGCTTTTGGATTTATAAAAAATGTGACAATGAAGATTTATGTCCACTCTCCTTTTTTGCATCAGTCTCATGGTTTGTGTCAGTGTAACTCCCAACGTGTTTACTACTGAGAGAAAGACCAAAGCAACATTAACTTGTGTGTGCTCATGAATAAGTTAACCAGCTGTGACTGTAAAACAAATACAGCCTTGATAGATTTTAAACTCTAACACTGGCAGAGAAGAAGAAAGAAAACACACAACTAAGTTTGAGTGGGTTGTTTGTTGAAGAAAAAGGCAGTGGTGCAAATAGCTATACCCCCTTACCATATTATTCATCTAAGGGTTTTCATATCCATGTAACCCTAAAGGAAGAAGGAAGGAAGGTGATTCTATATAGCTATAACTCCTACTACTGCTGTTTTTGTGTATCTGACATTAAATCAGACACACACACAAAATTGTTTCTATTTGCCAAATACTAGAATAATAAGTAATTTTTAAAGAATTTGTTATTACTTTCTTCCACTTCAGAAGTTGACATAAGATGACTGTCCCTGTAACCGAAGGACTTTTACTTGATAACTTGACTCAAGTCAAACTTGAGTCACAGATTTGATGACTTTAGAATTGACTTGGTTATATTAGTAAAGACTTGCAACTCAACTTTGACTTGAATACTAATGACTTGTGACTTGACTTGGAGTTGAGCGTCTTTACCTGATATGACTTGATGTGCTCAGTAAAATCTAACACTTAACATGCAAAACACTAATGATAAAAATACAATATTCATTTGCCTCGCTTGTTTTATCACATCATTAGTGTTTGCCTCCTCACACTCCCTCACTGCTCCTCGAAATCAGCTGATTTCCTTGTCCAGTAACATAGCAGGAGACTGTCACAAAGTGGCCACTAAGTAGGGGCGGCAGAAAAATTATTCCAAGGATAATTTTATTCTGTTACGAAGACTATAAGGTATCCAATAAAACAAAACATGTGGTTGTGTGTAAAACATGTGGTTTAAAGATTACTGACGGTGACATGACAATGTTTGACATTTGAAGCAACACAAAGAACAGAAAGTCAAAGTTACATTACACTGAAAGCTAAAGCTAGCTTTCCAGTGAGCATTGTTTTCTTTTATTATTTTGTGCGCATATTAGTTAATGAAGCAGAATATGTGGCGTTTTTTTCCCATTTTGTCCATTCCAGTTGTTCTACTGATGTTCTTTTTACAGATTTTAACACAGTCAATAGCCATCGCTAACTGCTAAGATTTGTTTTTATTTATTATTTTCATCTGACAAAGGTGCAGTCAGGGAATTATCCAGAAAGAAAAAAGTTGAACATTTATAGAAAGCATTTATTTAGACAACCTAACCCGAGACCAAGTCATGACCAAGACCAGAGTGTAGCAAGACTGAGTCAAGAACAAGACCAGACACAGCCCCACACTACATGACACAATAAAATATGAAACATGATCAAAAGTGTTTCTTAAATGGATCTGACAGATCCACGTTCCCATAAAAACACCTAGTTATTAAACACTCAGACCTGAAAAATACTTAACCATCTTTATTCAATACTCCTGGTTGAGTTCCATCATTTAATACAGAATGTAAAATGATTATTCATTGTTCCTCACAAAAGTTCACTTTCTCCGCCTTTCTCACTTTCTCCGCCTTTTGTAAACAATACATAAAGTTTTTTAAACCAACAATCCTTGTAAATATGTGTGCAAATCTAAACCACATAGCTTCCCCTCTCTCTCTGCCCCCATTCCCTGTCTAACTACTGTCAAAACTTAATGTAAAAATAAAGGCCACTATTGCTGCAAAAAAAAAACAACCACATAGCTAAATGTCAGTCAGTCCTTTTCTACCACTTCTTCCATAGTGGGTCACAGGGAGGCTGGTGCCTATCTCCAGCAGTCTATGGGCAGGAGACAGGGTACACCCCGGACAGGTCGCCAGTCCATCGCAGACACAGCTAAATGTGTAAAACAGAAAAAAAGAGCCAAACATTCAACATTTAAAATGCAGAAAAGCTGTGTATTTTAATGAATACAATAATTCTATGTGAAATCTTGTGATTTATAAAAGTAAAAAAAAAAAAGAGCGGTGTCATTATAATGCCTCCCCTACTAAAAACCCTCTCCACTGCTGCAGAGGAGACAGAGCCTGACAGCAACTTCAATGCCAAACTGTTGTGGGAATCTGGCATGGTTTTTGACGCAGAAGACAGGTGCAGAGTCACAGATGGCATCAAAGTATTTGTGTTACAATACCTGAATCCTGGACTGGGCTGCGCTTCTTGTGTGCCTTGTAGCAGGACAGAAGGCGAGGGCATTTGAGTAGGGGCGAATCACTGGCTGGATCCATATTCATGGCTTTTGAGCCAGTTTCATCTTTAAGGCACATCATGTTCTCCACCACTAAGATCGATGTGTCTGAAAAACAAACTAAACACAATGACTAAGTCAGATTTAAAGGGATATGCACATATAAGAGTTAAATGAAATACTTTCAGGAACTTTTATAAGAAACATTTTTAATTATCGACGAAGTCATATTTTTGTTTTTCCAATAAACATAAGAGGGTAATGTAAATTTAAATGCTGGTTATTTCATCCAGTGCAAAGGTCAGTAATGAAATGATTCCATAAATCCTTATTTCTTAGGTTATAAGGTGCTACTGTACTAAATCATGTTACCAGCCTAAATGTAAAGAGCTATAGGTTTAGTAGGCTCAGAGTATTGCAAAAATATTTTTATGACAAAAATAAATAGATGAAATGAAGACTCTTTTAATTCCACTGTAAGACTAGTTAAGGCTTTTATGGGCTACAAATTTAAAACATTTTTTGATTCATAATTTTCCAAATAAGACATTTATTTTCACCAGATCAAAATGTAAACTAACCTGTCAGTGCCTTCTTAGTGTTGGGGCCATCCATTTGGTCGCACATTTTGACATGCACCGCTCAACAGACTTTGCAGCGCTGACATCACTGGGAGCATAAACCGGCTGAGATGCGGAGTTTCCCGCTTGTCTCAAAGGACAGCGCAACGGAGGCGCATATCTGGAGAGACAAGAGCTCGCAGGCGAACTTTTGCTCCACAAGGCCATTCCCGGAAGAGCTTGAAAGCTGGAAATCTGTCTGATACGAGAAGATCAGGAGATTTATTTACCGATCGAAGACCACGCCGACACCCGGCGCAGGTGGAAACCCACAGAGGTTCTATGTCCAAAGAGAGGAGTTTTCCTCCTTGTGTATGCAGTCGACTAACGGTTCATCTTTTCCCCTCCTGGACAGATGAGAAATTACCGTTTTTTGTTCTTGATTTGATCACGGACGCGTGGTCCCCCCTCCCCTCATTTTTCTTCAGACGTGATCCTCAACCGGTGGAGAGTAGAAATCAACTTCAAAGTAATTTCGTTATTTTCATATTAAACCGGATAGGTGCATTTAGAAGTCTGGGCAGGATGAGGCATAATGAAAGAGAATTTAGAATCACCAGTAGTTAATCTAAGGTATTAACTTGTTGCATGCAATACTGATTGAATTATGTCATGCTGAGCTGTGTTTTGATTTGGTGCGCAAGCGCTGCTGAATCGTGCGTGGTTAATGTTTTGTCCGGCTGATCTCAAATCAGCCTGGAGTTAGAAGTTGGACTTTTACAAGTTTTCATTCAAAGCAACTGCGGTCTGGGCCTCGCCCGACCATTCTCTGTTCCTATTTTATTGCTGGAGATTTTCCACTGAGTTCCCGCCTCAGAGTTTTATGACTCTTTGTTAAGATTTGGAGCGATCAGCTAGTTGTGGCTAAAGGGGCGTGGCCCCACCGTTTTGTCAGCTGATAACTACTGGTTTGATCTTCATAGACACTAAATGCGCATATATATTTTTTTCTTTTATTATCATTGTTAGGTGAAGGTTTTTGGACCAGAATAATGGTATATAGGGATTATTTGGCTTCAATAAATCTTCATATATATAATTAAGAGAAGCGTTTGGTTCCACTCATGGGCACACAACATCCTTGTAATCCTTGCTGCACATTTCGTTTAAGGCTTTGTGATCCAGAGCTGTGAGTGTGTACTTGTTTGAATGTACTGTTCCAGTGAGTAATGTTTGCAACTGGAGCAGTCCTGTTACTGCCAAATATAGACTCAAACTTGTCTTTTAATTGTGAGATGCTAGGTAATAGAGTAATGAACTGTGATGTTTTGGCTATGGTGCAAGAAATGGCCCAAACCTCCTTCATGCTGTCAGTCACTACAAACTGCAGAGTGTGATGAGTAGGAAAGATTTTCACATGTTGACCAGGGCAATTCTTTGTCCACTGAATTAACGTCAGACAACACCGAGTTATCAAATCTTGAGCAATGGCTTTCTGCTTTGGCAATTGTAGGCTGTAGACCTGCACTTTTTGTGTAACAAATGATATAGATGGCTGTGCGACATCTGTCTGTTGCCCTGCTTTGTGCTCCAATAACCTAAATACTAGGGAAGAGGAATCAGTAAAATATCTGGAGGCAGCAGCCTAAGCAAAGAAACCCAGACTTCCCTTTCCCCAGCCACTTGGGCTAGCTTGTCCGGGGGAATCCCAAGGTGTTCCCAGGGCCGAGAAACATAGTCCCTCCAGTCTCTCACTCGGAAATGGCACTCTACCCTTTTCCAGCTTAAGACCATGGCCTCGGACCTGGAGGCACCGATTCTCATCCCGGCCACTTCACACTCGGCTGCAAACTGCTTCAGTGAGAGCAGAAGATCATGAGCTGATAAGGCCCAAAGGACCACATCATCCGCAAAAAGCAGAGACGCAATCCTAAGGTCAGAAAACTGGATCCCCTCAACACCTTGGTTGCACCTAGAAATTCTGTCCTTAAAAGTTATGAACAGAATCGGTGACAAAGGGCAACCTTGGCGATGTCCAACCCTCACCGGAAATGAGTCCGACTTACTGCCTACAATGCGGACCAAGCACCGGTCATACCCGGACCTAACAGCCCGTATCAAAGGGCCTGGTACCCCATAATCCCGGAGTACCCACCACAGGATTCCGAGAGGGACACGGTCGAACACCCTCTCTAAGTCCACAAAGCACATGTAGACTGGTTGGGCAAACTCCCATGCAGCCTCCAGGACCCTGCTAAGGGTGTAGAGCTAATCCAGTGTTCCACGGCCAGGACGAAAACCACATTGCTCTTCTTGAATCCGAGGATCGGCTATCCGACGGATATCCCTCCTCTCCAGAACCCCCCAATAGATCTTACCAGGGAGGCTTAAGAGTGTGACTCCCCTATAGTTGGACACCAGATGGTGGACCAGAATTGCCCCAAAGCCATACGGAAGTCATTTTCCGCGCCCAAGTCTTTGCCTCAGCAACCACCCGAGCCGCATGCCGCTTGGACTGCCGATACCCATGAGCTGCTTCCGGAGTCCCACAGGCCAAAAAGACCCGATAGGACTCCTTCAGCCTGACAGCATCCCTCACTGCCGGTGTCCACCAGCGGGTTCGAGGATTGCTGCCACAACAGGCACCAACAACCTTGCGACCACAGCTCGGGTAAGCCACCTCAGCAATGGAGGCACGGAACATGGCCCACTCGGACTCAATGTCCCCCACCTCCCCCGGAATGTGTTTGAAGCTCTCCCGGAGGTGGGAGTTGAAGCTCCGCCTCATGGGAGACTCCGCCAGGCGTTCCCAGCAGACCCTCAAGATTTGTTTTGGCCTGCCAGGCCTGACTGGCATCCTCCCCCACCATCGGAGCCAGCTCACCGCCAGGTAGTGGTCAGTGGAAAGCTCCGCTCCCCTCTTCACTCGAGTGTCCAAGACATGCAGCTGCAGACCAGATGACACGACAACAAAGTCAATCATCGAACTGTGGCCTGGGGTATCCTGGTCCCAAGAGTACAGTATATACTGTGTACAGTATATACTGTACACAGGTATCCAACTTAATATGTATACCTAATATTGACTAAATCTCTTTGTGTAAGGGGTAAATAATTTTGGTACAGAGGCAGATTGCTAATGTTAGCTAGCTATCTTTACCTACATCACTTACACATTTGTGCTTCCTTTCTAAGTGACGACAAAAATTTGACATAGTCCTCACCGTTTGCAAGCTAAGCAACCTCCCCTCCATCTGCAAGCGAACATTGCGGAATTTACAAGTCGCTGGATGCCTTCTTCTGGATGTTGTTTTACAAATAAATTCTTCATGATATATGTAGTCAAATTGTATAACTGAATATTTTGCAGACATCTTCTCCCGCTTGTCTAACCACAGCTAACTTTCTTCGAGTGTGAGTGTTTGAGCTACCACACCCTGTTGGCGGTCACACCCCTTGGAGTCCCCACGGCCCTTGGTCCCCAGAATCGACCCCACTGTCTACAGCATTGCTCTTAAAGGAACTACTCTCGACGACTCTTGTTAGTTTCACTATTATACACAAAGAATAAGACAAAAATAAATCACATTCCAGTTTTGTTGCACACCTGCTCATGGAGGAATAAAAGGAGATTTAGGAAAGAAATTTGGCATTTCAGTTTAAAGCTCCATCAGCTTGGAATAATTTGCTTCCCTAACTTAGATGTATCCCTTTACATATTTCTAAGTTGTCTTTATTTACTTATTGTAAAACATCTTGCTCTTGCTTTCAATAAAAACAAAGATTCATTCATTCTGGACTTAATCCTTACAGGGATATGCATAGTATTTTGTATCATTATGTATTGTCTTATTTTGTCTCTTGAAGTACCATACCGTTTATACGTGAGAGTTTGAGTATACTTGAGCATGGTGTGGGTGTTTTTGTGTTAAAATGTATGATTTGTCTTACTGTTTATATTAAAGAGGTTGCCCTTGACATAAAGAAACAATTGCCAGTACTGCCAATTGTACTTTTTACGTTTTCCCATTCTTAATATGCGCAGTCCGAGATGTTATCACTACCTGTATAACGTCATAATAGATAGGAAGTCAAAGACCAGGCCGAAGTGTTTCATTCCTACAAATATTTCTGTTTGGCCATGATATAACTATTCTCTTTTAATCATCTGGTTTCAAAACAATTTGAGCGGTATCCATCAGCAAGATTATAATGGCTCTCGATAATTTTATATTATCTCTCTAGGTTCGAAGAACTGGCAATAGTATTCAACCACGATACCATGAAGTTTACAGTTGACCGTTTACTGTCACAAATAAGCAATATTTTGCAGTGCATGAAATAAAAGATGCAAAAAAAAAATAATAGAAATAGAGTTCTTTCAAAATAAGATGGGAATAAAATAAAATAAATTAAAAAAAGCTCAAAGGAAAGTGTCTTTCCTTCTTTGTAGAAGATCAGAGCTCAGCTTCGATTCTATGTTTTATGTGTGTAATGCTGTGTTCATATGGTTACTACACGGGTAGATTCTAGTGTTAGGTTCTTATCTGTATCTCAAATGAAATGGGATGATGCCTGAATTTCCTCGGATTGGATCCCACAGTTGGTCAGACCATGCACCATTTCGTCTGAGTCACTCGTCCTCTCTGGCTCGCCACCGAACTGCCTCAGTTCGGAATCTGAATCAAGTCCTAATCCGGCAAGCGGAAAAATCTACACATAGAGTGCAGAACAAATAATCATTACTCTCTATTCAAATCATGACATCTTCTAATTTCACCTTACACTCTGTCTTCCGTATCTATACTCAGATGCAGGATACACAACATTCAAGCATTAAATGAGTGTATATTTGTTACAGTACAGTTGAGGTAATTTATGTCTTTTTCATAAGAAATACTTATCATTAACTTATATTTTAACAACACTTCTTTGTTTTGTTGAAGTTCCCTTTTAAAGGGGCCTTCTGCGCGTTCGTTTATTCACCGTAACCTGGAGGAATTCACAACACATTAGAATAAATCACACGGAGACAGCTGTATGTCATTCAAAGTACCTGGACCCAGTGGAAGCTCTCATGTGATCAGGACACACACCGAGACGACTTCGGAGCTTCTCACAGGGCTCATTGCTTTTATTAAAACACACATTAAAATGGGCAGCGCCCTGTTTACAGTTTTTTCTCACATGTAGTCACGTACACATTTTTCCAGCTTACCATATTTAGACAGTCATTGTCCTGCACCTGCACCCTGTTTTCTACTGATATGAGAAGGGAGTACTCTGCCAGTTAATCTTTTCACATTCCTACAGTTCTCAGTATTTTTCTGCTTCATCACACTCAAGGCCAAGTTTGTGCAATAACAATTCTGCAGGCCACACAATGTCTTATACTAACAGAGGTTATACATTTTATTCCTCACACTGGTTATGAACATAATAATAATAATGATGCACACACATAATATATCTCCACAATTTCCCCCTTTTGAAGTCTCCTAAGACTTCACTACTACTTGGAGATGCTTCATAAAAGAGTTGAACAATCATTACAACCTGTGGAGCAGAAGGAAATGTTTGTCATCATGCTTTTTGACCCTGCCTCCAATGCCATGCCATGTGCCCAAGGACTATTGCCTGTCCGGCCTTTGTAGTCCCAAGGATGCTTACAACCTTCTAAGTCTTGACAGGGAGTATTGACCCCTCTAACTGGAGGGTGTCTATCCGTGCTTTATTCCATATTCTGTCCAAATATGCCAATGTAATATTCTACCATCCTTCTGCTCCCTAGACAGTAATACACATCAGACACCCTGTCAATTAGTCTTACGGGTTAATCTTCGTCTTGAAGCCGATTAAATATCCCAGGTGATAGAGCAAAACCCTGCGGCAAACGAGTGTAGCGGTACCTGTTTGACTTATATGTGAATGCAAAAATATCTCTGCACTCCTCAGCTAGAGGCAGGCAGAAGAAAGCGATGGCCAGATCAATGCTTCGGGGTTGTTCGGGGTTTAGATTGGTGAGAGCAACATAAGGATTGGGCACTGGAACTGTAGGAGTGGAAAGTGCTGCATTTACAGCTCTCAAGTCGTGGGCCATTCTCCATTTCCCAGTGCCTTTCTTTTCTACTAGTACGATGGGTGTGTTTCAAGAAGAGCCATTAGCTGGTTCCAGCACCCCAGCGTTCCATAGCCCTTCTATGGTGTCAGAAATTACACTTTCGGCTGCTGGTTTGTGAGGGTACTGGAATTTCCAAATGGGTCGGTCAGTGTTAAGCTGGAAAGTGATGGGAGAGCACTGAATGAGTCCCACGCCGTGGGGCCCTCAGCCCAAAGTGAAGATGGCATGCTCTGAACTACAGCTGCAGCCATTGGATGATCTGTTTTTTCTCTCCCATGATGTCTTTCAAGTTGCACATGTTCCAAGGTGCCAACGTCTGTGGACATGTTAGTAATGCGGTAGGTGTTACATGAGGGGGAATAAGAGATTGGGTGTGGATAAAGAATGCCAGTCGGTGAGAGCTAGGGAGCGTTTTAACACTCCTCCCAGCTCGCGGGCTTCGCGAGTAGGGTGGAGCGCCAGTGAAACACGGGGTACACAATCAGACCACATTTTAAACCAGTTCTCCTGTTCTGTAGACAGCTGCACGGAGGCTATGACACCTTCAGGGACTACATAAATGTCTGCGGTGGCGATCTCCCAGGAAGTCCCCTCCAGCTCCTCCGCAAAGCTTTCCTGATAACACTGACAGTTATTCCTGTCATAGAAGAGGGTGACATGTGGCGGGTCAGGGGGTGAGACGTAGGGCGCCAGGGTCGAGATCCAGGATTTCCACCAAAGGAAGGATGAGAGGATGCCTCCGCCCGCTGTGGTTTCTGGATGCAGGAGGACCCAATATATGTCAGCCATAGGGTCAGCCAGGGGTTGTATGAGATACTGTCCATGAGAGAGGCGGGAATTGTTGCCACAGGCTAGTTGAGTTCCATTGGGCAGATGCCCAGACAGTCCTTCAGGTCCACATAAAATGGTGGCTCCCATTTTAATCAACATGTCTCTGCCCAATAAGTTGACAGGGGTGTCCGCTGACACCAAATAACTGTGGTTCAAAGTCTGTCCCCCTATCTCGGTTTTTAGGGGTTTGGTGTAAGGTAGGACCTGTTTAGCCCCAGAAAACCCCATGACAGTGGTAGTCCTTGTGGAGAGGGTGGTAGGAGGGGCTCGTTGAATAGTTGAGCATGTGGCCCCAGTGTCCACCAAAAAAGGAAGAGTTTCTCCATACACTGTCACGGACAGTAAGGGGTCCTCAGTCCCTCTGTCTGGGGGGTTCTGTGGGGACCCTCAGTAGTGGTCTGGCCCAAAGCTGGGTTCATCCCAGGCTGGCAGCTGAAGTGAAGGTTGCTGCTGTTGACCTCCATGTGGTGGACCACCCCGTCCTCGATACGGGCGTCGCCCTGGGCCTCATCTGGGTCCATACCCACGCCCATATGCCTCAAGGTTGTATGGACATTCTCGGCTCCAGAGACCCTGCTCCTCACAGTAGTAGCAAACGTCAGCACCCCCCCATCGCTTTGGTGGTCCTCCACGGAATCCACGGCCCCTTGGCCCGCCCCTGCCCCTGAACCGGCCTGGTTGGGCATGAGAAGGACCAGAGGTTGCAGACCTTGGTGCAATTGTGTCCTGATGGCGAGGAAAGGGAGGAGTCTGGGGGACCTGAGACACCACACCTTCATACATTATTTTGGAGTTTTGTTGTCTTTCTTCTTTTCTCCTGCTTTCTGCTTTGCTTCGGCTAACTGCATTTTTAGCAATTGGGTCTGCAGGGTCTTAAGTTCCTCCTCATCTTTCTTATGGTCCTCTCTTATTTTGGACAGGTGATGGATCAGATGGCGATCCCAAGTTCCAGTGTCCGCTCCAGCCATGTCAGGATTGTCGTCCATACTGGCCTTCACCTGTTGGGGCAGTCCCTTAAGGACAGCATCTCTGAACCAGTCTCGTTGTGCCCCCTCATTGGCCGGATTAGTCCCTGTCTGAGTTTGCCACATGGATTTACACCGGTCCAGGTATTCCCCGGGGTTAATTTTAGGGTCCCATTCAAACTTATGAATGGTGCGTCCCCCGGTTACAGGGTATGCTGTTCTCAATGCATCACCTAGCCAGTGGACATGCTGGGTGAAGAGGTCAGAATCCGGGGCTCCTGAGGTGTAAGCAGCAGTCTCAATCTCTCTACATGTGTGGTGTGGCATTCACCGTCCTGCCACTGCTCTATAATCTCCCAATGCTAGCGTGGTGCCTGCCGTCAGGGTGTCTAAAGTCTGGAGCCACACTGCTGCTCCTTCAGTTATGGGGGGCAACTTGTCACAGAGAGCCGTAATGTCGCCCAGCGAGAAAGGTTTATACATAGGGGCGGCTCCAGAGCCTTGTTGCTGTAAAAGGGGATAATTGGTTTTTGGGGCATAACTAAAGCCTTCTGGTTTAGCTGCAGCTTTGCGGGTTAAATGTTCCCTTAACTGTCCAACTGTCTGACTGCGTATTGGGGGATCCGTCCTCAGGATGGTTTTGCTGCGGATCTGCTCTGTCTTCTCCATCTTCCTGTGGTATGCTGTGGCTGTTTTTCTGCAGCTCTACAGCTGGCGTAGAGGTGTAACAAGGTGTGGGTGTGAGAAAAGGATTGGGACACAAAACCCTATCTGGCCTCCAGGATCCACTTAGCAGTAAACCTACTGATCCCACCGGATCAGTCCCTGCTACTTGTAAGCCAGAGCTTGGGCCGGGTGTCCCGGGAGGCCCCTGTGCCCCAGCCACTGAAATTAGAGAAGGTGGTTGGGAGGATTGTTGTGCGGGTGAGCGAAAGGGATTTGTTTTGCTCAGGCTTCTTTGATGTTGTCCTTGTCTTTCTCTTACCTCTCTGTCCTGAAATGCTGCTTTTTCCGCATCCAGAAATGAGCCAGCAGATGCTGACATAGATAATCCGGAACTTCCACTGACAGATTCAGTCCCCCCTTCTGGAATCTCCAAGCCATGCAGTACACGTGTTCCATTTTCTATTTCCAATATGGGGTACAATCCACCAAGGGGTGGTGTGGTGCACCAGTGAGGGAGCTGCATGGGGAAGAGGTTCTATATGGGGGCGGTTCCTCTGGGCTCATCCCCTGAGCTGATTTTGACCCCTCCTTCTTGTCTCCTCCTCTGGGTTGTTTCCGCTTCATTGTGTGAAGTCCTCCTTGGAATATCAAAAGCATGTCTCCCCAGAAGCGTTCTTCCTTTTCAAATTTATCTTTGCTTCTCCTGTACTGACCTTTGGACCAGACAGAAGCTTCATTCAACTTACCCTGTGCCTTGTCTGTTTTTCTTTGCTGTGTTCATTTTCTTTCTAAACCAATCACCTAAATTCCACTTGTCCGTCAAATTAATTCCATCCGCCTTCATTGGTTCTCTTACCTGTTTTTCGATCTTCTTTTTTATTTTTTCCATGCCCTCCTTACCTCTCGTTTGGAGAAGCAGTGCTTGCAAGTTATTCAGTTGTGTTTCTAAATCTACCCCTACTGTGGCTTCCGGAAATTCTCCTTCCATGTTGTTTAAAATCCTGTGAAATTAATGTTCAATTAACGCTTCACAATATGCATATAAAATCCGCTTATCACTGTATTGTCCTTGTTAACAACACAGTGCTTTTACACATCCGCAATGGTGAGACAGCACTCTGCTGCTTCACCCGGTCACACACACGGTCATCGCTTGTCACAGTCACTCCCGTTTAATATCAGCAAAACACTTAACATTCACATTTCTTCTATAATCCGCACCACAGATACTTATATGTAGTACTTTGTCTTTTATTTTACACCAAATAATCATCCAGCTCAGTCGCACACACACACATTCCAGCTCGTCCTTCCTCAATTCAACTCCACTGTCTGTGACAGACACTCGCACACAGGAAATATGCAAAAATCTGCAGAAACAATCCACTACAAGCCACTTCACCCTATATTCAATAAATGCATTTTATTTTCCCTCAAATAATCAAAAATCCAACCGCATTTTAATTCAGAATGAGTGTCCAATGATTTAACATCGACTCCACTACCAGTCGCTTGTGTAATTCCTCCGTGTGTCCGCTAGATGGGCCTTTAACCCTTCATAAAATTTCTGAATGAATCAGTCACCCGTTTAAAAAATTCAGATGAAGTTCTCTCAGGACTTTAACCTGTGTCAATCCTTTGTGTTTTGCCAAAAACACGGGACTTAAACCCAGCTTTATGTTATTGATTTGTCAATCAATAATTTGGGACGCCACTCCCAGCAATATCACCTTTTTTTCAGCTTTAAATGAACTTTCAAGCTGCCTAATTTTGCCGACCCTGTCAGCAAATCTTATCTGACTGTTTTAACACGTCCAGTTAACGCACACTCTTTTACAGTTTAGCAGAGTAAAATGACATTCAGAACCAACTGACACCTGGTTAATTTAGCCTATATATAAATTCAATCGGAGAGTTTAATAAAATAGGCTCTACCTCACCTTTTTTTAGAAGATTAATGGGCGCCCGTTGTCAGAAGATTCCGTCTGTCACACTCTCTTTTTGTCCACGTCGGGGGTCACCAAATTGTTGAAGTTCCCTTTAAAGGGGCCTTCTGCGTGTTCGTTTATTCACCGTAACCTGGAGGAATTCACAACACATTAGAATAAATCACACGGAGACAGCTGTATGTCATTCAAAGTACCTGGACCCAGTGGAAGCTCTCATGTGATCAGGACACACACCGAGGCGACTTCGGAGCTTCTCACTGGGCTCATTGCTTTTATTAAAACACACATTAAAATGGGCAGCGCCCTGTTTACAGTTTTTTCTCACATGTAGTCACGTACACACTTTTCCGGCTTACCATATTTAGACAGTCATTGTCCTGCACCTGCACCCTGTTTTCTACTGATATGAGAAGGGAGTACTCTGCCAGTTAATCTTTTCACATCCCTACAGTTCTCAGTATTTTTCTGCTTCATCACACTCAAGGCCAAGTTTGTGCAATAACAATTCTGCAGGCCACACAATGTCTTATACTAACAGAGGTTATACATTTTATTTCCTACACTGGTTATGAACATAATAATAATAATGATGCACACACATAATATATCTACACAGTTTCAATGAACAGCTCTATTAATCAACATTTATCTTTTTAACCATAGATTATATCACTTTTTACCACTTTCAACTGTAAATTAGCAGTATTAAATTATTATTTTGAACCAACATGTCACGGCTGGCGAGATAGAGGACCCCAGAATGCAGACTAGCAGGCAGCATGACGGTAAGGAAAAAAAAAAAAAGGATTTAATGAATAAAAAACAAAAACTCACTCACGGAGGAGGCAGGAACAAAATAGAAACAATAAACGGGCAGGCAAGACATGCAAAAGCAGACATGGGCAGAGTGGCAAGATAGGCTTGGCATGAAACACATGAGTGTGATCCAGAAGACAAGACATGGTTTGAAAAATGTTTCCACCCTGAATAACTGAACAGGAGTGTATATATAGAGAGTAAACCAGGTGGAGCAAGGAGACAGATTAGCTTGGAGCAGGTAAAGATAATTAACAGACAGAACACATGACAGGGGCAAAACAGAACTTCAAGGATACAAACAAACAGAAATCTAACTAGAAAAACATGAAACCAAAGCACAACCAGAAGCCCAATTCAAATACACAACTAAGCAAAACATGAATACAAAAACTAAAGCATGACCAGGAAAACAAACAGAAGAACGATTCAAAACTTTAACTGTGAATAAAACCAACAAAAACACCCACAAATCATAACACAACATGCATATTTAAACAACTTCAGTGCAGTTAAAAAACCTTATGCACCTTACATTAATAAAAATAACTTTTTCTATCACAACTGGTATCATATCAACAGAAATATACATCATATGCCATCACTTTCTCTCTCATATGCTAGTGGAAAGTTAGCTTAACCAGCAGCACCATTGGGATTCCCATTACATGTAATACCTTAATTAGCTCAGCTGCGCTAGCTGCGGTTAGCATTAGCTTTACGATCTTTTTTCACATTTCATTTTCACGGTTCACAATGATACAGCGAGTACCACGGTGGTTTAAAACATTAGGAAAACACATCGGTGACTCCGACTGGTTTTAGGAACGTAGTTCAATGAAAATAATTCCTTCATATCATGCTAATATCAATAGCTAACCATGAGGTCTAGCCCCATAACCTGTAGCATTTTCTTGCCGGAGTTCTCACAGAGGCTTAACACGGTGAAACCGGCTCCTCTCTCTCTCACGTACACTCATATGACTTTACCCAGGCTCGTCAGCTCGTTTACATGTGCAGGTGCTCATGTCAGCAGCTCGGCTCTGTCTGGAATCACATTCAATGGTAATGGCACTAAGCTTGTGCTGGTGCACCACCTTGTGGTGCTACTACATTTAAATCAAATAAATTGGTTTAGTAACCTTGTGGGTTACACCTAGTTATAGTTTATTTTTGTGCTTTGTTACATTTAGATATTCTCTGTTAGAATGCCTCCATTTCTCCCATTTAGTCTGATTCTTCTGATTACTTTTCTTTCCCTCATCTCTCTGCATTCAGTGGTCTCAGGCTCAACTGTTTCGCAACTGATTACCCTCACCTGCTGGCCCTACCTTTCTCTTCCCTGTCTCCAGGTATATAAGCTGTTTGGTTTTCATTGTTCTTTACTGGTTTCTTCTGATTTCTTGCTTAAAGTCCACTACTTTGCTTCTTGCCATACCCTCTATTTGTTAAACTATGTTGTGTTCTTGTCGGACCAGCGTGAAGACCAACGCTCAGATGCAGCATGGTGAGTTGCAGAGCTT
Source organism: Girardinichthys multiradiatus (assembly GCF_021462225.1). Lineage (NCBI taxonomy): Eukaryota > Metazoa > Chordata > Actinopteri > Cyprinodontiformes > Goodeidae > Girardinichthys > Girardinichthys multiradiatus. Next base: position 1,738,239 of record NC_061798.1, read on the forward strand.
ACCTTTATTACCAATAATAACAAACTGGAAAAACTTACAAAGGTAACCCAGACTGTGTAACTTACATGGAGTCAGGTAGCAAACAGGTGGAACCATTGGAGAACATGAAAACCGATGAATAGACCAATGAATACAGGGAGCTAATTAGGGGGAAATCAGGAGCAGCTGGTGAGAGAGAGTAAGACAATTGAAGAAGGGAAGCTAATTAAGACAGGTGAGCAGGGAATGCAGGGGAACAACAAAACATCTAAGTAAACAGAAATAAGTAACAACGAAACTAAAGAACATAAACAGAGGAACCAGAGCTGCAAAGATATACAATCTAAACATGAACCGAAATAACAGCAACTGAAGAACATGAGAAGAGAAAACAGACTAGGAACTCAAACTTAAAACCCCTAACACAGGCAGATTATGACACTGTTTCATTCCTTATTCTCTGCCTATGTTTTGTGTCCTGTTTCTCCACTGTTCCACTGTACGTTTGCTGTTTATTTTGTCATAAAATCATTCTATTGACCATGCTGCTTTTGAGCTCCTGTATGCAGTTTTGTGCTACAAACAACCCACACATTAACCCCTTTTCCACCGAAAGTCCCTGGATTTATTATTTATTTATTTATTTATTTGATTAGGACAGTGCACATTAATCAACCTTACCAGAATTCATGGCAGTGTAAATATGCAGGAATTAGCACAATAGCCAAGTTTCATCCTTTGTCCTAAGACAAGTAAACACAAAAACGAAACACCAGGAAAAATCAAAACACTAGGGGTCGCGTTAACTGAATATTTTCCGTTTTTGATTGGTTGTTTAAAACAATGATGGATGTAAAGGAGATCAGTCATTTTGACAGATTTTAATTCACACCCCGACCACTTGCTGGTGAGTTAGCATGTTAATTAGTTGTTTCCTCCCGCTAAAGTCATTGCTTGCAGGATCAAGAAACCCCTTGTTCGGAGAGTCTTGCTGACTTCTGATCACTTCGATTGGAGAAACATTTTCTGATATGAAAACTTTGGCTGAAGTGGCGGTTGTAATTCCAGTCTCTAGTGTGGTGGCAGAGTGTAGATTCAGCCTCCAGAACAACATCCACAAGAAGTCGTCTGTCTATGGCACAAGTTCCAAACCTCATGACAGTAGCCTCTGCAGCAATGCCACTCCAGACATTTGATTAAGCACATACAAGTGTGCAATTCAGGTCTGTGGGGGCCAGGAGTAAGTTGTAAGACTGTGCATTTAGGTCACAGCAGGGGATCTGTTCATATTTTAAATGCAGTTGTTTAATTTAATTGTTTATATGTAGTTACTTGGGAACACAGTCAACGTTTTTTCTCACTTCAGAGAAAAAGTTACATGCATTCATTGGGTTGATGTGGATTCTCTGTTCAGCTTTTTTAGAATGAATATGAATTATAACGAATGAAAACAAATGCTACTGAATTTCGAATAATCATTTAAAAAAACTAAAGTGACAGGTAAAAATACATTATGACTTGACTTTGTTTTAACTTGTCAGTCAAAATGACAAAAAATGAAAAAGTCTAGCGCAACCTCTGATTTCAACTGATAAATAGTAGATGATGAGCAGCTTTAGAGATCCATAAGCAGGAAGGGTTTAAGTCATTGTTTTACATTTAATTTTCACCACCCTGCATCTGGCCAGAGTTATTGCCTCACAATGGCATGACTCATTTACAATAACTACAAAACACTGATCAACACACTTACTTTTATTTTATTATCAGGTAAACTCATATCAGATACTTACAGAAAAAATGTAAATGTTTTTAGGAAACATTTTATTTATTAGACTAAAAACAACAGATAATCAGTCCAGAAGTACACAGAATTCATACCTTGACTGTCTAATCATAAGAAAGTATTTATATAAAGTAGAAGCTGTGTAGACAATGGAGTAAATGATGACAGGACACGATGGTGAAGAGGATAACTGGGAGTTCTTAGGATACTGCATCCAAACCTGGAGCTGTGGTTTCGGTGCAGATTCCTGTGCATAAAACTATGAAAAATTAAAAATAATAAAGAGTTCACACTCCAAAAAGTTAGGTTTATATGAAAAGACAATCTTAGGGAAATATTTATTTTTATGTACAAGAAAATTGCTCAGATCATAAGCATTGCATTTAAATGTTTTTCTAACAGAACTGTGGCAAAACAGTTTATAATTCATTTTTAAGTTAACTTAAAATGTGAACCATTTCAGGCGAAAAATACTACATTTTGGCACACACTTACTACGTGGTTTCGCACCAGAATGTAGACCCTGAATGTAAAGGTGAAAGGAGCAGAAATGACGTGAGATGTAAAGGAGAAGAAATCTGACTGTTGCACTGTTTTTCAGGCATTCTTGTTTTTGGCTAGAAGTACGTTTTTGATTAAAGTGAGACTCTGATCACTTTTTGTCTGTTTTTTGTCAACTTTTGCAACATTTTATATTCTGGTACTTGCATATATTCACCACATACCTACTAAACACTTTATATTCACCTTCAGTTGCCACAAACGGATAATAAGTGGCGGGAAATCTCAGGGTGCCGGGCCGAGATCAGGACGTGGTTAGTGAGGAAGTCCCAGTACAACCGCCCGGTTAGCTTAGCTTAGCGGCCAAACCAGCTTGTAAGCGGAGCTCCGCTGCTCCGGAAACTGAAAAAATATTTATTTTTGTGACAAATTAATGGTATTAAACCAATACATATGTACACTTACCTGCGAAATAACCACAGCTGGTGGTGTTATACCTCGCAACACACAACCCCTCGCCTTTAAAAATCTCGGGGAAATCTCGAAAGACCTACTCCAGACCAGGATGTCTTACCCGTGAAAGTAAAGCCCCAGGAAAGTGAAATTACCCTGTTAAATTTGTTCCTCAATTTCATTGTACCTCCCAGTACAATGACAATGAAGACTATTCTATTCTAGAAATGTGCCCTGGGTTTTCAAAAGCCTGGGGCTTTACATAAGCGATGGAAAAGGGGCTATTATGACACCTTCAGCTTATGCAGTCATGTTACTGATTTTGTTTTAGTCAAAAAGAGATGATCTGGTGCAGATAATACTGTTTTTCAAAGCTGCCTCATGTTATTCAGCTTGTATTGCTCTGAAATTTAAATTGCTTAAAGAGGTTTAATATCTGCAGATTTTCCATTTGAAACTTAAGATCAAGTTCCAACTATGTAAAATGCCTGCAATGTGTTTTTTTTTCCCAAAATATAACAACAAATGCATGTACTGTGTAGTATTCCTTTCTTGACTTTGCTTTTAATAAACTTGTGCAACAGGCACAAGTTTATTTAGCTTATTGAACTAATATTATATTGGAGCTTTGAATTGTAGATATATAATATAATAAAAGTTTTTATTTTTTTGGCTGAATTGCATTTAATCACCTGAGGTACAAACTATAAACTATACGTGCTTCACTGCCATATAAAATTACTATCAGCTGTGAGTAGCACATAAAACCTTTTCTTCATATAGAAGCTTAAAAAGCATGGTAAATGTCCTTGCTTTGATGTTCTGTGTGTTTATGTATCTGACAGGGCTTTTCCACATTGGCTGTGTGTCTGAGTGTTTTACCATCTGTTCTTTGGGTTTTAGCTCTCCATCAGAGTTTGGTTGGCTCTGCCTTGGAAAATCCAAGTATTTGGCTGTTTGTGTTAGCTGTCAATCCTGCAGAGAAGGAGCCTGTTGGGTCATTTTTCTCATAAAATCTTTCTGTGTGCACAGTTATGTTATGGTCCCGTGATTCATAAATAGCTTCAGGATTTGTGACACCACTTCAAAAGACTTTCTGTAAACAAATGATGAAACCTGCCAGTGTTTGTGAGAAACATTTTACTTTTGTGCGTGCATCAGTTTGACCATGTGCCTCATATTTCTCGAAATGTTCAATAAAAAATGTAAATGTAATGTAAGTGGATACAAAAAAACAGTATGGTTTCTGTCCTTACCTTTGAAATTATAGTTTGACAATATGTGTCTAAAGGTTTACCTGTCTTTGCTATTTTGTCACACTGGCATGTTTCAGAATATCAAACAAATTTTAACATCAGAAATAACATGGATATATACATTTTGTATATATTCAAATAATGACTTCATTTATTATTGATAAAGGGTATCCAAACCAACCTGTCTCTTATGTAAAACAGTTATTGTCCCTTAAATCTAATAAGAGATTGTGTCACCTTTGGAGCAATAACTTCCACCAAGCATTTATGATAACTAGTAATAAAACTTTTACATAACTGTAGAAGAATTTTGGCGCACTCTTATTGCCCTTTTCAACTAGTACCTACTCAGTGCAGCTCGGCTCTACTTGGTTATTAGTTTTCCATTAGTAATATTTACAGTCTCCTAGTACCTCCATGGCCGGAGTTTCAAGTAAGCTGAGTCGGGCTAAAAAATGTGACATGAGGAGACTGTCGGTCACTCATTGGATAGGTGGCGGAGATACTAGATGCATCACTAGAGCTACTCCATTGATGGCTGCTCACAGGCACCAGCAAACACTAAAGCAATGTCATGAGAAGCATAAAAAGCTAAATTTAAGTGCTAAATATTTGAAAATGCTGAATTAGACAGATTGAAATGGACCCATTTAAATCCTTCAAGACCCGTTGTGCTCACAGTCAGCTATGTGCAGTTAAAGTACAACTAACTGGTTAACACAATTGATTAACTCAAACTGGCATAAAATCACTGTTGACTTATTTTGGTGTGGACTGGTCAACTGATGCTTCACAATGCCAAAAATGTTGCAATTCCATCAATTTACTGGATATAAAAATTCAGAAACACAGAGATTAAACTGCATTCAGTGCTGATACTGCTGGTGTTTGGAGCTACGTATCTGCAGCAGCATGACCCGTGTGACTTCCGCATTCTGTTCTTTCTATAGAAGTCTATGGGAGCGTCACCGCTCTCTCTACTGTAACACTCTGAGTTCGACCAAATGTATGCCATTTACTGGCATCGACAGGTGAGCAATTTGAGGAAGAGTGGCTGAGCCTCAGCCAGTGGAATCCATGATAGATAATGATGAGTGTTTTGTGACTTTAATAATCTTTTATGTTAGTCAACCCATTGGTGGTAAGCTTACTTTGTTCTGAAATGAAAGCCATTGCCTCCTGCTTAAAGACAATAAATAAGATAGTTAGTATCAATGTGCTCTGCTCATATTTTTTTGCTCGCTGTCTCATCTTGCAATTACGTGTTGAGCATGTACCTTAGTTGGGTTTTTTTGTTCCACAATCTCTTTTCAAATGCAAGGGGTTTTCCTCCATCTCTTTTAATTTGGACCCTCCAAGCTCCCCTGCTTCTGCCCCCGCATTTGTTGTAGGAGGCTGTCCCATTTTGCTTATTGTAAATAGTTTGTATTTTCTTCTGTCATAATAAAAAAAGTGCGTTTTATGTGCTTGTAATATGATTTTCTATTTTATCTGCACATACACTGGTTGTCACGATCCGCCTCTGTTGTGTTTTGAGTTTTAGTTTGTTGCTGGTTCCTCTGCACTTCCTTGCTTGTGTTCTTCAGTTACTGTTTTGTCAGCTTATTCTTAGTGGATTAGGTTAATGATTTATTCTTGTGTTTAGACTACGTTCTGGATTCATTTGTTTATATATTTTCTTATATATCTGGTTCCTCCCTGTTTATGTTAAGTTTGGTCATTGTTTACTTGTGTTCTGGTCACCTCCCTGCTCTCCGTGTTTATCATGTTAATTAGTGGTTCTCTCCCTGTATTGTGCAGCTCTTGTCAACCAGCTGTTTCATGTTTTTCCTGATTGGTTCCCCTCCTAACTCATTTGTTCTCCTTGCATTTCCATCAATATTTAAGTTCCCTGGTTTTCATTGTTCGGCCCGGATTGTCTGCTTACATCCCTAGTTCCACGTCTCTGTGTTCTTGCCTGTTACCCTGCCTGCATTCCCTGTGTAAGTGTTTTTCACTTATTATTAAATCTTGTGAACTTACCATGCGGCTCCCGTCCTCTTGCCTGCATTTTGGTCCTGCTCCACCACACACCATAACACTGGTAGGCAGAGTCAATAGTACAACTTAAGTATTTGTTATTGAAATTTTTGTCCATTGATTGCTCATTTCTAAGAAAAGGTACCCTAAAGTTAAACACCCAGACTGACGGTTTGTAGCAATAAATTTGCAGCGATCTGAAACACACACAGCATACATATTATATGCTAGCATTAGGTACCATTACCTTATTCTCATACCTTATCTAGCTCGTACCCTTGGGTTTAATACCCCTCTATGGCTTCCCACTCTTTCCTGTTCTTATCTAAAGTGTTTTGTCTTGCGCATGCAGCCTTTTCTGGCTCTCTTCTTTTACTTTATAAAAAGCAATAGACTGAGCAGCAAGTTTAATAGTACTTCCATGTCATCCATTGTTACGTTGTGTTTGTGTGGCATATAAATCAGGTCACATTATTTTTGGACTTTGGGGCCGTCCCTTAAGACAACCACACCCACATTTAGATGGTATGCAATTGTTATAGAAAATGACCCAACCTGTGTAGAGCCATTCCAGCATAAGCGGCTGTTTGAGATTCTGTGACATGACCTTAATGTTATTTAGGCCACCCTAAAGCTTTCATTTTTGGTTTTGATCCATTCAAAAGGGGAACCCGTTGATCTGCACAAAAGTGTGCTTGAAGTTGGGGTCATGAACTGATGTCCGGATGTTCTTCTTTAGGATTTTCTGGTAGAGAACAGAATTCATGGTTCCATCAATTACAGCAGGTTGTTTTAGTCCCGAAGAAGCTAAGCGGCTCTAGACCATCACCACCATGTATACTGTAGCTCAAAAAAATGTTTCTCGATAATGCTATTTGTATTTTATACCAGATGTGATGAGGTGCAAACCTTCTAAAATGTTCCTCTTGTGTCTCGTCCTCAAGAGAATATTTTTTTTAAAGTCTTAGGGATCATCAAGATGTTTTTTTGGTAAATCTGAGTTGAGCCTTTGTGTTCTTTTTGGTCAATAGTGGTTTTGGACTTGGAACTAACCCATACCTCTTTACAATTTTGCCCAATCTTTGTCTTGATAAATCATGAACACTGATCTTAACTGAAACAGGTGAGGCCTGCAGGGATTTAGATGTTACTCTGGGTTCTTTTTTGACCTCCAGGATGAGTCACTGATGAACCTTTGGAGCTCTTGGCTCTCACTATAGTTTGCTGGAGTTCCAAAGCTGTAAAAATGGCTTGGTAACTTCCTAAAAGATGTCACAACTTTCTTTCTATCATTTCTTCAGTTTCTTGAGACTTCTGAGCTCTCTTTGACTATTTATAAATCACAAGAGAATATGGTGATCTCCTCTATGTGTGACTACCTCCCTTGTTGCCTCAGGTATGTAACTGAGGCGCTCTGACCTCTACCCCCCTCACTGCAATGGCAAAAAGGTGCCTTAATTCTAACTTCAAGTATTTTTTGAGAGGGGCTCTGGTATTGAAATTAGAGTAAGGATTTGAAATATCCAAGTTTCACAAAAAAGCAAAAGTAGAAGAAATCTCAAGACAGACAAATGTGTTTTGATGGCACTCTACAGGTACATCTCAAAAAATAACAACATCATGAAGTTTCGTATTTTGTACTTCAAGCTTTTATTTCTTGTTGTTTTGATGATTATGGCTTATAGATAACAAAAATATAGACTTTAGTCTATAGTCCTCTGCTTTCAACCAACTGCTTAAGGAGAAGTGTTCTGCCATTGTGCACTGCCCAAGGAGCATTCAGGGGCCAAAGGTCTTGTTCACAGACTCCACTCCACCACTCCCCATCATAAATTCAATATCTCAGAAAAGTCATGGTGTCACACCCTAATGAGCTAATTAACTCAAAACGCCTGCAAAGGTTTCCTGAGCCTCTAAATGATCTCTCACTCTGGGTCTTTGGCTACACAATCATGGGGAAGACTGCCAACCTGACAGAAGACAGTCATTGACATCCTCCACAAGAAGGGTAAGCCAAAATAGGTCAATACCATTGAAGACGGTTGTGCACAGAGGGGTGTAACCAAGCATATTCATAGAGAGTTGAGTAGTAGGAAAAAGTGTGGTAGCAAAAAGTGCACGAGCAGCAAGGATAACTGCAGCCCTGACAGGAATGTCAAGCAAAATCAAAAAAAATAATACAGGTCCTTCTCAAAATATTAGCATATTGTGATAAAGTTCATTATTTTCCATAATGTCATGATGAAAATTTAACATTCATATATTTTAGATTCATTGCACACTAACTGAAATATTTCAGGTCTTTTATTCTTAATACAGATGATTTTGGCATACAGCTCATGAAAACCCAACATTCCTATCTCACAAAATTAGCATATCATTAAAAGGGTCTCTAAACGAGCTATGAACCTAATCATCTGAATCAACGAGTTAACTCTAAACACCTGCAAAAGATTCCTGAGGCCTTTAAAACTCCCAGCCTGGTTCATCACTCAAAACCCCAATCATGGGTAAGACTGCCGACCTGACTGCTGTCCAGAAGGCCACTATTGACACCCTCAAGCAAGAGGGTAAGACACAGAAAGACAATTCTGAACGAATAGGCTGTTCCCAGAGTGCTGTATCAAGGCACCTCAGTGGGACGTCTGTGGGAAGGAAAAAGTGTGGCAGAAAACGCTGCACAATGAGAAGAGGTGACTGGACCCTGAGGAAGATTGTGGAGAATGGCCGATTCCAGACCATGGGGGACCTGCGGAAGCAGTAGACTGAGTCTGGAGTAGAAACATCCAGAGCCACCGTGCACAGGCGTGTGCAGGAAATGGGCTACAGGTGCCGCATTCCCCAGGTCAAGCCACTCTTGAACCAGAAACAGCGGCAGAAGCGCCTGACCTGGGCTACAGAGAAGCAGCACTGGACTGTTGCTCAGTGGTCCAAAGTACTTTTTTCGGATGAAAGCAAATTCTGCATGTCATTCGGAAATCAAGGTGCCAGAGTCTGGAGGAAGACTGGGGAGAAGGAAATGCCAGGAGTCCAGTGTCAAGTACCCACAGTCAGTGATGGTCTGGGGTGCCGTGTCAGCTGCTGGTGTTGGTCCATTGTGTTTTATCAAGGGCAGGGTCAATGCAGCTAGCTATCAGGAGATTTTGGAGCACTTCATGCTTCCATCTGCTGAAAAGCTTTACGGAGATGAAGATTTCATTTTTCAGCACGACCTGGCACCTGCTCACAGTGCCAAAACCACTGGTAAATGGTTTACTGACCATGGTATCACTGTGCTCAATTGGCCTGCCAACTCTCCTGACCTGAACCCCATAGAGAATCTGTGGGATATTGTGAAGAGAACGTTGAGAGACTCAAGACCCAACACTCTGGATGAGCTAAAGGCCGCTATCGAAGCATCCTGGGCCTCCATAAGACCTCAGCAGTGTCACAGGCTGATTGCCTCCATGCCACGCCGCATTGAAGCAGTCATTTCTGCAATAGGATTCCCGACCAAGTATTGAGTGCATAACTGTACATGATTATTTGAAGGTTGACATTTTTTGTATTAAAAACACTTTTCTTTTATTGGTCGGATGAAATATGCTAATTTTGTGAGATAGGAATTTTGGGTTTTCATGAGCTGTATGCCAAAATCATCCGTATTAAGACAATAAAAGACCTGAAATATTTCAGTTAGTGTGCAATGAATCTAAAATATATTAATGTTAAATTTTCATCATGACATTATGGAAAATAATGAACTTTATCACAATATGCTAATATTTTGAGAAGGACCTGTAATAAAAAAATTGGGAGAACTTCACAAAGAGTGGACTGAGGCTGAAGTCAGTACATCAAGAGCCACTACGCACTGACAAATCCTACCTGGGCTAAGAAGAAAAAGAACTGGACTTTTGCTCAGAAGTCCAAAGTGCTCTTTTCAGATGAAAGTTAAGTTTGCATTTTATTTGGAATTCAAGGTTCTAGAGTCTGGAGGAAGAGTGGAGAGGCACAGAATCGACATCACTTTATGTCCAGTGTGATTTCTGAAGCCCACAGTCAATGCGTACCAATGCAGCAATGTGGGGGGGGGGGGGGGGGGTGTAAAATGGGTTTAGGCAAGCCTTTGTCCCCTGGGGAAAACTGACATGATAATGTGTCTGGTTTGGTATTTTTGGAGCCTGGGCAGTAGGTAATATTGAAATTAAAATGGGAGTAGAAAAGTGACTAGCGGGATTGTCTAGGGTTAAGCCATTTGTTTCAAATGTCAGCCATTTGGCTGATTGTAAATATGAGAGGTTTTTGTGGTCGATCCAGACCAGCACTGGGAGCTTGTGCCCTCCAACCAATGACACTATTTTTCAAAGGCTAATTTAATAGCCAACAGTTCTCAATCTCTAACATTATAATTTCATTCAGTAGGACTAAGACGATGAGAAAAGATAACACAAAGATGAAGTTTATTGTTTCAACTCTATAGCCATTCTAATTAGTTAATCTAATGAACTAGGTTCATGCCTCAGGGCCAATTCATCTTTAATAGAGTCATTTAGGGCATGAAAGAAAACCTTCTTGAGAACACAGGGGTTCCAGCCTGAAGCCACAGCCATTGTGTGGAATTCAATGGAAAAATCTGAAAACCCCTGAGAAGAATTTGGGAGTAGACGTGAAGACATCATGGTGGGTCGAAAGAGGTTGTACTGACGGGGCCGGAATGGTTAACAGTTTTATTGTAAAACAGCTGGTGTTCTTGAGCTGGATCTGGGAGAGGCTTCAGCAGTTCAGTCTGGCACTTGACTGGAAAACGAGGGGAGAGCGGTGAGTAGACGTGTATATGAAGAGGGAATGGATGGGAATAGTAATTGCTTACTGGTGAAGGCAAGGGTCCATGTTGGGAAGAGGCATTGAATCCAGGGTGGCTGTTTGAATCTGACAGATCTTCGGGAAGATGTAGCCAACTACGACTGCCGGTCGTAGAGCCGAAACCCAGGAGGTTATTGTTTCAAGGAGGGAGCGTCTGAGCGTTGGGGCTTCATTGCACAGATTGATCAGGAATCTTCTGGAGTGTAACCTTAAAGAAGGAGAAGAAGCCAAGTTTAGTCTTTTCAAGGTTACATAATCGTAAGAATCTCTCAGAGGGCTAGAGGTACCACTAAGGTTGACACTCGGGTGTTTAATGACTGGCAGCCACCTCCTTTTAAGCTCCACAGATGAGCCTGATCACTCGCAGGTGTGAAGGTCTGCACTCATCCCTCCAAATAATTAAATATAGGTGTACCAATCACTTCCATGGCCACAGAGATATAAAATTCAGTGGTATTATTGTGGTATTATAACACAATGGAATCAGTTGAGATTGGCAGTAACTTTTCCACAAAGTGGTAGGCCACATAATATCAGAGTGTGGTCAGCGGATTCTGTGGTCCATCGTACTCAGAGGTTGCCGACTTTCTGCAGTCAATAGCTACAGACAAAACTTCATTTGACCTACACATTAGCTAAAGAACAGTCCACAGAGCTTTTCAAATGGGTTTCCATGGCTGAGTAGCTACTTTGAAGCCATACATCGACAAGTACAATGCAAAGTTTTAGATCCAGTGGTGTAAAGCATGCCACCCCTGGACTCAGAGGAAACGTGTTCTCCAGAGTATAGAATCATGCCTCTCTGTCATGCAATTCATGAGTCTGAGTTTGGCCCTTGCATGACTGCATTGTGTCCAGAATAAAATTTGGTGCAGAGGCTGTTTTCCCTTAGCTTCACTGAGAGCAACTTTTAATGCTTCACCATACTAGATATTTTGGAAGTTTTTAAGCTTCTGACAATGGGGGGACAGATTGGGGATGGCTTCCTCCTGTTCATCAGACATGCCATTAAAATCCCAGAATTCCTTGTACCAGGCAGTGTACAGGTCCTTCTCAAAAAATTAGCATATTGTGATAAAGTTCATTATTTTCCATAATGTCATGATGAAAATTTAACATTCATATATTTTAGATTCATTGCACACTAACTGAAATATTTCAGGTCTTTTATTGTCTTAATACGGATGATTTTGGCATACAGCTCATGCAAACCCAACATTCCTATCTCACAAAATTAGCATATCATTAAAAGGGTCTCTAAACGAGCTATGAACCTAATCATCTGAATCAACGAGTTAACTCTAAACACCTGCAAAGGATTCCTGAGGCCTTTAAAACTCCCAGCCTGGTTCATCACTCAAAACCCCAATCATGGGTAAGACTGCTGACCTGACTGCTGTCCAGAAGGCCACTATTGACACCCTCAAGCAAGAAGGTAAGACACAGAAAGACATTTCTGAACGAATAGGCTGTTCCCACCTCAGTGGGAAGTCTGTGGGAAGGAAAAAGTGTGGCAGAAAACGCTGCACAATGAGAAGAGGTGACTGGACCCTGAGGAAGATTGTGGAGAATGGCCAATTCCAGACCATGGGGGACCTGCGGAAGCAGTGGACTGAGTCTGGAGTAGAAACATCCAGAGCCACCGTGCACAGGCGTGTGCAGGAAATGGGCTACAGGTGCCGCATTCCCCAGGTCAAGCCACTCTTGAACCAGAAACAGCGGCAGAAGCGCCTGACCTGGGCTACAGAGAAGCAGCACTGGACTGTTGCTTAGTGGTCCAAAGTACTTTTTTCGGATGAAAGCAAATTCTGCATGTCATTCGGAAATCAAGGTGCCAGAGTCTGGAGGAAGACTGGGGAGAAGGAAATGCCAAAATGCCAGAAGTCCAGTGTCAAGTACCCACAGTCAGTGATGGTCTGGGGTGCCGTGTCAGCTGCTGGTGTTGGTCCACTGTGTTTTATCAAGGGCAGGGTCAATGCAGCTAGCTTTCAGGAGATTTTGGAGCACTTCATGCTTCCATCTGCTGAAAAGCTTTATGGAGATGAAGATTTCATTTTTCAGCATGACCTGGCACCTGCTCACAGTGCCAAAACCACTGGTAAATGGTTTACTGACCATGGTATCACTGTGCTCAATTGGCCTGCCAACTCTCCTGACCTGAACCCCATAGAGAATCTGTGGGATATTGTGAAGAGAACGTTGAGAGACTCAAAACCCAACACTCTGGATGAGCTAAAGGCCGCTATCGAAGCATCCTGGGCCTCCATAAGACCTCAGCAGTGCCACAGGCTGATTGCCTCCATGCCACGCCGCATTGAAGCAGTCATTTCTGCCAAAGGATTCCCAACCAAGTATTGAGTGCATAACTGTACATGATTATTTGAAGGTTGACGTTTTTTGTATTAAAAACACTTTTCTTTTATTGGTCGGATGAAATATGCTAATTTTGTGAGATAGGAATTTTGGGTTTTCATGAGCTGTATGCCAAAATCATCCGTATTAAGACAATAAAAGACCTGAAATATTTCAGTTAGTGTGCAATGAATCTAAAATATATGAATGTTAAATTTTCATCATGACATTATGGAAAATAATGAACTTAATCACAATATGCTACTTTTTTGAGAAGGACCTGTGTACCATTTCCTAATTCACACCAGCCCTCCAGACCCTCAGTACATAAACTAACACTAATCTGCCAGGTGTTTTTAGCAACAATCAAAATGCTGTTCTTTGTCTTGTCTGGCTATTTTAGTAGTGCCTTCATTCCAGAACCATTTTGAACTCTCAGATATGTAAATATCCAAAAAACTATCAAATACAGCAAAACAGGGACTGTTGTGATGTCATGCCACTGAGTCACTGCTGCAGGAAACAGAATCTTGTCAGGTGACAGTCGCATTTAAAGGTTCTCAATTGTTTAGTTTACAAATCCAGAGGGACAGCTTTTTCCCATGCTGAAGGACAATCAGTATGTGTGTAAATATGTGGACACTCATAAATAATCACATTCTTATAAAAGGAAACATTTCAAATAGGAAATTGAGTGTTTGCTGAAAGGCCTCTAATAAAAAGGCAAGTGTACGGCCTTGGTTGCAGCAAACATATTGTTCCTGATTGTGTGAATGTTAAATTGATCATTATCGTAAATAGTACAGCATGTTACATTTTTTTGTATAATCTTTTGAATCGTGCTGTTAAAATAAAATACAGGGTTGTAAGTTTTTATAAATTTATCAGGACTTACATTGAAACATGAGGCTTTTCATTATTATATATAAAAGAAATGTTTAATTTTATGTACTGTAGTTCTCTACAATGTCTCTACAATACAATACAATAAAATACATTCTCATACACTTACGCTCAAATTTATTCATACCTCTGACAAAAATTTAATTTTTAATTATTTTTATTAGCCAACCAGTTTGTTGAAAAGAGATGGTAAAGATCACTGAAGTTAATCAAACAGTATACAAGGGGTATCAAATAAAAAATAAAGGATTTTTCTGCTTTATTTACATTTTAACACCAAATACCTTGTCGAAAATTATTTATACCCTATCCAAAAATTAATTGAACAGTGTAAGTGCCTTTTATATCACGTTTTTACCCCCACTGTCCTGTTGTGGCATTTCAGGCATGCCGCATGGCGAAGCTTGTTGCTTACATGTGCCAGAGTAGTTTTGCTTTACAAAAACATCTGGAGATGACTAATTGTGTAATTGACTATTAAATCAAGATTGCATCTGACTTACTATTAAACCAAGACTGCATCTGACTTACCCAGGCAACATTAATAAAATGGGAAACTGTGTTTGTATGACCTTTAGCCATTTGGATTATGTGTATGTGTGGGTGGATGTTCGTATTAGAAAGGAAAGAAAGGTGAGAAACCCGCAACAGTCAACACCCAAGATCAGCACAGGCCAGGTATTCTTGGGCCCCAAAAGGCTGCAGCAGCCCCAGGCACAGAATAGCATATGTCCAACACAGAGGTAGGTTGGAGCAAAGCATAGGAGCATTGGTCTCCATGCCAAAGAAGCATGGAGAGATGTGGTGGACCAAACCCAGCACCCCACCCACATCCTCCAGGGCAGGCCAAGCCTGGAGCCCGGTCACCATGGTGCCCAGGCACCTCTACAAGCCCCCAGCAGTTAGACTGCCCAGCATTGAGAAGGGAATCTTACCCCAGAACTTACTGTTTATTGGAGTTGCTCTTGTTAGGGAGGATGGGATTGGTGCCACGGCATCTGCTCTTATCCCCCACTAAGGGCCAGCTTCCCAACTGGCCCCACTCCATTAAAATTCAACACATCATGCTCATATCTAAAGATATTCAAAAACAGGGAATAAGCAATGTCCCTGTTATCTATCAGTCAAGAAAGGGTTACAGTGCCATTTTTAGGGCTTTGAAGCTCCAGTGAACCACAATGAGACCATACACAAATGGAAAAAACATGGAAAACTGCCTTCTTACCAAAATTGTTCCTAGAGAACACTGGTTACATATCCTGGAGATCACAAAAGAACCAATAACAATATCTAAGGTACTGCAGGACTCACTTGACAAAACAGCATCAGTGGGAGAATTTCAAGGCTTGAACCACTGCTGAGTCAAAAGCAATTTAATGGTCCATCCAACACTTAGCGAAAAATATCATGATGATCCTCAAGACTTTGGGGAAAATATTATGTGAACTGATTAGACAAAAGTAGAACTTTTTGGGAGTTTAGCATCCTGTTACATCTGACATAAAAGTAACACAGCATTTCAGAAAAAGGAGAGTCAAACATAGTGGTAGCTGTGTCTGACACTGGCAATGATGGAACCATTAATTCTGCTCCCTACCTGACAATCCTAAAGTCAAGTCAAATCAAGTTTATTTATATAGCGCTTTTCAGCAACAAGGCACTCAAAGGACAATGTCCGGCCATTAGTTTGTGACATTAAGTTTAAGGGCATTCTGTTCTCTGTTACTGTAACTTTTCATTTGGATTAATTCTTTGTAAAAACTCAAATTCCTCTTGTGGTGGATTAAATCGATTTTATAGGATGATTATCATCTCTGGTATTGGATGCTGTGCAACTGGAAGGATTTTTATTGATACTTTTTACATTTGTTATGATGCGTCACCATGGAAACGGGGCTGTTTTTTACAACCAGGAGCAGCTAAATAATATCTCAAAAGCTATAATAATACTTCAACTCCAACCCCAAATCCCTGATGAGTTGAAAAGGAGGCACCATTGATGCAGAGCAGGAGCTAAGAGAAGAGAGAGAAGGAGGAAGTTCAAACCATGTCTTCCATCGATTCTGATGGGCAACATGAGATCGTTCGGAAACACATTGGATGAACTCCAAGCCCAACAAAGGATCCAGCCATAGTATCGGAAATACAGTATTATGTGTTTCACTGAAACATGGCTGCAGGATCATATCCCTCTCTGCCAGGCTTTCTTACCATACAAGCAGACAGATTTAAAGAGGAACGGCAAAAGTAAAGGAGGTGGACTAGCAATGTTTGTGAATAAAAGATGGTGTCATCCAGGACATGTTACTGTGAAGTGTCGTCTCTGCAGTCCAGATATTGAACTGTTTGCAGTAAGTTTTCGTCCTTATTATTTACCCAGAGAGTTCACCAGTGTTATTTTGGCAACAGTTTAGCTGTTGCCGACACTGCATGCGATGCTATCAGCTACAGATTTGCTAAGCTACAGACACAACAACCAACTCTCTGCTACTTCCAACGTTTCAACAGTTAGCCAGCTGCTATACCAGAAAAAAAACTAAGTGTTGGATTTGTTTTATGCAAATGTCAAGGACTCATGTAAAGCAAGACCTCCTCCAGGCAAATCAGATCACAATCTTGTTTTTCTCTGCTCGAAATATAAACCCCTTGTTCAGAGACAACCTGTAATAAAGAGGACTGTAAGAAAATGGTCACAGGAAGCTGAAGAAGTCCTACAAGGTTGCTCTGAGGCTACAGACTGGGACGCACTGTGCTAGCCACATGAAAAAGACATCAATGCCATGACTGAGTGTGACGATATAAACTTCTGCGTGGATAACATCATCTCCACCAGAACAGTGAGATGCTTCCCCAATAACAAACCCTAGGTCACCAGTGACTTGAAGGACCTGCTTAACAATAAAAAAGAACCTTCAGAGAGGGAGACAGAATTATTGAAGAGTATACAGAAGAAACTTAAAGTCAAGATAAGAAACAGCAAGGAGGTGTACAAGAAGAAGCTGGAGAGCAAGCTCCAGCAGAATATCAGAGATGTGTGGTCAGGGATCAAAAAGATCTCAGGCTTCAAGCAGAAGGAAGATCAGACCAATAAATGTCTGGACAGGGCCAATGAACTAAACACTTTATTCAATAGGTTCAGTTCAGAAACAAGCTCAGCATCCTCCTCTCCTACTCATGGCCAAACAGACATCCCACTCTCCCTTGACCCATAGCTTTCCTGTCACACCCAAAATGTTTTATCTTCCGACTTAGCCATGGACCCTTCTGCTTCTATATGTTTGCCTTCAACCAAATCAGAAGATGCTGATGCTCCCTTTGCCTCCTCCCTCCACCTGCGTGTCTCAAGAAGTCAGGTGAAGAGACAACTGGAAAGACTGAACCAGAACAAGGCTGCAGGTCCAGATCGTGTCAGCCCTAGAGTCCTGAAGGGCTGTGCAGAGCAGCTCTGTGGGATTCTGCAGCACCTCTTCAACCTTAGCCTGGTCCAGAAGAAGATTCCAGTGTTGTGGAAGACCTCCTGTCTTGTTCTGGTACCAAAGAAAACACACCCATCAGTTCTCAATTACTATAGACCCATTGCCCTGACATCCAACATCATGAAGGTCCCAGAGAGACTCCTGTTGGCCCACCTGAATAAGCAAACAATATACTATCAGGACCCATTCAGTTTGCTTATCGTGGTGGAGTTGGAGTTGAAGATGCCATCATACACCTGCTTCAACAAACCCACTATCATCTGGACAAAGCCAGCAGCACTGTGAGGATCGTGTTATTTGATTTCTCCAGTGCATTTAACACAATTTAACCTGATTTGCTTTATCAGAAACCCCAAAAGACTCAAGTGGAGGCCTCAACAATCTCCTGGATCAAAGACTACCTGACAAACAGACCCCAGTCTGTGAGACTGAAGGGTTGTGTTTCTAACCAGGTAGTCAGCAGCACCTCAAGGAACTGTACTCTCACCTTTCCTTTTCACTCTGTACACCTCAGACGTCCAGTACAAGACAGACTCCTGTCATCTGCAGGAATACTCAGATGATTTTACAGTTATGTGGTGGATCAGAGATGGACAAGAAGCTGAGTACAGGGAGCTGGTAGTCCGTTTTGTGGCATGGTGTGGAAAATATCATCTCATCTTGAATGTGAATAAAACAAAGGAGATGATAGTAGATTTTAAGAGAAACAAGAATAGGTCAAACACTATTTCCATCATGGGAGAAGAAGTGGAGGTGGTGGAGGAGTATAAATACCTCGGTGTTCACCTGGACAACAGACTGGAGTGGAGATGCAACTGTGAAGCTGTCTACAAGGAGGGACAGAGCAGACTGTACTTCTTGAGGAAGCTTATGTCTTCCGGTGTTTGCAGCAAGATGCTGCATATCTTGTATAAGTCTGTTGTGGATAGGGTGATCTCTTCTGCCATCATCTGCTGGGGTAGCAGCATCAGAGCCAGTGACTTGAACAAGCTCAGCAAGTTGATGAAGGCTGGGTCTGTTCTGGGGACTCCTCTGGAACCTCTGGAGATCATTGTACAAGAATGATTCTTCATAAAATGAAGAACATTATGGAGAACCTTGAGCATCCTCTTCATGAGACTGTTGTACAACAACAGAGTGTATTCAGTCAGAGGCTTCTTCAGATCTTGAATCTAAGGATAGGACAACCAGTGTAAAAAAAAGTCAAAAACTAAAGAAATCTGTAAGGGTGTCAAAAGATTTTCACAGAACCATACAATCTATCACTTTGTGTAAACTGTTCCCAGGTTTGTCAGAAATTATTATTAGAAAACTGTACATTTCTATGTTGAAGTCCCTCTCTGAGTGAAGGTGTTTCTTGTTAATTACAGGAGACTTTACCAAAGCCAGACATGGAGCAGAAGCTACGTTCAGCCTCCAGTGTAGATGAACTGATGAGTCTGATCTATCCTTCATACTGGGCTGCTCTGAAGTGCAGATCCAAACTTTCTGCTGCGGCCCCCTTAGCTACCAAATTCATTCAGCGGCCAGCTGCTGATGTACAGGAGCCAACATACGCTGCTGCCTACCTCAACTTTGATATCCTTAAAAGTATGTATCCTTTTTTAATCTTACACCTATATTTTCAAAGCAGCATTACATTTTTTCCAAGTGAATTTTAATATAAAGAACACTTATGTCATACACAGTGTTACGTTGTTTTGTTAAGAACATTTGATATCTAACCAAAGTTTTCCATCTGGGAACACACTTGTCAGTGGATATTTGCCATTGGCTAGTAGCCAGAGGTATGCTGTGTATTTGCCCACTCATAAGTTGATATTTTCTCTCAGAATTTCAGATTTTGTTTACCATTTTTCTGAGTATACCACACAAAACCATTTTTGTCTCTCGTGGGTAATGGTTGGGTGAAGCCATTAAGTATTAAACGGGCATGTTTCATCTTTTTAAATCCGATGAAAAAACAGACTACAACTGTAATGAATCTCATCAAAAGTTTACATGGCCTGTAAGTTTGGCCTGATGACATACAAACAAGCTCATACACATGGGTGTAAATGGCTCCTAAAGATAACCATCCTGAACTGTGAGCCATTTGCTTGTAATTAGTGTGCATGTATAAAATGTCAGTGAGTTTTTTGGGCTCCTGACAGACCCCTGGCTGTTTCACCCAGTGCTGCACTGACCCTGCTGGATTCAGAACAACAGGTAAAGTCAAAAAATATATCAGAGGATCTCTGGGAGAAGGTAGAACTTTGCAAAATGGGATAATGATATAAAAAGATATCTAAAGAATATGCAAATCTAATTGTGTTTGAATCCTCAGTAATTAGTGTAAAATTAGGGATTCTGTTGAAGCCAAGCCATAGTTAGGAAGACTAAGAAAGATTTCAGTCACAACTGTCAGGAATGTTCAGGATGTAAGGAAAAACCTAGAAATGACTTTAGCTCACATACTGGTGGTGGAGCTGTTTAAACATGCAGAATAAAGAGGCGTTTGAAGAAAAAAGTGCTGCATGGTTGAGTAGCCAGAAGAAAGTCATTACTTGGCCAAACAGCCGAAAGACAGGCCTCAGAACATCTGGAACAAAGTTATTTCAAGAGATCAGACCAAAAGGAACTTTATGGCAATGACATTACATTTGGAGAGGAGTCAATAAGTATACCAATAGTGTGACAAGATTAATGCAGAATGTTTGCAGAAAATGCTAGAGGAATCACACAGCTTGCACACAGCTTAGATGCGGATGTGAAGTGATCCAAAACAAAAAGTAAAAAAAAAGCCAAGTCAAACTGTCATTGGCTATAGCAAAAAAGAAAACTGAAGGTTCTGGAGGGCCCTCTTAGTCTCCGGACCTCAGTATCACTGAGCCACTTTAGAGAGATCTCAGGACTTTACCCAAGGCCAAAAACATTCCATAAACTGGAGGCTTTTTGCCAAGAAGAATTGGCATCAGGAGGGACACCTGGAACACCTCCCGAGGAAGGCCTTCAGGAGGCATCCGGTATAGATGCCCGAGCCACCTCAACTGGCTCCTCTCGATGTGGAGAAGCAGCGGCTCTACTCCGGGCCCCTCCCGGATGGCCGAGCTCCTCACCCTATCTCTAAGGGAGTGCCCGGCCACCCTACGGAGGAAGCTCATTTCAGCCGCTTGTATCCGGGACCTCGATCTTTCGGTCATGACCCAACGTTCATGGCCATAGGTGAGGGTAGGAACGTAGACTGACCGGTAAATCGAGAGCTTCGCTTTTTGGCTCAGCTCTCTCTTCACCACAACGGACCGGCACAGCGCCCCCATTGCTGTGGCAGCCGCACCAATCCGTCTGTCGATTTCCCGCTCCATTCTTCCCTCACTTGTGAACAAGAACCCGAGATACT
This sequence comes from Girardinichthys multiradiatus, assembly GCF_021462225.1. Taxonomy (NCBI): domain Eukaryota; kingdom Metazoa; phylum Chordata; class Actinopteri; order Cyprinodontiformes; family Goodeidae; genus Girardinichthys; species Girardinichthys multiradiatus. The sequence continues at coordinate 1,759,188 of NC_061798.1, forward strand.
TAAACTCCTCCACTTGAGGCAGGAACTGCCCTCCAACCTGAAGAGGACAAGCCACCCTTTTCCGGTCGAGAACCATGGCCTCGGACTTGGAGGAGCTGATCTTCATCCCAGCCGCTTCACACTCGGCTGCGAACCGCCCCAGTGCATGCTGTAGGTCTTGGCTAGATGGGGCCAGCAGGACCACGTCATCTGCAAAAAGAAGAGACGAAATCCTGTCCATAAAAGTTATGAACAGGACCGGTGACAAAGGGCAGCCCTGCCGGAGTCCAACATGCACCGGGAACAGGTCCGACTTAGTGCCGGCAATGCGAACCAAACTCCTGCTCCGCTTGTACAGAGACTGGATGGCCCCTAGTAAAGAGCCACCGATTCCATACTCCTGGAGCACCCCCCACAGGGCATCACGAGGGACACAGTCGAATGCTTTCTCCAGGTCCACAAAACACATGTGGACCGGTTGGGCAAACTCCCATGAACCCTCGAGTACCCTGTAGAGGGTATAGAGCTGGTCCAGTGTCCCACGGCCGGGACAAAAACCACACTGCTCCTCCTGAAGCCGGGGTTCGACTATCGGCCGGACTCTCCTCTCCAATACCCTGGCGTAGGTCTTACCAGGGAGGCTGAGGAATGTGATTCCCCCCTCGGGAGGTGTTCCAGGCACGTCCCACCGGGAGGAGGCCCAGGGGGCGGCCCAGCACACGCTGGAGGGACTATGTCTCTCGGCTGGCCTGGGAACGCCTTGGGCTCCCCCCGGAGGAGCTGGAAGAGGTGTCTGGGGAGAGGGACGTCTGGGCGTCTCTGCTGAGTCTGCATCCCCCCGGATAAAGCGGAAGACGACAAGTACGAGTACGAGAATTGGCAGCTGTTTGGGTTAGGTTGTGCCTCACCCACAAATACCACAAAAGACTAAGCTGTCCATGATAGTAAAGGTGATTATACATGAAATGAGGATGTTTGTAAACTTTTCATCAGGGTCATTTGGGCCAGTAGTTTCTATTGCCATCATGATTCAAAAAGTGCAAACAATTGTTTGATAATAAATAGCTTCAGCCTACCACTAACCATGCATCCATCCATCAATTCATCCATTGTCTATACCCGCTTCTCCTGTTTAGGGTCACGGGCCACTAACCATGAGTTACTAAAATAAATTTCTTTTATTCATATTCTCACAAAAATGTCCAAAAAAACAAAACTTCTGTTAGGATATTTAAATTCATGAGCACAACTGTATATCCAAAGGCAGTAACCCTTTATTGAATTAAGATGTTGACAACCAGTGATCAATTGCAACTTACGTGCAATCTTTAATGTTAGGGGTTTAGTTCAGCTGGATCTCACAAAGAAAACCCTGATATTGGAACAAAAAAAACAGAAACGAAGGTTCAGGCAGGTGACCTGGATGAACAGGGGCGGTGATGCCTACGACCAATTTCTGGAGAAGGGATTACCAATCTTGAGCCTTCAAAAGGTGATTGTGGCTCTGGCAAGTGGCTCAAATTCCTCTACGCTTCCCAGGAAAGAAACTTAAACAGGTCCATAAACTGCTACAAAGTCCTGGTTTTGGTGTGAGTATTTTGTCAGAATGTGTGTCTCTTGGATGTGAACCAAACGCAAACAGGCAGGCGGGAGCAGCGTGATGAATTTAAAAGATTTAATGAAAATAAAACAAAAACAACTCACAGCTTGGCATGAGATGACAGGAGTAGGCATGGACAGGAACATGAACAAACCTGGCATGAGTATAACAATCTAGACATGAAACAAAACAGGCAAGGACATGGACAGGCTTCGCATGACACAACAGCATACTCCAGCAAGACGTAAACAGAACAGAGGGCTATATGTAGAACATGGCATAGGTGACAGCGGTGAAACTGATTGCGTGAAGCGGGTGGGCTGAATGAGACTGATTTCAATGGCAGAGAGAGAAATCAAAGGCTACGTTCCCACTGCAGGTCTCAATGCTCAAATTAAATTTTTTTCAGGAATCTGATTTTTTGTGTGGTCGTTCCCATTTGAAAATGTTGCAGCTCCAAACTGACCCACATGCACATAAGAACAATAAGTGCATCGTCAAGCACAGCAAAACAGTAAACACAGAGAAATAGGTGTTATGGTTTAAGTGCACAACAGAAGCCTTTTACTGTGTCAGCAGGTGCTATGTGGGAAACACGTGAATAAAAGGAGAGTGAAACTCTTTACTCTTCTGTTTTAGGGAGATCTGACTGCCAATTGAGCACAACAAACTGTTTGGATGCGGAGACACAGCCAGCAATGGTTGGGCAGGAATGTTAACAACTTTACAGAGACCGAGTGTATTCAGATGTCAAGGGCAACTTTTAATCATATATTTCAGCGCCTCTCCTCCCAACTGCACAGGCAGAAGACTTGATGCAATCCAGTCTATCGGACTGCAGCAGGGGCAGATTATCACATGCTTGGTAACCTCGATAGCATTTTAAAGTCCTCTGTTTCAACGGTTGTACAGGTCCTTCTCAAAATATTAGCATATTGTGATAAAGTTCATTATTTTCCATAATGTCATGATGAAAATTTAACATTAATATATTTTAGATTCATTGCACACTAACTGAAATATTTCAGGTCTTTTATTGTCTTAATACGGATGATTTTGGCATACAGCTCATGAAAACCCAAAATTCCTATCTCACAAAATTAGCATATTTCATCCGACCAATAAAAGAAAAGTGTTTTTAATACAAAAAATGTCAACCTTCAAATAATCATGTACAGTTATGCACTCAATACTTGGTCGGGAATCCTATTGCAGAAATGACTGCTTCAATGCAGCGTGGCATGGAGGCAATCAGCCTGTGACACTGCTGAGGTCTTATGGAGGCCCAGGATGCTTCGATAGCGGCCTTTAGCTCATCCAGAGAGTTGGGTTCTTGAGTCTCTCAACGTTCTCTTCACAATATCCCACAGATTCTCTATGTGGTTCAGGTCAGGAGAGTTGGCAGGCCAATTGAGCACAGTGATACCATGATCAGAAACCATTTACCAGTGGTTTTGGCACTGTGAGCAGGTGCCAGGTCGTGCTGAAAAATGAAATCTTCATCTCCATAAAGCTTTTCAGCAGATGGAAGCATGAAGTGCTCCAAAATCTCCTGATAGCTAGCTGCATTGACCCTGCCCTTGATAAAACACAGTGGACCAACACCAGTAACTGACACGGCACCCCAGACCATCACTGACTGTGGGTACTTGACACTGGACTTCTGGCATTTTGGCATTTCCTTCTCCCCAGTCTTCCTCCAGACTCTGGCACCTTGATTTCCGAATGACATGCAGAATTTGCTTTCATCCGAAAAAAGTACTTTGGACCACTGAGCAACAGTCCAGTGCTGCTTCTCTGTAGCCCAGGTCAGGCGCTTCTGCCGCTGTTTCTGGTTCAAAAGTGGCTTGACCTGGGGAATGCGGCACCTGTAACCCATTTCCTGCACACGCCTGTGCACGGTGGCTCTGGATGTTTCTACTCCAGACTCAGTTCACTGCTTCCGCAGGTCCCCCAAGGTCTGGAATCGGCCCTTCTCCACAATCTTCCTCAGGGTCCGGTCACCTCTTCTCGTTGTGCAGCGTTTTCTGCCACACTTTTTCCTTCCCACAGACTTCCCACTGAGGTGCCTTGATACAGCACTCTGGGCACAGCCTATTCGTTCAGAAATTTCTTTCTGTGTCTTACCCTCTTGCTTGAGGGTGTCACTAGTGGCCTTCTGGACAGCAGTCAGGTCGGCAGTCTTACCCATGATTGGGGTTTTGAGTGATGAACCAGGCTGGGAGTTTTAAAGGCCTCAGGAATCTTTTGTAGGTGTTTAGAGTTAACTCGTTGATTCAGATGATTAGGTTCATAGCTCGTTTAGAGACCCTTTTAATGATATGCTAATTTTGTGAGATAGGATTTTTGGGTTTTCATGAGCTGTATGCCAAAATCATCCGTATTAAGACAATAAAAGACCTGAAATATTTCAGTTAGTGTGCAATGAATCTAAAATATATTAATGTTAAATTTTCATCATGACATTATGGAAAATAATTAACTTTATCACAATATGCTAATATTTTGAGAAGGACCTGTACATCAGCTGTGGGTAAAAAGAGCAGTAAGAGTCAATCCAACAAGCCACACACATTAACGATTTACAGAGTAGCATTGCATGACACCTAAAAAATAGTATCCTAACCACATGTTGCATTGTACAGTATTTGTTATATTGAACACAGTAAAATTGCAATGATAATTGGGATGCAATACTCTGTGCAGCTCTTGTCATCACCTGACAAAGGACAAGAAAAGACATTTTGCAAATAGCTGACTTTTTTGTGTGCAGGTATAGAGTTGGAGTGGAGGAAAACTCAATGCATGCCAAGAGAAGTGTGTATTGATGTGGGCAGGGAGTTCGGGGCTCCCACCAACGTCTTCTATAAGCCACCGTGTGTGTCTGTATATAGGTGTGGAGGATGCTGCCCTTCTGAGGACAAACAATGCAGAAATATCTCCACTGGTTACCTTAGCAAAACTGTAAGTTAACATTTTTCCTGTTTATGCTAATGGTTTTACATTGAAGTAATTTTCTTTGGTAAACCTGAATGACAGAGTAGATGCAAAACATTCATAACTTTTAATCAAATGGCTTAATACGTATACTAGTCAAACTAAAAGAAGGGATTCTTCCACTCCACTTTTCACTGTTTCCAGGTTTACAGTTGTCTCAGTAGTCTTCCTGCAGCTTTTCAGCATGTTGCAAGCTAAGTGTCATATTGTGAAATAAGATAATAAATTGTGCTCGAAAAACTGCACACCAACATTTGAAAATCTTACCATCTTTGTACCTGACTTCTAGATACCCAAACTTGTGAAACAACACTTATTTCACACCTGGCTAAGATAGAAGACAAGCAATGGATTAACTTATTTTTGAACCACCTAATGTGACTTGCACTTGAGGTCCTTGCTGAGGGTTTAGAACACAGCAGAGCTCTTAATGTGGTTGCAATTACTCTGGACATTGCAACATGAAATGGCATTACTAGCCTGCCAGTTAGGATTACTAAGGCAACATCTGTTTTTTCTATTAAACCATTTGCCCAGTGGTGTCTTGTCGGTGGCTGACACTACAAGGCATTGTACCCAATAGTCCTTTTAGAATCTGTTTTAGTGCTCGATGCAACTAAATTGCAACTAAAGTACAATTTTGTACAATTTTGACCCAAAGTTGTACTTAAGATGTCTGTTATTTTTTACATGTTTGGCAAAAGAAAATGCATCCTCTTTCATTTTAAATGATTTACATGTTAATACTTAAAAATTCCTCTTACTTTGCAGTAATGGATTATCTACTTTGAGAAAGAGCTACAACCATTGTAGTGTTTCAATTCAATTCAGTTTTATTTATATGGCAACAATTCACAACACATGTCGTCTCAAGGCGCTTTACAAAGTCAATTCAATCAAACCATACAGATTTCAAGTCGGGTACATGCATTCCAATCAAACAGTGCTGTCGGATTCAGTTTCTTATTCAAATTGGTTAAAGGTTTTTCTATCCAAGGGAAACCCAGCAGATTGCAGCATTCACTCCTCCTGGATGAGCATGTAGCAACAGTGGACAGTCACTGGCATTGACTTTGCAGCAATCCCTCATACTGAGCATGCATGTAACGACAGTGGAGAGGAAAAGCTCCCTTTTAACAGGAAGAAACCTCCAGCAGAACCAGGCTCAGTGTGAACGGCCATCTGCCACAACCGACTGGGGGTTTGAGAGAACAGAGCAGAGACAGACAAAAAATGAACACAGAAGAACTAATCCAGTAGTACTTTCTATATGAAAGAAAAGTGAAACATTAACGGCAGCCACTCAGCCGATGCCCCCTCCAGGAAGGTGCCACAGCTAAATACAGAGCCAAGTCATATGTAGCTTCTAGAAAGACAAAAAACAGAGAGAGAACATTTAAACAGTTAAAAGCTGAAATAACAGCAAAAAATGCAAAATTGAAGAGTAGTACGAGAATGTAGCAGAGAGAGTGAAAGTGGTCATTATGTCCTCCAGCAGTCTAAGCCTATAGCAGCATAACTACAGAGATAGTTCAGGATACCCTAAGCCACTCTAACTATAAGCTTTATCAAAAAGGAAAGTTTTAAGCCTAGCCTTAAAAGTAGACAGGGTGTCTGCCTCACGGACCAAAACCGGGAGCTGGTTCCACAGGAGAGGAGCCTGATAACTAAAGGATCTGCCTCCCATTCTACTTCTAGAGACTCTAGGAACCACCAGTAAACCTGCAGTCTGAGAACGAAGTGCTCTGTTAGGAATATATGGAACAATCGGATATCTGATGTATGATGAAGCTAGATCATTAAGGGCTTTATATGTGAGAAGGAGAATTTTAAATTATATTCTGGATTTAACTGGGAGCCAATGAAGGGAAGCTAAAATAGAAGAAATATGATCTCTTTTAATTTTTTTCCGAACTCAACTGAAGGCTTTTAACTGCATTTTGTGGACATCCTGATAGTAAAGAATTACAATAGTCCAGCCTTGATGTAATAAATGCATAGATTGGTTTTTCAGCCTCAGTCCTGGATAGGATATTTCTAATTTTGGTGAAAGAAGGAAATCCTAGAAACTTGTTTAATATGTGATTTAAATTACATGTCCTGATTAAAAATAACACCAAGGTTTTTTACTTTATTACCGGAGGTCAGTTTAATTCCGTCTATATTAATTGATTGACTGAGCAGTTTCTTTCAAAGATTCTGGTCCATAGATGACAATTTCTGTCTTGTCTGAATTTAGAAGCAGAAAATTTAGTGTCATCCAAGTTTTTATGTCTTCTAGGCATGCATGTAGTCTATATGTTTGGGCTCATCAGGATTTATAGATAAATAAAGCTGAGTATGATCAGCATAACAGTGAAAATGTATCCCAGGCTGCCTGAAACATTTTCCAACTGGAAGCACATATATAGTAAAGAGAATTGGCCCAAGCACTGAACCCTGTGGTACTCTACAATTAACCCTGGAGTTTGAAGACGATTTATCATTTACATGAACAAGCTGGAATCTGTTAGACAAATACGATTTAAAAAAGCCTAGTGCTGTTCCCCCGATCCCTACAGCATGTTCCAGCCTTTTTTAGAATACATTGTGATCAACTGTATCAAATGCAGCACTGAGATCTAACAGGACAACTACAGACATATGTTCATTATCTGAGGCCATAAGAATATTATTAGTGACTTTCAGCAGAGCTGTTTCTGTCCTATTGATGAGCTCTGAAACCTGACTGAAACTCTTCAAACAGATCATTACTGTGTAAATGCTCACACACATGATTAGCAACTATTTTCTCAAGAATTTTAGATAAGAATGGAAGATTGGATATAGGTCTGTAATTTAGTAAATCATCTTGATCAAGCAAAGGTTTCTTAGGTAAAGGTTTAATTACAGCTACCTTAAAAGCTTGTGGCTTGTGGTACATATCCATTTACTAAATCTAGAATGGGGCTGGCAATCAAAGGGAACACCTCCTTAAATAATTTAGTTGGGATTGGGTCTGACATACAAGTTGAAGGTTTAGATGAAGCTAATATTTTTGATAACTCAGGAAGCTCCACTGAATCAAAGCAGTCCAAACACAGATTAAATGCTGTCTCACCTACTGAGGATGAAGCAATCATGTACAGGGGTATGCCAATGATTTTATTTTTTATAAAATCTATTTTATTTAAAAAGAGTCCCATAAAGTCATTACTGCTGAGTGCCGGGGAATGGATGGCTCAACAGAGCTATGACTGCGTAAATTTAGCAACTGTACTAAAAAGACACCTAGGATTATTCTTATTCTCCTCTATTAATGATGAGAAATAAGCTGTTCTAGCTTGGCGAAGTGTCTTTTTTTAAACAACCGTTGACTATTTTTCCAGATTAAGTAGGAATCCTCTAGGTGTGTAGAGCGCCATTTTCTCTCCAGTTTTCTAACATTGTGCTTTAAAGTACGCAGCCTTGAATTAAACCAGGGAGCCAGCCTCCTATGAATAATTACCTTCTTTTTCAAGGGGGCTGCATTGTCTAATGCACCACGCAATAATGAAGTAACACTATGAACAAGAGAATCAATTTGTAAAGGGGAAGGAATAAAATTATTGCCCTCATCTGTGATAACGGGGAAATCAGAGAATGCGAGCCTGGTGGGTGTGTGCACTCAGGAACAGGTGGAAGCAGATTGACTTAACCCGTAAATTTTTTTATTTGTCTGTTTTCACAAAGAAGAATACATAAAGGAAACACCATCTCTGCAGATGACGAAAAGGGAAAATGATTAGAAACACCAGTCCACCTCGTTTGATGCTGTCCCCTAAACCACTTCTTCCTGACCCATGCAGCTAACTCTCATCCACGCACTGTCACCACAACAGTGCAACGCAGTGCTCTTCTGTTGTTCTTTGTTTTTCACAGTATTTAAGATTTAAATAAGTACTTCTGAAGTTGTAATAAAAGGACCAGGCACCCAAACCAGTCACTGCAAAAAATCTGAACGATCCCAAAAGAGCTGAAACGCCGGCACTTATTGACCACTGTGACCCGGCTACTAACCCCAGCCCAGACCCCGACCAGAAGGCCTGCTCCTTCTCCCAGCCTCCAACCCCAGATTGCAAACAGCGAATGGGGGTGTGACAAGACCCCAAGCCGACCTATCTCATTTTGATTAATTAGTCACAGAAAATAAATAATGTTAAAGAAATTTACACATTTAATTGAACTGTGGAATGTTAACAAATATTCCTTTTCAACTAGTCAATATCAGGTGTCTGATTGTTATAGAATGCCGCACATGTGCAACCCTTCTGTCCCTTGTGCATTTTGTTGGTGGCAGGAAGCAAGCGAAGAGAGCAGATGGCAGGACCGCTTGTGATGTTGGTATTTGATTGAACAGGGCTAAATAACATGGTAAAAATAAGTTGTACATTGCTTTTAAGAGTAAACTTAACATAAAATTGCTACTTACATTCCATTCCAAACCCTCTGTATCATTCCAAACCCTTTGTGAAGTGCCTTGAGACGACATGTGTTGTGAATTGGCGCTATATAAATAAAACTAAATTGAACTGAATTGAACTTAGCCCCAACATGAGAAATCTAAAGCCAGTTAATATTTGTGGTGGAATGAGACATCCGGACAAGGTAAGAGGGAAAAAAGTAGAAAATGTGTCACTGTTGCTATAAAAGCATGTGCCTTCTGGTTCGTTATGCAGCCTTTAGACCAGTGCTTCTCAAACCATTTCAGTTCACGCATACCTCAACCACCCCAATTGGGCATGCTCTACATTATGAAAATGACAGCTTTTTTCAAAGGGTTGAGGTGTTAAGATGTAAAAATGACATTTCCACTAAAATGCAATTACTGTATAGAGTGACAGAGAAATGCCAGAAACCCTGCCTGTAAAATATAAAAGTATTTAACTTTTTTTCCCAACATAGTTGTGTAATTTAGAAGCATATGAAGTATAAAGCTGCTGGTTTGATAGCACTTAAACATTTAAATTGTAACTTCATCTAGATCTGTATGGTCCATGAAAGCAAAGCCGCAACATTCCAGTGTCATTAAGTAAAGTAAGAAAGGGCCCTTCATCGTCATAAAACAAATTGTATGTGTCTATTTATTGATTTGATCAGTAAACAGGCCCTCCCGAGGGAGGCGTCCAGGAGGCATTAGATACAGATGCCTGAGCCACTTCAAGTGGCTCCTCTCGATGTGGAATAACAGCGGCTCTACTCCAAGCTCCTCCCAGATGACAATAACAAATTTGTTGTAATAGAAAAGTGTTTCTAATTGTGTCAGATACTGCTACTTGGTGTAAATTAGAAAGCCAGTAATGAATTAAATTAATGTCACATCTCAACACTAATTGAGAAAAATAAATTGATTTACCTACCAAGAAGCCACCTATCCCATAGTGTGACAGATGCAGTCTGTTACCAACCATACTGTTTACCAAAATGTATCATGTGTTTCAATGCAAGCTTGCTACAGTAGTGCCTAGTTGCATTTGTGTATCACAAATAATTACTTTGAACATTTACATAAATGAAAATGCATAAACAAAAATGTATTCATTCAGTGGCACTGCTTTAGCAATGTCTGTGCAGCCATATTTCTAATTGGAAGAGGAATCCCAATTCCTGTTTGCAAATTGTGCTTTGATGTTGGCATTTTCAACTGCATTTTAAGGGAATTTGTTCAAACTGGCTGACATATGAATAATTCCATGCCACACATATAACACAGCTGCTGACGACACCGGTCACCTCTCATCTCTGCTGTTTACAATAATAGATTTCATATCATTAACCCATTGGGCCCCAAACTGTAGAAACCTGTGTAAGTCATAAAGTTACAGTGAAGCTGCACACATTTATAAAGTCACCTTATTGTTAAATATTTCTTATGCATAGAAAAGGGTGCAGGCCACATTTAGTGTGTATGCAACACTGCTACATAAGGCCTGTGTTCTTACTTCTCTGTGTATAAACACCTTGCTTCTCAGCACTATCAGCACTGCCTTAAAATGAGATAAATCATCTCAACTGGATTGTTCATTTTCACAGTGATGTTAATAATGAAGTGAGCAAGGCAGTCAGTATGGTTTGTGTTTTAGCTCAGCTGTGCTAATTATTTCCTAAGTGGTAATTGAATAAACTGGCAGGAGCAGTTAGAGCAAATGGCTTCTTTGTTATGTGAACTGGTAAAGCAGATTCAATCAGCAGAGAAGGTTGAAGTAGCCAATGTACTGTAAGAATGTTGCTCTGTCTCTATTTGTTTGTTGTACTCATACTTCACCATTCACTATGTTGAGCCATGTAATACGACACATTTTTTTATTTATTCACAGACAGCCATGTTTGGGCAATGGTTATAATTAAGCATGATAAATCACATTATTTTGTGCAGTTAATCACAGTTTTATACACTAAATATGACAAGGAATTCAAAAGTAGCATAATGCAAATTTTTCTTTTAAAAGAACAGCTACATGAATTAAAGTGCTATGACATTTGGCACAAATACAGACATCCTATATCTCTCACACCTTTAGATAGTACTGGTAGAAACAAATGATGTAACTATTACCTGCAAAGGTCTTGTAGCTTTTCCAATCTCTTAACTTTGCCCAGTTAAGCTGTAGCTGGCATGTTGGTGTTGAGTGTGGAGAGGACATCTCTCAGAACCACTTCGTTTCTGTAGATTCTTTTTCGAATATCTTGTATAAGCGACTCTTTCGTTTGTTATGTTAAATTTGCTACTGCTCTAATTCTACAGCATTTGCTGGACTGTGTTTTGCACTTGACCAAGACAGTATCTCTATTCTGCAGAGATACTGTAACTGAACTCTGGACATTGTTCGCAAACCAAGGGACATTGTTATGGTGGAAAAATTTATCTTTTTAGGCGGTGCAAGTAATTAGGTATTTAGTAGGGTTTAGGTTGTTTGTAAAACATTCCACTTCTTTGCAATAGTAATGAAGTGGTCTGCATGTTTCACCAAGTTGTCTCTTTTCAGCTGAAAAAAAAATGCTCAGTGAGTTCCCTCCAATGTCTTTATGTGGAGTGAAGTTTATTGTAAGTTATGAGTTATGATTTTATTAATTGTTTTATATGTTCTTGTGTGCCTTTTTACAGTTTTATTCAGCATTTGAACCAAGGATTTCATCTTAGCGTTGTCCTATTTTTTTATTATTTGTAGGTTGCACACCAACATTATTCAGACTGTTTGGATGCACAAAATGAGGTTATTAATGTTGCTGCAATTTAGAATTTGTATTTCAGTTATTGAACATAAAACATCAAGTTTAAGTAAGTTTTCATTAGAAATACAGCCACATTTCAGTGAAGGTAAAAGAAAAGAAAAGGTGGCCAAGGCCGAAACTGAACAGCTTTCCTTCTGGCAGCAAATACAAGGCTGTGATTGCTGAGCCATAATCTTTGAGGTTTCACAAGACATTCCCCCTCTCTTGTCCTTTCCAAAGTGTTTTTTTTGGCAGCAATCTCAGACAAGTCGCTAAAGTTTTGATACTTATATTAATCATGTATTACATCATCTAAATTACGCATGACTAGATAGAGTTCAACTGAATCCTAATGAGTTTTTTAATGTGACTTAAAAATAATTGGCCTTAAAAGGTACATATGGCAAAGTGAAAGGTGAAATAACTGTTTCTGGTAAGAGCATTCTGTGGTTAGATTCGTCATCATGAAATACTAAATTAAAGATTGTTTTGGCATTACCTTGAAGCAGCTGGTTCACTTTAAAAGGAACTTAGAAAGCAATATAATTATACAAACAGTTTGACTGTAGGTATCTTTAACCATTTTTGCAACTCTCTTGGTTTTGTGCAAAAAAGGTTTAGCTTAACATCTGTTCTGCCATTCTTTAAATTGTTGGTTAATCTCTGCCAGACTTGTCATGTCCAAAGTGTTCTGGTTTTGTCACTGCTGGTCATGTTGCCTAAATGTCTTATCTATTACGTTATGGGTGTTTCTCTGCGCAAGAAAAATATTTTGTCCTCCTTCCTTTGTTAAGGTGTTGAATATGACATGAATAAGAGATTGGGGTGTACACAAATTCAGTAGGCAAATTGTCTATCCAGTGTAATCGACTTGCATATTGTGTTGTGCAGTTCTGCCAAGGAGTTTCCAAAACTGTAGTATTAAATAAATAATCCACACACACCCCACAGTCAGTTTTCATTACTTTGCCTAAGGCTAGAGTATGGTACTAAAATGTCAGAAGCTGTAAGAAAGCAGAACTTCACATAAAAGATCTGCAATCAAGGCGAACTTGAGTGTAGTACTTAGCCCATACTCATCTATAAGTTCTCAGCGCATCCCCACACTGGCCCACAGGGTTATTAGCTTGTCAGTTTTCAAAATCAAGGGGTGAGTTAGGTTTCTTTACTGTCTTTATTCTTTACTTTTTCATTTGAAAAACTATTCTTTTTACTATCACATATACATGTGCTTGTTTAATGTATATTTGTATAATGTATATATACTACCATGGATCTTATTGCCATCAAAAATTGTAGCCCCAGGCCAAACCAGAATCTGATGAATCAGAGAATGTGCTTAGTCTGAATCTATCATAGCCTGGTGACCTTTGCAACATCAGCAGAACTCTGTAGAGCCCTCCCAGACCAAGGAAATAGGCGGATGTTCTGTTCATACCACCTGATAAATATCCATGAGAAGTCCCTTTATAGATGGCTGCCAGTGCTGCTGCCACAATATTTAAGGAGCTCTATGAGAGTTGGAAAGAGCCCTGAAGTAGCTTGTCTCTGAACCTGTGGAGAAGGCAGAGACAAGATTAGTTGGATCAGTTAAGGGCTGAACCAGAATTATATTTTGAGGAGCTAGTAAGACTAGAATATTTCTTTCTGGTATATAGACAGAATGGTAGGCAACAGGTGGATTCTCCACAAAACTTTATGCCAGTGGTGGACTACCAGGTAGTCATCCTCCAGAGTTACTAGATTATCCAGCAGCAGTGGCACCTCACTCATTCCAATACCCAGGAATCTACAATTTTAATTACTTTAATTAATGAACAATTCCGGCTTCACCCACTCTACCTTTGGCTATGGGGCACAGCTACCTGCTCACTTCATCCCACAGTCAGTAGCAAAGACAAACAGGTGAACTGCTGGTCCCAGGATGTCTGACTAAACCAACAGCAATGTTCTTTAGGGGAGCAGTCTGTCTTGTCCAGGGTAGCTTTTGAAGGTGTTGCTAATGCTCCTGCTTAAGGGTTGCTGTCTGCACTTCTGAACCTAGTGGAAGCAGGTGCACCGCCTCCAGCCAGCTACAGGTGGTCACTCTTGGCTTAAAAATGCTGGTATATCTTCAGCTGGTGACATCCACTGGAAAGTTTTTGTCTTTGATGAATCCTTGTTTTATTGCTTAGATCATTTGGAAAATTATTTTATCTGGAGAAGAAAAGCTGAGTGCCATCATGTGTTGGGTATGATTCCAAAAGTGAACTATCCTCATACACTCCACGTGTGGGATTGCTGCTGCCCAAGAACACTGGCAGGAATAAAGGTTGGAGATTAAAAGGTCCTCCAAGACCAACTTCCTAACAATCCAGACACCATTTTGACAGACAGAATTTTACAGCATGATGGAGAACTATGACAAAAGGTCAAACTAATCAAATGTCTCAAAGATCAGAAAATTTAAATTGTACCCAACGGCCACAGCTTGGCTCTGGATTAACTGATCTAATTAAGTTCTCTGATGAGTGGGCTCAGTGGGAACAATGGGAACTAAATAATGCTAGAGCTGTGTCTTTCCAAAGACTTTGTAAAGAAAATTGTTTAGCTGTGTGAAGCTCAGTAAAATGTCCCACCCAGCAGATCACAATACTACAATCAAAGGAAGTTCAAAGAAATTTAGAAGAATATGATGTATACATAGCGACATAAAAAGTTTGGATATGTCTACTCAAAGTGTTTTTTCTTTATTCTGTGAATACTTAAAACATCAAAACAATGAAGTAATACATCAATGTGTTAAACAAAAACATGTTTCATTTCAGAGAGTAATCATTGTTTGCAATGAATGAACCTTTGCATGTTCTAATTCTCTACATGAAGAAGTGTCCCATATTTCTTGAATGGCTTTTTTATACAGTGGCCTGACAGTGTCAGTTGTTGGCTTTACAAATAGGTGAACTTTAGCTGATTTTACTTTGAAGTCAATGTTACTTCTGGTTTTAAGAAGAAAATATTTCTTACCTTATCAAACTAATGTTGGACGTTTAGAGATAAGCTGTTGACTTGAGATTTAAAAGCTCTCAATTGAAAACTATCCTAATTAAACATACCTGTACCCACATCCCTGTGTTTTGGAATTGTCATTCCCACATCCCAGGATTCCAGAGATTATATATGGAATGCAGGCTAAAGGGTTTTTAAAATCATAGCAACTCTTCATGGAGAACCTGGAGCTCAGTACATGATAAATAGAAAATACAATCTCCTCCAGGATTTGTCTTGATTCATGGGGTGGTGGGGGGGCGGGTCCGTCGACGGTGATGTTCAGAGTGGAGACGAAGAATGTGGAACCGTTCTCATTAATTAACATAACGGAGTAGCTCCGCCGGTCGGACCAGAGCAGAGCAAGGACGGAGGATGTGGAATTCTTTCGCCTCCCTCTACGAACAACTATACAGACAGGAAAAAGCCGGCGGTGTTGTTTTGTCAAAATGAAGTAAATTCTAAGGTTTCATTATATTAAAATTTCAGACTCTGATTATGGTTAGTATAAGTGCGTAAATAAAATTTACATAACAACGCATATATATGTGTGTGTGTGTGTGTGTATATATATATACACATATATGTATATATATATACACATATATATATATATATATATATATATATATATATACATATATATATATATATATACATAGATTTTATATATGTATATGTTCCTTCCTGCTTCAAAGGCCCCACCATCATCCCAGTACCCAAAAAACCCGCCAACACAGGATTAAATGACTACAGGCCTGTTGCCCTGACGTCTGTGGTTATGAAATAACACCTCGACCACCCAGAGGTGCACGCCAGGATCCTGTTTGTGGGCTACAGCTCAGCCTTCAACATTATAAACCCTGACATCCTCCACCAGAAGCTCATCCAGTCCACAGTCCACCTGTCAGTAGATCACCAGCTTTCTGATGGACAGGCAGCAGCAGGTGAGGCTGGAGAGCATCTTCTCCTGCACAAGAACCATCAGCACCGGCGTCCCCCAGGGGTGTGTTCTCTCCCCACAAATGACTGCACCACAGCGGACCCGTCTTTGAAACTCCTGAAGTTTGCAGATTACACCACTGTTGTTGGACTGATCCAGGACAGTGATGAGTCTGCATACAGACAGAAGGTGGATCAGCTGGTACACTGGTGTAGTCAGAACCACCTGGAACTTAACCCACACAAGACTGTGGAGATGATGGTGGACTTTTGAAGGACACCGCCCCCTCACCATCCTCAACAACACTGTATCTACTGGACCACTTCCTGTTCCTAGTAACCACCATTTCTCGAAACCTGAGATGGTCCTCACACATAGACAATGTTTGGAAGAAGGCCCAGCAGAGACTGTACTTCCTGGGGCAACTCAAAAAGTACAACATTCCACAGGAGCTGCTGGTCATGTTCTACACTGCCATAGTTCAGTCTGTCCTGTCTTCGTCCATCTCAGTGTGGTTTGGCTCATCCACAAAACAGGACAGGACCAGAATGAACAATGAACAATCAGGGCTGCAGACAGAATCATCAGGGCTGACCTTCCCTCTATTAAGGACTTGTACAGGTCTAGGGTCAGGAAAAGGCCAGCTAAAATCTCTGCAGACCCCACACACCCTACACACAAACGTCAGGTAGGCGCTCCAGAGCGCTGTCTGCTAAAACCAGCCGCCACAAAGACAGCTTCTTTGCTCAGGCTGTTTTTCTGATGAACACTTGACAGTCAGAGTTTCAGAACAACACCATGGATACTTGGTCTGATCTCACATTATATTCTTTTGTAAAGTCAATTGTGTATATATGTACATTTAAAAAAAGACATTCTTTAACACACCCACCAGTTCTGCTACCTGTATGACCCCCTCTCTTTTCCAATGGTTATGGTCAATCTGACAGAGAGAGGCATCCCAATCGTTGTGGTTTTTAGTATAACAATGGCCATCAGTGGGCTCTAGATGGACAAACTGTCTACTTTTAAGGCTAGGCTTAAAACTTTCCTTTTTGATAAAGCTTATAGTTAGAGTGGCTTAGGTTATCCTGAGCTATCTCTGTAGTTATGCTGCTATAGGCTTAGGCTGCTGGAGGACATAATGACCACTTTCACCCTCTTCGCTACATTCTCACACTACTCTCCAATTTTGCATTATTTGCTGTTATTTCAGCTTTTTAACTTTATTATCTTCCTAGAAGCTACACCTGGCCTGACTCTGTGTCTACCTGTGACACCTTTCTGGAGAGCGGCATCGTCCAAGCTTCTGCTGGCAACAACTTAATGCTCACCCTCTACCGATGATCCACATGGCCCTGTCTTTCAGTGTTTAACCCTTCTCTCTCCTAGACATGGCGATTGACTGAGCTTCTACTGTGACTAACTCTATGTGCTCTCTTTCAGACTCTAACCTTGAAAACTGGCTCAGAGTTTATCTGTTCTTTCTTTCTAGGTGAAACGACTAAAGGAGCTACATTCATTAACATTTACTTTTCCTTCCCATAGAAAGGACTTCTGGATCAGTGCTTCTTTGTTCTCTTTGTGTCTCTGCTCTGTTTTCTCTAACCCCCAGTCGGTCGTGGCAGATGGCCGCTCACACTGAGCCTGGTTCAGCTGGAGGTTTCTTCCTGTTAAAAGGGAGTTTTTCCTCTCCGCTGTCGCTACATGCATGCTCAGTATGAGGGATTGCTGCAAAGTCAAGGCCAGTGACTGTCCACTGTCTCTACATGCTCATCCGGGAGGAGGGAATGCTGCAAGTCACTGACTGGATGCAATCTGCTGGGTTTCCTTAGACAGAAAAGCGTTTTATCCAATTTGAATAAATAACTGAATCTGACTGCACAGTTCAATGATTAGGATTAATTGGAATGTATGTACCTGACTTTTGTGAAGTGCCTTGAGACGATGTGTTGTGAATTGGCGCTATATAAATAAACTGAATTGAATTGAATTATTTCCTATATTTCATATACCAAAAAAAATAAAGAAAAATATCCTCACTGAGAGCAAAGAGTACCGAGTCAAATTCTTTGTTTGTCTGTACAAAATTGGTAATAAAGCGAATTCTGATTCTGAATATTAAGACTTTTTCAGTATAAAACTGCTTATGCAGAAGTATCAATGTATTTTCTAAATGACCACATTTACCAACATACCAATGTTTGCTAAAAGGTGTGTGACAATAAATAAAACAAATACTGTTGAATGAATTTAAAATCACTGGACAATAATTTAGTCCATGTGTTATGATTTGGGGTTGTTTTTGGTTGCGGGTTTTTCCTCTTATGTTTCTCACAGTTGTAGGTTTTGAATCATGCTTCTCTTTATTATTTTCCTCGTCATGCTATAGTTTTTGTCGTCTAGTTCATGTTTTGTCAAGTTAGGTTTTTTGGATCTGGTTATGCTTTAGTTTCATGGTTTACTAGTTGTGTTTCTGTTAGTTTGTATTCAAGAGTCTCTGTTTTGCTCTAGCCACGTTTTGTTCTCTCCTGTCTGTCAATTAACTTTATTCGGTTCACCTGCACATAGCATTCAGTCTCCTTGTTTAACCTGGTTCTTGCTCCATATTTACACCTCTGTTCTGTTCATTCCTCGCGGAAACATTTCGGATCATTTCACCCTGTTTTCAGCCGATAGGTACGGATCATGCTATGCCTGTCTTGCCTGCCTGTTCATTGTTTTGTTCCTGCCTCCTCTTGTGAGTGAGTGTTTTGTTTTTCTAAGATAAAATCATATTACTCACCGCCGATGCTTCCTGTCCGTCTGCACTCCGGGGTCCTCCGCCATACCAGGCCTGACAGAATGTTTCCGCTGTCGAGGTAGGAAAACTTTACTGGCCGTCCGTTACTCCTCACCTCTCACCGATTCTTTTTATTTGGCACCCCAAAGGACAATCCTCAGTCAGAGATCAGTTGTACGTTTCCACAAGTTTATTAAAACCAATCTGAATTCAGAGAGGAGACACACACCTACACGGATACCTGGAAACGTCTGTGTGTTGTCTCCTTTGGAGGTGCGCCACAATACCTTTATATACCCCTCGCTGCTATGCAGTACACATACACAATCATTCTGTCTGTGGGTGTCTCCCAGCAACAATATAACTTGTTCCTCATGTCCAAATAAGGAGTGCTTCTGGTTACTTCCTTCTGGCAAACTCATCCTCTTTCTGCTTCTTTCATCCTCCATCTATTTACGACCTTGCCCTCTCTCTGCCCTTTCTCCCTTGTCATTCACCAATTTATGACCTTGCATTTTCTATGCTTCACTCCCTAAGCTTGACTCCCCTATATCTGCACACAGGTTACACACATAGATAGTTTATATTCTACATTACACACATAGATAGTTTATATTCTACAATCCACCTTTTGAACTCTCATAAAAGAGTTCACAATCTAAAATGTCCTTCTAAGAATAAGTAGAAATAAGTAAAAATATTACTGTACCACCTGTAAAACAAGAAAATCAGTAAGAAAACATGCATCCATCTTATCATGTGTCCATGAATTCACACTCTGAGTCCTCATCCTGGTTAAGGTCAATTTGCAACAGTGGCATCGTTATCTTTGGATCCCTCTGCTCAGTTGCAGAGGTGATGAGGTGCACCATCAGAGAACGAATGCATGGCACAACAACATCCACAGGTCACCATTATCGCTACAAATACTGCAACAGAAATCATCAAAGACAATATCAAACCCTTCCAGTGTCCAAACATGCCTGTCATCCACACAAAGTTATATCATAACCTGAAAAAAGATACAGAAACATCAAAATGTAATATAAAATATAAAATGTTCGCCAAACGGTGTCTTCTGGGGTGGGAGGGAAGCTCCACCACTCCTAGTGGGAGAGAAACTCAATTACTTCCGCCTCTTCTTCTGCTGTTCTTGTTCTGTCTTCAGCTCTCAGGGCACACTAACCCTGGGCTACTTTCTCTCACTCGGGGATTATTCTGCCCTTCTTCGGTGAGAGAAGTGAGATTATCTTTTCCTGTGTTTTCGCTCAGATCTTCCTGGATCTGAGAGAGGGATCGTTGAGGTGGTTCCGCTCCTGCACACTGGCTCCAATGATACCAAGTATCACCTTTGCCCTTCAGCCTGACTGCATGGGTTGTCCTCTCTGTGACCTGAAATGGACCGGTCCACCTTGGCTCTGACCACTTTCTTTTGATGACTTTCAGGAGGACCCACTCGTCTTCCGATGTGGTGGTTCCGACCCTGGTCTCTGGTTCTCTGAACCCCCTCGGGCCTTCCAAACTGATTTTTCCTCAGGAGAGGCCCTCTTTTGTAATTTCAGTACTTCTTCCAGGGTGGGTTCTGGTGTCCACCCTGCTTCTGAACACAGCATTATGTGCCTGGGCTGATATCCTGCACACTGTTTAGCAGCCTGGTCAGCTGCCTGATTACCTTGTGCTACTCTGGTGTTATTGCTGTCATGTTCTCTGCATTTAATGACGGCTACTTCTCGAGGGAGCAACAAAGCTTCAGCCAACTTTCTCATTTCCTGTTCATGTTTAATGGGTTTCTGTCCTGCAGTTCTGAATCCTGTCCTCAGCCACTGTTTGAGTTCTACATGTGCTGCTCCTGTAGCATATGTGGAATTTGTGTAGATATTAACCTTCTGTCCTGCTCCTAGTTCCAGAGCAGCTATTACTGCCAAAACGTCTGCTTTCTGCGCTGATTGTGCATCTGTCAGTTCCTCTGCCTGTACTGTGACAAAATCTGTCCGTGTCTTCCACCACCGGTATGCTGCCTTAAGTCCTTCTGCATCATGCCTAAAACAACAACCATCTGTGAACAGCTGTCTCACCTGAGGTCCCTCAAGGGGGCTTCTTCTTCACCTGGGAGGGTTTTTGATCTGAGGAGGAGAGGATGTCAGCCAGTGACATTCTGGATCTCACACTCATTCAGGACATTATGACCGACACCTGGACATTCTTGGTCCGTCTGGGACTGAACTTTGTGAGGGGGGCAATGTCATGTGAATTTTCTGTTGGGTTAAGGTTTTGCAGTGTTCTGTTGGCCCATTTTTGAACTTGTTTTTGAACTGTTTTATTTTGTGTGGTAATCTGTCTTGTTTCAGGCAAAGTCACTTCCTCTGATTCCCTCCTTCAATCAGCCTCTGCCACAAGCCTAATGTTTTCCACCTGTCTCATTGTCCTCCTTTGTTTATTTGCCTATTTATTCCTCACCCCCGTGCAGGTTCCTTTGTCAGTTCATCTTCGTCCCTTGTGTCAAGCATTCCAGTCTTTCTTTAAAACCTTGCCTTCTAGTGACTCAGCTTGTATTTTATATTTGCTTCCGTTTTGGATACTTCTGCTTGGCTTGGATTGGATTTCTGCGTATCGATCTTGGACTGTATTAGAGGATTGTTGCTTTTATGCCAGTGTGTTAAGTCCTCCTCCCTGTGCCTCATGACATTTAAACAATGAAAGACAGCCAAGTGTATCATCTGTAGAAGGTGAGCATTAAGTTGTTGGCACCAGCGGCAGCAGCACCAGGAAGGTGTCACAGCTAAACACAGAGCCAGGCCAGATGTAGCTTCTAGAAAGAGAAAAAACAGAGAGAACAAACAAAGTTAAAAGCTAAAAAAACCAGCAAATAACGCAAAATTGGAGACTAGTATGAGAATGTTGCAGAGAGAGTGAGAGTGGTCATTATGTCCTCCAGCAGTCTAAGCCTATAGCAGCATAACTACAGAGGTAGCTCGGGATAACCTAAGCCACTTAACTATAAGCTTTACCAAAAAGGAAAGTTTTAAGCCTAGCCTTAAATGTACACAGGGTGTTTGCCTCAATAGTCATATTCAAACATTCTCAAATACACGACAAATGAGCTTTGAATTGGACAAAAGTTCAATTTCTTTAAGTTGATTTCTTATATTTCACTGTGGGGTTGTCAAAATATTAAGATATTTCAATTTAAACTATATTAATTTAATTTATTTTCATTCACTGTATTTAGGATGTGCAAACTGACAACAAAAGAAGTTTCAAGGCACTTTACAAGAGAAACACATCCAGTTTATATATAGAAATTTATTGGCAATTCAATCCGATTAAATAGACGGATTCAAAATCAGTTATATATCTTCCAATTTAATCCTAGTTATAAAACACCACAGCCAAGTTCAGTTTATTATGCAAGTTGGTAAATTACAAAAACACACTGAGCCGTTTTTGTCTCCCCAATTTGGTAAGCAACTTTGCACATCAGCAATGCAGAAACACAGCTTATTAGACCCTTCCCTTCCTTGCAATGGCTCAACCTGAACAATCATGGCTAATAATAAAAGCAGTGAGCAGCTGCTGGACGTTTAAAACCCTGGTAAGGTAGCAAGTACTTCCAAAGTAGAACC
Source organism: Girardinichthys multiradiatus (assembly GCF_021462225.1). NCBI lineage: Eukaryota > Metazoa > Chordata > Actinopteri > Cyprinodontiformes > Goodeidae > Girardinichthys > Girardinichthys multiradiatus. The sequence goes on from NC_061798.1 coordinate 1,781,369, forward strand.
TGTCCTGAGCCTCTTTAGCCAAAAAGGCAAAAACGTAGCCAAAAAAACAACTTTGGTTTCCGAGGGAAGGAAAAAATGTTGTATCATTAATTGCAACAATGTCATTTAGTTTATTTTTTTATTTTGTACAGTACCAGAATATGTAGCTGTTAAATAAAATGCTGTTGGGACCGCAGCCATGGATTACAACATTAAAGGCCTGTAAAACATTTTCTGGAACTTTCAAAATAAATCGCATTAACCTACTTCCAGTACAGCCAGGAACAAGAGTAACAGCGGACTTCACGTGATGTCACTGTTTGAATAAAAACCCTGCTTTTGCAACAGACAGACCTCTTCCACGCAGGTCCCCAGCAGAACTGGATGGAGGGACACAGCATCTGTCTCAGCGTAATGTCTTTCTTGCCAAAAAGACAATAACTCTTCAAACTGGATCCAAGAGTGTCATACGATCACGTGATCATATGCACTAAGTTAAGTAGGAATAAATTGCTGTTTGTGTATCCGGTATTCATTCATGAACGGGGATAATTAAGGTACAAGCAATGCTTGACTTTTCTCTCTGAAGTCTACAGAAGCAAACTGTGTTCCAAAGAGTTCCCAGCAGAGACCCTGTTTCTACAACGCCGAGAGGAGCAGTTTTCCCGGTCTGAAAGAAGGACAACGGGACCGCATCACCGTGGCTACAGCAGTAACGTGCAGTTCAGCCGGCCCGGCTGCAGCACAAGCCGCTCCACACTACAGCTCCGGAGGTCAGCTGCAAGTTAACCCTTTGTTCACCGTGGATGCTTTCCCCAAATTAGTCGCTCCGGACAACTTTTCCTCAGCACGGTTCACGTAAGGGGTAGTGTTTTGGGCAGAGAGAAGTAGTTTAGGATAAAATAATCTAAACATTTTTAATTTTATGACATTTGGTTTTGCTTGTGTTGAAAACTCAGCCATCTTAGTGCTAGCAGATTAGCTGTCAGCACATGTGCTCAGTTTATGTGTTCTGTGTTTGTGATTTTTTTTTAAAGTTAAGACAAACTTTATTTCAAGGGTGATTTTAAACACAGAAGTTCGGCCATAATGCACCGTCCACACTTATACATTACAACCATTTTATTAGTGGTATTTTGAAGGTATATGTTTATTCTGATGACAAGCTATAAGCTTCTTTTGTTACCTCCAACCGCTAACAGCTAAGAACACAGGCTTGCCTACTAAGAGTCAGCTAAAGGTCATTTACCCAAAAAGGTTGTTAGTTTTCAATCAAGGAAATAATATTTCCCTAAATATTATTTTTCTAAATTTGATAACCATGTCAACCATGACAGCCCCACAACATCCAGAGACTTGAGGTAATCGGGGCAAATCTCATCCACCCCCGAAATCCTGCCACCATGGAGTTCTTTAACCACCTCGGTGACTTCAGTCTTGTGATGAAAGAGTCCAACCCAGCCTCTGCTTCCACCAGGGAATGCGTGATGGCAGGATTGAGAAGATTCTCGAAGTACTCCTTCCACCGCCCGATAATGTCCCCAGTCGAGGTCAGCAGCCTCCCACCCCCACTGTAAACAGTGTTGGACTGCTTTCCCCTCCTAAGGCGCCGGAAGGTTTGCCATAATCGCTTTGAGGCCAACCAGTATTCTTTCTCCATGGCCTCACCGAACTCCTCCCAGGCCTGAGTTTTTGCCACAGCCCGGGCCGCGGCACGCTTGGCCTCACGATACCCGTCAGCCGACTCAGGAGTCCCACAAGCTAACCACAGCCGATAGGACTCCTTCTTCAGCTTGACAGTGTCCCTTACTGCCAGTGTCCACCCTCTCTTCACCCAAGTGTCCAAAACATGCAGCCGAAGGTCTGACGACACGACCTCCTGTCTACGGTGTCCTGGTGCCAACTGCACTGATGGACACCCTTATGCTTGAACATGGTGCTCATTATGAACAATCCGTGACTAGCACAGAAGTCCAATAACAAAACACCACTCGGATTCACATCGGGGAGGCCATTCCTCCCGATCACGTCTCTTCAGGTGTCACTGTCGTTTCCCACGTGGGCGTTGAATCCCCTAGCAGAATAATGGAGTCCCCCGGGAGGGGCACTATCCAGCACCTCCGACAGGGACGCCAAGAAGCCCGGGTACTCTGCACTACCGCTCGGCCTGTAGGCCGAAACGACAGTCAGAGAACTGTCCCCAACTTGAAGGCCAGGGATGGGACCCTCTCATCCACTGGGATAAACCCCAACACGAAATGGCTGAGCTGTGGAGCAAACCCATCCCAGCCCGCCGCCTCTCCCTGTGGGCCACTCCAGATTAGAGAGAGTCCAGCCCCTCTCAAGGAGATGGGTTCCAGAGTCCACGCTGTGCGTGGAGGTGAACTCGACTATTTCTAGTTGATATCTCTCGACCTCCCGCACAAGCTCAGGCTCCTTCGCCCCCAGTGAGGTGACATTCCATGTCCCTAGAGCCAGCCTAAGCATCCAGGGTTGGGGCCGCGGAGATCTCCACCTTCGTCTGCCGCCCAATCCTCTTTGCACTGGGTCCTCACGGTTCCCCCTGCAGGAGGTGGGCCCACTGGGGAATGGCCTTGCGTCTCTCGTTCGGGGTTGGCCCAGCTGGGTCCCACGAGGAGCAACCCAGCCACCAGGCGCTCTCCGACGAGTCCTGACCCCAGGCCTGGCTCCAGGGTGGGGCCCCAGCTCGGCCGTATGTAATGGTCCTCATGAGGGTGTCTTGAACCGGTCTTTGTCTAACCCGTCACCTAGAGCCTGTTTGCCATGGGAGACCCTACCAGGAGCATTTAAGCCCCAGACAACATAGCCCTTAAGATCATTTGAGCACTCAAACCCCTCCACCATGTTAAGGTGGCGGTTCAAGGACGTAGTAAACACCATTAAGACTCATTGGTTCTTATTCAAAATAATATTTCCTTAAATATTATTTTAATATTTCCTTAATATTGTTTCCATAAATATTATTTCAATAAATAAAGGCAGCTAATTAAACACCGTTGAGAATTGGTCATACAGAAGGTTGATTTTATTCAGCAAATTATTCTGTAAAATATTATTTTATTAAAATAATGTTTTGTCTGATCTTGAATTGTGAATGGTTGTTTGAAAGTATACCAATTATTGCCTAAGTTAGTTCCAAGACTAACTTAACTTCACTTCCAGATTCTTCAAGATAATCCTTGGTTCTCAAACATAAATATTGCATGGTAATACTGCATAACTCTTTCGGTCATGGTTTTCAACCATCTTTGATCAACTTGTTTATATTGTACATAGCCCATTAGTTTTCCTTATTGTTTCATTCTGCTTGGTAGTTTAGTTGGGTTGTTTGAGCATAGTAAGAAGTTTGTTGATTGAAATATGTTTGACTTTGAGTTGCCTTACTTTTTGTTAATAAATTATTGTATTTTAAGACATTGTGTGGATTCATTCCGTGTGTGTACAGAGTTTTGCTGTTCAATAATGCCAGAGCTTGGCTCATCCCTTTCAAGTTTGTCTTAATACCACCGCCTTATCGGGCTTGTATTCACAGGACATCCCTTAACAGACCCAAATATTATTTAATAAAATATTAAAGTATTAATATTAAATATTAATATATTCATATTCATGATCACAACAATACCTTTGTTATATTGCTGTATTTTTTTGTAAAGTATAGCAACTAATAACATATTATGTCTGATGCATTAATTATCAGAGCTGAAAGAAGCCATACTTTGGCCCTGTTTACTCAACAATTTTTTCTGGTGAAAACTAAAAGGTTTAGTTGTGTTTCTACTCTTAACATGGCACAATTTGAGAACAGCCTTCGGAGTGTAATGGTTAGAAAACATCCCGGTGTCCGTTGTCGTGTAGATGGTAAAAAACTGAATATTTCTTATTGGGAAGCCCTGGATCACGCACAACATGACTGAAATCAGTAGAAATTAATTAGCACACCACAACATAAACGGGTGTTGACCAGTTTAAAACTCACAGAAGATGAAGATAACAATAACAACAGTGGATTGCAGAGTACTTACTTGTGCTGCTGAATCTTGTGAATCTAATGATGGTTCCCCAACATAGTCTTTATTTTTTCCCTTGTTGTGTAAGCAGGACGTGTTTGCACGTCGTTGAGTTTCAAAGAACATACCACCAACTAGTGGGATGGTGGGGGAATTACACCCTTTTCAAGTCTGCTGTTACCATGTGAACGGAGACTGAAAACGAGAAAAAGTCCAGCTTTCAATGGATCGTTGTAGTGTAAACAGAGCCTCAGTGTGTGTTTGCATAGATAGAATCTTTTTGCTGTATTTCCCAGTGTAATTCTGTGATGTCTTTAGTACTTTGCTTCATTTAACTGTTCTCCCTCTCTTTTGTTGCTCTCTCTGCAGCTCTTTGAAATCACAGTGCCACTCACCCAAGGCACTAAACCTGTTACCATCAGCGTGGCCAACCACACCCAGTGCAGCTGTCTCTCCAAACTGGACATTTACAGACAGGTTCACAGCATCATCAGACGAGCCCTACCAGAGTAAGAATCACACTTTCACTATGGAATACACTCAGGGTGTCCATTACAGTACCTTTAAACTTATATTAATTTAAAGATTTGGCTGAAGTCGCATTTTTACAATGAGACCCAGAACATTTTTGGGTGGAACTTATTTTCCTGGAACTTTTATTTACAGTGTTTCCCATGTAGAAAACAAAGGGAGTACATATTCTGTTGCAGCACAGTCAACTGAGTGGAAGCAAAAAAAACCATGACACAGTTAAAAGCCATGATTTTTAGTAATAAAACAATAATTGATGATTCTGTTAAAGCAACTAGACCATATTCTCTTGCCTATGAGCCTAGAGACCTGCGGTTCTGGCAATAAACATGGGATTATATCACAACATTTACACAGTGAAACCAAATTATAATCACTTCAAACCCAGAGGAGGTTTTTACCATTCACTCTTTATTTTAAAGTTTTGTGGTGCTAGTTGCCTTTATTCTTTTGGATCTTGACTGGAAGAAGGGGAAGGAGAGAACAGAAAGACAGTAAAGTACATAACCTGTGGTTTGAAATTGAACATGAGCGGTTTAATTGAAATATTACTTTGAAGGATATACTTTTTCACCATAGACTGGTTTAATGATTTAAACTCTATTACTGTAAAAGTTGACAAGGTATAAACTATTATTAACTAATATTACTGAACTATAATGTAGAAAAATTCAACCAATTCAAAATGCTTGGCATTTTCCCTCCATCACAATGTTCCTGGTAAATGAAATGTACTACCTCTCTATCAGGGCCTTTTTCAGAGGTAAATTTCTACACTGGTAATAATTTTTTTAATTCGTAAATGCAGTGGAAATGCAGATGGTATTAATGGTCCCTGAAAACTACCCTGGTTCCTGGAAAAGGGTCCTGTCAGAGTTGGTGGTAGACCCACATGCAGAGCAGAGCCAAGGAGCATGGTGGTAAGTGATAGCTGTTTGTTAATGACTAGATGAACGAGACCTACAGGCAGAGTTCAGAACAGGAACCAAATAGTCGTCAGCAAAACTGGCTTGATTGGCAGATCATAGGGCAACAAACAAAGAATAGACTAGGTAACACACACAGGGTAAAGTCCATGGAGGTTACAAGAGGAACCAGCGAGGAATAATACAGATGAACCAGCTTATTTACAGAGATAGGTGGAGTATGAACCAATGAGAAGGTGAGGTAATCAGCTGAATAGTGAACAGGTGTGAGAACCAGCTGCGAGTGTAAGACTTTTACTTCGAAGAATCCCTGGATCCAAAGTGATTACGATCCGATGGCCCAGTACCCGCCGATCCCTGTGCATCAAAATTAAGTATTGATCTGCTGTTCATTCATAATAAGGGGGTGATTAGGACAAGCTTGATATTCTCTTCTGAGGCCTACAGAAGTGACCTGTGTCCCAGAGAACTCCCCAGAGAAGCTCTAATTAAAGCAGTTTTTCCCTGCCTGAACGAGGACAGTGTAGGACACCGCCTGCTCTGCACACGACCAGTGTGCACATCCAGGTAGCTAGAGCTACATAGCCAAAAAGTGCCTTTGTGTACAGTTCAGTTCACACGTGGATGACCGGACCACTTTGCCTCCCAAAACCAGTGCCCTATAGAATTTTATTCTAGGAACGGAACACGAAAAGATCATGTTTTGGGCAGAGAAATTAGTTCAGGATTAAATAATCTGAATAATGTTTATTTCAGAAAATTTGTTTTTGTTTGTGTTGAGAAAACACAGCTATGTATGTGCTAGTAGAATAGCTGCTAAGCTAAGGTGAACAGGCCTCTCAGCATTGAAGCTAATTATGGATTCTGTGTTGTGTTTTAAATTTAAGACAACTCTATTTAAAGGGAGGTTTTAAACACAGATCGGCCATAAGGCACCATCAACACTCATACATTTTAATTATTTTATTAATGGTATTTTAAAGGTACAGTTGACTTTAAAGGAGTGGTAGCAAGCCATAACATTTCTTTTGTAGCTCCAACCGCTAAGGGCTAAGGCTAAGCACGTGACTCGTGATAAATAGTTAACAATCATTTATCCAGAAAGGTTGTTAGCTTCCAATCTATGAAATAATATTTCCCTAACGATTATTTTACTAAATGTGATGTCTAATTAAACACTATTAAGAGTCATTAATCCTGAAAGGTTGTTGGTCCTTATTCAACATAATATTTCCTCAAATATTATTGCACTAAACAAAGACAGCTAATTAAACAACATTAAGAATTGGGCCTTATACAGACTTAGCAGGGTATTTAAAAAAACAAATATCTCCCCTACATCGTTTTTAAAAATAATATTGTACACATGTGAGGTTTTTCAGAAAACTTTTCATCCAAACCAACCCACAGAAATACACCACTGAGCATTGTGTTAAACAATCCAGATGCATAGGGGGCAGTGTACTGCAAAAATGAAACCTATATAAGCCAATCAGAATCCTTCAAAACAATCACGACTTCCTTTTAGGCATAAAACATGGTGCCAGGAGGTTTGTTTGTGTGGACAGAAAAAGAAGTTGAACTTCTTTTAAACACAGTTTTAGAGTATAAAACTGATAAAACACAAGATAGTGTTGATTGGGAATCGTTTATCATTTATTTTTACTCCACTGTGAGTCTATAAACAATAGTCGCACATTTGACGTCAGCGCTGCAATATTTGTCACAGACAGTGATGAATCGAACCGTAAGTTCATTTGATCATGGCCCAAAAATTGAGTTTTTATTAATCTCCACTTTGGCTGGAGTTTTCAGAATTACTCCTTTTTAGTTATGTAAAACAGAGTTTCCTGGTGGATGACGGGCCAAAACGCATAAAAAGTTATTCATTTTCCCAGATATCCACCTATGTGGGGACAAAGCCTTAGTCACCCAGAAGGATGGTTTTATTCAGCAAATCATTCTTTGAAATATAAGTTTACTAAAATAATGTTTTATCCAATGTTGCAATTGTGATTGGGGATTTGAAAGTATACCAATTATTGTTAGACTATTTTAATCTCATTCCCAGATTCCTCCAGATGATAACGATTGGTTCTCAAACAGAAATAACATTGAATGGTAGTGTTGCATCACTCTTTTGGTCATGGTTTTTAACCATCTTTGATTCAGTTGTTCATATTGTATATACTGTAGTTCATTTGTCTTCCTTGTTCTTTCATTTTGCTTGGTAGTTTTAGTTGGATTGTTCTAGGATAGTAAAGAGTTTGTTGATTGAAATATGAGTTGACTTATTTTTGTTAATACTTTCTTGTATTTTAAGAAATTGCGTAAATTTATTCCATGTGTGTGCAGACTTTTGCTGTCCAGTAATGCCTGTGCTTGACTCAGCCTTTTCTCTATTGTCCTAATACTGCCGCCTCATTGGGCTGCTATTCACAGGACAACACTTAACAGACTGAATTATTATTTAATTAAATATTAAATAACATAATGAGAATAATACTTACCACACAGTGACAAACTGAATAAAGTACATATACTGTCTTCTAAGTTGTTGTAGTTGATTTGGAGGAATTGTGTCATTTTGTCAAGATTTACTTTGGTTGGATACAGCATTGGTGATGGACTTGATATCAATGTACAAACCATCTTCTAAGTCTTCAGAATTGTCTCAGTAAAGTTAACAAATTCACTACAGGCCTTGTTAGAATGGAGTTAAGATGCAACAGATACAGGAGGGTTTGTTAACCTGCCAACCGTAGCAAACAAGGCAGGAGCATTATTAATGTTTTTGTTGATGATTTCAGAAAATAAATATTCCCTTGCATATCTGTAAATTCTTTCTTTATAGATGTCATATTGAACCTTGAGCCCAGTCTTTCACTACTTTCTTTCGGCTTTTTGATACTCCCTTTTTTTATTGCTCCACAGAGATTTTATCCTACCAGAGACAACCTTCACCTTAATGGGAACAATAGAATCAATGATGTCTGACATTTTCGAATGAAGGTTGTCCAGCAGCCCATTTACTGAGTTACAGGACAAAGTGGAGGTGGAAGAGTAAACTTGGTTTAAGGTTTCAGGTGCAGCATTCTTAAAAAAAGCTTTTTCTTACAATATCTCTTTGGCTTATTGAGTCCATAGAAATTATGCTTTCAAAGATAACAGAAAAGTGGTCCGGTAGGGCAATATCAATTACAAAGACTTAAATAAACTTTAAGAACTTAAAGAAGTCATGGTTTTAATGTATCCATCAAAAACAGAAATCAGTCAATTTAACATAAAATTCAATTTAAACACAATTTAACATTTATTGAAGAACCACTGTCAAAGTATGTTTATCTTTACACATTTATGTATTTCTTACCATTTGTCCTTATCTATTTATTAATTAATCTTTTCAGCTTTATTTAGCTACCTGTCTTCATCTAGCTATATCAGTTAGTGCTGGTGCTTTTTAAATTCTTTATCAGGATTAATTGCACTGTTGGATCCAAAATTCAGTAATAAATTCAGAAGTTGTGTTTTATGCACTTACTTTAAAAGTACCTCCAAATGAACAAAGTGTAATAAGTAATAATATTTGGTTTGCAAACTTAAATAAATAAGATGCTTATTAACTGCAATATTCTAACATAAATAGACATTTAATATAGTTTAATAGATAATCAGATGTTTAAATAAACAACTAAGGAAACACAACAAACAAATAAAGGACAAAGTCTGAAAGTTTTCACATTTGCAGCCTCTGATATTCAGTTTGAGTTAATTTGTTCACTTTTTCAACTTGATCTTCAAAGATTTCAAATAAGGATCACTAAATTGCTTGTATAAAAAAAAATTGCACATACAAATAGTGGGTGTGTTGCAATAAGTGGGCGTGTTGTGCGCAATCGTCAAAGATTGCACCTGCAATGGATAACAGGTGCAAAAGAGCTGCAGACCATCCAATAAATGAGGAAATTGTGTGTGCTACTGGCTGGTTGCTATATCCCCCAGCCGAACAAGAGGAAAAGCAAACAGATCTTCTCTGCCGTGTTGCTTCAAACATGCAGGGGTTGTTGTGCTACATCATAATAAATAATCCAGTTGCTGATTTTTTTTTTCCTTCTGTGCCGTTCTGCTACTGCTTTTCTGGACTTTTACAGTTTGTTAACCTTTGTTGTTGCTATTAACAGGAGCAGGCTTGCCATCGCAGCCTTTGAACAGCCCTGAACAAGATTGTTTCTCTTATCTGGTCATTTGCGCAGGGCACCTCTTAGCGTGTAATTGCGCATGCAGAAGTTGTTCTGTGAGCAGATGCTTTATGTTTGGGGTTCGGACGGACCCACTGAGGCAAAGACTACATTCTGCTTTGCCTTTAATCAGAATGATGGATTACAGGCCTTTGTGCAGGAGGACAGAGCTGTGTGCCATCGGTGCGCAGACGGGACAGCTGGTGTCTGGTCTGACAACACCACAGGAGCACGCACAGCTTGTAAACTGTGTTGCTGGACATAATTTGCAATAGTTGCAGCTTAGAAATTGGCCAATTAAAATTAATAATAAAAACGGTCACATAACTGTCCTACAAAAAATAGAAATTGAACATTTATTGTTCAATGATTTAACTGAATTTGAATTGGTTTTGTCAATATTTTGAGGATATACAACATCTATGAATGTTTAAATAGTTTTTTGGTGACACAAAATTATTTTTTACTATTTAAATCCTCACCTGGCATATGTTCAGTTGCAAAAAATATAATCCAACTGATCCAGCGCCGACTGCTCTGCAGTGACACAATGTTACTGTCAATAATGCAATATGTTTAGTTTAGTGACAAGGTTGAAGCATATGCCGTCTTTTTCACCACATGGAATAGGCTGCGTTAAAATGGTGATTTTTCACCTGCTAAAAAGTGATTTTAGCATCCAGTTTGCAAATGAAGGATTGAATGTGCCTTATAATGGCTTTATTTAATGGAGTTTTGACGAAAATTCAGACTGAAAGACTTATCCTCACCACCTGCTCCATCCAATGACTCCTCCATGCATCTCCCCTCCATCCAATCAGCGTCAAGTCTGCATGCCTCTTCAGCCAATCACCCTCTGATACTTCGCTTTTAAGGACCACCAGTCATGGATCCCTCCTGCTCTTCAGCCGAGCTCGACTACGACTCTGACGCCGCCTCGCTCTATTCGTAACAGATCCACACCCTCCTTCCTCCCCTTCCGCTCATAGGAGCGTTCGCCTCGCCTTGATGGCTCCTTTCTTCCTTGTCTCAGCTCTGGGCAAGTGGAGAGTGCATTAAGAACTCCTACATTTCTCCTGCTAAGCGTCACCAAGGTCGCCCTGCCTCCTCAATGGCTCCCTCCACTCCCATCTTCGTCCCTCAAACCGATCCTCCCGCTCCTGAGGTTTCAACGTCTTCTTCTACTCTGGCCATCCCACAATCTTCCCTGCTTCATTCTTCACGTTCATGGATTCTCTCCAGCGCTCCACGTCATCCCTTACTTACCTGCTCGGCGAGTTCGCTGCCATTTCTGCCATGCCAGCACTCCCTCTTCCCCACTCCATTGATGCTGCCTGCTCTTCTGCCCCTCCCACCGGCGTTCGCCCTCGCTAGCACCCGGCCTAGCTGTATCTAGATGTATCACTCCACTCTCTCTTCTCCATATTTTTCTCATACATGTGCTCTTCAAGCGTGCTGTGTTTCTCACCCCTCTTTTCATTCAGGTTGATCATTTCCTCCCATGCATTCTACCATCTCGCTCTGGCTCAGCTTCATATCCTGCAGAGGCTGCTCATTAATCTGGTTTCTCTCATGTTACCATTTTCCAAGGCTGTCTAATGTATCGCTTCCTCTGATGGCTTTTCCTGCATTGTTTAAATCATCTCGTCCCTGCCTTTCTGTCCGAGCTACGGCACCCTGCTGGCGGTCAGACGTCTCGGAGTACCTCTGGTCCTTGGTCCCCAGGAGCGATCACACTCTAAATAGCAGTTTCTCTTTAAGGAATTTCTCCAAACTCCTTTCACCAGCATCTGTCAGCTGCAGTTAATTGTTCTCACTCTTCCTACCCATCACTCCATACTCTTCTCACCAGGTACCGCCTCATCATCGTCCTTGTCTTTCTTCACCATTATCCCTCCTGCCTGGCACAGGTGTCCTCTCTTTTTCTCCTTCACAGCCACCTCCTTCATTCTCAATGCCTTCTCTGCTCAATTCCATCATCTCATTGCCGTCGCGGCAGATCTATCATCTTCATTGCCCTCATGGTGAATCTATCATCATCGTTGCCCTCACGGCAGATCTATCATCTTCATTGCCCTCACGACAGATCTATCATCATTATTGCCCTTACGGCAGATTTTTCATCCACATTGCTCTCATAGCATATCTATCATCCACATTGCCCTCACGACACATCTATTATCTACATTGCCCTCACGGCAATGCATTCATTTCTCGTTGCCTTTTCAGCTTGATCTACTATTCACTTCGCCTCAACAGCAATGCTTTCATCCTTTGACGCCTCCGCTGCTTAATCTTTCATGCTTCCATTTCTCATTGCCTCCGCAGCTAATCATCATCCTCATGCCTTCTCAGCATATCTATCATCTACATTGCCTCCGCAGCAATGCTCATACTTCTCAATGCCTTTACGGGACGATCTATCATTCCCTTTTCCCTGCATGCTCATTCTTCATTCCCAGGGCCTTCGCGGTTCATTCTATCATTCTCTAACCTCTCTCAATTCATCGGCAGATGCCAGTCGTCCATTTCTACACCAGAGCAGGCTCTTCCCTTCTCGTTATCTCATCACTTTGCTTTGCGTGTCCAGCTTTCCACTCTTTACCTTCTTATCCACGTCTTTTCTTCTTCCGACTCGATTAATCTTATCTATGTCTGCCCGTCAGATCTTCCATCTAGTCCTTCAAATTCAGCCTCAACCCAGGCCATGGCCCCTTTTTTGGGGGAAGATATCTCTAATCCTAAGCCTAAGATGTCCATTCAAGCTCCTCCAGGGACCAAGCACCAAAGAATAATCATTTGCCAATAAACTTCTTGAGTTTTGACGAAAGTTCATACTGAAAGACTCACCCTCACCCCCTGCTCCATCCAATGACTTCTCCATGCATCTCCCCTCCATCCAATCAGCGTCAAGTCTGCATGCCTCTTCAGCCAATCACCCTCTGACGCTTTGCTTTTAAGGAAACGCCAGTCATGGATCCCTCCTGCTCAGCCGAATTCAGCCAAGCTCGCCACTCCTCCACCTACACAATCTTCCTTCCAATCTCCTCCCGGTCTCCTCACCTTTTCTGGCCTTCACCCCACCACCAGTCGGATCCCAGGGGGAAGACATCTCTAATCCTAAGCCTAAGATGTCCATCTTTGTGTTTCTTTTTGTGAGTCTTTTCAAGTTGAATTTCCTATTCATTATTATCAACATCAAAGCAATTCAATTCAGTTATATTTATATAGCGCCAATTCACAACACGTCATCTCAAACCACTTTACAAAGTCAATCAAATCATACAGATTTAAAGTTAGGTACATGCACAGCACAGTGGGTCCTTTGCATGATGTGCAGTTACGGTTACATAGGCTGTGCACCCTTGGTCATTTATATACGCACCTCTGCATGATCAAGTCAAGTCAAGTTTATTTATATAGCTGTTTTCAGCACTCAAGGTGCTGTACATAAGGAAAAACATTACAATGATACAGAAAATCAAACAACAGAAAAACAAATTAAATGACATTAATAATCCTTGGGGGTTTACTGGTAAGAGCTGGTTCTACTCCAATCTTTCTAATAATCTAAAAATCTATGAATCCTAAGCTGGATCACTGGTATAAAACAGTTTTAGTCCAAACTTTCAAATACTAATAATGTTTGGCTTTTACTGGTATAAAATAGTTGTAATAAAATCCTTGTAAGAAATCTAAAAATGTATAAATCCTTCTAAGCAAGTCTATTAGGTAAAAAGAGGATAAGAAGAAAGACTACATTAGTTAAGAATAGGGGGAAAAAATCCTATTTCACACTTTATCCGTAGCAGGACATAGTTTGAGATATCAAAAAACCCTCAGTGCAAATAAGAAACACATATACGAGACAACATATTGCAGGGATACGGTGAAAGAAGTATGTCAGGGGTCCACATGTTTATATGAGCATGTGCGTGTGTGTATGTGAGTGTGTGCAAGATAAGTCCATGAAGCACTGTCACATAGGCCATTGATCAGGTTTGTGCGTGTTCAGCAGCAGATGCAAAGGGTTTGATCATAGGAGATATGTCATGGCTTTTGTTTGTGATTGGCTCCAAATCAGGTCTTAGATAATCCTACACAGAATCCTCTGTTCTCATCTATTTTTATTATTTTTATTTTTGACCATCTAAATCTGTTGACACATGTATAGAAGATTATGTCTCTCTGTCATCTGTCATTCTATCTATGCTTTCTTCTGGCCAAAGTGACAGCAGACATTTTTGCAAGCCAGTTAGTACCTTCATTTCAAACATGGTAAATGTAGATGCAAAAACAGCACTGCAATCTGTTTCAGGTTTGATAAATTGCATTGCGGGTGATAAGGGATTACATTTGCATATCCCCCTCCCATAAATTTGCACAATTGGGTCATTATCATATGTTTTGCATATTCATGAAGGTAAACACGCTAAAAACGTTGCACCCGCTGTTTTGCTGATTTTAACACGCACAATCCAATTAGCACCTGGTTTGTAGATTAGCTTTGTGAACGCAAACAGGTCTGTGTGTGGTTATGTTCACGCAAACCTTTTGATGATCGGGCCCATTGACTGTTTGGCCCGTATGGGCTTCTGGTAAAAACATAACATCAAGATTATGCTCAGTAAAGAAGTAATTGATTAAAAATTATTTTCGTGACAAGGATCTAATGTTCAACAGAACCAGTTTAAGTGACTTAAAGGCTACAGAATATTTCTGTGGCAAGTTTGCTTGACAAGAAATAGATTTTAGGTTAAATTTCTGTCTGTTGTTTCTTATATTAGCGTTCTTTTTCCTGTTATGTATTAGCACAGAGATATTACAGCATTCTCCAATCAGGGGCCCAAGATTTTTCTTGAAATAATCACTGCTGTACATGGACCCTGTACTTGTCACATAAATATTTCTATACACTTCTGAACACAAACAGGCTTGTCATCCTTGATACACTTTTGGTAGAAGCAGGACGATGACGTTTTGTGAAGAAAATGTTAGATTTGGGCGCGGAGTAAGTTGTATTCCAATCTTAACAAGGTTTTTCATGTTCATCCCCAGGAGACTGGGGAGTCTGGGTTGAATGGGAATAAGGAAGTGTTGGGTGGGGTCTGGCAAAAAAGGTTTTATGTCCTCTGTCTGAGCTGGGGGGGCGGTAGGGGTTCACTTCTCCTGTTGACGTCTGGGGAGATTTCAATTTTATTGTAGTGATGAAGAAGTCTTATTATGTGTCATGTTTTCTCCATGATTCATCCTTATCTCAGCAGGCTGTAGATGTTCTTTAGAACACTGTTCTATCAGTTATTTCATACTCTCTTGTCTCCTGTTTGTGGCCGAGGCAGCTGGTATCTGATTCACAGCATAGAAAATGTTGAAAGTGAAGAGTTGTACTCCAGATTTATTAAGACAAAATCCAGCTTTCTTGAAAAGATGCCTTCTTCCTATGAAAATAGTTTTGTTTTTTTAAGCTATTTGTTGAGCATCAGTAGTTTACTGAACCTCTTATCTCTATGCCAAACTGAGGTCAACTGAGAACACCTTTTATATTGAGACCTTGAACATTTTTCAACAACTGAGTAAAGTCCTTATTCAAGATGTCTAATTGTTGCTTCTCAACATCAAGTGTTTCTGTGTGTATGGTGAGGTTTTTCACTGTTGGATGCTGTTCCATATTCAACAATATTTTGTCTGAGATATTAGACACCATGCTAATGATTAAACTAAGTACTCTGGTGTTTATCTTGCTGCAAAAGTGTTTGATGTCATTTACGACTCCACCACCCACTATTGGGGTTTGTGGCCTGGTAACTGGCTCTATCTGAATGCGTTTAAGATTAAACTGTTTAGAGTGCAATCTTATTTTGTCTTTTTTTTGTTGCCTGTATCATAGTGCTTATAGCTGTGGGTAATTTTCAACACCTATCCCTTGAAGGGCTTTTAACAGTTAAAATAAATAAAAAGTAAAACAAAATTACAGTAAATGCAATCAGAAATGTCCAGAAACCAGTTAGCACTAATAAAATCATTGTAATAAAATTAACACATCCACTCAAGATCAAACAAATGCATGCCACATATACATAGTTGTGCATTTCATATGACATGGCCACACTGCTGCTGTTGTATCAGCCAGGATTTTTTTTTTTTTTTTAAAGTGGACAGTTTAGTCAAATTCTTAATATTAATGGGAAGACCATTCCACAGGTTGGTTCCTTTCACAGAAAATACATTTTTAGCAAAATATGTTTTACAAAATGGAACATTACAGTTCTTGTTGAACTGGAGGTTTCCAATCTGTTAACACATTTTCAAAGTGGCTCAGGTGCAAGTCTTTAAAAATCAACTTTATATAGCTGAAATTAACAAAATTCACAAAATGTAAGAATTATATTTACTTAAAATGTAACAGTGATGAAATCAAATTGGCTTTTTATCAACATTTTTTAAGACTTTCAATAGGCTTTAAGATAGATCGACTGGTCTGAAACCAAACAGCAGTGCAGTACGACAGCTGTGACAGGATCATTGTAATCAAAAAGACATGACCACTTTCTAATTGCAGACAGCTCCTGATCATTCTGAAACAGTTCATACTAGCCTTCATTGTTCTTACAATGCTTTTAATGTGACTTTAAAAATTTAACTGACGATCTAATATTACTCCTAAAAATGTTCTTGTTCTACCTGTTCAATGAGTTCTCCATTCATTTTGATGTTCAAATCGTTTGTTGTCCACATTCTTTGTATAGAGAAACACATAGGTTTTGTTTAATGGGCACTGACTCGTGGCTCTTGTTGCCAGCGGCGGCTGGGTATGGGCCCCGACGCTCCAGCGCCATCCATTTTCATTCCATGACCAGCTCCAAGCCAGCGAGCCAGGCTTCTTTACCCATTTAATGTTTGAGAATAGGTTGAGAACTGACCCAAGACCTCTAATCATTCGCTTTACCAGATAACACTGCGAGGATGAGCACCAGCTATCCTGAGGGAAACTTATTCTATTAATATATTATTTAATATTTAATATTAATACTTTTATATTTTATTAAATAATATTTCAGTCTGTTAAGGGTTGTCCTGTGAATACCAGCCCAATAAGGCGGTGGTATTGGGACTAAATTGAAAGGGATGAGCCTAGCTCTGACATTATTGAATAGCAAAACTCTGCACACACATGGAATGAATTCACACAATTTCTTAAAATATGAGAATTTCTGAACAAAAATATGTCAACTCAAGTCAAACATATTTCAATCAACAAACTCTTCACTATGCTAAAACAATCCAACTAAACTACCAAGCAGAATGAAAGAATAAGGAAGACTAATGGGCTATGTACAATATAAACAAGTTGATCAAAGATGGTTGAAAACCATGATCGAAAGAGTGATGCAACATTACCATGCAATGTTATTTATGTTTGAGAACCAAGGATTATCTTGAAGAATCTGGAAGTTAAGTTAAGTTAGTCTTGGAACTAACTTAGGCAGTAATTGGCATACCTTTAGACAACCATTCACAATGCAAGATCAGATAAAATATTATTTTAATAAAATAATATTTTAAAGAATGATTTGCTGAATAAAACCAACCTTCTGGATGACCAATTCTCAACAGTGTTTAATTAGCTGCCTTTATTTATTAAAATAACATTTAAAGAAATATTTTGAATAAGAACCAAATCTTTGAGAAATGGGCTTAATTGTGTTACTTATTTATCAAGTTTAGTAAAATAATGTTTAGGGAAATATTATTTTATTAGATTAAAAACTGACAATTGTTTTGTCGGCCCGCCAAACTGCACGTTACAGCTGTAGCCACAGTGATGCGGTCCCATTGTCCTTCCATCAGACCGGGAAAAACTGCTCCACTCGTTGTAGAGACAGGGTCTCTGCTGGGAACTCTCTGGAACACAGTTTGCTTCTGTAGACCTCAGAGAAAAAGTCAAGCATTGCTTGTACCTTAATTACCCCCATTCATGAATGAATACCGGATACACAAACAGCAATCAATTCCTACACAACTTAGTGCATATGACCGCGTGATCGTATGACACTCTTGGATCCAGTTTGAAGAGTTATGTCCGTTTGCCCGCAAAGAGACATTAGTCAGTTTGTTGCAAAAGCGGGGGTTTTATTCGGACAGTGACGTCATGGGATGTCCGCTGTTATTCCCTGTTCCTGGCTGTGCTGGAAGTAGGTTAATGCGATTTATTTTGAAAGTTCCAGAAAAGTTCTTACTGGCCCATCATGTTGTACCCGTGGCTGGGGTCCCAACACTTCTGAAGGAACCAGCTATTAGATTATTCGATTTATTGTTAAACAAATCCTGTTTAACCAGTCGGACACTTTCTCCAGACTTTTGGTCAATGTGCTGCTGATAGCTGAAGGGGTTTTAACAGGAACATAAACCACAGTGTCATCAGCGTACATCTGAAGGCTGACTTCAGCACACACCTCAGGCAATTCATTCATATGCAGGCTGAAGAGAATTGGCCCTGGTATCTCTGAGGGATTCCGGTTTTAATTTTACATGGGGCAGATTATACATGATCAATAACTACACATTGTTCTCGGCCCCGCAAATATGACTTGAACCATGATAGTGCCTGATATGACATATTAAAAGATAAAAGACAATTTTGAAATAAGATGACTTTGGTTTACGGTATCAAATGCCCTCTTTAAGTCCAGGAATACTGCACCTGCAGTGTTTGCTTTGTCAAGCGACTGCACAATGTTTGCCAATAATGCGCAGATAGCTGACTCGGTAGAATGGTTTTGTCTGAAACCATACTGTTTAGGGTGTATATACTGATGTGTTTCTAAATATTTAGTTAGTTGTTCTGAAACAATTTTTTCTAATATTTTTGACATCACCGGAACTAGACTTATTCGTCGATATTTACTGACATCTGCAGTACTCACGGACTTAAAACTGGAACATTTCCAGATGTTTGGGAAAAAGCACTAATTGAACCCATCTTTAAAATAAATATTTATTTGGGTCAAAGGCTGGATCAGAGTATGAGCATATTTTTTTAGGAATGCTGCCTCTATGTTATACATATCTTTAGATAGAGTGGTCTACACATCTGCAATAGCTTTCAATACCATTATCCACTTCTCTAATTTTAAAAGAATTTTCATCTATTACTATTATATTTAAATAATTACTACTGGGCTTGTCATCTGAAAATTTAGAAGCAAGATCTTGCACAGATTTAATGAAATATTGATTGAAAGTTTTAGCAACTTCAACAGATTCTGATATGTTTTTTTTCAAATTTTAATCCATATGAGTTATCTCGTACTCGTTGTCTTCTGCTTATCTGGGACCGGGTCGCGGGGGCAGCAGACTCAGTAGAGACACCCAGACGTCCCTCTCCCCAGACACCTCCTCCAGCTCCTCCGGGGGGAGCCCAAGGCGTTCCCAGGCCAACCGAGAGACATAGTCCCTCCAGCGTGTCCTGGGCCGTCCCCTGGGCCTCCTCCCGGTGGGACGTGCCTGGAACACCTCCCGAGGAAGTCGTCCAGGAGGCATCCAGTATAGATGCCCGAGCCACCTCAACTAGCTCCTATCGATGTGGAGGAGCAGCGGCTCTACTCCGAGCCCTTCCTGGATGGTCAAGCTCCTCACCCTATCTCTAAGGGAGTGCGCGGCCACCCTATGGAGGAAGCCCATTTCAGCCACTTGTATCCGGGATCTCGTTCTTTAGGTTTTGACCCGAAGTTCATGGCCACAGGTGAGGGTAGGAACGTTGATTTCGTAAACCTTTAAATATCTTCAGGTCTGTGTCATATCTGGTCTTAAGATCTTAAGGTTTTAAGGTTTTTTATGACAAAGTCCCTTTTTCAATTAATTGTCGCACTACCTCACCTACCCATGGAAGCTGTCTTTTTCTTTGTGGATTTTTACATTATTTAAAAAACTTACCTAAAACATTACTCATTATAGAAGTAAATATATTGCAACAGTCATTCGCTTGACTTTGTTTTAAGACTTCATCCCACTTAATCTTTGGTAACTCGTTCTCAAAATTGATGAGGTACTTGTGGGGAATTATTAACTTTGTTACCTGTTGATCATTTTTATATTCAGCCAAGCGCTTTTTTGAGAGTTTTCTGGAAATTAATATCATGTTATTTGATAGGCCACATACCAGATTGTATATTTCTGAAATTCTCTCAGGTTTAGTAG
This sequence comes from Girardinichthys multiradiatus, assembly GCF_021462225.1. Lineage (NCBI taxonomy): Eukaryota > Metazoa > Chordata > Actinopteri > Cyprinodontiformes > Goodeidae > Girardinichthys > Girardinichthys multiradiatus. The sequence goes on from NC_061798.1 coordinate 1,801,271, forward strand.
AAAAAGCTAAATCTATTGCTGTCTGTGATTTGGGTCCATTTATTAGTTGATGAAAATCATATTTTGATGTTAATTCTTTAAGGTGTTTCCTATTGGATTTATCTAACCAATTAACAATAAATCCCTGAAACAAATCACTTCACTGTTGGGTTTAAAACTTTTGAAATTTTATTTCTACATTTTGTTTCTAAATCCTTCTCCAGTCATATTAAAATATTAATATTAAATATTAAATAACATTTTCAGATTCATAATCACAACATTGGCGTCCCTGGGTGGGCATTATTATGAACAGCTTGCACTGTACATAAATGAGAATGAATAAACCACAACTGCACATTATTGATGCACCAAGTGATGAGCTTAAAACCAACTGTCATTGGTCACAATAGGACTCAAAACATCAGAGTTCTAACATCAGATGTCACTGATTATATTTAAGAGAACATTATAACTCATGACATCCCAGGAGTTCACAATTTTAGACTTTCGACAAAATTAATAACTCCAATATCTTCGTGCTAGTAACAATCAACTCTGCTACATAAGTCATAAGCAACATTTTAGATGTTCGGACAGTCTGGTTTCTTTTGTGTAAGCAATAACTTGAGACTTGGTTTAACTTCAGTTAACCTCACTGTCCAGACAGTTGCTGCACATCTGCATCCAGAGGCTGTGTTTTGTGTACAACCACAATCTGAAACTGAATTAACTTTGCAGTTAATTTTAGTATCTGACCTAATTTTGATGCATGTATCCATTCAGGAACTTTATAGTTTGTTTTATGTTTTGAAAGAACAGGATTTTGGCCAGATTTAAATCCCAAATTTAGTCTAATCCACCCTGCCATAAAGGGGGGTCAATCAAAAGTCAAATTGCAATTATTACACTTAGAAGGTGTATCAATTTTCTTTTTCGTTTGCAATTTTAAACAAAATTCCCTGAAAGGTTAAGAGTAGTGTCTTATCACTAGTTCCTCCCAAGAAAGGTGAAAAATTAACACTAAAATCACAAATATCCTTAGAGAAAGGAGTAGCATTGTAACACTTAGAGCATAGTGTTGTCATAAGTCACAGGGTGAATGATCAACTTCGGTGCCTGTTTTACACTCATACAAATGTTTCCAATATATGCATAGTCAAATATACAGGAGTTGGACAATGAAACTGAAACGCCTATCATTTTAGTGTGGGAGGTTTCATGGCTAAATTGGACCAGCCTGGTTGCCATTCTTCATTGGTTGCACATTGCACCAGTAAGAGCAGAGTGTGAAGGTTCAATTAGCTGGGTAAGAGCACAGTTTTGCTCAAAATATTGAAATGCACACAACATTATGGGTGACATACCAGAGTTCAAAAGAGGACAAATTGTTGGTGCACGTCTTGCTGGCGCATCTGTGACCAAGACAGCAAGTCTTTGTGATGTATCAAGAGCCACGGTATCCAGGGTAATGTCAGCATACCACCAAGAAGGACGAACCACATCCAACAGGATTAACTGTGGATGCAAGAGGAAGCTGTCTGAAAGGGATGTTCGGGTGCTAACCCGGATTGTATCCAAAAAACATAAAACCACGGCTGCCCAAATCACGGCAGAATTAAATGTGCACCTCAACTCTCCTGTTTCCACCAGAACTGTCCGTCGGGAGCTCCACAGGGTCAATATACATGGCCGGGCTGCTATAGCCAAACCTTTGGTCACTCATGCCAATGCCAAACGTCGGTTTCAATGGTGCAAGGAGTGCAAATCTTGGGCTGTGGACAATGTGAAACATGTATTGTTCTCTGATGAGTCCACCTTTACTGTTTTCCCCACATCCGGGAGAGTTACGATGTGGAGAAGCCCCAAAGAAGCGTATCACCCAGACTGTTGCATGCCCAGAGTGAAGCATGGTGGTGGATCAGTGATGGATTGGGCTGCCATATCATGGCATTCCCTTGGCCCAATATTTGTGTTAGATGGGCGCGTCACTGCCAAGGACTACCGAACCATTCTTGAGGACCATGTGCATCCAATGGTTCAAACATTGTATCCTGAAGGCGGTGCCGTGTATCAATTCAATTCAAAAATACTTTATTAATCAGGATGACAATGCACCAATACACACAGCAAGACTGGTGAAAGATTGGTTTGATGAACATGAAAGTGAAGTTGAACATCTCCCATGGCCTGCACAGTCACCAGATCTAAATATTATTGAGCCACTTTGGGGTGTTTTGGAGGCGCGAGTCAGGAAACGTTTTCCTCCACCAGTATCACGTAGTGACCTGGCCACTATCCTGCAAGAAGAATGGCTTAAAATCCCTCTGACCACTGTGCAGGACTTGTATATGTCATTCCCAAGACGAATTGACGCTGTATTGGCCGCAAAAGGAGGCGCTACACCATACTAATAAATTATTGTGGTTTAAAACCAGGTGTTTCATTGTCCAACCCCTGTACATATATAGTTGGACATACATTTGTTAGATGTTGTATGGAGGTAAATTTGTCTCAATAATATTCAATCAAACAAAAAACTAATCTCAATCAAAAAAAGAAATTGTGGTAAAAACATTTGGAATATTCAATCAAAAAAAACTAATCTCAATCAAAAAATATTAAGTTGTGATCAAAACTTTCAGAGTTGTAACGATTTTTTTTTTAAAATGGAATATTTTCTTTTGGGGGAGAAGCTGTATGAAGTGACCATGCATTGTATAACAGATAATCTCTCCATGCAGGAGACTTGTAGATATGCTCAGCTTGTGTGGGAAACACGTGTCCGTTCAGACAGAGCAGGAAAAGGCAAAGTTAGGGTGTTAAACAGTCAAACAGAGAACAGGCCTAAGAAGAAGAGCAAAGTAACTCCCCAAGTGATGCAACAGAACCAGGGGGGTGGTAACAGGCGCCAGCCAGAAGACAAGCCACCAGTTAAAAGACAAACACCTTTTCACAGTGCAACATCGAACTGTAACGTTGGTGGTAAAGAGTGGATCCACTCAAAAGATGTCACCACAAAGGAGGAATTTGAGATGATCTGCAGGTGTGTTATAACTGAGGTAACGGCGTTCCTAAAAGACATGGCAAGCCGTTGCAGTCCCGAATCAACCCTGTAAAATCTATCAAACAAGGTATGAAGATGGTAAATAATTTCCAACACCCTATATTCTGTTTTAATCTTTTTCTTTCTTATGTTTTGAATTTGAGAAATTATTAAGGTTTAAAAGTAGTATTATTATGGCGTGAAAATTATTACATGATTTTTGTTTTGTTTTTGTTTTTTCTTTAAAACATTTTATAAGTGTTAGTCTCTGCCCAAACCTGCCTCACTCTTGTTCAAACATTAGCATCTGAACCAAAAATGAACTGTTGAACTCGGCCTACCTGCAGGAACCCAGTGACTCTTTTCACATGGCTGAGGACGGATGGTTAGCCCTAAAGACTGTGAACGTCATCTCATTCTTTGGAACTAAAGGGGGGATGTTGGGACCACAGCCATGGATTTCAACATGAAAACTCGGTAAAAACTATTCTGGAACTTTCAAAATAAATTGCATTTAACCGACGTCCAGCACAACTTCAGAAGGGGAAAGGGGGGTAGCAGCGGACTTCCCAAGATGCCAGTGCCCGTATAAAACCTCCACCTTTCCAATGGTCCTTTCTCTACCACCTGGACGTGCGAGGCTGGCCGGGGAGACAGCGCGCTAATGTCTCTTTGCTGGCAAAAAGACATAAACTCTTCAACTGGATCCGAGAGTGTCAAATGATCATCGATCATATGCACTAAGATAAGTATCAATGAATCACTGTCTGTGTATCCGGTAGATTCATTCATGAACGGGAATTAAAGTACAAGCCTGGCTTGACTTTCTCTCTGAGGCCTGCAGGAACAAACCGTGTTCCCGATCGGAAGGAGGACCGCATCAAAGTGGTTACGGTTGGTTGGCAGACAGAACGAGCCATCTTTCATCCACAGCTACGGAGGTTAGCTGGAAGCTAACCCTTTGTTCACAGAGCTTTCTTCAAACTTTGTCATCGCCCGGACAACTCCTCAGCATGGTTCATACGAGGCTAGGTGTTTGGGCAGAGTAATAGAGAGTTATTTAGGATGAAATGATCTAAACGTTTTTTATTTATTTATGAAGTTTGGTTTTGTTTGTGTGAAACTCTGCTATCTTAGTGCTAGCAGGCTATCTGCAGCACACGTGCTCAGCGTTGTGTTCTGTGTTTGTGTGTTTTTAAAGTTAAGACAAACTTTATTTATTCATGCATTTTAACCCTTTTATTGACTGTATTTTAAAGGTGTGTGTTTGATTCTGGTGCTAAGCTATAAGCTTCTTTTGTTAGCTTGAACTGCTAACAGCTAAGAACACGTGCTTGCCTGCTAAACAATATTTACCCAGAAAGGTTGTTAGTTTTCACTCTAGTAAATAATAGTTCCCTAAACATTATTTTACTAAACTTGATAACTAAGTAAACACCATTAAGCCCCATTTCCCCGGAAAGATTTGGCTCTTTTCCAAAATATTTCCTTGAATATTTTACCACTTTCTTAATAATATTTCTTTGAATATTATTTTAATAAATAAAGACATCAAATGAGATACCATTGAGAATTAGTCATCCAGAAGGTTGGTTTTATTTCAGTAGATCAGTCTTTAAAACATTATTTTATTAAAATAATATTTTATCTGATCTTGCATTGTGAATGGTTGTCTAAAGGTATGTTATTATTGCCTAAGTTAGTTCCAAGACTAACTTAACTTAACTTCCAGATTCTTCAAGATAATCCTTGGTTCTCAAACATAAACATTGCTTAGTAATGTTGCATCACTCCTTCGGTCATGATTTTCAATCATCTTTAATCATAATTTGTTTATATTGTACCTAATTCATTAGTCTTCCTTATTATTTAATTCTGCTTGGTAGTTTAGTTGAATTGTTTTAGAAGAGTAAAGAGTTTGTTGATTGAAATATGTTTGACTTTGTGTTGACTTATTTTTGTTAGTAAATTCTGGTATTTTAAGAAATTGTGTGAATTCATTCCATGTGTGTGCAGAGTTTGTCTGTTCAGTAATGTCAGAGCTTGTCTCACACCTTTCTATTTTGTCCTTATACAATCGCCTTACTGGGCTGGTATTCAAAGGACAACCCTTAACAGTCCGAAATATTATTTGATAAAATATTTAAATATTAATATTAAATATTAAATAATATTTTCAGATTCATAATCACAACATTTGATAAAAGGTTTTGAGGCAACTAGATGGTGGCTTATACACTACAAGGATGTTAAAAATCATGCGTGGGGATAAAGCCACATTTACACATATATCTTCAAGTGAAAATGTTTAATCTAATTGGGTCTCCTCTGTCTAAGAGTCTTTAATATAAACCAAAACACCACCTCCTCTGCCACTGACCCTGTCCTTTTTGTAGCACTTATATCCAGGAACATCTATCATTGAGGTTGGAATTCTGTCATGCTGCCACATTTTACCTATGCACAAATAATCAAGATTTGAACCAAGTAACAAAATTCTAATTTTATCACATTTTGGAACCAGGCTTCTAATATGTAAATGCCTGCCAAAAACACCCTTTACTGTAGGATCCCAGACAATTTTCACATGATTCACTGTCTGGAAGAATAAATATTTTCTCTGCTTTTTTATGGCTTGTGACTGCAAAGTTTTTATACTGTCAGTAGTGTCTCTGTTTGCTTGTTTATACTTAACTGACTTTAACATCAATAAGTTTTATTGATGTTAAAGTCAGTCTTACAGTTGTACTGATGTTAAAGTCAGTCTGTTAGAAGCGTAGCCTCTGGATCCTTGTGCACATTTTAAATCCTTCTCAAGTTTGGCCTCCTCTACTTCTTTCATAGCAGAATAAAGTGTAGGAAAGATGCAGTTCTGGGTCAGGTTACTCCAGGGGTCCACAAGGCCGTCTGTGGTCGCAGTCCCCAGTGTAGCCTGGTTCACGTGGGCAAACGGAGCTACTCCCTTGTAAGGTGTGATTATTGCTTAATTAATATTTATCAAAAATTATAATTAAAAATTATAATTCAGGAAAATAGTTTCTTAATCGAAATCATTATTAACAAATAGAAATCAGAGATGTTCTCTGGCATTGTGATTATGGGCTCAAAGCTCTTAATAATTACAATTAGCTTTTCATCATTAATAATAGTTAAATTATTAACCAGAACCACAAAATGTCACTGTTTATTCAACCGCTTCACCTGAGGTGGGGGAACTTCGACCTTGTTTTGACAGATAAATCACTCTTGCACGAAATAAACACGAATGCTTCTCTTAATTATGTATATGAAGATTTATTGAAGCCATATAATTCTGATATACCATTATTCTGGTCCAAAAAAACGTTCACCTAACTAACAAGCACTATTCTACACAAAGGGGATAAAAATGACTGCCTAACAATAATAATAAAATAAAAATATATGCGCATTGAGTGTCTATGAAGATCAAACCAGCGGTTTTATGGACAAAATGTGCAATTTGGGTTAAATGGAAAGAGAAGCCCTCCTGGTGTGCTGATGTCTCGATTGCAGCAATCAGCTAGTACACGGTGGGGCCACGCCCCTTTAGCCTCTAGCAGCTGATTGCCCCAAATCTCAAACAAAGAGTCATAAAACTCTGAAGCGGGAACTCAGTGTAAAAACTCCAGTAATAAAACTGGAACCGCCGTTGCTTTGAATGAAAAACTCTAAAAGTCCAACTTCTAACTCCTGGCTGATTTGAGATCAGCCAGACAAAACATGAACATGCACCTTGCACAGCAAATGAAACACTCAGCATAAAACACTTCAATCAGTATTGCAGCCAACAAGTTGATACTTTGGATTAACTACTGGTGATTCTAAATCACCTTAACTATGCCTCATCCTGCCCAGAGTTCTAAATGTACCTATCAAATTTAATATTAAAAAAAAGAACAAAATTACTTTGACATTGATTTCTTCTCTCCACCAATTGAGGATGGGTCAGGTCTGAAGAAAAACAAGGGGGGATCACGCGTCCGTGATCAACTTAAAAAAAAAAAAACGGTCAACTTCTCATCCGTCCAAGAGGGGGAAATATGAAGAACCATTTAGTCGACTGAAACAACAAAGAGGAAACTCATCTACTTGGAAATAAAACCTCTGTGGGTTTTCTTGTCTTTGATCAGTATATGAATCCTCTGACCTTCTGGTATCAGACAGATTTCCAGCTTTCAAGCTCTTCCGGGAATGGCCGTGTGTTGAAAAAGTTCGCCAGCGGGCTTTTGTCTCTCTAGATATGCGCCTCCTTTGCATCGTCCCATGAGACACGCTGGAAATGGCAACAAAAGTTTATTTTTCGCGGGTTTTATAACTCAGGTTGACGTCAGAGCTGCGATGTCTGTTGAGCTGCACATGTTTAACTGAGCAACCAAAATGGATGACTCCAACACCCTCTTTCTTCAGTACCGGCATCCGGGTGCTGATCGTCCACACCATGATCCCACGGCTGTCTCATGCTGAATTTCCACCAGCCATCACCGGGTCCACTTGCTGTTGCAGATGACGTACCAGCTCAGCCGCGGAGGCTCCTGACAGCTCGCCAATCCAAACCCCTGCCACCTCCACCATCACGTCAAGGCTCGGCTCCACGCCACTCGTTTAAATGTGTGGCGTACAGTCAGCGTTATTGGGGCCAGGATTAAGCTGGATATCTCTCACTAACAGGATTAGGAAGGTAAAATATATTATAGTGCTCCCACTGTCTTTTCCCCTGTATTCCAAGTCTATGCTGGTATGTGTTAAGCCTTTTACGCATGCGTTTCCAAACTTCAGAAGTGAATAGTAAATGGTAAAATGTCTGTAACCCAAGTTGTTAAGGTATGGCGTATGGTACAGAGGACTGTCAGGCTTGTTTTGGGGAATCCTTGGGACAAGTGATCCAAATATTAGCAGCAGAAGAAGCCACAACAAACAGGTGAAAAGTAAAAAAAAACTCTGTTCTCATACCTCTCGCTGGTGAATGAAGAGCATTCCTTCAGGGAATGAGAGTCTTGCAGAAGTGGAGCAAACCTGTTTTCTAGTGGAATTCCTGTGTTTTTAGTTGGTTTATCCTATCATTTGTTGTGAGAACATTTAGCTGTTGTTTTCTCGTTTTTGGAAGGAAGGGATTCAGCCTGTAGCTTTGTGCCGAGAGTTCCAGGAGGACTGTTGGTCAGTTTACTCTCATGTGCTGCAACATGCTGTTTCTTGGTGGTGCTAGTTCTTTCATTTCCATACACAGCATTTACTGCCACATTCTCTTCAAGCCAAGGAATTATTATTTCCATCACTGTTATTTTCTGGAGAACTTTTTACCAGTCATCTGTGGAAAAGAGAGGCATCTTGTGCTGATTAACTTGTGCTGCCATAAAAAGTGCAGCTGCTCCTATCGTCATCTGGTCCTTCTCTCCAGGAAGGATTCTCAGGCCGCAGCACTGTATCAACTGCCCAGAAGGGGCAGACTTACAGACTGACAGAAGTGAGGCTGCCATACACAGGTGTCACCAGGCCCTCTGACCACCATCAGCAGGCAAGGCGGGTGAAGTGTCTTGCCCAAAGACACAATGACTGAGACAAATGGGGCATGGATGCAAACCAGCAATTAACCGGTTAGAGGGCAAACCCTAAGCACTGCTGCCACCATCACCTCTAGTCTGTGAGGGAGGCACAGAAAGGATCTCTGGGGGCAGCAATAGAGGGATCTCTAAACGCCGCATGGAAGGAGCCTCTAAGGGCGACAGAAAAGGAGGAGCATGTAGGAGAAGCACAGAAAGAGCTGAGGAAATCTTACGACACCATTGTCGAGAAGAGACCTTTGACTGAGGTGGTTTTGCTGCTGTGAACCTTTGCAGCTCAAGTGACCCTAGGGCAGGGGTCACTTATTAAAAATCAGCAGGGTCCGAATAAAGAAAATCTGCAACCCGTAAAGGTGCGGAGACCTTTTTAATTATATTGATTGAAACAACTTTTCTCACATCCATTCCTCTTTCTGTTAACATCTTCTTTATTGCTTGGGAGATATCTTCCAATAGTTTTGCTCACCACAGATGCTACACCTAACAGGTCTTTAAACGTTTTATTTTCCTCTTTGTTAAAGAATCTCACAGAAACTACAAGCTGGGCATTGTCATTTATATCAGTGGACTCATCTACAGCCAAACGTATGCATTCTGCCTTTTGAATTGCCTCATCAAGCTGTGTCAGTACATCACGTGTTACGATTTCTATTTTGCTTATGGTTGATGTTGCTGACAAGGGGATTTGCTGTATTTTTTGGCAAAGGTCTTCTTTTTGATTTTCATCAAGCACTGTCATAGCAACTGCACTAATACATTATTTGACAACCATTGCATTGCTGAATAAGATTTTATGTTGTCCCAATATCCACACAATTCTCAGAGTACACTCCCGCGGCACCGAGGAGTGAATGTATGGACCATAATTCTGGAGGACTGATCAGATTGTGCCTTTAAATCGGCTATTTTCTGTGTACGCATGGCTGAAGCAAGCAGATATGTTTGGGAAAATGTGCCACTTAATTTTGCTGCTTTTGATGAGATCAACTGTCTCGGAACAAATGAGACAGACTGGTTTTTTGCTTCCACAGATGAGCAGGTAAGCATCAGTTCTTTAAAAGATCTGTGTTCTGTGTCTACTTTCCTTATTTTTGAGCACGCCATTTCACTTGTCTTTCACCTATTCACATCGCGCGCCTTCACATCTGCCCTTTCTCTTCTTCTTCTTCGTGTGAGAGGAGTGTGAGTGGAAGAGCTGAAGAAGTGTGAGAGTGGGTATTGGTTTTCTTTTCTTTTTTTCCTACTGTTTTCACTGGGTGTCTGTTTTGTGTTAGTTCAGTTGGGGGTTTTGTTGTTTTGGTGCTAGTGTTTTTGTGGTGGTTTTCTTTTGGGTGTGGCCGTCAGGGCCACCTGGCTGGCCAGCGACCTCAGATGCTATGGTGGTGAGTACGGGTGTTTTCTCCACACTGACGCGGAGAGATGGCATCAAAGTGGGTGCCGGCTCTCCGTGCAGCGTGGAGGAAGTTTGTCTGGCTGTTGGGGGAGGTGATTGGACATGGGTCCATAAAGTCTGCAGCTAGAATGAATGGTGCTGTAGTGCTGTTTGAAAGTTGAACAAGCTCAAAAACTTGTTGAGAGTGGGATTTCAGTGAATGGTCTGTTTTTACAAGTGTTGTATCGAACGTCCCTCCGTTCATCAGCGATGAGTTCCTGATAAAAGAGCTGTCTAGACATGGGAAAGTTGTGTTGCCCATCAAAAAGGTTTTGTCAAGGTGTAAATCACCACTACTCAAGCATGTTGTTTCCCACAGGAAACAACTATACATGGTGCTCAATAGATGCGATGGGTAGTTTAACATTCAATTTCATGTCAGACTAGATGATTTTGAATATGTTCTGTTTGCAATATCTGCAAATATGAAATGTTTTGGATGTGGTCAAGAGGGGCACATGATAAAAATGTGCCTCGACAGGGCCGGACCGAACCCGTGGGGTCTGGAGCGACAAAAAACTGCTGCTGTTGTTGAGCAGATGGGAGCCCCATCTGGCAGAAGCGGGGTGGTGGAGGTGCCCGCCACCGCCACGGACAAACCTGTGCCTGATGAAGGAGAATCCCTCGCCCGAGAATGTTTTGATGGTATTATTAAAGTGCCAGATGTGGACCGAGGTTAAACACTGATTAAACTGTGTGTGAGGAAGGATGGTGACACAGAGGTGAGTGGTGGTGGAGGGTGCACAAAGGGTGGTGAGGTGTGGGAAAGAGATAAGGTGTGTAGAGAGCAGGGGAGTGAGAAGAGCAGTGAGGAATACCTGGTGTGTGGAGAACTGGGAAAGAAAAAAGAGGTGCAGGTGGAGGAAGAAAATAAAAGTTCAGAAAAGCATATTGCAGAAGCAATTTTAGAAGCTGATGTGGAGGAGAGGAGGGTTGAAGCTGAAGAAGAAATGGAACAAGAGGCTTCAGCTCCTTTGACAAGGCGAAGCAAAAGGAAGAATGTTGTGGCGAAGGGAGGAATTAGGTGGCAGCGATAGTGAGAGCTGCTTTTCTGATACCAGTGAAATGTCTGTCTCACAAACCAGTAGCAAGGAGCCAAGGTATCCTATAGAATCCTTTTTTACTTTTCTCCAGCAAACAAAAGGTTTGAGGGGGGTGAAGGTTGAAAGTTATTTTCCTGATTTGAGAACTTTATTTTTCAGCCAGACACCATATTAGACATAGAAAGGAGGAAGGTTTTACTGAGCAACAAGTTTTCAGACTGAAAAAAGTAATGAGTAAAGTTAGAAAGCAATTGTGAATCCCTATGAAATGCACAGGCACTTTAATATTTTTTATAGTTTTTTGGTATGTTGTTTTTATCCTCTCACTCATTATGGATACTTTAAAAATAGCATCCTTGAATGTTAATGGGGCTCGAGAGGCAGTAAAACATGCACAGATTTATCAAACAATGAACCACAAAAGAATTGACGTGTTTCATTTGCAAGAGACTCACAGTGATCCGTTAAATGAAGAAGACTGGTATAAAGAGTGGAAGGGGGAAATCGTTTTAGGTCATGGCACCTCCCAGAGCGCAGGAGTGGGGTTCCTCTTTTCAAGAGCTTTCACTCCTGGATCACTGGAAAAACGGCACATTGTTCCAGGAAGGTGTCTTTTAGTCAGGGCTGGTTTTGATCATTTTAACATGACTTTTATTAATATTTATGTTCCAACTACCAATGCAGAGAAAAGTTTTTTTTTTTAGAAAAAATAGGGGAGACGTTGGAAGATTATGCTTTTTTAGGTGGGGATTTTAATTGTACTGAAGATGATTCTTTAGATCGCAATCATGCAGAGCCGCATACAGCAGCTCAGTGCGTTCTGCGGCAGCTGGTCTCGTCTCGTGGCCTGGTGGATGTATGGAGGATGCACGCAGGCTCCAGGCAGTATACATGGTTCCACATGAAAGAAAACCACATTTCTCTTGCTTGTCTTGACCGGTTTTATTGTTTTAAACAGCATTTTAATGTGTTTAAAACGTGCCAGATTTTACCAGTAGGTTTTACAGATCACTCACAGGTTTTAGGTAGTGTTTTTATTAGAAACATTTTACCTAAAACTGCTTACTGGCATTTGAACTCAGTTTTAACTTATGACCGTAGTTTTAAGGAGACTCTGGCTGTAGCAGCGGCGTACCAGATGGTGATGGAGGAGGTAAGGATGGACTCAATGATGGCTGTGTAGAAGTGCATCATCATAGTCTTTGGCAGGTTGAATTTCTTCAGCTGCTGCAGGAAGAACATCTTCTGCTGGGCTTTCTTGATGAGGGAGCTGATGTTTGGCTCCCACTTGAGGTCCCGGGAAATGATGGTTCCCAGGAAGTGGAAAGATTCCACAGTGTCAATTGTGGAGTCACAGAGGGTGATGGGGGCAGGTGGGGCTGGGTTCTGCCTGAAGTCCACAACCATCTCCACGTCTTTAGAGCATTGAGCTCAAGTTTGTTCTGGCTGCACCAGTCCAACAGATGGTCCACCTCCCATCTGTACGCGGACTCGTCACCATCAGAGATGAGTCCGATCAGAGTGGTGTCGTCTGCAAACTTCAGAAGCTTGACAGACTGGTGACTGGAGGTGCAGCTGTTGGTGTGCACAGTCAGAGATGGTTGAGTTTTTCTGGAGCGGTTTACATTGGGTGCCACAGTCTGTGTTGTTTTTACCAAGAGAGGAGGGGGGCCAGGGCCTTGTCCACCTGGCAAGTAGAACAGCTACTTTCCGCATACAGTTCATCCAGAAATACTTGTCAGGGTCTTCTGACATTATTTGGAGGGATGTAGCCAGCTGCATTTTCAGATGCGTAAACAAATTGGGGTTAGATGCTGCTTTGTTTCTAACCAATTTTAATTGTTTGAAGTTAAAGGGGTTACCTCAATTTTATCAGGGTCTTTTTAAGTCATGTGGCCTTTTTAAGTTAAAAAGATCGCAAATGTCTATCTCTCTGCATTGGCTTTTAGAAGAACCTTTAATTTGTGGAGCGAGATTGGATGTCTGTGACAGCACAGTACCAGGACTGTCAGAGGCATTGTGACAATCTGGAACATTGACTGTGAAACGACTGGTAGAAGTATCTGGACCTTGTCTCTCCAACAGTGCCGTGGGCTCTCTACTGGGGATCCAGCCTGCAAGGCTGGTGCAGGGATTCCTGGGATTGGTGAAGGAGAGTCACAGCAAAAGAGAGGTGCCTCTTACAACTGTACACTGAAGGAAAGTGTCTACCTGACTCGTCAGACTGGTTCCCCAAGGTTCTGCTGGATGCTCAATTCACAGAGGAAAGAAGTCCCCTTTTATGCTGCAAAGACTCCAAGATGATTTTATGCAACACGAGCCCAAAGGTTTTATACAAATGTTGTGTGAAAGTAATGAATGAAAGAACCTTGGAGAAAAGGGCCGTCAGCGCATGGGTGGACAAGCTCGGAGGACAAAAACCCCAGTGGAGGACTATTTCCAAGGCCCCAATAAAAAACCGGACCGGTGATCTTCAGTGGAGTATTCTTCATGGTGCAATTGCAACAAACTTGTTTTTATCAGTCATCAGTGCTGGGTTTTTTAAATGAATGTCCTTTTTGCAGTTTGTCCAAGAGTGTTTTTCATGTTTTTATAGACTGTAAGCGATTGACAACTTTTTTAACTTATTGATGAGTGTTTTTAGCTTTTTTGGTGTTGTTTTTACAAATTCTGTATTTATTAACGGAGTTCACTACAACAAAGCTAACAAGTTAAAGTCCCAAATGTTTTATTTTTTAGTTGCCGAAGCAAAAATGGCCATTTATTTATCTCGGAGGGTCAGATTGCAGGATGGACCTCAACTGGATGCCTTAGCTCTGTGGAGGTGTAGTGTAAAAGCCAGGCTGCGGCTAGAATTCTTTTTTCATGTAGCCAATGGGACTTTAGAAGAGTTTGTGCAGTTTGGGGGTTTTAAGGGAATTCTGTGAAATACAGTAAGCAGCTAATGTATGTATTTGGGAAAGAAAAAAAAAACTTCTGTATTTGTAATCGTGTATTGTCCATTAATTACTTGTGTAAATAAATGATTTGTTAAAAATCAGTAAAAAAAAATTTATTTGACTGGCGGTTGGCAAACCAACTTAAGGTGCATTTACCCCCACCTACCGGATGCTCTTTTTTTTTATGTGAATAAGTGGCTTGCCTGTGTTTAAAAATAGCTAGCAGCAGCAGACCTGACTGAAGCAGCTCATTGCCTGACTTGCATCACAAGCACCCCGGGGCCAGACGCTCCGCAGGGCTATACCATTTTATAATGAGATGCGGCGCAAGTGAAGTTAGACACTGTTGGACAACATGCAGTAATATATAAATGTTTAAAATCAGGTTGTGTCAGGATTGGAGAGCACCTGGGTCTGCTAATCCGTGATCTCTGCTCTTGGGCAACAGCAGCTGAGAGTAAGTCTGGAGTCTGTGGGTTTCCATCAGTAGGCAATTTAGCTGCTGTTGGTGATGATCGAGAAGCTGCTGCTGATATGGATCACAACAGTATGCAAAATTCTCAATTTGAAGAATGTTTAAAAAAAATGCCTCTTCTCTAATTTGGCAAATCAAATCTATTTTTTAACCCTACATTTAGTCTGATTTAATGTCAGACAATGAGAAAAAAAGTTGTCTTTTTATACAGTATATTACAACTGTAGCTTCTTGAGTTTGTCTTGTTTGGCAAAACTTTTGCACAAATATAAACATACTGTGATAGATCTATTCATTAAAAAACAGAAACAACTATCTTCAACAGGTTGTAAACAAACTTTTCTGGTTTTGAGACCAGTAGATATAAAACCAGTGATTAAACATGTAAGTTAGTTGATGCGTATTAATCTATACTGTACAGTCAATAGATTTGTTTTTGTAAGAAAGAAAAGTTTTTTGTTATCTTTTACAGAAAAAACATAAATATTTACAGTACAAATCTGTTAGATAAGTTTGTGCGTTTAGGGATTATTTTCACAAATAATGGTTTCTAGAAAAGGCTTCAGAGAACATGATTGGGGAATATAACTAAACACTAACCAGGCACACACACAGTCATAAGATACTAAAATCAGAAAGCAGAGCAATGCAAAAACCTCTATTGAAATTCTGAAAGCAAATGAAATCCGACTTGAAAATTGACTCAGAGTTTGTGTTTTTTCTTCCTAGATAAAACCACAAAAGGAGCTACATCCATTAACATTTACTTTTCCTTCCCATAGAAAGTACCCCTGGATCAGTGCTTCTGTGTTATTTTTCTGTCTCAGCTCTGTTCTCTGAAACCCCAGTCAGTCGTGGCAGATGGCCGCTCACACTGAGCCTGGTTCTGCTGGAGGTTTCTTCCTGTTAAAAGGGAGTTTTTCTCTCCACTGTTGCTACATGCATGCTCAGTATGGGGGATTGCTGCAAAGTCAATGCAAGCGACTGTTCACTGTCGCTACATGCTCATCCAGGAGGAGTGACTGCTACAAGTCACTCACGCGATGCAATCTGCTGGGTTTCCTAAGATTGAATTTAAAATTGAATTGAAATTAATGATGTTGATTTTTCCTCAAGTGGGTGTGTGTGTTGCAAAATCCCAAAAGACATCAGCACGCATCTGTACACACAGAGTAGGGGCATAGTTGCGAGAAAACATATTATAGACATTTTCACACCTACAAATCAGTCAGCATATAAGAATGGACACTAAAGCAGCCGTATGTTTTACATTAAGTATAGTAAAAAACCTCCCCCACCAGCCAACATTTAACTTTTCTCCATCTCTTTCTCCTCCATGTGTATGTCTGAGGTTATACAGCTCTAATTGAAACCACCTTGTGATTCCTTTTATGGCCAGACACTTTCAAAAGTTTCAACTATTTGTCTGTCTGCACACACTGCCTGCTGTCTTTCTCCATGGCCAAGTCTACATGTTGCTTTACAGACGGACTGTTTTCACTTTGTGGTGGTTCGTATAATTCACCGTGTGTGTGTGTGTTGTGTTTTCAGAAGACGTATTTTTCTTGGCAGTTAGTTGAAATCCAAACAAGCTATCTAATTTCTTAACAAATTTGGCATGGGGGTTAAGTTTATTTTTGGTTCCATCGTGGTTTTATATATTTCTAATGTTTATATTCACAATCCATTGTCAGCTAGGAGATAATGATTGATGCAATTGGGGTTGCATGTAGGAGGAGCGAGCTTTCACCTTGTGATCCATTCTCTGACTGTCTGTCTGTGAACAAGAGTTAAGTTGGGAAAGTTGGAGAAGAAGCACATAGTTTCAATCTGTCTTCATAACAGAGTAGTGCAAGGTTTTGAAAGTACCTAAATAAGTCAATGCATACTGCCGTGTAGTTTAGAGAAGTTTTGAAATGGGGTCATTTGGAGTAGTTATTGATAGTTGTTACCTTACCTGCAGGAGACAGACTTTTATCAATGCGGGTTTGATAAACCTAACTGTTATGATCCTACACTACATTAGCTGATTTTAAACCTCTACATTTTAGCATAAAACTGTTTAGGTTAATGTGGTATTTTCAGCCAAAGATTTGTTTTTTGTTATTTGGGAACATTGCATCCCAATGGTGATGGCTATGTCAGTCTGCCTGAACAGCTGAGACTTTTATTCTTGAGTACTAATCGAAAACAACCATGAGACAGTTATCATGCCTTAACAGATGAGTTGATTTTTTTCTGCAGTAATAAGGCAGTATCCACATGAGCCAAAATACACAATGGAATAACTGCTGCTTTGAGAGAAGGAACAGAGAGACACAGCAGAAAAAAAACCCAATGGAACTCCAAAGAGAACCCAACCTTGAAACTCCAAAGAGAACCTAACCGACTGATGAAGCAGATGTGATGACTGCACCCCAAATGCGGTTGCTGACATCGTATTGCAGAGATACAACTTCATTGTCTGTTCAGCAGGGACATCTGCATGTCACAAACGTCTGTATACCCCGGCATCATTCCTTAATTTTTGTGTTAATTAGCTTCATTCATTTTGCAAAGATAAATAAAAAACATCTCATTACCTGTGCTGAGTTACTTGGTTCCTTGAAGACTTTGAAATATATCATCAGAACGTAGCCTCTGCTGACAACTTAAGCCTCAGCACAAATTATTTTACTATAGATATTATTTGCTGAAAAAACAGTGACTAGCTAATCAACAATTGAATACAATTGAGTTAAAAAAACAAAAGGTTGTATATCACAAGTTGTTGCCTGTAAACAATACATTGTATGAGCATATGAACACTTCAGCATGAAGCTAAAAAGTTACAGCCACTAATTTCACACCATCTGTCCAACAACATCAACATAAAATATGGTGTGAAATTAATTTACCCGCTTTTAATTCAAAATATCAGTCTTAGTGTCCTTTTATTATTTTCATTAGCTCCAGCCATTCTTTATAGAAGAAGAGGAAATCATTGTAACTCTTATAATGCTCCACACAGTGCAGCATTAGTTCTACTGTCAGACATGAATTACTTGGCAGAGACAGTTTGAGGGTAATGTCCCCATTTGCTAGATGTGGCAAAGGTAAACTTAACATGGCAAAAATAGGAGATGAACAGATTAAGAAACTGGGAGGAAGAGGAAACTGGATGATTTTTATTCTGAAGTCGTGGTCTTAACAAAGCAAACATCAGTGGTTTCTCCATATTAGTTTGCTTACGTCATTTGGTGAAGTTATGCATGAATTAACCTTATCCATCAAACCATCAATTTTATATGTGTCCATTTCAAATTTCTAAGCTGGCTGACATGGGATCCTGAAGACCAAAAATAATTATTTTTTATTACTACATTGTTGGAAGACAAGCTGAATTAGGAGCTTCAGTCTAATTGTGCTGCCCTTGCATGCTGATCAGATGTGTAATATTAATAAACCAGGGTAAAATAGCTGTAAAATACCATTAGGATCTCTGTTATGAACACTTCGCATATACATATTGTTTGAAATAGCATTTGATTGGTAAATTATTATATTCAATTTTATTCAGACTTCAATCACATCATCAGGCAATACAATTTTGAAAGGAAAAAATGAAAACTGTTTTTCTTTTACTGGTGCAACCCAAAGATATCTCCCTCTCCCTACTATCTGAATAATACCAATCCATGAACTCCTCACTTGATAAAGGTGTTTGTACGCAATTCTACAGATGTGATTTCATGATCTGACACTGGGCAAACTGTCCTGTCACATACACACAAATAATAATTCACAAACTATAGTTCTTTGTGTCTATGTATGTGTATATCTGCAAATCATATGTAAAGACTAGAATATTTTTAAAAGATTACATAAAAAATATGAATTAACACATATTCTGAAAACCACAGAGACTAGAATGTTTATTGAACTATGAAAAAGGGAATTTAATGTCAAAGCTGAAGGATTAGAGTCATTATAAAGAATGCTGGAGTGTGCCAAGAAATAGAGTTCTTTGAACAGTGGCATCCGATTAACTATAATGCAAGATGCTAGGTATTTTATTAGCAGTCATCTGAAATATTCATGAAAAATAAAAAGTAGCTCTTTGTCTTTCCTAGTAGCTAGTTGTATTTATCATTGAAAGACCAGAATGTGATATACAAGGTGAATCAGCGAACCGAAACAGAACATTGCCACATCATGTAAGCTAGTAAGTAAATAGGAGATTTGAGACCAGAAAAGCCAAACAACAAGCCGAAAATAATGTTTAAAGATTCTTAATAATGTTTAGAGATGCTTAATTCTAACCCTAACTTCTGTCAGTAGGTTATAGACTTGATGGTCACAGTTGGCTTAAAGAGCTCTGTAGGTAAATACAAGAGCTTTTCCATTTTTATTTTCATTGACCTGCCTACAGAAAATGTATAAATAGCTGGTAACTCCAATTTTGCTGTAAGATCTTTTTTTTTTCTTCTGAAGGTGCCCAATAGCCAACAGGACATGTCCTCCTGGTCAGATGTGGAGCATCAAGCAGTGTCAGTGTGTCAGAATGGCTCCCAATGTGCAACCTACGCCCCTTCCTCCACCACTGCTTCATTTAAGACCACCTAGGCAGCACCATGGTAGGCATAGTGCACTGTTTAACAAATAGGGTTAATTTGCATTGCTTGGTTTTTTTTATTAATACAGCTGAAAAATCCAACTCATATCTACGTATGATATATATGGCAGTATTTAAAATTTGGTTCCTAATCACAGTATTAATGTTTAACAGCATACTGCAGGTAATATAATGGTGAATCATAACTCAGTCTCTGACCGTACTTCAAAAACAGCAGGATAAAAACAAACCTTACTGCTATCTTCCTACATAATCAAACTATCGAAATTACTTTTAACCAGCCAAACTCTATAACAAATATTATGCTTCACTTTGACTGTTTCATATGAAAACAGTAGATTAGATGGCTAAAAATCTATCAATTACGGGTGTCATTACCGCCAGCGTGAATATCAATCTTACTGTATTTACACTTAATCTTAGCCAGCAGTTTCAGGTAGGATTTGATGTCGCCCGTTCTGGCCCCTGGCCCCATTTGACTATGGTTGCTGGTGTCTCTAGTGCTATGTTTCTGATTATAGAGCTGCCAATCACTAGAGTCGGCTTCTCAGTGGGTGTGTCGCTGAGCAGGCAAAATCTGCTAGAAACGCAGACAGGTTAGTGGTGACCTGTGGGACGGGATCTAGGACTATGCTTTCTACGTACCGTCAGCTAGCCGGCCTGAGGCCCCGACTGCACGGGCTCTGCTGAAGGACTGCTACACGGAGCTACCCTCGGTGGCTCCGCGCTGGCTAAGGGGCCTGCTATCTGCTGCTTTTTCAATAGTGTGGAGCCGGGGCCTCCAAATCTAGACCCCCTCCTCCAAAGCTACAAAAATGCTACATTTATTACATGTATCATTATCACTAAAGGAGGCAGAGGAGTAATTGAACATCTGACACAGAGAGCAGGAGAGAGGAGACTCAGAGAGAGAAACAGCAGAATGGGTAACTATGGTGGAGCTAACGCTACGCTAGCGACCCCTTACCACTACGAGAAAAACTGTGTAAGACACGGAGGGTCCCCAATGTTAAATGCAGCAACATAAAATATGTGTTTTAACATGCTTATATATTAGAACAAGTCAGAGATATCACAGTAAAGAGAAATCAGATCAATCAAGAGAGTCTTCACACACCAAACAATCCACCTAGTGAAAACAGGAAGTGACGAATACGCCTTACCATGCCCACATCATGTAATTCGGTTAGCATCTGTAGCATCTAAACTCCGCTCTAACAAGTCCTGCAGTTAATTTGCTAACTTCTTCACTAAGAAAATTCAAAAGAAAGTAGTCTGTACATCAGTATCAAGTCTAGTACGAATGCTTGGTCCAACCAAAACAAATTTTGGCAAAAATGACACAATTCTACAAATTCAACTTCAAAAACAAAGAAGAAATTATACATCAACTAAGCTTCTCCTCCAGCTTTCTTTAGGAAGGTTTTGTTTGGCATACCATCTGATTTGGTTCAAATATTAAACTAATCCATATTGTTAGGAGTTTTCCCCTGGGCCTTAAAAACAGCAATTATAAAACCAGTATTAAAAAGAATAATCTGGACAAGTTGCTATTACAAAATTACAGGCTCATCTCAAATATCCCATTTATCAGTAAAGTTCTTAAAAAAGCTGTTTCAACAGTTGAATACCTTCTTAACAATGGCCGGGATGCATAGATTAAATTTGTGGATGTGCCGCAATTTTCTTCAGTTGAATAAAAACAAAACTTAAGTAATAATTATTTTTGCGCCAAAGTTGGAGCCATCAAGAGTCAGCACCCAGCTTCAGTTACTACAGCTAGAAACCACAGATCAGTCGTGCATTGTGCAGTGTTGGACTCAGTCCTAAACCTCCAGAAGCACATAAAGACAATTCAAAATATTTTTTTCACACTAATGCCTAAAACAATGCATACGCCTGGTTGAATTAGTAACCAACATTTTAACAAATCTGCTGTCACTTGTGAGGCTTTTAACAGGAACAAACAGAGGGGCACACATCACATTGGTTTTGTCCTCCCTACATTGGCTAACTGTTAAATTTAGAATTGATTTTAAAATTTAGCCTTAACTTTTAGAGCTTTAATGGACAGGCCTCCAAATATATCACTGAAATTTTGATTATTTATTTTTATGGCCTCACTCTTCTGTCCTCAGCCCAGAATATCCTCAAGGTCCCTAAGTCCCGGTTGAAAACTTGGAGTGACCTGTCCTTTCAGGCAGTAGCCCCCAGGCTGTGGAACACCTTGGCCCTGTCTCTCTATGTGGCTGACTCTGTTGATTCCTTTAAAAAGCAGCTTAAGACACTTTTATTCAGACAAACTTTATTAGCTGTTCTTACTTTCTCTATTTATCCCCATCATCCCAATATCTCCGCAAAATATCTGTGTTTCTCCTTTCAGGGAATTTAAAATCAATACACCACTTGCCCATCTACACACAAAAATTCTCCAGATGCGTACAAACTGCGCTGTAGCTGTTGTGCACTGCAGGGATGAGAATCTTATTTTATCTGGATGACCTGCTTTTACTAGCTCGGTCCAGAGAGGAGCTGTGCAAATGAAGGCACTGGTGACACATCTATTAAAACTGAGTTTTTCCATGAACTGGGAAAAAATCTCTGTTCTCCCATCCTAAATTGCCGTTTATTTGGGGGTAGAAATAAATTCATACACAATGAGAGCCTGATGAGAGCAGACGCCAGTCATGTCAGACTTCACAGTGTAGTAACAGCCCTTTCAGTTACTGGGAATGATGTCAGCAGCTCATGTGGCTGTTCGCTGGTTCTGCTTCATATGAGAAACCTTCAAAGATGGTTCACTTGCCTGCGCATAGATCCTGTGTGCGGGATGAGACAGATGATTTCCATCCCTCCCTCAATGGGAGTCAACTTGGTTCACTGGGGAAATCCCCACACTGTCAGAGGGAGTACCCATCAGCAGACCCGTGTCACACATTCCAGTGTTCACAGAAGTGTCACTGTCATGGTGGGGAGGGGCAGTTTGTCTCAGACAGTTGGAGGAAAGTGGCTGGATCACACTTCTATCCACATAAATGTGCTGACGCTTCTTACGGTGTGGAAAGTAACACAAAATTTTCCTCCGCTGCTGCGAGATCAGCACATTCGGATCCTGACAGAATAGAGCACAGAGGATTATATACAGCTTACAAAAAATCCACTAGGAGGCATGTGCTCAGGTCAGCTGTTAAACATTGCCAGACAGCTGTTGTGCTGGGCACACATGAATCTGCTCTCATAAACAGCAGTTAACATCCCCAATGTCTTAAACAAATCAGCACCCTGACCTGATCTCTCAGATCTGGAGCAGATTCGGCAGAGCAGCAATGAATCTGTTCCCTACACGGGAGAACGCTCAGTGTCTGTTGTGTTTATCATTTAAACTGGGGGAGGATCCACCACTATGAGTTTGATGCCTTCACTCACAGTCCGTGGCTGAGGATGCTCCCTCTGGTGCCACTGGCTCCTAGATCGGGTTCTAGAGGAATAGCTGTCATTGATTCTCATAGCCAATGAACGCATAGGCGCGCCGTGGTTCCCAAATCTAAAGCAGCTGCTGGTAGGCCACCTGTGAAAGCTGCCATGGAGGCAAGACACACTCCTCCAGGCAGGAGGGCTGATCAGTGGCTACCTGCAGACAGGCCAGCACTCAGAGAGGCTTGGCCTCCCCCAGGAGGTGGTGCTCACAATTCAGGGGACGCAGGCCTCTTCTACCTCAGTGTTATACACATCAAAATGGAAAGCTGGTGTGCGAACAAGGGGTGGATGCCATTTCAGCTCCACTAGCCGGCATTTTGTAATTTTTCCAGCTGATGAACATGAATTTAGCTATCAGCAAAAATAAAACTTTCCACATCTATTTCCTCCCATCATGAAGGTTTTGGAGACATAATAGCCTTTAACCACCCACTGATGAAATGATACTTAAAAGTAGGGATGGAGGATAAATCTGCATGGCAAATATTATCGGCCGATATATCTAATTTCTTTTTATATCGGCATCGGTCCGATGAGTAAAAACATTCCCCGATGTCATATTGTTTGGTTTGTGTGACTGCGGGATTCCAAACAGTCCCTGAACGCAGCTGGAGACGCTCCAATTCACACATGCGGACGTTAAAGTTCAATGGCAGGTCAACGCTAAAGCCAACATGTCAGCAGTCTGGAAGTATTTTACGGTATCCCAAGAAGACAGCCGAATAGCAATATGCAATTCGTGCATAGGTGAAGTTATGCGGGGTGGTGAGCACGCGAGGTCTTTCAATACCACAAATTTAAGAACACATTTGAAAAATAAACACCCATCGGTGTACAATGAATACCAGCAACAAGCTAATGTAAGCAAGCCCGGAGCTACCGATAAACAGAGAACTATTGCACAAGAACTGGAGAAAACAAAGAAATTCAGCAAAGATTCAGCGAAAGCCATATCTATAACAAAGAGGATAACCGAATGATTGCGCTGGACGACCAACCTTTCTGTATAGTAGAGAACACAGGGTTTCGTCGGCTCATGGAACACATTGAGCCCCGTTACAGCATACCGAATAGCCATTTTTTTTCCGACACTGGACTACCTGAACTATACAAGGTTGTTGCTGCACGCATTTATGAGCACACTTAAGTTCATACCTAAAACTGAAGGTGGATGTTGACAGTTACATCAAATAGGTTTACAGTCAGATAAGCTGAGCTTCTATTTTTTTTTATGGCTGTTTGTTGTTACACGGGCTTTGTAAATGTTCCTGCTATATCTTTGCCTAAACATTTTAAGGCCAGTGCAATGTGATTGTACAATTTAAAGGCAAATTTGCATTTTCAATAAATAAAAAAATCTGAATTTTTCCTATTATTATTAGTAATAATATCGGCAAATATCAGATATCGGCCACAGCAGCAATACAATTATCGTACATCGGTATCGGCAGAAAAATATCCCTACTTAAAAGGCGCGCGTAGATAGTGAACAATGTCATGCCCGCTGGTTCCTCAGTGGTATTTGGCGCTGCTTCTTTGCACTCTGGTTCAAGTACCATTTAAAACAGCTCTGCTGTAAGCCCTGACATCTTCTTTATTGCAAGATCTGCATCAAGAAATCTTGACAACAGGAAGTAGGCTAAAAGATCTCAAAGGCAACACATCATAACCCAATCTAAAGAAATTCAAGAACAAATAAAGTCAGTGACATCAGCTCCAAAGGGGTTACAGACCCATTTATAATGTGGCAGCAGTGAACCACAATATGAGCCATTAAACACAAACTGAGAAAACATGGAACATTTTTGGTTCGGAAATTTATTGATGGTAAACAGGAGGAAGGAGCAGGCAGAGGGCTGCTGTCCGTAATCAGACTATCTGCATCAGGTCCAACTGAAACAAGACCCCGCTTAATCCATGTAGCACGAATATCCAATATCCAACCTAAAACTAACATCACCGTGGGCAAAAGTCTGCAGTTTTAGGCTATAAAGTCCTTGTCCTGGTTATTGCCATAGCTGAGACAAAAACTTCCTCACAAAGCCTAAAATTGTAACTTCTTCAAGCTTTCTTCAGGCATTCTTTTTCTTTGGAGCATTCCTAGTCCAGATAGCAGCATCTCTCCTCTCCACTTCTCCTGCCACAACCTTCTCACATCAAAACCCCCTGTGCCTTACTTCTGGCTGGGCTGTGTTCGAGATAATTATCCCAGTGGATCATTTTATGCATCAAAAAAACACATGACATTCTTGCATATACTATATTACAGACATTATTTGTATTTTATTTATGTTTTTATATACTATTTATTTTTTATCGTTTCACACAGGTTACTTTAATGTAACAATGTCATGCAGTTAATGCTGGCACAGCACCCTGCAGTGACGGTAGGAGGCGGGGCTTCAAGCCATAGCTTCAGCTGTCAGTGAGTCAATGGAAACACAACAGATTTTCTACAGAGTAGTGAGACCAAGTAAGGCGGAGCCTAAAATGAGCCAGTGGAAAAGGGGGATATGTGCAGCCATCATTTCCTGATCTTAGCCCCTAAACCTAACCACTGACTGTGTCTCACTTTACAGCAACAGCTGCATTTGCAATGAATGGCATTCCTAAGTGCTTAACTATTTTTTTCACATGTAGCAAGGTTGGTATAGATAGATTTTTTCCCTTAATAATTTATCTCTGTCAGAATCTGCCATTTTGATCTTTGTTTTTGTTTACTTTGCCGTTAGAGGTTTTCCCTGTTCCTTTAATTAGTAGTTTACTTTTGTCTAGTTAGTATTTGCTTAGATCCTTGTGCTTGTGTGTTGACTTTAGATCCCATTTCTTCCCCAAGTCTGTTATTTAGTTTAGTTCTCTTTTGTTTTGTTCCTTATGGTTATTTCCTCTCTTTGGTTTTATTTTTAGTTTCTCGTCTAGTATTCTTGTGCTTGTTTACTTTAGTTGTTTCCATGTCCTTAGATTTAGTTCCTTCTAGAGTTACTATTTATGTTAGCTTATGCTTAGGTTTCTGTTCCCTGCTCCTTCCAGTTAGTTTAGTGTTTGTTTCCCTTAGAGTTGTCTCTAGTTTAGTTTACCCTCCTGTCTCTGCGTTTCCCAGC
This sequence comes from Girardinichthys multiradiatus, assembly GCF_021462225.1. NCBI lineage: Eukaryota > Metazoa > Chordata > Actinopteri > Cyprinodontiformes > Goodeidae > Girardinichthys > Girardinichthys multiradiatus. The sequence continues at coordinate 1,826,957 of NC_061798.1, forward strand.
TCTCGTTGTCATAGAAACGTATTCCCTCAGTTCCCTACACCTGGTATTCACACCTACCAGCAATCATCTGATTACCTGCCCCTCTCGTTCTTTTTGTTTCACCATTCACCCCTCTGTATAAAAGCTTACTGGTTTCATTTGTTCCCCCTTGGTTGCTCCTGTTAGCTTCCTGTGTCTCTTGCTCCATCTCCTATTGTAAGTTTATTGTTTTATAAAAGAAAAGATTCCAAAGACTATGTGGCTACCAAACTTCTGTCTGCATCCCGGTCCAAACCAACCACAAACCCTGACAATCTCGTAGTTTGAAAACTAAATTTTGTATTTACTCATGTCATCTTGACATCAAAACTTGTTTCATGATCTGAAACATTTAAGTGTGATAAAACAGAAAAAACAGGATACATATAGGCAAATGTTATGCAAGGCAAACACTTTGCACTGATGAAAATTCACTCACCTGAGAATGGTATATGCTTGTAGCTGCTTCATCCGAAAGCAGTAATTTTGTTTAATAATTATGGGGACTAACACCCCTTGTCCTCTGTATTGGGATACAAACTTCTGATCCCCCCAAACAAACTGCCAATAATAGTTCTGTAAATCAGAATCTGCTTCTAAACGTAGGTTAACAAGACTGTTTATCTGTCTGTTTAGTTCCACACACTGTTAGCATTTTTGTGCATATCTCTGTTGTTGTACGAGGTCCACATGAAGTGTTTTCAGAGCCAAACACAAACTAAGGATTTCAGAAACACACACATTCAGCAAAAACTTTGCAGCCACAAATTCTCCTCAATGAACAAGGACAGATTAACATAACCTGGTGTGACTGTGTGTGACTGTTTTGTAAGTGTCTGTTTTGCAACTTACGACACACATACTAACATGCAGAACCCATTGAAGTCCCAGTGAAACAGATCTATGAAGGCAGATATGTTTCAAAACATATCTGCCATATCATACAAAACCGAGTTTGTATTTTGGATGTGAACGTCTGTGAATTATAATGTGTGCACGAAGTTGCGTACGAATATAGCTTAGGCTATAATAAAGGCTTTTGGGCCAATAGGTTACGTGGATACAAAGATGAAGATGTTAAAAAAACATTGACACTAATATAGTTTGGAGCTGCAGAAAAAGCATTTAATAGAGTTAACTAGAAATTCTTGTCAGCAACCTTGTGTAAATTTGGTTTTGGAAACTCTTTCATAAACTGGTTAAAATATTATACAGTTCCCAGCAACATGTATCAGGACAAATAACCAAACATCTTCCAGTTTCTGTCTTCATAGGGGCACAAGGCAGGGATGGCCGCATTGCCACTCATTGTTTACTATTATTATCGAACCACTAGCGGCAGCAATCCGGCAAACTACAGATATTAAAGCATAAAATGCATGAACACAGAACACAAAATCAGTATTTATGCAGATAATGTATTTCTTTTCCCCCAGCATTCACAAACCTCCCTCAGGTAACTGTATTGATAAATTTCAGTTTCAGATTATTCTATAAATTGGTAAAAATGTACAGTTCTTCCAATCTTGTTTTGGTTGCTTTTTGCTGTGTTCTTTCCTCCGCTGTATGGCATGCTGTATTGTGGTGGGGTGGTGGTCCTGTGTGGTGCTGCTCTGGCTGTCGCTTGTGGATGCGGCAGGACAGGCATCGCTGGCGTCTGTGGTTGAATCGGGCTTCTCGACCTCGACTAGTGTGGGATGGCTTGTCTGCTGAGTGGTTGCAGGTTGGCTGGTAGGTGGTGTGTGCTAGGGGTTGATGGTTTTTTACCTTATCCCTAAAGATATATGGAAGGATGTGGCAGATCCTTTAGTTATCAGGCTCCTCTCCTGTGGAACCAGCTCCTAGGTTTAGTCCGTGAGGCAGACACCTTGTCTACTTTTAAGGCTAGGCTTAAAACTTTCCTTTTTGATAAAGCTTATAGTTAGAGTGGCTTAGGTTATCCTGAGCTATCTCTGTGGTTATGCTGCTATAGGCTTAGACTGCTGGAGGACATAATGACCACTTTCATTCTCTCTGCTACATTCTCATATTTCTCTAGCTACTGACTGTGTTCTTCTTCACACTCTAGACTTGAAAATTGGCTCAGAGTTCATCTGCTTAGCTGTCTTTCTGTCCTAGATGAAGTCACTAAAGGAGCTCCTGCCTTTAATGTAATAATTTTCTTTCCAATAGAAAGTACTCCTAGATTAGTGCTTCTGTGTTCTTTTTGTGGCTTTGTTCTGTTCTCTTAAATCTCCAGTTGGTCTTGGCAGATGGCCGTTCACACTGAGCCTGGTTCTACTGTGGGTTTTTTCCTTTCCACTCTCAATACATGCATGCTCAGTATGAGGGATTGCTGCAAAGTCATTGCCAGCGACTGTCCACTGTTTCTACATGCTCATACAGGAGGAGTGACTGCTGCAAGTCACTGACTTGATGCAATCTGCTGGGTTTCATGAGATAGAAAAACTTTTTTTTACCAATTTGAATAATAAATTGAATTTGACTGCACTGTTTGACAGTTAGAATTAATTGAAATGTATGAACCTGACTAGATACAGTATACGTATGATTGAATTGACTGTGTAAACTTCCTTGAGATGACATGTGAAATGGCTCTATATAAATAAAACTGGGTTGAAACTTAATTATTTTAAGATTCTTTTAAACTTGCAGTGTTTTAAAGGGGCCGCAAAACAGGAATAGATTCCTCAAATAAGTATTTTGTTGTGAAAATGAAAAAATCTGTTAGTCAGTATTTCTGAATATGATCTGTTGGTATTCAAAAATAAAATCCATAAATTTCATAACTTAAACCTCAGACATGCACATAGTTTGCCTACCTGCACCCTATTACACTGAGTGATTTTTAAACATTTCCTTCAGTCACATTAATTAGTTTAAAAGACGCCCAAACAGAGAGCTGCAATCTATTTTAACAATTTTCTCATACTGTCTTTAAAAGATTACATATTTTTCATGTTATGTTTAAGCATATAAAACTGAAGGAAAGACTCCTTGCATATATCTGTAAAGTTGTCTTTTGTTCTTGTTTGTGTTTCTCCTTTCATTTCTGCAGACATATTGTCATCAGATGTGTGTGGCCCAGATAAGGAGCTAGATGTGGAAAGCTGTCAATGTGTATGTCATCTTGAAAATCCAACTCATGACTGTGGGCCTAACCGACACATGGACCGAAACACTTGCCAATGCGTTTGCAACATGCTGCCTGTTCCATCCTGCCCCCTTAACCACATCTTCAACAAAGAGACCTGTCAATGCACATGTAATAAAACATGTCCGAGGCACCAGCCCCTAAACAAGACAAAATGCGCCTGTGAATGTAATGAAACACCAAACAAGTGTTTCCTGAAAGGCAGAAGGTTTCACCAAGCAACATGCAGGTAAGGAGGGACATTACAGTAAGGCATGCAGTCATATAAACTTTTCCAACCCCTGCCCAGCCCCCTTCAGGTTCTCCACTGGTACATCACACAACCCTCACCACTCATACCCATTCTGAGTAGTCAATTTATACACATGAAAGATGACACTCAGATTTTGAATTGTATGTCTATCCACAAGAAAATCACTGGTCAAGCAGCACAAAGTGGTTAGTGAATTGAGCTCTGTGTGTAATATAAGCTCTCAGTGTGCTAATGACTTCCCAAAGCTGTCACTTAGCAATATCCCTTCCCCAAAAAGGAGGAAATACACACACATACACACATTCATCCATCCTGTCCAATTCTGACCTTTTGTGACCCTGTTTGAGAGTGATTTATGAGTAGAACATAGCGATATCTGGGACCTGTCACCAATGCCTGTAGGGCTAAAAACCTGTGTTTGAGAAAAAGATGCTTATTCATTTGAACTCCTTTGAGAATTTGATCACAGACTTATACCTCTCTTTAAATAACCAAACTAATTTTTTAGTTATACACCATGTGCAGACAAAAAAGCTTAGGCAACTACACACCACGATCTTGATTTTATTGATGAGATGAAAAACTACTTAACATTTTAGTTTTAATTGAAGTTTTGTTAGGGTCAGTTTTCATGCTTTAGAGCTATGTTTTTCAGCTTTCTACAGTAGCACTAAACAATAACAGATTTTCCACATCATCATACAAATTGACCTGGGAGCTCACAGAGAGAGGTCCCGTTGTTTTCTATAACTGCTTAGTTACTTTACCTGTAACTATAGTCTTGCTGGATAAATCAGAGATTTGGTTGAACTCTTGGACTGTGTTACAGTTTCTGCTTGGCAGTAACAGTGTAGCAGAAAATCTCTGAACTTTTATAACCCATAGTAATGAATAATTTATTTTATTTTAATATTTCTTCTTCTTTATCTTTTACTATTCATCATTACTCTGGCTACAAGTGGTTCATTGTTCTTTGAAAGATTTTACATTAGTTTGAATGTTTTTTGTCTTCAGCCTCTGCCTTACAGTCAACAGGTACAGGGATGCATTTAAGTCAAGGTTGCTACTTGCTTTGGTCTAATTCCCATAAATATAAACAGCCCAAGGAAACAGACATGTATCAGGTCTAGCTTGAGGACTAACGACATCTGTTTATGTACAATCAAACCATTCTAAGTCAGATTCCAGGTTTTACTTCAGTCTTGCTGCAGCGGGAGTTGAAGCTTGCTAACCCCAAGGAGGACGGTTGGATCTCGGCAGGGCGCATTTACAGCGGATTTTACTGCTACTTGTTTGGTGTTTAAAGTTGGGACAGTAGCCCTTGTACTTTTCCACATATTGTCGCATTACAACCACAAACATAAATATATTTTATTGGAATTTTATGTGAAACACCAACAAAAAAGTGGTGTACCATTGTGAAGTGGAACTAAAATTTATACATAATTTAAAAATGTTTTACAAACAAAAAACTGAAAAGTGCAGTGTATAAAAGTATTCAGCCCCCTTTAGTCTGAGTCCAACCAATTGCATTCTGAAGTTGCTTGATTGCTAATGACTAAATAGAGTCCACCTGTGTTTAATCTAATCTCAGTACAAAAACAGCTGCTTTGTAAATGTGTTTAAATTGATCATCAAATTGCGCAAATTGTAATTACGAAAAAAAATTAAAAACTTAATGGAAATACAGCAATTTCGAAAAAACTCCCGATTTTTGATAAAAGGTTTTTGCGCTAGGATGAGGTGGTATTTTGGCCGTTTCAAAATTGTTGTATTTCGCAAAACTGCAATGGAAACACTTTTTTTCACATCACACATGTCATGTGATCAACAACCGGATGGTACTACTGCCGAAAAAGAAGAAGAAGACGACAAAAAGGAGTAGGACGAAGACGCCACAGCATGTTTGGATTCACCATAAGGAGTATTTTTTAAATTTAGTTTGCTAAAGAGGCATTACCAGCATTTTAGATTCCAAAAAGCAAAGAAATGCGAGCATTTACCAAGATCTTGAAGCGGCCATCCTCCACCGCAATGTTTTTAATGAGTTATCATGTAAACAAACTTATTCATGTGTGATTTTAATTGTATTTCTTATTTCATGGAAACAGTGGAATTGCAAAATTGTGCTTTTTTTGACATTGGCAGAATATCAACAATATTTTGCACACATTTGTAATGGAAACGCAGCCTGTGATGGCCTCAGAGGTTGGTTGGAGAATAGAGGTGAGCAAACAACATCATGAAGTCCAAGGAACACACCAGACAGGTCGGGGATAAAGTTCAAATTCAGTTTCAAACCATTGAATTCAGTTTCAGTCAGTCAGTCATTTTTTATACCGCTTCTTAGTGGGTCACGGGGAAGCTGGTGCCTATCTCCAGCAGTCTATGGGCGGATGGGGAGTACACCCTGGACAAGTCGCCAGTCCATCGCAGGGCAACGCATTTAATTTCAAATTACGCAAATACAGATTCAGTCTGAGCAATTCAAATTCGATTTCTGATAGCACAGGTTTCTTCCCATACTTGTAGATGTAAGTGCAGCAAAAGTTGGTTCCACAAAGTATAGACACAGGGGGGCTGAATACTTTTGCACAATGCCCTTTTCAGTTTTTTATTTATAAAAGAAAATAAATCATGCACAATTTTCATTTAACTTCAGAATTGTATACCACTTTGTATTGGGCTTTCACATAAAATTCCAATAAAATATATTTATGTTTGTGGTTGTAATATGACAATATGTGGAAAGGTTCAAGTGGTATGAATACTTTTACAAGCCACTATATGTGAGATATAAGGCTTTGTTATTGCGAATTATGGGTAGCTGAATATAAAAACTACTTCTTCGGTGTATATTTTTATGGAAAAAGTTAATTGTAAGATAATCGAATGTCCCTGAATGCCGTTGTGCTGATCTTAAAACAGCATATACAGGGGTTGGACAATGAAAGTGAAACACCTGTCATTTTAGTGTGGGAGGTTTCATGGCTAAATTGGATCAGCCTGGTAGTCAGTCTTCATTGATTGCACATTGCACCAGTAAGAGCAGAGTGTGAAGGTTCAATTAGCAGGGTAAGAGCACAGTTTTGCTCAAAATATTGAAATGCACACAACATTATGGGTGACATACCAGAGTTCAAAAGAGGACAAATTGTTGGTGCACATCTTGCTGGCACATCTGTGACCAAGACAGCAAGTCTTTGTGATGTATCAAGAGCCACGGTATCCAGGGTAATGTCAGCATACCACCAAGAAGGACCAACCACATCCAACAGGATTAACTGTGGACGCAAGAGGAAGCTGTCTGAAAGGGATGTTCGGGTGCTAACCCAGATTGTATCCAAAAAACATAAAACCACGGCTATCCAAATCACGGCAGAATTAAATGTGCATCTCAACTCTCCTGTTTCCACCAGAACTGTACGTCGGGAGCTCCACAGGGTCAATATACATGGCCGGGCTGCTATAGTCAAACCTTTGGTCACTCATGCCAATGCCAAACGTCGGTTTCAATGGTGTTGGCTGACAGCCAACAGAAACTGAAGCAGAACCTTGAAGGTAAATCCAGAGCAGGGTTCAGCTGACAGCCACCTTAGGAAGAGAGCAGAGCTGGGGTTAGGAGACCGGACAGGACAAAAGCTTAGACAGAGCAGGGTTTGTTGGTCTGATTAACACTCAAGTTGAGTAAACAATCCGACGCCTCCTCCAAGGTCTCAGCAGCTTTTAAGGGGTCCTCCGTGATTGCTCTTGATGGAGAACAGGTGTGCAGCTGCACCTGCCTGTCACACCCTGATGGAGAGAGTGAAGAACAACCAGACAGCACAACAAACCTGCAATCAGATCCGTGGCCTGACAGTAACACACAACAGCTTATTAAAGTACCGAACCGGACATCCCATTTGCAGCTGGCCATATATAGTTTAACATCCAAAAAATATTGACTGGTCAAACCGAACTGAAAAATACAAAAAGGAGAGCTTAAGTCTTTATTAGCATATGGACACAGCAAAGTGGGATATGAGCAGCTTCTAGTTTGGAGTTTAAAAAGGTTTTGAAGAATGTGGACTGTGCTAGAACATTTCTAGTGATAATCTTACTTGTTTTTATGGGCAAAATCTGAACTGGTTATTTCTATACTGAACAAAGAAAATGTGATCTAAATGAAGGAATCACCTATAGTAAATACACGGGTATAGAAATAAATGAGAACATGCTAAGCTGTGGTCCAGCTATTAACATAGTCAAGGTCATCAGAACTGTATAAACTCTTGACAGATCACTGTAAGATATTAGTTTCTCTGTGAAAAACAATAAGTACAAGAAAATGATGCACAACCTTTGAAAGTACTCTCTCCTGAACATATGTCCCTTAATGTCTTCAGATTAAATGGGTGTTGCTGCTCCAACGTTCAGTCAACTAGGTTTCTAAAGAACGAGCACAAATTAATAATTATGTTGTCTTGACCATCCCCTTCCTGACCTGTTAACTGTGTGTGTGTGTGTGTGTGTGTGTGTGTGTGTGTGTGTGTCCAGGTTTTCAAGGAGAAAAATACCTATATTATGATGCTGCTTTACCCCTGCTTTACTGGTCTAGTCATATCAAAGGTTTTATTACAGACATTTTAGTATGTTGTTTAGGCTCTATTGTTCTCTCTTCTCTAATCAATATGTTGACTAGAGATCAGGGTGGTGTAGTTGGTAGCACTGTTGCATTGCAGCAAGAAAGTCCTAGGTTTGAGTCACGGCCTGGAACTTTTCTGCATTAAGTTTGCATGTTCTCCCCATGTATGTGTGGGTTCTTTCCAGGTACTCTGAAGTTCATCCTTGGATAAAAGAGACCAATAAAGAAGAAAGAACTGTACTTTAACCCAAATGGATCACTAATAACCTTGAGTATTAGTATCCCTTAAAGTTTTTAACATTTTCTAACAGTACAACCACAAAACCACACATAGTTCAGATGGGAGAATCTGATTTGTAGAGTAGTGGCAAGAAGAAAGCCTCTGTTGAAAGAAAGCCATATGGAGTCCTGTTTGCAGTCTGCCAAAACCTTTTTGGAGACACAGAAAATATATAGGTTTAGATTAGAGCTCTTAGATCAAAGCATGTCCATCTGTTAAAATGGTCATGTTCAGATCTAAATTCCTTTGAAAACCTCTAGACTAGACTAGAAAGTTGTTTACAGCTGCTCCTCATCCAATGCTTCAGCTATCTTTTGCAAAGATAAATGGGCAACAAATTTATTATCTAAATGTAGAAGACCAGTAGAGACATACCGTAACCATCTTGCAGCTGTAACTGCATAAAGAAGTAGTTCTAAAGACTCGCCACTCAGAGGGTGTGAACATAAAAGCAGACCACACTGTCCAATTTTTACTTGGGGAAAAAAGCCATGTATCGTTTACTTACATCAGAAAAATCACAATAAAATGGTGAATAATTTAGCAAAGCTCTGCAGACCATTGTTCCGCTTTTTTCCAAGTTGTGTAAACTTCCGTTCTACAAAATAGCTAAAGCAGGTAAATGATATATGACTACTTATTTTATCTTTCACTAAAAACATAAATATAATATATTCAATGTTTTTTTCTGCTTTAATGGCTGAGTTAAACTATACAGGGGTTGGACAATGAAACTGAAACACCTGTCATTTTAGTGTGGGAGGTTTCATGGCTAATTTGGACCAGCTGGTAGCCAGTCTTCATTGATTGCACATTTCACCAGTAAGAGCAGAGTGTGAAGGTTCAATTAGTAGGGTAAGAGCACAGTTTCGCTCAAAATATTGAAATGCACACAACATTATGGGTGACATACCAGAGTTCAAAAGTGGACAAATTGTTGGTGCACGTCTTGCTGGCACATCTGTGACCAAGACAGCAAGTCTTTGTGATGTATCAAGAGCCACGGTATCCAGGGTAATGTCAGCATACCCCCAAGGACGAACCACATCCAACAGGATTAACTGTTGACGCAAGAGGAAGCTGTCCGAAAGGGATGTTCGGGTGCTAACCCAGATTGTATCCAAAAAACATAAAACCACGGCTATCCAAATCACGGCACCTCAACTTTCCTGTTTCCACCAGAACTGTCCGTCAGGAGCTCCACAGGGTCAATATACACAACCGGGCAGCTGTAGCCAAACCTTTGGTTCAAACATTGTATCCTGAAGGCAGTGCTGTGTATCAGGATAACAATGCACCAATACACACAGCAAGACTGGTGAAAGATTGGTTTGATGAACATCTCCCATGGCCTGCACAGTCACCAGATCTAAATATTATTGAGCCACTTTGGGGTGTTTTGGAGGAGCGAGTCAGGAAACGTTTTCCTCCACCAGTATCACGTAGTGACCTGGCCACTATCATGCGAAAAGAATGGCTTAAAATCCCTCTGACCACTGTGGAGGACTTGTACAGGTCCTTCTCAAAATATTAGCATATTGTGATAAAGTTCATTATTTTCCATAATGTCATGATGGGAATTTAACATTCATATATTTTAGATTCATTGCACACTAACTGAAATATTTCAGGTCTTTTATTGTCTTAATACGGATGATTTTGGCATACAGCTTATGAAAACCCAAAATTCCTATCTCACAAAATTAGCATATCATTAAAAGGGTCTCTAAACGAGCTATGAACCTAATCATCTGAATCAACGAGTTAACTCTAAACACCTGCAAAAGATTCCTGAGGCCTTTAAAACTCCCAGCCTGGTTCATCACTCAAAACCCCAATCATGGGTAAGACTGCCGACCTGACTGCTGTCCAGAAGGCCACTATTGACACCCTCAAGCAAGAGGGTAAGACACAGAAAGAAATTTCTGAACGAATAGGCTGTTCCCAGAGTGCTGTATCAAGGCACCTCTGTGGGAAGGAAAAAGTGTGGCAGAAAACGCTGCACAACGAGAAGAGGTGACCGGACCCTGAGGAAGATTGTGGAGAAGGGCCGATTCCAGGGGGACCTGCGGAAGCAGTGGACTGAGTCTGGAGTAGAAACATCCAGAGCCACCGTGCACAGGCGTGTCAGGTCTCACAGAGGTGTTCTTCGGGCATCTGGGCTGGAGGCAGGAGTGGAAGGAGACACACGACAGACCTGGCAGGTTTCTGTTCTCCGATCAAACTCGTTAAATGAGAGGGTACAGGAGCCTGGGGATATCCAGAATGTTTGTCTGAAAAAAGGCAGGAAAAAACAGGGTTGATGAGAACGTGAACAAACAAGAGTGCTAAAAGCTGCACAACATGGTCAGTTACCACATAGGTGAAAACAATGAGCTGACACCTCCCTCCAGGTTCCAGCTCCTTAAGAAGCCCCACTGATTGGGCTCTGATCCAAAACACCTGTGAAGCAGCACCTGCCAGTCACACCCTGTAGGAAGGGAAAAAACAAACACAGCACACACACAAACTGCACACTAACACCGTAGGTATGACAGGCAGGAGTTGAAGCTCGCTCACCCGTACGGAGTATGGCCGGATCTCGGCAGGGTGCACTGTCAATATATCGCTACCTGTTTGATGTTTATAGTTGGTATATGAGATATAAGGCTTTGTAATTGATAGCTACGAGTAGCTGAATATAAAAACTACTTATTCTGTGTATTTTGTTGTGGAAATAGTTTGCTTTATTGTATAATCGGATGTTCTTGAATGCTGTTGTGCTGCTACATTTATTTTTAAAGAACATTGTCTGTCTCTACTATCAAGTGTCTATTAATAATCAGTCGGAGCAGTTTCTATGTTTCTCCTAAAGAAGAAAACTATGTTGTAACTAGAAACATTTGCATTTCCAGCGAAAATGCAGTGTGAATGCTGAAAGCTGAATTTTTTAGCTGAAAGCTGGCAAAAACGAGCTGAAATTGACTGCAGACAATCTGCTAAAATTTTATAAATTAGAAGAAAACAGAAATGCTAAACTCATGTTGAAAGCTGGCAGAAAGTGGCTAAGGCTGAAAACAGAATGTCAGCTGAAATCTGATAAATTAGTAGAAATAGAAATAGCTAAGAAAAACTGCCATCTGATCTGTTTAAGCTGGAAGACTATTACCTGTAAAACAGCGTAACAAGGTGAAGTTACCTCAAAACTACTTCTTGAAATAGTTGTTGAAATACAAAAACATTAAAAAAGCAGGAAAGAGCTTCCCATAGATGAGCTGAAAAAGCATAGACTGAAGCAAAAACATAGCCTAAGAAGTTGAAGTCAGTGCTAAAATACATTAAAAAAGTGCAGAAATTTCAGAAGAAAATGATCTTACAACAAATACACTGAAAAACCACAAAAACAAACAAGAAATTGCCTAAAAAATGCAAAAGTGTTTTTCAGCTAAGACAGAAGAGAGGAGAAAGAGAAGCAAAAATGCTAACATTAGTATACTGGCTATCACTAGCATGAAGGCTGATATTAATTTAACCCATCTACAATGCAAAAAGCAATGTAAAAGCTAAAATTAGCTAAAATGCAAATGTTTACTACAGCATATATTCAAAAGTCTATGAAATTATTCATTCTTCAGCATTCACACAATAATAATAGTAATAAACTAGAAAATTTCTGAAGAAATTTAGATGGGGCCTGCCTCATGGTGCATGCCTCTCGGACCAGAGCCAAAGGTTGTGGGGCTGTGGTACAGAACCAAAGCAACAGAACGGTGTGCATCATGATTGAGGGTAGAGTTCAAGATGTCTATCTAGACCTGTTCTTGTTTCACCAGTAATCATGCGTCCTTGCATTGCTTCGGCAGTCGCCAATAAATAAAGAGTCCAGTTTACAGATGTGTAGTAATAGGTGCCACCAGGCAATGGCATGGGAGTCAGGCCACTGACTGTTCTCCCTTCATTGTTATGGCAGGCGCCAACTAAGGAATGTTGAAACATTTATTCTATAAATATCAGTGAGTTTATTTTGAAAGGACAAAGTAGATCCATGTCCATCACAGAGTTCCGGCAATAGTGTTAAGACCAATGCTGCAATTATTGCTGTGTGAAATATGAAGACGTTTTTTTGTAGGGTATGTCTAGGTTTTTTTTTTAAAGTACAGTATAGTTGTCCTTTTAGGTCTGGCATACTTCCACTAGATATAAAGAACCTGCTTGCTATTCCAAAATCATTGGGGATGCTATTATCAGCTTAAAAAATCAATACAAACTATGGAATGGTGAGGCTTTTATTTTGAAAGTGTCAGTAAGCCTTATTTGCAAGGACCAACATAGTCTTATTTCCAACACTGGGTGAGCTCCAACAGTAGTGTGAAGCCCAGTCCTGCAATTATTTATAATTTAAAATGTAAAGGCTTTTATTTTGTATAGCATGTTTTGTCTTATTTTGAAAATCCAGCATGGTTGTCCTTTCAGGTCTGGGTTAGTTCAATTAGTTGTTCTAAAATCATTGTCTATGCTATTATCAGCTTAAAAAATCATTAGTAACTATGAAAGGTTGAGGCTTTTATTTTGAAAATGTCAGTAAGCCTTATTTTAAAGGGCTGGCCTGGTCCTATTTCCTACACTTGATGAGCTCCAACATTATTGTGAAGCCCAGTGCTGCAATTGTCTATAGTTTAAAATGTAAAGGCTTTTATTTTGTACAGCATGTTTTGTCTTATTTTGAAAATCCAGCATGGTTGCATTAGCTATATAGAACCTGCTTGCTATTCTAAAATCATTGTGTATGCTATTATCAGTTTAAAAAATCTAACTATGGCTTTTATTTTGTAGAGCATGTTTTGATTGGTGAACAATTCTGGAGATTTTTGTGTGTCTACATAAATTTGTGTAGGAGATATGACAGTGTAGAAAAGTGGATACTTTTGAAATTTTTCAATTTTAAGCGATTCTGGGAAGGACAGATTTGGTACTCCTAAACAAACCTTTTTTATGACAAAATGATAAAAGGTATCAAAAAGATTATTTCACTGTGAGTGCCAGCAAGGTCTGAAGATAAATCTCCACAAGGCTCATGTCTCTACCTCGAACAGTTTACGAGAGGCGGCGATTCGAAAATGTGTGAGTTTAAGGATTTTTTGCTCAGATTTTTTCTGAAATTCCTATAGATTTCCTATACAGGGTGCGTTGACTTTGCTTTGCTTTGGGGCATGTTGCCGGAAAACTGTTTGTCGCACATCAATGAGGGTGACATTTTCTTAATCGCGAAAGAGCATCCTACGTTTTGATGTATAATTTGTATAGATAGATTGAAAATTGAGCGAGTGAAGAGAGTTTGTTCGTTCTTTTTCAGGTTATTCAAAAACAGAAGAATTCCGTCATTGGATTACAATATAAAACTAAAAATCTGAAAAAATTGTAATAAAGTTTGAATCCAAAGTGTAGAAAAAATGTAAAAGATATCAAAAAGTTGAATTATACAATAATAGCAGAGGGCTGTGAAAGTTGAATAGTGTTTCTAACTGAAAGTATGCGTAAGTAGTTAAATGGCAAAAACAGTGAAGTTTTAGCAGACTTTTTGAGGTTTCTCATTCATTTCAATGGGAGCAAAAAAAAACACAAAAAGCTGAATATTTTAAAAAGTATATAAGTTATAAAGACCAAAAGTCATAGCCGGAATGTCCTGAAAGGCCTGAATATTGTGAAATTTGAACGGTTGAAATAGCACAAAGTATGCAGGAGGAGTAGCGAATCAAAAAGTGTACGGAAGCAACCAGAATAAGAAGAAGAAGACGGAATAATAAAGAATAAAGAGAAACAGGATCTCAATTGTGTGAATGCCTGCAGCATTCACACAATTAAGAATGTTCATATAAATCTAAACCACAGCAGTGTACAATAAAATGCTTTCTTTATTGTGGCACAACGGTATTCAGGAATATCACTGTCCTGCAACATTCCATGCAGGACGAGTGGAGCGTAATTCCAGAATGCAGTATGAACAGCTCCCAGTGACCTCTCCAGCTTCATTTCCAGCTTTATTGTCTCCACACCTTCTTTTAAAGTTTAACACTTTTTAATAAGGTTGATTTATGGTGAAGAATGTTTCATGTTTAGAACTATTTTAATAAATTACATTGTTACTACAAACGTTTCTTCTCTATGCTGTCCATACACGACTTTACCTGGTGACAACAACAATAACAATATAATAATGCTTGAAAGAGATTAGGTTTGTGTTCTGGTAGTTACCTTTTATGCCAATTCATTCAGTTATCAGGAAACAACTGAGCTTAGATGTAGTTGGGTAAAAGTAGAATTAGCACATTTTTTCAAACTTTTCCTTAGAGAGTGAACCAGTATATTGTCATTTGATTGCCACTAGTCATTTGAATTTAACTAAGGCTCTCTCCACACTTTACACTGATGTTTCTTGAGTTATAGACGTTACTCAGTCATGGTGACCTCATATGACTGAAGCATTTCTACTCAATGCCAAAGAAACATGCTCTTATAATATTTAAAAAAATATAAAAAAAAAACATAAGGCTTTTCGGTTTGTTACATTATACAAAGAACAAGAGCCAGACTACTTCAACTGTTATTAATAAATCAATGAACCACATCCTACATTAATCCGTACTGTAGTTAATTCTATATCACATATAAATATACAAGCTTGGTATGACAACAACATAGCATGGCCAACAAATACACTATTTGTGTGCTTTTACTATATTTTATTTTACTTTATAACAATCTAATTTAGAAAATAGGACGTTGGTTCTTAGAAACCATCCATTTGAACAATAAAGCTGTTAGTGAAGGCTGGTGGTTTGATTCCAGTGCCTCTAGTGGCTGAGTAAAGTATTACAAGGACAAGCACTTCGAAAAATAAGCCCCTGAATTGTTTTTTTCACTTGCCTTTCAGGGCAAAAAAATATTTTAGAAATAGTATAATTTAGATTTTTTTTCTCACTTGCCTCAAGGTTTCCGTAGGGGTGGCATAACTTAAAGCGATGAAATACACTCATTGGCCACTTTATTAGGTACACAGATATGTGGACCAAGTCCTCAAAACATTACCTTTGTTTTTTTCATTTTTCCTTTGGTTACTGATGTAAACTGGCCTTCTTCTTTCTTCTTTTTTAATTGCAGTTGTGTTAGGCCACCATGTGAGGTGAGGAAACGGAAGTGTGAAGCAGGTTTCTTCTTCAGTGAGGAGTTGTGTCGCTGTGTTCCCTCCCATTGGAGACGGTTGGACTAAAATCTGGAACATAAGCTACCATCAAGATGCAAACTTAAAGAGTTGAATACATCACCTATCACATGTAGACTTGCGGGTCAACAGCATTCTTTTTAGCCATGGTGGCAGCTAAGTAGGTGGATTTTGATACACTTGGGGAAACCGTTGGGAGTGGAATGCAAATATGGGAAATTGGACATAGAAAGTTGAGAAATGCACTGATTTTCTTTTGAGGACATTTAATTGGATAATGAATGACAGGATGGGAGGAAGAATTGCAGAAGAAAGAGTAAACACTTTTGTTAAATAATGTGTTTTAAAATATTTGGAAATTAATTATGTCTCAGTATTCTGACGTGAAAAATTTATATTATTTATTAAATGCTATTTTCATCTTTCGTTTATTGCAATTTCTGTATTTTTTTTAAAAGTACACTGTGATCAATATTTTTGTATCATGTATGTCGAGTATATATGTAAAATGAAGTATCCTGGATGTTGTATATCTTTTACTGTGTGCTGTAGTAATAAATTAGTTCTTTGTGGTAGGAGTTTTCCACATTGATACTATGGCTTCAAAATGTCATTAATAATGTACCCTGAGCTCAAAACTTGTGAATACAGATCAAAGTGCTGAAAAAGTTAATATTAGGTATGAAAGAAAGTTGTTGGAATACATGTATATCTGGGGGAGTACGTAGACCACAGTGAATGTAATACAGTTCAGTTTAGTAATACTTTCAAAGCGAAATTAGATGTAGCAACTTTTGCTAGATTTCTTCTCAGAGTCATTATAGATGGTGGTGGGTAGGCAGGATCTCCTTTAGTGTTCTGTATTGCAGCAGATCTGAAAAAGTCTCTGACTGGAGACATGCTGTTTTTGAATAACAGTCTTTTAAAGAGGATGCTAAGGGTTGCCCATTTTGTATGTTTTTAATTTTATAAAGCATCCCCCAGAACAGAGCCAGCCTTCTTTATCAGCCTTCTTTTTCAGTGTAGCTCATTTTTTATGAGCGTATTGGCCATTTGACTGACCTCTGGGCTTCCTCTTCGTGAGGTTCTTATGTCAGCTATTGCGCATGCGCATAGTCTGTTCCCACTTCCTTTCACCCCATGACCCTGTGCGACCGCTAACGTCAAATCTTTTTAAAATCATGTCTGCTTCGAAGGGGGTATAAACTATGTTGTTTTAAGGCGTTCTTCCCGGTAGCTGCTAAGAACTAATTGGGTGACGGTCATTTCACTAATGGCGAGGAGCAAAATGACGGGCCTGCAGCACTGCGTCAGTCATGGAGAGTGCTTAACAAGCAGAAGAAACAGAGGTCTAGCATCGATCCATCATTGAAAGAGTCCTTCCAATGGCTGGAAATAACCACAGAGGAAGCTGGTAGGCCTTCACATTGGGTTAATTGCGGTCTCTTTTGATATTTTGATTTGAATATTATGGTAGCCGTGCTGTTTATGCAAACCTCTACCGTGATTTCAGCCTAACATTGACACATATAAATAGTTATTATTGCCATTATTAGCCACTTATAATTCAATTCAATTTTGTTTTATTTACATAGTGCCAATTCACAACACATGTCGTCTCAAGGCACTTTTGTGCAGTGACAGTGGAGAGGAAAACTCTCTTTTAACAGGAAGAATCCTCCAGCAGAACTAGACTCAGTGTGAGCGGCCATCTGCCACGACTGACTGGGGGTTTGAGAGAACAGAGCACAGACAAAAAAAGAACACAGAAGCACTGATCCAGTAGGATTTTCTATAGAAAAGAAAAGTGAAAATTAATGGTGATAAGCTCCTTTATAGCTTTATAATGTGTATTTTTCATTGAATTACCTACATTACATAGAACATAACATAAATGCACATTACATGAAAACATACAAAATGCACATCAAATATATTATAAAAAACATACCATCAGATATTCTGATATTTAGCTATATAGATGTTCATTTATGTGCTAAAAAAGTTATTTTTCTTTAGCAGACACACAACTCTTCATTCTTACAAACTATGACATATTAGGTTGTAATTTTCTGACCCACAAGCAGAACCATTACCAGAAACCAGTAACGTTTTTAATAAGCTTTATTTTCGGACAGGAGCAAAGTCACGGGGCAGTAACAGGAGCAAGAGTCAGGCGCACTGTGAAAGACAGGTGAGGTTAATAGGGAATATTGCTGTGTCTCTTGTCAGATGTTTGATGAATAATGAATGGGTAGCTTACTGTGCTGGGCTGGGAATGACGCTCGGAGGGATAGCGACAACGTGGGAGGCGTGTGCCGGAGGAGGGTTAGGATCCAGGTGTCTGAGTCAGTTGTCTGAGGAACCATTGGAGAGCAGGACTGGAGAGAACAGGCTTGAGCAGAGAAACATGGAACACAGCTGGATCTTCAAGCTGGGGGCAATATCAAGTTGGACGGTGGTAGTGCTCAAGACAAAAGTGATGGTGTAAGGGCCAATGTACATGGGGGAGAGTTTTCTGGACAAACCCCTCAAGTGGATGTCCCGGGTGGACAACCAGATTCTCTGGCCCATGGCGTACTGAGGAGCTGGGGTCGGAAGCAGGTACGGTTCAGTGCCGAAACGGTCCTACTCCACACGCCCTTACATCTTCGAATGTGCTGTCGAACTGATGGGACAGAGATCTGCTGTTCATTTCCAGGAAAAAGTGGAGGCTGGTAACCCAGTGATGTCTCAAACGGGGAAAGGCCGGTAGCAGAGGAGACATGGCAGTTGTGTGCATACTCGACCCAAGGCAGATGCAAACTACAACTGGACGGGTCTGACGAACTCAGATAGCGGAGGGTTGGCTCCAGCTCCTGGTTCATTCTTTCTACTTGGCTGTTTGTTTGGTGATGGAAACCATAACTCAGGGCTACTTTAGCACCCAGAGCTGAGCAAAACTCCCTCCAAACTCTGGAGGTGAACTGAGGACCCCGGTCAGGAAGGACCTTCAAAGGAATTCCATGCAGGCAGAAAACATGTTTAACTAATAACTAGGCAGTCCCAAGGGAGGTAGGGAGTTTTCGTAGGGGGACAAAATGGCAGGCCTTGGAGAAGCGATCTATGATAGTCAAAATAATGGTGAAACCTGTAGAGGGTGGTAGGCCAGTGACAAAGTCTAGAGCAATGTTTGCCCAGGGTTGACTAGAAAGAGGCAGAGGTTGTAATAAATCCGCAGGAGGCTGATTGCGTGCTTTATTACGGGCACAAATATGACATGTCTGGACATAGGATTTAACATCCTCAAAGAGTGAAGGCCACCAGAAGGACCTCCTGATCAGGGCGGCAGTATGACCAACCCCCGAGTAGCAGGAGAACTTAGCTGTGTGAGCCCAATGGATGAGGCGGTTTCGGACAGTGCTTGGTACATACATTCTGTTGGCTGGGCCAATACCGGGGTCAGGTTCAGTTCTCTGAGCCTGTAAGAACTGAACTGAACTGTCTCTTGGTCGAGGTTAAACTGGTGAGTGGAACAACAGTTTGGCTGTAGCTCCTAATAAGGTGACGGTAGAAGTTGGCAAACCCCAGGAAACGCAGCAACTGTTTCCTGGTAGTTGGGACGGGCCAATCTAGCACCACCCGAACCTTCTCAGGGTCAGACTTCACCCGCTTGCTCTCAAGAATAAAGCTCAAGAAGGTCACTGAAGACACATGAAACTCACATTTCTTAGGTTTTACAAAGAGACAGTTCTCCAGTAGCCATTGCAGGACCAACGTCACATTTCTCTTACGTTCCTCTGGGGTTTTTGAGAAGATGAGTATGTCGTTGAGGTAGACAAAAACGAACTGGTTCAGGAAGTCCCTTAAAACAGCATTAATGAGGGACTGAAAAACCACAGGTGCATTAGTCAACCCAAAGGGCCTGACTAGATACTCGAAGTGGCCAATAGGTGTTTTGAATGCGGTTTTCCATTCATCACCTTCACAGATTCTGATTAAATGGTATGCGCTGCGGAGGTCGAGCTTGGTGAATATGGTGGAGCCTTGAACAGGTTCAAATGCGGAGGTGAGCAGTGGTAAAGGATACTTGTTCTTAATAGTGATTTGGTTAATTCCCCGGTAGTCAATGCAGGGTCGGAGAGAACCATCTTTCTTGGCAACGAAGAAAAATCCTGCACCAAGTGGGGAAGTAGATGGCCTAATTGGCCAGAGATTTATTTATATATTTCTCCATTCACTCCCTCTCAGGTCTTGAAATATTAAACAGTCTAGTCGAAGGGAGTGTAGCTCCAGGAAACAAGTTAATAGCACAATCATAGGGTCTGTGGGGCGGTAATGAGAGGGACTTGGATTTATTGAAAACCTCCCTCAGGTCATGGTACTCAGGGGGAACCTTAAATAGGTCTGAAGGTGTTAACTTTTCCATAGACCTTGTGGATTCAGGGGACACATGGGCCGCCAGGAAACAGGAAGACAGGCAATGCGCACTCCAGGACTCAATTCGGCCCCGGTTCCAGTCGAACTGGGGATTATGGGTATGGAGCCAGGGGAAACCCAAAACCACGGGAGACTGTGGGAAAGGGAACACATAGAATGTTAATAATTCACGGTGATTACCTGAAGCCACCAATTCAATGGGTTCAGTCTTACGGGTGATCAAAGACAGTGATTTACCATCCAGGGCGGAGACCTGTATAGGTGTTGGAAGAATTATGGTAGGGATGTTAAGTTGCTGGACTAGTTCCTCATCAATAATGTTCTGTTCGCATCCCGAGTCCACCAGTGCTTGGGTAAGTAATGACTCTTGGCTAGTTACTATGGAAACTGGGAGTTTGAGACAAGAAGTGTTCTCACTAGTTTTGCCCGCCGATACTCCCATTACTATTGGCAGGCACTCCCTTTAGGCCAATTAGGACAAGCTGCCACAAAGGGCCCGAGTTGACCACAGTACAGACAGGCACGACTCTCCAACCGACGCTGTCTTTCTTCTGGTGTAAGATATGTGCGATCGATCTGCATGGGTTCTTCTGGGGTCTGGATATCAAGAGGTTTAGAGGACAGAGGTTCCCTGGGGGTTACAGGTGTTGCGAAGATTGAGTTTTTTTGTCGTCTTTCTCTGGTCCTCTCTCTGATCCGATTATCTATTTTGATAGTCAGAGAACCTAGTTCGTCCAGACTCTCTGGTTCATCCGTGCATGCCAATTCATCTTTTAATTGTTCTGAAAGGGCTTGAATGAATGCTCCTCTAAGAGCCTCATCATTCCAGCCTGAAGAGGCCGCCAACGTGCGGAAATCAATTACAAATTCAGCAGCTGATTTGTGGCCCTGTTTTAGGTTCCATAATGTCCTGGTTATTTCTGAGCTGGTTTCGGAATAGTCAAATGTTTGTTTGAACTCTGAAACAAATGTATTATAATCCTGAGACAGAAGAGTCTGTGAGTAAAATTTTGCTTCAGCCCACCTGAGCGCTTTACCTTGGAGGGGTCCGACCATGTAAGAAATCCTTGAGGCGTCATCTGGAAACGAGTGAGGGGATCTGCTGAAAACAAGTGAGTATTGTAATAGAAATGCTCCACACTTGCCGATCTCAACTACGTCGTGCTCTGGAGTCGGAGAAAGCACCTCACTTGAGATGGCAGTTGTGCCGGCTGTAGGCTGGGGCTGAGCCGCGGGATGGATTCGGTGGGTAAGTTCCTGTATTGAAGCTGTCAGTTGGTCTATTTGCTGGGAAGTTAAGTTTTGCTGTTCAAATAAGGTTTGTAAGTAAGGGTTATGTTGGAAAAAGATTTGTGATGGTTCTGAAGTGGCACCAGCGGGTGGTCCTGATGGGTCAGGCTGGACTGATGGTTCTGACATATTAGCTCGTAATTTTCTGACCCACATGCAGAACCATGAGCAGAAACCAGTAACGTTTTTAATAAGCTTTATTTTCTGACAGGAGCAAAGTCACAGGGCAGTAACAGGAGCAAGAGTCAGGCGCACTGTGAAGGACAGGTGAGGTTAATAGGGAATATTGCTGTGTCTCTTGTCAGATGTTTGATAAATAATAAATAGGTAGCTTAGTGTGCTGGGCTGGGAATGACGCTCGGAGGGATAGCGGCGATGTGGGAGGCGTGTGCCGGAGGAGGGTTAGGATCCGGGTGTCTGAGTCAGTTGTCCGAGGAACCATTGGAGAGCAGGCGGGCTGGTGGAAGCGGTCGGATACTGCGGAGAACAGTCAAGAAATTGTTTGTCCGATTTGGTTATTGTCTTCAGAGGGAGGCTGGACGGGTTCCGGAAATCGAGCAGCTTACCGGACCTGGAGGTTGCAGCAGAGAGCAGGCTTAGACAGGCAGGCAAGAATCAGAGATTCTAAAACGGTCTCAACAAACAGTGTTTCTCAGAGGCTTAACACAAGAACTCCCAGAATTCTAACACTACTACAACTCCCAAACCCGTCAATTTGACGGCAAGCATTCTGGATGCGAGGCGGTGATGACGTCATCGCATTACATTGGTCAGAATGCTAAAGGTTTTCTTGCATGCTATAAAATTATGGTTTTGACAAGAATTAATAATAGTACTTGATCAAAACCTATTAAGTTTTATTATTATTTATAAATAGTACTGAAACATAATACAGAGTAGTGGGTACATTTAAAAAAAAGCTTTACTAATCTGACCAAAAGCTGGACAGCTCCATGTTACGCCCCCCTTTCACTTCGCGGACATAAACTAGTGCTAAAAATGCCTTCAGCTCATCCACACTCCTGTCTGAGGAGGAATCATCTCCTAAAACTCTACGGGCCTCAGCCACGGCACAGCCCTGAACGTGGATGAGCATTTCGGTGTCCTCCAAGCAGAGAAATGCGGTTTGTGCATCTTGGATGTGGCGCTCTGTCAACGCGTTTAGGCTCTGACGCCTCCCTCTACTTTCTTCCTCCCCTACCACTGTCCACACAGTCCCATCCTTTCCTATCTCCTCCTCCTTCCCAGGTGTGCACTCGTCATGTGAGGAAAACGCTGTAAAGCGCAGAATAGATTGTTGTCACTGGGCTACTATATCTATGACCTAACTTATTATTTATTTCTTTTTCCATTATCAGTACCTTGTTTTTTTAGTTTCTCTCCTGCCAGTGAGGTGGTTTGCTGTGTTTATAGCTGGGCACTGGGCACCAGGCTTGTCTCCCTGTCTCTGAACCTGCGCTGATTGTGGCATTGTTGCTATAGTTTATAGATTATTAGTTTACTGATCTATAAACTATAGCCTAAAATGATCAAATTGTTACATAGGCTAGGCTTTTACTTCCTTGAAATAATGCGCCACAACCTCCTGCTAACGGGACGACTCGTGTTTTTTAGCCGGGGTAGGCTCACTCTCTGACCCGCTGTCACTGGAACTGAATGCTGACCAAGAGCCGTCAGAATCCCTCTCGACCCCAGAATCACAATCATGTAATTTTTCAAGCATTTCCAGTGCCTTTTGAGCAGAAAATATCCTTCTAGAAGCCATTTGTAGGATACTAACAATCTCCTTCTCTGACTGCGTTCTAGAGTGGCGGTTGCTAGGCAACGCTCGCGCGTATACTCGGCCGCGGAAAAAAAATATCAATGTAAATAATAGGGCCGTCAAAATAGCGGCTGTAGTAGTTAGAGGTAGAAATACTTAGATCTTTTATTCACTTTGTTATTTTTTTAAAATAGAGACATAGGAACGCACAAGACACAAGTTTAGAAAAAGTCAGGATGCCAGGAAGATAAGAGTTTTAATAAACCAGAGTTATGGCATGTCAAACTTTCAAAACCGTCAAATTGACGGCCCTGGGAGTTCTAGTGTTAAGTTACCTCTATGTGGGACCATCAAGCGAAGAATGATTGTTCTGCAGCTCCTTATAAACGCTCCAGCCATGATTATTCTCAGGTGTGTGGCTTTAAGCCGCGCGACACGCACATCAGTGGCTCTCCTCAGGGAAGGCAGACTCAGACAAACATACACAAAAACCCACATCATGACAAACTTTGCTCTGTTTATCAGGTAGTCATTATTCTCGTTTTTGTATGCATTAAATCAGGCTACATTGTGTTTTATACACCTGGTTAATTAAAGAACAATATACTGACAATGCTGCCTGCCTGCTTTGTTCATATGAGGTTTTGTTGAAGCAAGTGTATAATGGGGTCTTGACAAGGGCATAATTTGCAGGGGGGGTTGACTCCCCCAAAAATCTGATCCAGTCAATATAATCCCCCCAATAAAATAACATAATTATGTTTACAAATATATCCTGCATGAATAACTTGTTGATTATCTTTTATTTTAATTTGCCAGCAAAATAGCATCATCACCTGTTAATGTAACCCCCATCCTCCTCCCAAAAACTTGGTATCAGCCAACCGGCTTTCTCCACCAAGCATTCGCTGCTGTACTTTTGATTCAGTCGCCGGTGAGAATGGTTGTGCTCTCAAAAAAGACAAAGATTTTTCACTGATGGTCGACAACAACACCTTGTAAAAAGAGCAAAAATCAAAATGAGATCAATATATATGTATTGTTAAGTTAGCTGATGATTTGTTTTCTATGCCACTCGCAGATGCCTGTACACACTGACATTGAATAGCGATGCATGTAGACTAGCTTCGAAATACGCTGATACCCAGGAGCTTTGTTAGACCTGCCACCTGGACCTCTGTGGCTGAAGCTCCAGATGTTTTCAGAACAGCCCCGGATCTCATGAAAGAAGACATTTAGGAGTTTATGCCTGTTCAAAAGATGCATTAATCCCCAAAATGACAGACTTCACATTTTTATTTTAAAACAATCAGATTTGTTTCCATTGTGTTCCATATAATCACTGCCCGCTCCACCTAACCAGACAATGAGTCTAAAGGAAAAGAAGACAAAAAGTGGTTATTTGCACACACGCTGCACTGCGACTGTGCAACTACGTGCACTGGCAATTTGTCCATTCTGGAGAAATCCAGAACGGCCGTTCAGTCCACGAGTTTTGGCCTGCCTCGTTAATTAACAAAAAAAGTTACACTCAGCACATCAAACAGGGCTTCAATAGGGGAGATGGCTCATTTCAGAGCAGCCAACCACAGAGTGGGAGCCTGGTGGGTGTGTGCGCTCAGGAACTGGTGGAAGCAGATTGGCTTAACCCAGACTGAAGTTAGCATTAAACCTGAGAGCTGGCTCAGAATGGGCTTATTGAAAGCTAGCCCTAATCACTTATCCACCCAGCAAGACATGAGGTGGAGGTTCACTAATGAGCATCATAAGGGTTATGATGAGATACTTTCACCTTAGCTACAGGTAAAGTTGGATGTAAGCTTCTAGCTGGATCTGCATCATGATGTGAAAAATATCCAGGAAAATATCTCCTGATGCCAGTTAGAAATAGAAAGAGCAAAAGTAAGCCTCCCTACTCTCTTTTATATCTACTTATCCTAAACATACAGCTCTGGGTTGTTTAATGGTGCAGAATTAATGAGAAATAAATCATAGTTAATCACAGGTAGACCATTAATTAGTTAACTGGTTTATTTTTTCTGAGTTATACATGTAATATGTAATATTATATAAACTAAACTCATTAAATGAGGATACAGTTTTACTCAGTGTAATACATACATACCACTTTATGTATACATTTATTAACAACTGCAATATTAGTATTGATAACAGGACAAAAGATGAGAGCCCAAGAAAGGTCGAGGATGAAGCTCCATGTTCTATTTTAAACATCTTTTTCTCTAGAGAAAGTGTTTAATAGTAAAGACTGAACTAATGGCTCACCTGGTCAGTGGAGAACCACAGACTAAGTGAATGAAGGGCTGGAAAGATGGCGGTAAAACAACAGGTTCATGAAATAAGTACCATATTTTAATGAAATTTTGGGATAGCTCACAGCATAATTAAAATAAATAAATGTGTTTTTAAGGTCTTACCACTCCCTCAAAATCTAACAAAATCAATTTTATACCAGTTTTCTTTATAGAAATGTTAGAAAGAGAGAAAGAAAAAGAGTGAGATATTACAATTTTAAAAAGTAATTTTTATAGATGAGAAAAGAAGAAACATTTTTGAGCCTCATGAACCATAGTTTCTTTGAGCTTAAGAACAACTTTAGTCCGACGAACTGACCAGAAAGTGTTTTCTAAATATAAAAAAAAATATCATTATCTGCTCTAACAAAATCAGAATCAGAATCAGAATCAGAAAAGCTTTATTGCCAAGTACGTTTTTGGACATACAAGGAATTTGTTTTGGCGTAGTCAGTGCAATACAATACAAATTAAACAGTATAAACATATCTACAATATAATATAAATATATATGCACAGTTTTAAGTGAGTGAGAGTAAATATAGAGCAGTATAAGATGCAAGAGCAATACAACAGTGCAGATGATCAGTGTGCAAGTATGGCAGTGCAAGTAAAGCAGGAGTCCAAGCTGAGCGTTAATGTAACGCATCGAGTTACAGTTTACAAGTGTCCTGTCAGCAGATGGTGATGTAGGAGGTGAAGATGGACTCAATGATGGCTGTGTAGAAGTGCACCATCATAGTCTTTGGCAGGTTGAATTTCTTCAGCTGCCGCAGGAAGAACATCCTCTGCTGGGCTTTCTTGATGAGGGAGCTGATGTTTGGCTCCCACTTGAGATCCTGGGAGATGATGGTTCCCAGGAAGTGGAAAGATTCCACAGTGTCAATTGTGGAGTCACAGAGGGTGATGGGGGCAGGTGGGGCTGGGTTCTGCCTGACGTCCACAACCATCTCCACTGTCTTTAGAGCGTTGAGCTCGAGGTTGTTCTGGCTGCACCAGTCCAACAGATGGTCCACCTCCCATCTGTATGCGGACTTGTCACCATCAGAGATGAGTCCGATCAAGGTGGTGTCGTCCACAAACTTCAGAAGCTTGACAGACTGGTGACTGGAGGTGCAGCTGTTGGTGTACAGGGAGAAGAGCAGAGGAGAGAGAACACAGCCTTGGGGGGAACCGGTACTGATGGTCAGGGAGTCAGAGACGTGCTTCCCCAGCCTCACGCGCTGCTTCCTGTCAGACAGGAAGTCAGTTATCCACCTACAGGTGGAGTCGGGTACACTCAGCTGGGAGAGTTTCTCCTGGAGCAGAGCTGGGACGATGGTGTTGAAGGCAGAGCTGAAATCCACAAACAGGATCCTGGCATAGATTCCTGTGGAGTCCAGGTGCCGGAGGATGAAGTGAAGGGCTAAGTTGACTGCATCGTCTACAGACCTGTTGGCTCTGTAGGCAAACTGCAGGGGGTCCAGGAGGGGGTCGGTGATGTCTTTTAGGTGTGAGAGCACAAGGCGCTCAAAGGACTTCATCACCACAGAGGTCAGGGCGACGGGTCTGAAGTCATTAAGCCCTGTGGTCCTTGGCTTCTTGGGAACAGGGACGATGGTGGAGGACTTGAAGCAGGCAGGCACATGACATGTCTCCAGTGAGGTGTTAAAAATGTCTGTGAAGACTGGAGACAGCTGATCAGCGCAGTGCTTCCGGCTGGCTGGTGAGACAGAATCCGGACCAGCAGCTTTCCGAGGGTTCTGTCTCCTGAAGAGTTTGTTTACGTCCCTCTCCTGGATGGAAAGAGCCGTCCTCGGCGTGGGCAGGGGGCTGGTGGGGGGGAACTTCAGGGTGGGGGTTGGAGGTGCCAAGGCCCCTCTTGAGGTTGGAGAGATGGGGGTGGTGGATTGTGGCTGCAGCTGTTGGGGGGTGTCGTGGGGGATGGTTGCAGGACTGTCCCTTTGTCTTTCAAAGCGGCAGTAGAACTCGTTCAGGTTGTTGGCGAGGCGTCGGTCGTTGATGGATTGGGGGGCTTTCGGCTTGTAGTTGGTGATTTGCTTGAGCCCTTTCCAGACAGACGCAGAGTCTTTGGCTGAGAACTGGTTTTGGAGCTTCTCAGAGTACAGTCGTTTGGCCTCTTTCACTGCCTTGCCAAACTTGTACTTTGCCTCTCTGTATATGTCTTTGTCCCCACTCCTGAAGGCCTCTTCCTTATCCAGTCTTAACCTTCTGAGTTTAGCTGTGAACCAGGGTTTGTCGTTGTTGTAACTCACCCTGGTGCATGATGGTACACAGCTGTCCTCACAGAAGCTGATGTAGGAAGTCACAGCCTCTGTGTACTCGTCCAGACTGTTGGTAGTAGTCCTGAACACATCCCAGTCTGTACAGCCTAAACACGCCTGGAGATTCTCCACAGCCTCACTGCTCCACTTCCTTGTCGTCCTCACAACAGGTTTGCAGAGCTTTAGTTTCTGCCTGTATGCAGGAATCAGGTGGACCATGATGTGGTCGGATTGGCCCAGTGCAGCACGTAGGACAGCGTGATAAGCGTCTCTGATGGTGGTGTAACAGTGATCCAGAATGTTGTCCTCTCTGGTCGGACATTTAATAAACTGTCTATATTTGGGGAGTTCGTGGGTCAGATTACCTTTGTTAAAGTCGCCAACGACGATAACTAAGGAGTCCGGGTTGGTCCGCCCCACACTCAGTATCTGGTCGGCGAGCATGCGCTGTGCGACCTGCACGTTAGCTTGTGGCGGGATGTAAACACCGACCAGGATGAACGAAGCGAACTCACGGGGGGAATAGAAAGGCTTACAGTTTATGATGAAGGCTTCCAGGTCTGGAGAACAGTGCTGCTGAATCACTGTCACGTCGTTGCACCAACCACTGTTGAGGTAAAAACAGATTCCTCCACCTTTCGCTTTGCCGGAGAGTTCCGTGTCTCTGTCCGCTCTGTAGAGCTGGAATCCTGCCAGCTGCAGCGCAGAGTCCGGTATTAATCCACACAGCCACGTCTCCGTGAAGCACAAAACTGCCGATGAATAAAAGTCCCTGTTTTTCCCCAACAGCAGTTGTAGTTCCTCAATTTTGTTGGGAAGTGAGCGCACGTTAGAGAGAAATATTCCAGGTAACGGTGTTCGTAGTCCACGCTGGCGAAGTCGTACCAGCACCCCAGCCCGTTTCCCTCTCTTCTGGCGTTTCACCGCGTGAACAAAGGTGAGCGCACCTTTGACCAGAATGTCCAAAAATTCCAGAGCAGTAGGCAGAAAAGTTGGAAATAACTCCTCTGGTGTAGTAGCCCTGATGTTCATGAGTTCTTCTCTGGTGAGAGAGCTCCGGGTACCATCACAGAAGACCGTTTTAAAGCAAAAAACAAAACAAAACAATGCGCACCAACACGCCGAGGCAACCATCTGCGGCGCCATCTTGGTATAGAAAAATGTGTTTTTCATCAGTTATAAACTGTCAATCTTCATCCTTCAATTAATCTATTAACAAAAAATTAAAACCAAGTCAAATGATTGTGAAGCTTTTTTGTTTGATGCACAATAATTTACATTCAGTGAAATCCCCGCTAAGGCAGAGAGCTGCTACAACATGTCTTGTGTTACTTTAACTTTAAGTAACTTATAAACTGGTGCGCTGTCTGATGAAAATGTAACTATTTATTCCCTGGGCTAAAGACCCAAATTGTTCAGAGCCTAAAAACACTCCTGGTGGTGCCTCTGCTTTATAAGTTTATTTGTTCCACGAT
This sequence comes from Girardinichthys multiradiatus, assembly GCF_021462225.1. Lineage (NCBI taxonomy): Eukaryota > Metazoa > Chordata > Actinopteri > Cyprinodontiformes > Goodeidae > Girardinichthys > Girardinichthys multiradiatus. The sequence goes on from NC_061798.1 coordinate 1,856,009, forward strand.
GGAGCTCTTAACTGGAATTAATCTTCATCCTTCACTTAAACTATTAACAATAAATGAAAACCAAGTCAAATGATTGTGAAGCTTTTTGTTTGATGCACAATAATTTACATTCAGTGAAAATTTATTTCTAAAACAGGAATGCCACCTTTGGCTGAGTTCTTTTACAAAAGTAAATGATCTAATAAATAAATAACAAGGCCGAGAACTTAACCCCACCAATACTGGAGCCATAATTACGCCCTTGAGTCTTGAACTGCAATCCTATGGTGATAAGCACACTGCAGTGGGCCGTATAAGGTGCTTGTTTTCTTTTTCAGGTTGACCAATAAGAGTCTCTCCAGGTCAATTGTAATGTTATGGCAACAGATCTACCCAGAATTTGTTAAATACAGGTGGATGAGGTTTCTTAGGGATTGGAACAAGGTAGGATGTCTTCTCCAGCATTGGAGCATTCTCCTGGGTCTGTGGAGGACAAAATTATTTGCATGTCCTATAGAATGTTTATTGTTTTAAAAGTATTTAAAATACTTTTGGCAGTACTTGTTAGGTTTATTTTAGATGCTACTATTATTTTACCTTGGACTCAGACAAATAAATTTTTCCAAAACAAACAAACTACCAGGGTAAAAATTATAATCATCCATGATCACTGTCATTTTGTTGGTTTACAATCTGCAGTTGTTTATTGTAATTTTAACAAGTCTCTGACATGTCTCCTGTGGAATCTCAATCTCGCCCTTCTTTGGCAAATCTGTCAAACTCCTTCTATTTTTGGCATTGGCATTTGTCTTTAGTCAACTCCACAGAATGAGATTCTAATTAGGGCTTTGTACAGATCAGTCAGTAATGTTAAAATTGGCTTTATGAAGGTAATTCTTCACCAGCAGCAAAGTCCCAGATGCATTGAGGCCACCACAATGTTTAACTGTTAAAATTATGTTCTTTGGGTTATCTTGTACCCTCACTCTCCAAACATAAGAAACGTCAATGTGGCCAATGAGCTATAGTTTTGTTCCATCTCACCATGCTTCAAGCATGCATTGCCTTTCTCCTGGCTGTCCATTGTTTTCTATAGTTCAGCTTGAAGTTGTGTCTCACGTACAAGTGGAGTTTTTCTTTTGCTGCAGCCTTGCATTTTATTCCTATGCAGAGCTCTAGTAATTGTCTTCTTCAAAAATACTATTTCTGACATGGCTATTTGATTCATTGCTGCCCTGGAAGTTATTCTTAAGTCTTTAGAGACAGCTCATATTCTATTTTTAGTTCTTGACACTTAGAACAATGTTACATGCTGGTATGTCTAATTCGCTGATCCTTCTCTTTCTTTGTGCATATCACAAGTAAGCTTTTTTGTTTGTTGTTTTTGGCATGATGGCTTTTCACAGGATAGCTCAAACCACAGCTTTAGTTCTTATACTATGTGTGAAATATTGTTACTGTTAGCTGGGGATTAACATGAAAGACCAGATGTACAAAAAATACAAAAGCAAATATCCACTAGTACACTACAGGTACATCTCAAAAATTTAGAATACTCACTGGACTTCAAGCAATATACATTCTGTGCCTCTCCACTCTTTCTCTAGACTGTGGGACTTTGATTTCCAAATAAAATGCAAACTTTACTTTTATCTAAAAAGAGGACTTTGGATCACTGAGCAACAGTGTGGGTCTTTTTAATCCTTAGCTCAAGTAAGAAACTTCTGACATTGTCTCTGCTTAAGGAGTGTTTTGAACCGGGGAATGCGACATTTGTGGGTTGGGGTGTCAGCTACTGTCTTCTGGACATCTGGCAAGTCAGCAGTCTTCCCCATGATTGTACAGGCCATAATATGGCCATCACAAAACATTTAGGCAATGAATGGTAGAGGTCCTTCTCAAAATATTAGCATATTGTGATAAAGTTCATTATTTTCCATAATGTCATGATGAAAATTTAACATTCATATATTTTAGATTCATTGCACACTAATTGAAATATTTCAGGTCTTTTATTGTCTTAATACGGATGATTTTGGCATACAGCTCATGAAAACCCAAAATTCTTATCTCACAAAATTAGCATATCATTAAAAGGGTCTCAAAACGAGCTATGAACCTAATCATCTGAAACAACGAGTTAACTCTACTCGTACTCGTCGTCTTCCGCTTTATCCGGGACCGGGTCGCGGGGGCAGCAGACTCAACAGAGACGCCCAGACGTCCCTCTCTCCAGACACCTCCTCCAGTTCCTCCAGGGGGAGCCCAAGGCGTTCCCAGGCCAGCCGAGAGACATAGTCCCTCCAGCGTGTCCTGGGCCGTCCCCTGGGCCTCTTCCCGGTGGGAGATGCCTGGAACACCTCCCAAGGAAGGCGTCCAGGAGGCATCCGGTATAGATGCCCGAGCCACCTCAACTGGCTCCTCTCGATGTGGAGGAGCAGCGGCTCTACTCCGAGCCCCTCCCGGATGGCCGAGCTCCTCACCCTATCTCTAAGGGAGTGCCCGGCCACCCTACGGAGGAAGCTCATTTCAGCCGCTTGTATCCGGGATCTCGTTCTTTCGGTCATGACCCAAAGTTCATGGCCATAAGTGAGGGTAGGAACGTAGACTGACCAGTAAATTGAGAGCTTTGCTTTTCGGCTCAGCTCTCTCTTCACCACAATGGACCGGCACAGCGCCCCCATTACTGTGGCAGTTGCACCGATCCGTCTGTCGATCTCCCGCTCCATTCTTCCCTCACTCGTGAACAACACCACGAGATACTTGAACTCCTCCACTTGAGGCAGGAACTCCCCTCCAACCTGAAGAGGACAAGCCACCCTTTTCCGGTCGAGTACAATTGGCCTCGGACTTGGAGGAGCTGATCCTCATCCCAGCCGCTTCACACTTGGCTGCGAACCGCCACAGCGCATGCTGTAGGTCTTGGCTAGAGGGGGCCAGCAGGACCACGTCATCTGCAAAAAGAAGAGACGAAATCCACTGGTCCCCAAACCCGACCCCCTCCGGCCCTTGGCTGCGTCTAGAAATCCTGTCCATAAAAGTTATGAACAGGACCGGTGACAAAGGGCAGCCCTGCCGGAGTCCAACATGCACTGGGAACAGGTCCAACTTAGTGCCGCTCGTACAGGGACCGGATGGCCCCTAGTAAAGGGCCCCCGATTCCATACTCCTGGAGCACCCCCCACAGGGCATCACGAGGGACACAGTCGAATGCCTTCTCCAGGTCCACAAAACACATGTGAACCGGTTGGGCAAACTCCCATGAACCCTCGAGCACCCTGTAGAGGGTGTAGAGCTGGTCCAGTGTTCCACGGCCAGGACGAAAACCACACTGCTCCTCCTGAAGCCGAGGTTCGACTATCGGTCGGACTCTCCTCTCCAATACCCTGGCGTAGGCCTTACCAGGGAGGCTGAGGAGGGTGATCCCCCTGTAGTTGGAACACACCCTCCGGTCCCCCTTCTTATAAAGGGGGACCACCACCCCAGTCTGCCAGTCCAGAGGCACTGTCCCCGACCGCCACGCAATGTTGAAGAGGTGTGTCAACCATGACAGCCCTACAACATCCAGAGACTTGAGGTACTCAGGGCGGATCTCATGCCACTGCGGAGCTTTTTAACCACCTCGGTGACTTCAGCCTGGGTGATGAAAGAGTCCGACCCCGAGTCCCCAGCCTCTGTTTCCACCACGGAATGCATGATGGCAGGATTGAGGAGATCCTCGAAGTACTCCTTCCACCGCCCGATAATGTCCTCAGTCGAGGTCAGCAGTCTCCCGCCCCCACTATAAACAGTGTTGGCGAAGCACTGCTTCCCCCTCCTGAGGCGACGGACGGTTTGCCAGAATCGCTTCGAGGCCAACCGGTAGTCCTTCTCCATGGCCTCACCGAACTCCTCCCAGGCCCGTGTTTTTGCCTCTGCCACAGCCCGGGCCGCAGCACGCTTGGCCTCACGGTACCCGTCAGACGCCTCAGGAGTCCTACAAGCCAACCACAGCCGATAGGACTCCTTCTTCAGCTTAACAGCATCCCTTACTGCCGGTGTCCACCACCGGGTTCTGGGATTGCCGCCGCAACAGGCACCGCAGACCTTACGGCCACAGCTACGGGCAGCAGTATCGACAATTGATGTGGAGAACATGGTCCACTCGGACTCTATGTCTCCAACATCCCCCGGGATCTGGTCGAAGCTCTCCCGGAGGTGGGAGTTGAATACATCCCTGGCCGTGGGCTCCGCCAGACGTTCCCAGCAGACCCTCACTATGCGCTTGGGCCTGCCAAGTCTGACTGGCTTTCTCCTCCTCCAGCGGATCCAATTCACCACCAGGTGATGATCAGTGGATAGCTCAGCCCCTCTCTTCACCCGAGTGTCCAAAACATGCGGCCGAAGATCTGATGATACGACAACAAAGTCGATCATCGACCTCCTGCCTAGGGTGTCCTGGTGCCAAGTCCACTGATGGACACCCTTATGTTTGAACATGGTGTTCGTTATGGACAATCCGTGACTAGCACAGAAGTCCAATAACAAAACACCACTCGGATTCAGATCGGGGAGGCCATTCCTCCCGATCACGCCTCTCCAGGTGTCACTGTCGTTCCCCACGTGGGCGTTGAAGTCCCCCAGCAGAATAATGGAGTCCCCGGGAGGGGCACTATCCAGCACCCCCGACAGGGACGCCAAGAAGGCCGGGTACTCCGCACTGCCACTCGGCCCGTAGGCTGAAATGATAGTCAGAGACCTCTCCCCAACCCAAAGGCGCAGGGATACGAACCTCTCATCCACTGGGGTAAACCCCAACACGAGACGGCTGAGCTGGGGGGCAACAAGCAAACCCACACCAGCCCGCCGCCTCTCCCCGTGGGCCACTCCAGAGTAGAACAGAGTCCAACCCCTCTCAAGGAGATGGGTTCCAGAGCCCACGCTGTGCGTGGAGGCAAGCCCGACTATTTCTAGTCGATATCTCTCGACCTCCCGCACAAGCTCAGGCTCCTTCCCCCCCCAGCGAGGTGACATTCCACGTCCCTAGAGCCAGCCACAGCATCCGGGGATCGGGCCGCTGAGGTCTCCACCTTCGTCCGCCACCCAATCCTCTTTGCACCGGTCCCTCACGGTTCCCCCTGCAGGTGGTGGGCCCACTGGGGGATGGCCACGCGTCTCTCGTTCGGGCTTGGCCCGGCCGGACGAGCAACCCAGCCACTAGGCGCTCTACGACAAGTCCCGACCCCAGGCCTGGCTCCGATATTTTTTTCTTCATGAGGGATTCTTGAACCACTCTTTGTCTGACCCATCACCCAGAGCCTGTTTGCCATGGGAGACCCTACAGACAACATAGCCATAGAGTTAACTCTAAACATCTGCAAAAGATTCCTGAGGCCTTTAAAACTCCCAGCCTGGTTCATCACTCAAAACCCCAATCATGGGTAAGACTGCCGACCTGACTGCTGTCCAGAAGGCCACTATTGACACCCTCAAGCAAGAGGGTAAGAAACAGAAAGACATTCCTGAACGAATAGGCTGTTCCCAGAGTGCTGTATCAAGGCACCTCAGTGGGAAGTCTGTGGGAAGGAAAAAGTGTGGCAGAAAACGCTGCACAACGAGAAGAGGTGACCGGACCCTGAGGAAGATTGTGGAGAAGGGCCGATTCCAGACCTTGGGGGACTTGCGGAAGCAGTGGACTGAGTCTGGAGTAGAAACATCCAGAGCCACCGTGTACAGGCGTGTGCAGGAAATGGCCTACAGGTGCCGCATTCCCCAGGTCAAGCCACTTTTGAACCAGAAACAGCGGCAGAAGCGCCTGACCCGGGCTACAGAGAAGCAGCACTGGACTGTTGCTCAGTGGTCCAAAGTACTTTTTTCGGATGAAAGCAAATTCTGCATGTCATTCGGAAATCAAGGTGCCAGAGTCTGGAGGAAGACTGGGGAGAAGTAAATGCCAAAATGCCAGAAGTACAGTGTCAAGTACCCACAGTCAGTGATGGTCTGGGGTGCCGTGTCAGCTGCTGGTGTTGGTCCACTGTGTTTTATCAAGGGCAGGGTCAATGCAGCTAGCTATCAGGAGATTTTGGAGCACTTCATGCTTCCATCTGCTGAAATGCTTTATGGAGATGAAGATTTCATTTTTCAGCACGACCTGGCACCTGCTCACAGTGCCAAAACCACTGGTAAATGGTTTACTGACCATGGTATCACTGTGCTCAATTGGCCTGCCAACTCTCCTGACCTGAACCCCATAGAGAATCTGTGGGATATTGTGAAGAGAACGTTGAGAGACTCAAGACCCAACACTCTGGATGAGCTAAAGGCCGCTATCGAAACAGCCTGGGCCTCTATAAGACCTCAGCAGTGCCACAGGCTGATTGCCTCCATGCTACGCCGCATGGAAGCAGTCATTTCTGCAAAAGGATTCCCGACCAACTATTGAGTGCATAACTGTACATGATTATTTGAAGGTTGACGTTTTTTGTATTAAAAACACTTTTCTTTTATTGGTCGGATGAAATATGCTAATTTTGTGAGATAGGAATTTTGGGTTTTCATGAGTTGTATGCCAAAATCATCCGTATTAAGACAATAAAAGACCTGAAATATTTCAGTTAGTGTGCAATGAATCTAAAATATATGAATGTTAAATTTTCATCATGACATTATGGAAAATAATGAACTTTATCACAATATGCTAATATTTTGAGAAGGACCTGTATATAGGGCTACAGGTAGTCACTGTGCTGTTTGATGACATGGTGTGTACCACACTCAACATGGACCAGAGGAAGCGAAGGAAAGAGTTGTCTCAGGAGGAAAATTGGTGACACAACAAAGATACGGATAATATGAACGGTAACAAAAGAGCCCAGAAAAACCTCTAAAGAGATTAAAGGTGAACCTCAAGCTCAAGGAACATCAGTGTCAGATTGCACCATCCGACGTTGTTTGAGGCAAAGTAGACTTAATGCAGGACGTCCAAGGAGAACACCATTGTTGAAAACAAATCATAAAAAAGCCAGACTGGAATTTGCCAAACTACATGTTGACAAGCCACAAAGCTTCTGGGAGAATGTCCTATTGACAGATGAGACAAAAATTTAACTTTTCGCCAAGGCACATCAGCTCTATGTTCGCAGACGGAAAAATGAAGCATATGAAGAAAAGAACACTGTCCCTACTGTGAAACATGGAGGAGACTCTGTTATGTTCTGGGGCTGCTTTGCTGCATCTGGCACAGGGCGTCTTGAATCTGTGCAAGGTACAATGAAATCTCAAGACTGTCAAGGGATTCTAGAGAGAAATGTGCTGCCCAGTGTCAGAAAGCTTGATCATGGGTCTTGCAACAGGATAATGACCCAAAACACACAGCAAAAAACATCCAAGAATGGCTAAGAGGAAAACATTGGACTATTCTGAAGTGGCCTTCTGTGAGCCCTGACCTAAATCCTAGCATTTTTGGAATGAGCTGAAACATGCCGTCTGGAAAAGGCACCCTTCAAACCTGAGACAACTGGAGCAGTTTGCTCATGAGGAATTGGCCAAAATACCTGCTGATAGGTGCAGAAGTCTCATTGACAATTATAGGAATAATTTGACTGCAGTGATGGCCTCAAAACGTTGTGCAACAAAATATTAAGTTAAGGGTACCATCATTTTTGTCCAGGCCTATTTCATGAGTTTATTTTTTTTAATAATTCAGTTGAAGCATGTTTGAAAAGCAATGTCTGACGTTCATTTGTTAATTTTCATAGAATTTTTATTCATTATTACCTTTGTCAGATTCAAGTTATTTCTGTGACCATTGTGTGTTTTTCTGTCATTAACCGAGGGGTACCAACAATTTTGTTGACGTGTGTATGTCTAGGACAGACAGGATTAAACACTGAAAGACAGGGCCAAATGTAACATCTGTATAAGGTGAGCATTATATTGTTGCTAGCAGCAGCTCAGCCAATGCCCCCCTCCAGGAAGGTGTCACAGCTAAACACAAAGCCAGGCCAGATGTAGCTTCTAGAAAGAGAAACAAACAGACAGAGAACATAAAGCTAAAAGCAAAGTAAGAGTAATATGAGAATGTAGCACAGAGAGTGAAAGTGGTCATCATGTCCTCCAGTAGTCTGGGCCTATAGTAGCATAATTACAGAGATAGCTCAGGATAACCTAAGCCACTCTAATTATAAGCTTTATCAAAAATGACAGCTTTAAGCCTAGCCTTAAAGGTAGACAGGGTGTCTGCCTCACAGACTAGAACTGGGAGCTGGTTCCACAGGAGAGGAGCCTGATAACTAAAGGATCTGCCTCCCATTGTACTTCTAGAGACTATAGGAACCACCTGTAAACCTGCAGTCTGAGAACGAAGTGCTCTGTTAAGAATATATGGAACAATCAGATCTCTGATGTATGAATTAAATTCTATTCTGGATTTAACAGGGAGCCAATAGGATTTAACAGGGAGCCAGTGTAGGGAAGCTAAATAGGAGAAATATGATCTCTCCTTTTAATTTTTATCAGAACGCTTGCTGCAGCATTTGGATCAGCTAAAGGCTTTTAACTGCATTTTGTGGACACCCTGATTGTAAGGAATTACAGTGGTCCAGCCTTGAAGTAACAAATGCACGGACTAGTTTTTCAGCGTCAATCCTGGATAGGATATTTCTAATTTTTATTCTGGAGGTGAAAGGGATTTAAATGACCTGGTCAAAAATAACACCAAGGCTTTTCACTTTCTGACACTGGGCTTTTCTCATAAGCTCCCTGCTTGCTTGCATTCTTTTACTCCTAACTTTTTTATCTCTTAGACAAAATTATGGAAATATTGGACTAAAACAACTTCTTACCAGCGACTCCCAAGGATTATTATTATTATTATTATTTATTTATTCTTTTTTTTTTTTTTTAAAGGATTTTGATGTTTTTATAATCGAACTCGAATGGGGTACAACGATGATTCAACTCTGCCTGTGATCCCAAACAGTGACAGCCAGCTCAACAACTCAGCCGGCAATCGGAACACTGAGAATAAACCTGCCGGCAGACCCCCCTGGCATGTTTTAGGGGCATGCCCAAAAAATCAAGGTGGACAACACACTGGAAAATCTCAGCAATTAAATAAATTAGAATAGCCAGAATTACAGAGAAATGCCCCCGTTTCCCGTGGGAAAAAGAGACTTCGACAGCGAGCTGCTGTCACAGTAACTGATAGGAATGAGACAACTGGAAATAATGGAATTCCCCTCCAAAACATATTTGCCCCACTACAGAATGAAAACCAGGAAAATTATCCATCTTCTGAGAACAACAGGTTTGAGAACAACCTTCATTCTAAACAGTCTTCTCCTAAGCTGCCAGAGAAAAAGCGCCCCACCGGACCAAGAACCCTAATAGTGGGCAACACAACTATGGATGGGATTAAAAACTTCTGCAACAAGAAAAACACAGACGTCATGATTGGTACCAGTAACGTGGTGTCCGATATCTTAGAGAATATTCTTGCAATCACAGAAAATCGCCCATCTCTAGAAAACCTTATTATACACTGTGGAGCCATGGATGACGTGGCTAAGAAAAAATCAGAAGGACTGAAGGAGGATTTTACTCGTCTTCTGAATATTGTTGGGGGTCTCAATATCAAGGTGTTTCTCAGCGGACCCTTTGCACCGATTTTCTGTGGAGATGCGGTTTTTTCGAGACTTCTGATGATTAATAAGTTGTTGAAAAAAACATGTGCCACCACACCTGTGAACTTCTCGACAACTTTAATATTTTTTTGGAAAAAAGACAACTCTTCAAGCAAGATGGTTTCTGTTTGAACAAGCCAGACATCTCACATCTAATCTCTTCTATTCAGTAAATATGGCTCTGACCTCTTCTCCATTCAACACCCCCCGTGGCCGAGGCCCTGCTACCAAACCAACATCTTCCAAATGCCGCAGACCTCCACCACCTCCTAATCTATCTCCTCCTTATCAGGAACTTCAAATCACTTCTCTGTGATACAGTCTGAGCCCCAGTGGTAACGCTATCAGAAATGAGCATGTCCAGGAAAAGGTTGGGCCCCTGATAGGAGATAGTTGTAAAATCTCTGTGCTTATACGTGACAGAAAGAACAAAGCCAAAAGGATAAGAGACTGTAATAAACAACCAAAAAAAAGCCATAAACTGTCAGGTACAACCAGACACAGAGTTAATATCAACAACTAAGTCATATAAACTGGCTTTATTGAATATTATATCTTGTCAGGAAAATAATTTTTAATCAATGTCTTCATTACTGACCACGATCTTGATGTTATGTTTTTAACAGAAACATGGTTTCATGAATTTAATGAAGCTCCCATTCTGATAGAGTCGACGCCTCCGAACTACAATTTTCTTTGTGAGAGCATACAGCAAAGAAAAGGTGGAGGGGTGGCCACTTTGTTTAAAGATTTATTAGAGTTTAAAAAAGTATTTCTGGGCAAATTTGACTCTTTTGAATATTTGGCTCTCCAGGTAAAGAGCCCGGTACGAACCATGTTCTTGAATATTTACAGGCCTCCTAAGTCCAAAACAAACTTTATCAGTGATTTTAATGAGCTTTTATCTGTGATATGTGTTGATTATGACTGTTTAATTATTGTGGGAAACTTCAACATTCACATGGACAATCCTGAAGACAGAAGTGCAATAGATCTATGTGACACTCTTAGAAATTCTGGTTTGACTCAACATGTTAAACAGCAAACGCACAAACAGGGACATATTTTGGACTTGATCATCACTAAGGGTCTAAACATTTCCAAACTGATGTTGCTCTATCTGACCACTTTTCTGTTATTTTTGAAAGCATCATCTGCAATGATTCAGTTTGCCAAAGAGACATGATAAGAAAACGCATCTTTAAGGACAGTGCTGCTGAAACCTTTAACCAGATTTACTCTTCTACCTCCACTTTGCCCTGTAACACTGTAGATGAGCTGGTAGATAACTTTCATTCTAAAATCTCGGACATCATTGATTCAATTGCTCCAATTAAAGTGAAAGTCATTTCTGGGAAGAAAATGTCTCCGTAGAGAAGTGCTCCACCAGTCAGAAGTGAAAAAAAGGAGTGTCGAAAAGCTGAACGCAGGTGGCGAAAGTCTGGACTCCAGATTCACTATATGATCTATAAAGAAAGACTATACAGATATAACCTACAACTGAAAAATGCGAGGGGATATTTATTTTCTGAAATCATCAGCAAAAACATTAACAATGCTCGTGCATTATTTGCCATGGTCGACAAGTTAACAAACCCTCTTGTAACTGCAGCATCTGAACTCCACTCTACAAGGGCCTGCAATGAATTTACTAAATTCTTTACTGAAAAAACCCAAAAGATCAGTGAGGCAGTCAGCACATCCACATCAACTCTAGTACCAATGCTGTCTCCAACTAGAAGGGATTTTGACAAAATTTCCCAATTTCACCAAATAAACTACAAAAACTTAGAAGAAATCGTTCAGCAACTAAGCTCTTCTTCCTGCTATTTCAGTGTTTTACCCACAGCTTTCCTTAAGAAAGCTTTGCCTGTAATAACATCTGATTTAACACAAATAATAAACATGTCCCTTTTGTCAGGTGTTTTCCCCCAGGCCCTGAAAACAGCAATTATCAAACCTCTATTGAAAAAGAGCAATTTGGACAAGCTGCTACTACAGAACTACAGGCCTATGTCAAACCTCCCCTTCATCAGGAAGATAATTGAAAAAGCTGTGTTTTAGCAGTTGAACAACTTCCTAACAATGACCAACCACTTCGATGTCGTCCAGTCAGGCTTCCTGCTCACCACACTACAGAGACTGCTCTTGTCAAGGTGTTCAATGACATCCGTATAAATGCAGACTGTGGAAGAACCACAGTGCTGGTATTATTGGACCTTAGTGCAGCATTCGACACTGTTGATCACTCCATTTTATTAGAGCGCCTGGAAAACTGTGTCGGCCTTTCTGGTACAACACTCAACTGGTTTAAATCCTACTTGAAGGACAGGGACTTTTTTGTGTCAGTAGGTAACTACATCAGAGAGCACAAAAATCACGTGGCGTTCCCCAAGGGTCCGTCTTAGGGCCCCTCCTATTCAATATTTATGTGCTCCCCCTAACTCAGATTTTAATAAACAACAATGTAAGTTATCATAACTATGCAGATGACACACAGCTATATGTTACGATGTCACCAGGTGATTATGAACCCATTCAAGCGCTGGGTAAATGCTTAGAAGAAATCAATGCATGGATGGGCCAAAAATTTCTTCAGCTGAATCAAAACAAAACTGAAGTAATAATCTTTGGACCAAAGGAAGAGCGTTTAAAAGTTAGCACACAGCTTCAGTTAATACAGCTAGAAACCACCAGTCAGGCTCGAAACCTGGGAGTAGTGATGGACTCAGACCTGAACCTTCAAAGGCACATAAAGACAGTAATAAGGTCGGCCTTCTATCATCTAAAAAACATCTCCTGGATTAAAGGACTAATGTCTCCGGAGGACCTTGAAAAACTAATTTATGCGTTCATATTTAGTAGAATTGATTACTGCAACGGTGTCTTCACGGGTCTGCCTAAAAAGTCGATCAGACAGCTGCAGTTGATCCAGAACGCTGCTGCCCGTGTCCTCACTAGAACTAAGAAAGTGGACCACATCACCCCGGTTCTAAAGTCCCTACACTGGCTCCCTGTAGCTCAGAGAATAGAGTTTAAAATACTTCTGTTAGTCTATAAATCAATGAATGGCATAGCACCAAAATACATGACAGACTTGTTGTCAATGTGTCAACCACCCAGACATCTCCGGTCATTTTGCTCAAATCTAGTCTGCATACACAGAACCAGAACCAAACATGGAGAATCAGCTTTTCGTTCTTACGCTCCACTAATTTGGAATAGACTCCCAGAAAACTGTAAAAGCGCCGAAACCCTAAGTTGCTTTAAATCAAGCTTAAAAACTTATTTGTTTAGAGTGGCCTTTGACTGGGCCATCTAATCATAATTAGTTAAGTTTTCAGTCCAATTTTCCTTTCATTTTCTTATCCATCATTCTATTCTCTTTATTTTATTTTATTATTTTTTTATTATCTCTGTTTGATTTTATCATTTGATTTGTTTTTATGTGTCTGCATCTGTTTTTATTTTCTTTGTGATTGTATTGTAATTGCATGTACAGCGCTTTGAGTGTCTCGTTGCTGAAATAAACTTACCTTACCTTACCTTACTTTTCCGGAGGTCAATTTAATCCCATCGACACTAATTGATTGACTAAGCAGTTTCTTATTCTGGTCCAAAGACGACAACTTCCGTCTTGTCTGAATTTAGAAGCAGAAAATGTAAAGTCATCCAAGTTAAGTTTTTATGTCTTCAAGACATGCCTGTAGTCTATCTAACTGATTGGGCTCATCAGGATTTATGAATAAATAAATCTGAGTATCACCAGCATAACAGTGGAAATTTATCCCATGCTGCCTGGGGGGGGGGGGGGGGGGGGGGGGGGTCACAGGGACCCCTGTGGACTCCATCCCACACACTGCACCTTACTGAACAGGGGAGGGTGGGGTTGCAGGGACTCCATGTGCATCGGTCTCACTTGCCTCCATCTTCCCTTCACAAGGACCTCTATTGTGTTCTTGTCACATCTGACGCCGTCCGCGGAAGTGTGTGTGTGTCGTGTTTACACACACTCCTCCTGTGCCCTCGTCAGACCCAGGGTCATGTGGACCCAGCTGGGATTGGAGGGAGGGACCGGTTGTCGGGGTTGGGGGGGGGGTAGTGGACAGACGGACACCATGCGTGCGTGTGTCCTACAGCCTGGAAGGCTTTGCACCTCTCGGAACCCCTACGCTCATAACCCACCTCCTGCGGTGAAAGAGGAGGACAACATGGCAAACAAGATCTAAGGGTTTAAAGAAAATTAAGGGGGCAAAAGAAAACTAAGGAGCAAAAGAAAACCCAGGAGGACTCTAGCGCAAGATGAAGTTTTACGTGGCGAACAGGTCTCGGTCTCCTACTCCTTCTCCTCTTCTTCCTCTTGGTACTCCTGGGCGTCCCCCGGTCGTCCTGGTTGTGTTCATCTTTCTCGTTGTCCTAGTCCTCATCCTTATGGTGCTCTTCTTCCTCCACCTTATCCTCCTCCTTCTGCTGGTACTCCTCATCGGTGTCCTTGTCGTCCTCGTCCTCATCTTTCTCCCTCTCCTTCTCCTACACCCCATTGCACTTCTCTTCGTAGTTCTCATCATCCTCCTATTCATCTTTCCCCTCCTTCTCTTCCTCCTGCTGCTACACCTCGTCGTACCGGTCATCCTTGTCCGTATCCCCATCCTTCTCCTACTCCTCCTTGCACTCCTGTTCGCCTTCGTCGCACTCATCCTTCTCCCTCACCTTCTCCTACAGCCCCTCGTTCTGGTTGTTTTCGTCACCCTCGTCCTCCTCACCTCCTGCTGCTACACCTTGTTGTCCAAGCTGTCCTCACCTTCCTCACACTCATTTTTCTCCCTGTTCTTCTTCTTCTTTTACACTACCTCCTCCTCTTCTTCTTGGTACCCCTCGACATTGTCCCGTCCTCGCAGTGGTCATGCCATCCTTCTCTTTCTTCTACCCCTTCTTGTACATCTCGCTGTCCTGGTCCTCGTCCTTGGTGTAGCCTTCGCCCTAGTAGTGCCTCATCCTTTCGCAATGTCCTTCTTCTACGTTATTGTTGAGCTCCATCTCTTCTTCCGCCACATTCGAGTAAGCCTCGCGGTCCGGGTACATGCGTGCCGCGGGAAGTGGATGGAGAAGGAGATTGAGAGAATAGGGATGAACAGAACAACAGCGAGGAAAAGGAGGAGAAGACAGAGGAGAAGGATGACAAAAATCAGGACGCCGAGGACTACTGGGACGACGAAGGTTACGAGGAGGTGTGGGTGAAGGAGAAGGAAAAGGATGACTACGATAACCACGACCCAGAGGACAAGGAGAAGAATGAAGGGAACAGGCAAGAGGACAAGGAGGATGATGATGATGGAGAAAGAGATGATGACAATTATGATTGTGATGGTGGTGGTGACTGTGATGTCAACAGTGATCATGAAGATGATGAGGAAGAGGAGGTCAGCGATGACAGGGAATACTACGGCGGTGGAGGCAGTTGGAACTGCGATGTTGATGTTGAAGACTGTGACCTCAATGATCACGACACCGAGGACGTAGGAGAACGACAAGGCAACGGGATTAGCCAATGAACACAGAGAGGAGGAGGAGGAAGGAGCAGATGATGTACCAGTCAAAGAAGAAGAGGAGGAGGAAGAACAACAACAACAACCAGAAGAGGAAGAAGACAAAGAAGCAGAAGAAGATGATGAAGAACAAGACACAGAAGAAGATAAAGAAGGAGAAGAACAAGAAGTACAAGAACAAGAACAAGAAGAAGACGAAAGCCAAGATATAGAGTAGACTGTATTTTGCATTGGCAAGATACAATGGCATCCTCACCCGTGCTCGCAGCACCAGGGCCAGCAGTAGCAGCAGGAGTGGCAGCAGCAGCAGTAGTAGCAGCAGCAGCAGACTCCGACCTCAACTCCTCGGAGTCACGTGAGCTCTGCTTTCGCCGCTCAAGGCACCAGCGGGCTGGAGAGGCGGAGACAGCCACAGCGGCAGCCACAGCGGCTTTTACCGCTACTCTAAACTGGAACTCTTCTGATCTGACACACCATTGGACACCAAGCGCTCTCTCCATGTATGGTTCACTGAGAACCATATCCAAGTTTTTGGCTCCACCAGCACATTCTTCCTTGGGGATGGATGACAATACATTCTTGCGGTTGGAGGTGAACTTGTGCAGCCTTAAGCTACCTCTGCTGCAGAGCTTTCTTGCTTCATTCACCAGCTGGATTCCTTCAGTTTCAGTAAATACACTTGTCAAGCCGTCATCTACATAAAGATTTCTTTTTATGTAGGTGACAGATATTTTGCAGAAGTTTTCTCTTCAAATTGCAGCAAGGTGTTTAAGTCCATAGTTAGCGTAGCCCGGGGAAGAAGCAGCACCAAATAAATGGACTAAATAAATGGACTTTCATACGATACATTGCTGGCTTTGACTCCAAATCTCCATTCTCCCACCTGAGGAAGTGGAGGTAATCTTGATCCTCAGTTTTGACATGACATTGGTGGAAAATGCATTCTATGTCGCACACGATAGCAATATTTTCTTTACGAAAGCGACACAAGACACCAACAAGGGAATTTGTCTGTTCTGGACCTGTCAAAAGGTGATCATTTAAGGATGTTCCCTGAAACCGGGCAGAACAGTCAAAAACAATGCGTATTTTGCCAGGCTTTTGTTGGTGATAAACACCATGGTGTGGGATATACCACACTGGGTGTTTGTGGTTCTTCCCCACATCTGCGCGGGTAATAGTCTCCTCCATAAAGATTTTGTAGTCTTGATAATACTTCTATGTATTTGAGGAAATGGATAGCACACTGAATATTGTCTGGTCAGTTTGGCCATTCAATTTAAAAAATGGGAGAGGCATCCCAACATGACCATCTGCTTTGTGCCAGATTCCCTGTTTCAGTTTAAAAAAAAACTGAAGATAATCTTAGGAGAAGTGGTTGACCTCAGTTACCTTCTCATAAAAGTCACCTTCCAGTGCCTTAATTTTGTCAGATGAGATGTGGTTTTTAGTATAACAATGACCATTGGTGGGACCCTTTGTGGGGTGCCTTGAGACGACATTGTTGTAAATAAGCGCTGTTTAACTAAATAATCTGAACTGAAACTATCTGTGTAGTTATGCTGCTATAGGCTTAGGCTGCTTGAGGACATAATGACCACTTTCACCCTCTTCGTTACATTCTCACACTAGTCTCCAATTTTGCATTCTTAGCTGTTATTTCAGCTTTTAACCATGTTCTCTCTTTTCTCTTCCTAGAAGCTACACCTGGCCTGGCTCTGTGTCTACCTGTGACACCTTTCTGGAGAGGGGAATTGTCCAAGCTTCTGCGGGCAACAACTTAATGCTCACCCTCTACCGATGATCCACATGGCCCTGTCTTTTAGTGTTTAACCCTTTCTCTCTCCTAGACATGGCGATTGACTGAGCTTAACTGTAACTAACTGTATGTGCTCTTTTTCAGACTCTAACCTAGAAAACCGACTCAGAGTTGATCTGTTCTTTCTTTCTAGGTGAAACGACTAAAGGAGCTACATCCATTAACATTTACTTTTCCTTCCCATAGAACGTACTCCTGGATCAGTGCTTCTTTGTTCTCTTTGTGTCTCTGCTTGTTCTCTCAAACCCCCAGTCGGTCGTGGCAGATGGCTGCTCACACTGATCCTGGTTCTGCTGGAGGTTTTTTCCTGTTAAAAGGGAGTTTTTCCTCTCTGCTGTCGCTACTTGCATGCTCAGTATGAGGGATTGCTACAAAGTCAACGCCAGTGACTGTCCACTGTCTCTACATGCTCACCCGGGAGGAGTGAATGCTGCAAGTCACTGACTGGATGCAATCTGCTGGGTTTCCTTAGACAGAAAAACATTTTATCCAATTTGAATAAATAACTAACTCTTGACTGCACTGTTCAATGGTTAGGATTAATTGGAATGTATGTACCTGACTGTTGTGAAGTGCCTTGAGACAACATGTGTTGTGAATTGGCGCTATATAAATAAAACTGAATTGAATTGAATAGATGACTTCTTTGATCTGTGTCCTGCACACATAGTAAACTTCATGGTTGGGACTGGAGGAAAGCTGAAGTGATGGTATCACTTGCCTTGTGATAATTTGATGGCTCACTCCAATAACATCTCCACCTTCTATGTATAGGCTGCCATATCCAATAATGCTCCACCCTAAGTCTGTTCTCTGTGCAAATGGTTGATTTTCTTCACCACACCGCTTCTCTAGGAAGAAGAGCTTGTGAAGAGCTTGTAGTCAATTAGTAAGCCAACCTCACAACTTTGAGGAAGAGCTACCTTATCAGCGACGTGTTCAAGATGAGGTCATGCCCTAGCTGTCTCTGGTGTAGGGATATGATCTCTATTTGCAGGAATGAATTTCCTTTTGTAGGCAGTAGGAAGAGTTATTTTCTTCTCTGTATTGAATCCTCTGACTTGCAACCCAGAGAGCTTTTGGCATGCTACAACAGTGGTCTTAGAGGCTACGCTAGATAGCTTGAGTTTGACCTGTTTGCCCTTTACCTTTAGAGAACATGCTATCTCTCCAAGAATGAAAGTTATGTCACTGACTATCAAGGAGTGCAAAAACAAGTATTTCTTTGTCAGGCTCCTTTGCTGCTGAAACCCACAACGGAAACATTGTAGATGTCTGTGTACTGGTGTTGTCATGCTGAACTCTGTTAGATGTCGCCTGACTTATTTGTCTTGCTCCGTTTTCTTCCACTGGTTAGTTTCCTTTCCTGCATCTATCGCCTTCCTTTATTCTTTCAAACCTTCGTGACTTCTGTTCTTCTCTTCGATCTTCATGTAAGCAAGTCAGGTGCCTTTTCTGGCATGTACTGCATGTATTTCTATTCTTACAGTCTCTCGAATGATGTTCAGGTTTGAGACAGCCAAAGCACAGATTATTTTCTTGAACAAATTTGTGTCGTTCTACTGTTGGTTTTTCCAGAAATTGTACAAAATTGTGGCCTGATCTTTCACAAAATACACAAATTAAGGTGGCACTCTTCTCATCACTGTTTGTTGACCGAACTTTAGCTGCGTGACCCCACTTTCCTTGTATTTTGGCCTTTTCCTGATCACATTGTTTCAAAGCATGGAGTGAGGTAACAGGATTACATACAATCCTTGCTTCCTTAATGAGAAACTGTACAAACTGGGTAAAGCTTGAAAATCTTTCAGTTTCTTCTTCTATTATTAAGACCTTTCAGTTCCACCTTGAAGTCAGCCAGTCAGGAAGCTTGGAGAGGATTTTTTGATTTTCTCTGCAATCATTAAGAATATCTAATCCATTAGTCTGGGTTACAGCAGCTTTACAGCTACGCTGGAAGTCTACAAACTCCTGAAGCTCTAAGCTGTCCTTGGAGCCAATCCTGGGCCATGCAATTAGCTTGTCTCTGAAGACCTTTCCAATAAGGAAAGAGTTTCCAAATTTTTCATTTAAAACTTCCCATGCTGCAGCCTCTGTGCCTAACAGGAAATAGTTTTCAATGGCCTTCTTGGCTGGTCCACCAACGTACTTGCCTAAATAGTAAATTTTTTGAGATGCCAGTATATTTTTTCTATCTATCAAAGTTTGAAAAGCTCCGTTCCAGTTCTTATACTTCAGTGGGTCCCCACTGAATATAGTTGGCTCTGGTATAGGAAGACGACTGGCACTGATTGAATCTGCCAACACTATAGCAAGTGCTGCAATACTACCATCATGCGGTGGCTGTGTTATGGTATGTTGTTGAAAGGGAAGCTCTGGTGTGTTGAAATTTTGACTCTTGTTGTTAAATATATCCCTTTCCTTCTCACTTTCCAGTTTGCAATCATATAGCAACTACCTAATTTCTTCTTCTGAATCTTCATCTTGCTCAAATACTTGCATTGATGCCTTTACAGCACTTAGCTGTTATATTGCTTTCAACCGTTCCAGTTCCTTTCGCTTGTCTTCCAGAATTTTCCCCCTGGCAGCATTTTCCACCTCCAGTTTTGCCTTTAGCAGGGCTTCTTCTTCCTTCATCTTTAAACGCCACCTGCAAGCTTCAGTTGTTTGCTCTGCAATCTGTCTTTTATCTTTAGTTTCCAGTCTTAGAAGCTCTGCTTGTTCACACTGTTGTTCATGTATAATTTCCAGAGTTTCTTCAGCTGCAGCAATTTTACCTGCAGCTTCTTTCTTTGCTCACAGATGTTGCACTGGGACACTTGGAGGTGACTCTTGATGATCTTTGTGACACCTTTCACACATTAGAACTATGTGAGTGCTTGCTGGTATGATATGACTTCTCAGACATCAAGACAGATTCATTTCCACTAAACTGTGTGTTAACTGGTTTCTTTCCTCTGAAATAACGGTTTGCAGTCTCAATAACATGTCTTGTTATCTCCTCACTACTATTAATTCTGCGTCGTACATTATTATCAGGATTGTCCACCTTACGGCAATTTTCATAGGCTGTGGTTAGTTCTGTTGGTGCACAGCAAATGTTTAATATGGTTTGTATCTCTTCATCTGAACAGCTGCCAGAAAGTGAATGATGTGCATCCTTTGTAAGAACCTTCCACTTTTCATACTTAATCTTGAAGCTTTGTGTAAACTCTTTAATCCTGGTTTTCAACATTTCTCTTCCTTTTTCAGCTTTTGTTCGTGATCGATGGCTCTTGCGGGATGCTTGTTGTGCATCCTCTGTAGTTTGTGGACACTTACTCATTGATGGCTGAACCTCTAATGTTGCTTGGGTTTCCTGAAAACCATCTATGTTCTGTGGAGAAGAACTGCACAGTGGAGGATATTCCTTAGGCTTGGTATTGTTCCTTTCCTCATGTTTATCACAATCTTTAGATATGTTTGTGACTGACATGTTGGATACAGTTGGGGTGGATGGATGCCCTTGGGTTGATTTAGCAAAAACACGGAAATGAACAATACATACTCAATTTTTTATTACCTGAATTAGCACCCTTTAGAAACTGATAATATAAACGAAGTTAAATTGTATTAATTACAAAAGATGAACCTGCCGAATATCAGCAAACACTTTGAGTAATCTGTTCTTACAAATTTAAAGTCCAAGACTTGTGAAACTTAAAGTTTCAAGGAGCATGGGTCTGAAATGACCAACAATAAAAACCCAGTACATGTTAAGTTTACAAACATAAAATGCCTGTCTCATCATGTTTACATGGAAACTCAAATTAACAGATACACCTTGAATGCACCTCATTGCCTGCTGTAACCAGACGGGAGAAATACGATCAACTTCGTAAGCTGCACTTAATAATTCACGAGCAGATATAAAATTGAACTTAACACGTAGCTTCACCATAATGATTGACATGAGTCTCTTATACTTGACTTAGGCCCTATATGAAGACGGTGATGAAATGCAGAACCTACGGTAAGCAGGTCCGTACTGAACATTACTTCCACTCCACTGAGTTCTGGACCAAATGCGTTAACTTAAAGGTACATTACAAATATTTCTTGCAAATATACAAAGAAGAGCATTGAACAAATTCCTGGTCAGTAACACAGGGTTAATTTTGGAGTACCACAGAGTTCAGCACTTGGGCCAATTCTCTTTACTATATGTATGCTTCCAATAGGTAAAATTATCAGGCAGCAAGGGATACATTTTCACTGTTATGCTGATGATACGCAACTTTACTTATCCATACATCCTGATGAGCCCAACCAGTTAGACAGACTACAAGCAGGGATGCGACCCTCTCATCCACTAGGGCAAACCCAAACCCAAGACGCCTGAGCTGGGGAACAACAGGCAAACCAAACCCAGCTCGCCGCCTCTCCCCACATGCCACTCCAGAGTAGAAGAGAGTCCAGCCTCTCTCGAGGAGCTGGGTTCCAGAGCCCATGCTGTGCGTGGAGGCAAGACAGAGTATTTCTTGTCAATATCTCTTGACCTCCTGCACAAGCTCAAGTGCCTTCCACCCCAGCAAGGTGGCATTCCACGTCCCTAGAGCCAGCCTAAGTATCCGGAGATTGGGTCGTCGAGGTCACCACCTTCCTCACCTGTCCAATCCTCTTTGCACCGGTCCCTCATGGTTCCTCCTGCAGGTGGTGGGCCCACTGGAGGTTGCCCTTGCGTCTCTCGTTCGAGTTTGGCCTGGCCACCAGGAAAAGCTTCAGAAAAGTTCCAGTCGAATAGTTTTTTGACTTATCAGAATTTGACCTAGTCAAATGCAGAACATTGTTGCTGTTTGTGGGACACCGGGACAGGAGTGAAAAATGCTGCACAGTCCCATACAAATCAGGACATGTGGTCACCCTAGTTGTCAGGTGTTTTCTCCCAGGCCTTAAAAACAGCAACTATCAGACCACTGTTATAAAAAACTAATATGGAGGAGTTGTTATTGCAAAATTACAGGCCCATCTCAGTTGTCCCATTTATCAGTAAGATAATTGAAAAAGCTGTGTTTCAACAGTTAAGTACCTTCTTAACCATGACCAGCCATTTTGATGTCTTCCAGTCAGTTTTCTGTGCTCACCACAGTACCGAGACTGTCCTTGTCAAGGTGTTCATGGACATTCGCATAACTGCAGACTGTGAAAGAACCTCTGTGCTGGTAATATTGGACCTCAGCGCAGTATATTACTGGAGCGACTGGATCACAGGGTCAGTATTTCTGGTACAGCACTTGGCTGGTTTTTCTTACTTGAAGGATAGGGTGTTGTTTGTGTCAGTAGGTAACCTTACATCACAATGGAGAGAAATCCCTTGCAGCTGATCCAGAACGCTACTGCCTGTGTCCTCACTAAAACTAACAAAGTAGAGCACATCCCCTTAATTTCATGGTCCTTACACTGGCTCCCTGTATCTCAGAGAATATACTTTAAAATACTTTTGTTCGTTATTCAGTTATTCAGTGTTATGTCTATGAATTATTTAACAACAAATACAATTCAATTCATTAAATTCAAAAATACTTTATTAATCCCAAAGGAAAATTAAATGTTGTTGTAGCTCATTATGTAAGTTTCTTCAAAGAGCTGTTGTAGATGCTAATTGCTGTGGGCAGGAAGGATCTCCTGTAGCGCTCTGTCTTACAGCACATCTGAAGAAGCCTCTGACTGAAGACACACCGGTGTTTGTATGGCAGTCTCATGAAGAGGATGTTGTTCAGGGTTCTCCATTCTGTTCTTCATTTTATGAAGAATCCTTCTTTGCACAATGATCTCCAGAGGTTCCAGAGGAATCCATAGAACAGAGCCAGCTTTCTTTATCAGCTTGTTGAGCTATTTAAGTCCCTGGCTCTGATGTTGCTTCCCCAGCAGATGATGGCAGAAGAGATCACACTCTCCACAACAGACTTATAGAAGATTTGCAACATCTTGTTGCAAACACTGAAGGACCTAAGATTCCTCAAGAAGTACAGTCTGCTCTGTCCCTTCTTGTAGATTGCTTTACAGTTGCATCTCCACTCCAGTCTGTTGTCGAGGTGAACACCGAGGTATTTAAACTCCACCACCACCTCCACCTGTTCTCCCATGATGGAAATAGTGTTTGACTTATTCCTGTTTCTCTTAAAATCTACAATCATCTCCTGTGTTTTAGTCTCGTTCAAGATGAGATGATTGTTCCCACACCATGCCACAAAGCGGCCCACCACCTTCCTGTACTCATCTTCTTGTCCATCTCTTATCCACCCCACAACTGCAGAATTATCCGAGTATTTCTGCAGGTGACAGGAGTCTGTCTTGTATTGGACATCTGAGGTGTACAGAGTGAAGATGAATGGTGAGAGTACAGTCCCCTGTGGTACTCCTGTGCTGCTGACTACCTTGTTAGACACAACCATTCAGTCTCACAAACTGTGGTATGTAATCAGGTAGTCTTTGACCTAGGAGATTGTTGAGGCCTCCACTTGAGTCTTCTGACAAAGCAAATAAGGTTGAATTGTGTTAAATGCACTGAAGAAATGAAAGAACATGATCCTCACAGTGCTGCTGGCTTTGTCCAGATGACAGTGGGTTTGTTGAAGCAGATGTATGATGGCATATACATATAAAATACAAGATTTATTGCTGTTGTATTAACCTTCCAGAACTCTCAGGTCATTAAGTCAACTCTGCATACCCAGAATCAGAATCAGACATGGAGAAGCAGCATTCAATTCTTATGCTCCACTAATCAAGAACAAACCTCCAGAAAACTGCAAAAATGCTGAACCCTGAGTTCTTCTAAATCAAGGTTAACCTTAGAACCAAGGGATTTTTGTTAAATATAATAACATGCCCAAATCTAAATGAATTTTTCTCAGAATTTTCAAACTCAAATGCCTTTTACAAACTCAATACCATAATTATCACTCAAATACGAGTGATAATTATGGTCTTACATTGCTTCTGGTTGAGTAAATCCTGGGTGGATATTTTTTGGACTCTGTGTGCTTTCAGCAGACATGCTGGTTGTTTGTGTAGAACCAGCTAAGACCAAGTTTTACGATGATGCCATTTTGTGAAGTTTGTTTACTTTCTGATTTAACTGCTTGCAGTTTTAACTGTCTTTGGTGTTCATAGAAAGGGTTTATATCAGCTTTTAGCCAAGATTCTAACATTTCTGTGGATACCACACGTTTATGTTTGATGGAAGTTGCAATAATGAAAGACAAATTAGGTTAAATTCTTCCCCCAGTGCTTAGGAGGTTAAAAACTGAGATTTTTACATTTGCTTTTGATTGTTTTATTTAAACTATTAACCAAAACATATTGGTAAAATTTTATACTGGGGATAAAGGTAAATGAGGATTGTCCACCGTGGAACAGACAGCGTAAAGACATCGCTGTCCACAGTAAGAAGCAGCTCACTGGAAAAGACCCTTCCCTGACAGACCATGGCTGAACTGAGCCCTTCTAAAAGAAGTTAGTAGGAATGTACAAAGCACCAGAAAGTCTCTGACTCTTTCCAGATGTGGAGCTGTTCTAAAGGAATATTCCCCCTTTACTGAGATGCATAACAGGTCATAACAGTTCTAAGGAGTTGCCTTCGCCCCTGTGAGAAACATTTGATTTGATTTTAAGAAATTATAGATTCAAAAACATTGAATGCATTACTTTCAGTGGGACCAGGCCTCAAGGTGAGCCTTCTTGCCGCAAATTTTGAACAGCAATAACATTGACATAAATTGGCTGACATACACCAAACCTGGTATTATTGATCCCTCTCAGTCACCAACAATCCTATCTGGTCAAATGATGATATAATCAAAGCCACGCCCCCTGAGAACAGGAAGTCACTTTTTTCACTTGGAAAGGTGCCTCTCTGACCCTCTTGACCCAATCAACTTGAAAGTGTGTCAGAAGACAGATAACTAGTGGGTCTAACTTCGATTGAAGCACAGTGACTTTTCATAAAAGGGCGTGGCCATGGCGGCGCCGCAAAGTCAGACGTCACGCCATGGCCATACGTTCGGCTCTAATATCCACATATATCATCTGATCTGCACCAAAATCAATATGATTGATCCTAGTCCAGTTCCCAACAGAGATCTGATGACATGTTTGGTGAGCGTGGCCTAATTTCTCCACAGTGCCCCCTACATAAATTTTAAAAACCAGCCTCAAGCCATGCTTTGAGGATTGTGAAATTTGTTACACATATGTAACTTCTCAGGACCTACAAAAATGTCTCTTGGAGCATTGTTCCAAACCCCACAGGAAGTCGGCCATTTTGGATTGAAGTTGCCATTTTGACCCCATTTTTGCTGTTTCTAGCCCACCTATCTGAGCAAACTCCTCCTACAGCTTTTGACCTACAGATTTTAAAATCAATGAGTATAGTCTTAAGGCATTAGGGATTAAAAGTTATCAAAAGCTTTTTGCTACATCAAAGTATGTGAGTGTGGCTAAGCCCCAAAGTCTGACTTCTCGCCATGAAACATAAAATTATTATAGTTTCTACAAGGAAAGTCAGAGACATGAAACCTTCTGGGATTTATCCATATGATGACTGGAACAATATTCAATGGTCAACTGCTGACATCATTTAAGCCCCGCCCCCTGATAACACGAAGTGTAATCTTTCACTTAGTGTGGGCCATATTTGACCTTAGGACATTACAAGCTCTTTATCTCCTTCATAGATCATCAGATCCACTTGAAATTTAGTGTACATCATCATGAATCAATGCTGGACGCTGGACATGTTGACACAATATATTGATGGCATTATTTTAGCCCCCCCCCAACTAACAAGTAAGTTCAGCTTCCATGGGGAAGGTTGTATAAATTTTGAACATTTCTTACCAGAGCAGATCTTAACATGACCAAAGAATGTATGAAAGGTGGCTCACAGCGTCACCTAGTGGGAACGTGCGGAATTGAGCAGCGGGTTCATTGGTGGTGTGGAGGAGGCGGTGCCAGGCTCCCGCGGTCGTTACAAAAGCCGAACTTGCCGTTCGCGCCGAAAGTGAAAAATTTCAATAACTTTCCCAAAGAAATGGCAAATCACACCAAAGTTGGCATGAAGGAGGACCTTTGTGTTCCCGACGATGCTATGGGGTCATATGCTGACATCATTAAAGCTAGGCCCCTGAGAACCGGAAGTCACTTTTTTCACTTGGAAAGGTGCCTCTCTGACCCTCTTGACCCAATCAACTTGAAAGTGTGTCAGAAGACAGACAACTAGTGGATCTAACTTCGTTTGAAGCACAGAGACTTTTCATAAAAGGGTGTGGCCGTGGTGGCACGGCGAAGTTGGACGTCACGCCATGGCCATACGTTTGGCTTTAGTTTCCACACACATCATCTGATCTGCACCAAATTCAATGTGATTGATCCTTGTCCAGTCCCCAACAGAGATCTGATGACATAATCGGTGGGCGTGGCCTAATTCGTACACAGCGCCCCCTGGAAAATTTCAAATAATCAGCCCCTACCCATGCTATGACCGAGGATTCTAAAATTTGGTACACATATGTAACGTCGCAGGACCTACAAAAAAGTCTCTTGGAGCATTGGTCCAAACCCCACAGGAAGTCGGCCATCTTGGATTGAAGTTGCCATTTTGACCCTTGTTTTGGCCGTTTCTAACCCGCATATCTGAGCGAACTCCTCCTACAGCTTTTGACTTAGAGACTTGAAAATCACTCAGTATACTCTTAAGTGATTGGGGATCAAAAGTTATCAAAAGCTTTTTCATACATGAAAGCGTGTGGGCGTGGCCACGCATCAAAATATTCTCGCCATAAAACACTAAATTGATATAGCTCCTACCAGGAAAGTCACAGACAAATGAAACCTAGGATTGATCTGCCTCTAGGCCTCAACAATATTCACTGATCAGACGCAGACATCATCGAAGCCCCGCCCCCTGAGAACAGGAAGTATCACGTTTTCCTTTACAGACTCAATGTTTGATGTTCTTCACCTAATCAATGTGAAACTGTCCCAAGTAACAGATAACATGATGCTCTTAGACAGTCGACAGTACTTACTGCTTTAACTGGAGAGTGTGGCTATGATGGCGTGGCGAATTTTGATGTCACTCCACGGCCATACGTTTGCCTCTAAACTACACATGCATGGTCCGATTCACTCCAAATTCAATATGCTTGATCTTTGTCAACCCCCAAACAGCTCTATTGGATTACATTGAAATTTGGATCAATAGCGCCCCCTAGGACACTTCAAGGGCTATATCTCCCTCATTCATCATCGGATCCACTTGAAATGTAGTATACATGATCATGAGTTAATGATGGACATTTTGACACAGTCAATTGATGATGTTGTTTTAGTCCCGCCCACAAACAAACAAGCGACTGCAGCGTCCTTCTGGAAGGGCCGATTTACTCGAAAGTTTGAACGCTTTTTGCCAGACCAAAACTCTGCATGACTGAAGATCATATGACATGTTGCTCACAGTACCACTTAGTGACAACGTGTTGAAGTGAAGCAGTGTAATCGTATGTGGCATGTAGGAGGCGATGCCAGGCTCCCGCGGTCGCTCAACAGCCCGAGTTGCGCTGAGGGGTGGGAGGGCCTTCAAAGCTGCTTGCAGGTTTCTAGTTCTATATGGTCTTTGCGGGGCAATTTGGGGGCTTCGTCAAGCCCCTAGATGCACACGATTTTACCCAAAGTTGTCCCCCGACAAAAATTCTTGTCTTGTCTTAATGTCGTCGTCAGTGGGCGAGGCCTAACCACTTAGTCCATCAGTGCACTTGGCACCAGGACACCCAGGCAGGAGGTCAATGAACGACTTTGTGTTCATGTCGTCAGACCTTTGGCCGCATGTTTTGGACACTCGGGTGAAGAGAGGGACTGAGCTGTCCACTGATCACCACCTGGTGGTGAGTTGGATCCACTGGAAGAGAAGAAAGCCGGACAGACTTGGCAGGCCCAAGCGCATCGTAATGGTCTGCTGGGAACACCTGGCAGAGCCCTTGGCCAGGGATGTATTCAACTCCCACCTCTGGGACAGCTTTGACCAGATTCCGGGAGATGTTGGAGACATAGAGTCTGATGCTCTATTGTCAATGCCGCTGCCTGTAGCTGCGGCCGTAAGTTCTGTGGTGCCTTTCGCGGCGGCAATCCCCGGACACAGTGGTGGACACTGGCGGTAAGGGACGTTGTCAAGCTGAAGAAGGAGTTCTACTGGCTGTGGTGGGCTGGTGGAACTCCTGAGGGGTACTGTGAGGCCACGCGTGCCGCGGCCCGAGCTGTGCCAGAGGCAAAATCCTGGGCCTGGGAGGAGTTCGGTGAAGCCATGGACAAGGACTACTGGTTGGCCTCAAAATGATTCTGGCAAACCGTCCATCGCCTCGGGGAGTGGGGAAGCAGTGCTTTGCCAATACTGTTTACAGCCATAAGAAGGGGGACCGGAGGGTGTGTTCCAACTACCGGGGAATCACACTCCTCAGCCTCCCTGGTAAGGCCTACGCCAGGGTATTGGAGAGGAGAGTCCGGCCGATAGTCGAACCCGGGCTTCAAGAGGAGCAGTGTGGTTTTCGTCCCGGCCGTGGAACACTGGACCAGCTCTATACCCTCTACAGGGTACCTGAGGGTTCAGGGGAGTTTGCCCAACCGGTCCAAATGTGTTTTGTGGACCTGGGGAAGACATTCAACTGTGTCCCTCGTGATGCCCTGTGGGGGGTGCTCCAGGAGTATGGAATCGGGGGCCTTATATTAGGGGCCATCCAGTCTTTGTACAAGCGGAGCAGGAGTTTGGTCTGCATTGCTGGCACTAAGTCGGACCTGTTCCCGGTGTATGTTAGACTCCGGAAGGGCTGCCCTTTGTCACCGGTCCTGTTCATAACTTTATTGACAGGATTTCTAGGCGCAGCCAAGGGCCGGAGGGGGTCTTGTTTGGGGACCAGTGGATTTTGTCTCTTCTTTTCGCAGATGACATGGTCTTGGTGGCCCCCTCTAGCCAAGACCTACAGCACGCACTGTGGCGGTTCGCAGCCGAGTGTGAAGCGGCTGGGATGAAGATCATCTCCTCCAAGTCCAAGGCCACGGTTCTCGACCGAAAAAGGGTGGCTTGTTCTCTTC
Organism: Girardinichthys multiradiatus; assembly: GCF_021462225.1. NCBI lineage: Eukaryota > Metazoa > Chordata > Actinopteri > Cyprinodontiformes > Goodeidae > Girardinichthys > Girardinichthys multiradiatus. Next base: position 1,885,141 of record NC_061798.1, read on the forward strand.
AGGTTGGAGGGGAGTTCCTGCCTCAAGTGGAGGAGTTCAAGTATCTCGTGGTGTTGTTCAAGAGTGAGGGAAGAATGGAGTGGGAGATTGACAGATGGATCGGTGCGGCTGCCACAGTAATGGGGGCGCTGTGCCGGTCCATTGTGGTGAAGAGAGAGCTGAGCCGAAAAGCAAAGCTCTCAATTTACTGGTCGGTCTACGTTCCTACCCTCACCTATGGCCATGAACTTTGGGTCATGACCAAAAGAACAAGATCCCGGATACAAGCGGCTGAAATGAGCTTCCTCCGTAGGGTGGCCAGGCACTCCCTTAGAGATAGGGCGAGGAGCTCGGCCATCCAGTAGGGAGTTGGAGTAGAGCCGCTGCTCCTCCACATTGTGAGGAGCCAGTTGAGATGGCTCGGGTATTTATACCGGATGCCTCCTGGACGAGCCTTCCTGCAGAGGTGTTCCAGGCACATCCCACCAGGAGGAGGCCCAGGGGACGGCCCAGGACATGCTGGAGGGACTCTGTCTCTCGGCTGGCCTGAGAACGCCTTGGGCTCCCCCTGGAGGAGGTGGAGGAGGTGTCTGGGGAGATGGACATCTGGGTGTCTCTGCTGAGTCTGCTGCCCCGCGACCCGGTCCTGGAGAAAGCGGAAGACGACAAGTACGACTACAAGTACTAGTTTGAGTATTGTTGCATTATATGAAGTATTGTTGCATTATATGAAGCACATATCTATTTCACATATGAAAAAAATAGTATTATTGCTTGAATTATAAAAGGCTAAAGAACATTTTAGGCACCCTGAATGCCCCAAAAATAAACCCAGTCATTTCACTCCAGACAGCTAAGACCAAAGAACAGATATCTCACCACTAAATGTCGTGTTGAAAAAACGTTACACACAGCACATGAATATACACATTTGATGCCCGCTGTCAAGTGTCCGAGTTACCGCACCCTGTTGCCTGTTAGACTTCTCGGAGTCCCTCCGACTTTTGGTCCACAGACGCCACCCCACGGTCTATAAACTTTCTCTTAAAGGAACGACTCTCAAACAGAACTAAACATTTATCACTGTTAATCTAAATAACGCAGATAATTGGTTAGAGATATCACCACTGAGGCTCCCATCCTGGATCGTCGCGGAGATCAAAGTGAGAAAGCAGCCTCAAAAGAAGGTTACATGTAGTTTTATATTTGGTACTCACATGCAAGGGATGTACACTCCATCAGTTTTATTAGACTATGTGTTACCATTCTGCTGTCTGTCTGATAGGGTGGGTAATAGCAGGAGTCCAATCCCTAATTTAAGTGTTGCTGCTGCATTCTTATCAACCCGGTTACAGACTGCTCAAGTATCAAACCCAATGTACTAAACTTCATGTGAAACCGTAGATCGCTTGTCCTTGTAATGTACGTCAATGAGGATTCTTATCCATATCCTAACAAAAGTGAAAATATTAGAATTTATACTTTTTCATTATGGCATGAGTGGGACAACTCATCTAAAGGTAATATAAGCAAGGTTATTCCTAACAAATTAATGGTGGCGAAGGTGTGATAATTTAGGCTTATTTTGCAGTCACAGGACCCATTCACCATGAGTCAACTATGAGCTGTGAGCTATGAACACAGCATTTAAGAAATAACCTGTCTGACAAATGACATCATATAAAATCAGGTTATCAACAACAATGCAGAGAATCTGTAACAGAATATCTGGAATAAAAAAAAACAACATCGTGCATCATTGGCCTAGTCAAAGTTCAAAACAAACAGAGTAATAGCACATGCTTTTTGTTGGGTAATCGTCCATTTTGTTAGGTAAACTACCTACTATGCCTCACAGTATACGTTACAGCTCTGATGTCACCAGAGGTAATAAACAGCCACTGAGGCTAATGCTTGGCGCTACTCCAGTGTGAACCATGATCAGTCTCACGCAAAGGAAGCAATCTTTGGAGAAACAGGAGCTCACAGGAGGGTTTACTTGGTTCTCCCTACTGGCCATTCCAGGAAGAGATTAACAAAGCTGGAAATCTTGCTGATATGAGAAGATCAGAAGATTTATGTCCGATCGAGGACCGTTAGCCACTACCCTGGTGAAGGTGAAAACCCCACAGAGGTTTTTCCAGGGAGATGAAATTCCTCCTTATTTGTTTCAGTTGACTGTTGACAGTTCAACATATTTTTCCCCATTTTGGATAATGGAGGAGAAGGTGACCGTTTAGAGTGGCTGTGAACACCAGAGTGTATCTCTGGTTAATTGTAATTTATATCAATTCATAATCAGTTTTATTATAATTCCTTACACTTTTCATCTAATTTGTATCAAACTGTACTTATAAATATCACTCAACAAACAGAGAAAAGACACTTATTTGCTATTTTCTTTTAAATCAATAAGAGTTCCTTGTTTATTTATTTTTATGCTTTTGTTTAAGTCTCCAGGAAGTTAGGGTGGGACATTTGTAGGACCTCCAGCCCCAACCCATAACACGTTCACTAACACATAGGAGTAAACACACCTCACATCCTAGCGCAACAGGAAAGGAAGTTAATGCAGCTAACTCAGGTCTGCTGATGACAGGATAAGATGTTGGCACAGATGCCTCTGTGTACATGCCTTGCTGTATAAGGACCAGTTAATGAATCTGTCTGTATGGGCTTGCATGCATGCATCTGTATGTCATACAGAGACAAATGTTTTACAGTTTTTAATCGCTTTCTTAGTTTTTTAAGTTTTTACATGTTTTTAATGATTAATGATTCATTGAATTTAGAATAAAGCTTTAGCAATATTTATTTTATAATAATTTGAATAAAGGTTGTGGAATGTTTGAACTGAAAAAGAGTAAGAACAAGGTGAATATAAAGTTTGGTGCCACAGAAACCAATTCACACCATACATTACAATATAGTTCTCTATGAACAATTCCACTCCCTTCCTGCCATTCAAACTCTTTTGACTTATGACCTATGTGTGTGTGTGTATGTGTGTGTGTGTGTGTGTGTCTGTGAGAATAAAAGAGAGCACATAAAATGCGGCCATATTGGAGGGAAGTGGAGGGTACTGGGTGAGCCAGTTGCTTAGATAACAACACAATGAAACACAGCCAGTGTGTGCATTTAGAAAGGAAATAAACTCTTAACAGTTTCCATTTGGAATAAATCAGACTCCAAAGGTGTCTTTAGACAGTATTATTTTCTTCTTTATATTTGAATAAAAAGGAAACATATTCAACAACATCTACTGCATATTTTTATTGATATGTGCCGTTTTTCTAGAGAACAGATTTTTAAAATTTTCAGCTGGGTTGTTTACTTAAGGGTTTATTTCAAAATCATTTGCTCACAATACTTTGAATTGGAAAACAATTTTAGTGGCTGTGTGAGTTTGTATATAGTAAGATAAGATATGCTACTGTCATCTTGTATGAAGTGTCTGAAATTCTACAAAATATTTGAGCTTTTGAGGAAACTTCTAGTTGTCCAAAGAGAGTAGTAGTGTTTATCCTTATTGTAAACTGAAGTGATGCATAATAAAAGTAATAATAATTTAGGCTTTATTGATCTCACAAAGAATACATTATAGTCTGCATTTAACCCATCCGTTAGGGAGCAGTGGGCTGCCATTGTTCGGTAGGTACCCTCCTCCACTCCCTTCTAAAAATGTCCTCATTTACTAAGCAGTTTCCGCTGACACTCCCCTACCCACAAGCATCACAACTCACCACTTACCTTTCTTGATCCCTCAGTACTTCTGAAAATCTTAAACTCTAATAGCCAGATGAAATAAGATTATGCCTACCTGTCAAAACGTTCCATTTTTACCATTACCCTGACCTGCTCTAACCTGCCTCCTCTCCTCCATGTATGCCATCTGCAACAGAAAACAAGGATAAGTGTACTGAACATTTTTCAAAGGCTTTCAGAAAGGCTCTTTCTGATGTCCAAACAAGACAGAACCACCAGGCCAGTTTGACTCAGGAGATTCATCCAAACACTGAAAAATATCTGAACAAGCCTATATATTCACCAACCACATAACATTTTTACAGTCTCATGATCAACAGGGTTTGACTCACTGCTTGAATCAGATCACTGCACCTTAATCTCCTCCTTCAGCAATGACCACAATAAACATTTCTCTTCAGTTATCTCCATTTTCAGAGATGTCATTTAGTGGTGAAATTGGACAATTGTCATTGTTCTTGGTCTTGTCTAGTAATGCTTCGGGAGTCTTTTAAGCTTGTCTTACTGTTCTCCTTCCTCACAAAGCCTTTAGATGGACAGCAGCACTAAGATTCACAGAAAATATTGACCAGTTGTTCCATTTACAATTTTATTTTTATAATTAACATTTACATTTATAAACAGTTAGCAAACAGAAATAAAAAAAAATGATTTGGGAATTTAAAACTAGGGTCAAATGCCAAAAGGGAGAGTAAAAGTAAAAGGTGAAACACCTTACACTTCTATCCAGATTGATCTTAAATGAGAATTCCTTCCAAACCATGGCGTTAATTGGCTGTGTATGAGCACATATTTTAATTAATTCCAACCTAGTAAAACACTGCAATGTAGAAATTTACCAGTTACCATCACCAATTTGTGTCTCGGCTTTAGGTAATAAATCACCAACAATCATCACAAACAAAACCCAATTAAATACAGGTCCTTCTCAAAATATTAGCATATTGTGATAAAGTTCATTATTTTCCATAATGTCATGATGAAAATTTAACATTCATATATTTTAGATTCATTGCACACTAACTGAAATATTTCAGGTCTTTTATTGTCTTAATACGGATGATTTTGGCATACAGCTCATGAAAACCCAAAATTCCTATCTCACAAAATTAGCATATCATTAAAAGGGTCTCTAAACGAGCTATGAACCTAATCATCTGAATCAACGAGTTAACTCTAAACACCTGCAAAAGATTCCTGAGGCCTTTAAAACTCCCAGCCTGGTTCATCACTCAAAACCCCAATCATGGGTAAGACTGCCGACCTGACTGCTGTCCAGAAGGCCACTATTGACACCCTTAAGCAAGAGGGTAAAACACAGAAAGAAATTCCTGAACGAATAGGCTGTTCCCAGAGTGCTGTATCAAGGCACCTCAGTGGGAAGTCTGTGGGAAGGAAAAAGTGTGGCAGAAAACGCTGCACAACGAGAAGAGGTGACCGGACCCTGAGGAAGATTGTGGAGAAGGGCCGATTCCAGACCTTGGGGGACCTGCGGAAGCAGTGGACTGAGTCTGGAGTAGAAACATCCAGAGCCACCGTGCACAGGCGTGCGCAGGAAATGGGCTACAGGTGCCGCATTCCCCAGGTCAAGCCACTTTTGAACCAGAAACAGCGTTGATTCAGATGATTAGGTTCATAGCTTGTTTAGAGACCCTTTTAATGATATGCTAATTTTGTGAGAATTTTGGGTTTTCATGAGCTGTGTGCCAAAATCATCCGTATTAAGACAATAAAAGACCTGAAATATTTCAGTTAGTGTGCAATGAATCTAAAATATATGAATGTTAAATTTTCATCATGACATTATGGAAAATAATGAACTTTATCACAATATGCTAATATTTTGAGAAGGACCTGTAGTTTCCAGTAGTCATTGTGAGCCTTTGTCCTTCATGTTCTCTACATTCCAATCCGCTCACCTTACCACTTTTGGAAGAGAAGTAACAACCCACTGATCTCTCTAAGTTATTTGAAGAATACCATGATTTAAGGCGGGTGTTTAGTAAACAAAGAGCTTTCTAATTTCCACCATATAGACCTTTTGACTGTGCCGATCAACTGTATTGACATTTTTCCTGGTGCTCCCCTGCTTCCAGGTTGTTATAAAACCTGTTCAAACCAGAAATGGATGTATGAATAAATGTTGAAATTAATCACCATTCATCATTTCCTCTTGTTGCTGTTTTTTTTTTTCATAGTTAAGCCACAACCCCCAGTCCTGGGGGAAAAATTAAACTTTTTTTTCTTAAACATAGATGTGTGGTATCCACAGATACATTAGAAGCTTAGCCAAACGTTGGTGTAAACTATTTCTACAAATACAAAGTTAAAACTACAAGCAGTTAACTCAGAAAGTATAAAACTCCACAAAATGACATCACTGCAAAACTCAGTCTCAGTTGTTCACCACATGGCTTCTACACTCAAAGAATCATCTCAATGATTCCCACCATGACTTAAAACCTTTGGGGTACATCTTAAAGAGGAGAGAGGTGACAACGGATCTAAAAACAAAATGAAAACAGTTATTGATTGGACCTCACCTACAAACCAATTTCTACAGCCATGTCACTAGAAAACACAGTCAAGCTGCAACCCCGGCTTACTGCACTAACATCTTGTTTTATTGGTTTTCTGAAGCAAACTAGCTTTATTTGAGTTAAGACAAAAACTCTAAGGCCACCAGGGTTAGGTTGAACCACAATAGGTCCCAGGTTGACGTATATAATTCTGGGGTTGGAGCATAATTGTGTCAAAAATCGCGATGAAGGTTTTTCTCCCACTACCTTTAAATCACAGAAAAAAATTATGATGTGGTCGACTAAGAGCTCCTTGACATAAAGATTGTTCTTGAATAATGGCAACATTGGCTTGAGGGTGCAGAACACTCCATAGTGCTACACAGCCAAACAGCCAAATCACTCACTTCACAGCAATTCTGTTGGTCTTCATTCTTCTCCATGATTACTGTTATCATGTTGTATAGATCCCGCTCATGTAACACCACACCTAAAACACTCTGTAGTCAGTTCTGATCAGATGTGTATCCAACTTCCTATACAATTATTCTTGGCAGTAGCATCATCTGAGCTCCTACCTTTTTAGAGGACCTGGTCAAACAAGCTCAAGAAACAAATCCTTATACAGGGTCAGGTCAATGAAACTACATCTACGTACCTAGCTCTGTTTTCGGCATGACCTCTGTTTTAGCATCATTTCATAGCCCTTATCCAGAGAAAGTTCTGGTGGCCATCACTTAACAACAACTTCAAAGAGTTAATTTCTGCTTGTTCCATCTCTACATATAGAGAATCCCACAACCAGCTTCCCACTGGACTCCTTCAGCCTGTTATCATTCAGTAATGCCTATGGTGTGTGCCTGAAATACTCTGGTAGGAGCATCTGAGAGCAGTGATGAGCGGCTGAGATCTCACGACAGCTGTGCATAAGTAATATACCAGTATACTGGTAAACAAACACGACAAAACAAGCCAATAAATTCAAGCCAAACATAGAAATGTTTAAAATACTAACCACTGTTTCATATTTTCCCTATAACGGGCCCCAACGGGCAGAGGAGGACGCTGAATCCATGGTCCGTGAATTTCTCCAACTTCAGCTGAAACTCCCAAGTGATGAGGTAAAAAGCGTCACATTCCATCATGTTCACCGGCTCGGAGGTAAGAAGCCCGATCACAAGCGACCTCATCCAATTGTAGCAAAGATGGAGCAATACAAGCAAAAAGAGGAGGCCAGAAGTCAGGGCAGAGAGCTGCAGGGAACAAACGTCAGCTTCAATGATCATTTTCCAAAGGATATCCTCGATCGGCGGTGAGTTTTATTCCCAATCAGGAAGAAATATATCGCAGAAGGCATCAGAGCTACCGTGGCTGTAGATAAACTGTATGTCAATGGTCAGTTGTTCAGGGACCGGGAGATCACTCCGTTGCTTTATTAGGAACATCAGCAGGTTAATCTAAAATATGTAACACTGGTTAGATGAAAGGTTTGATAACTAGCAATTGTAATCTAATGTAAAGCGCAGCTCAGCATGATGTCTACATTGTTTGATGTGGGTGGGGCCAAGGGTGGGCTTTTGGGTCTCTCTACTCCTTTTTTCTCCTTTCATCTACCTCTCATTTACTCTCGTTACCGCACTTCTGTCACTCTTTTTTATTTCTGTCACACATAAACATGCACACACACACACACACACACACACACACACACACACACAAATATTTCTTAACATAACCTTATATCTCTCACCCCCTCTTACCCACTGCACCTTCTTAATTTTGTCTTTTTTTCTGCTATACAGGTCCTTCTCAAAATATTAGCATATTGTGTTAAAGTTCATTATTTTCCATAATGTCATGATGAAAATTTAACATTCATATATTTTAGATTCATTGCACACTAACTGAAATATTTCAGATCTTTTATTGTCTTAATACGGATGATTTTGGCATACAGCTCATGAAAACCCAAAATTCCTATCTCACAAAATTAGCATATTTCATCCGACCAATAAAAGAAAAGTGTTTTTAATACAAAAAACGTCAACCTTCAAATAATCATGTACAGTTATGCACTCAATACTTGGTCGGGAATCCTTTTGCAGAAATGACTGCTTCAATGCGGCGTGGCATGGAGGCAATCAGCCTGTGGCACTGCTGAGGTCTTATGGAGGCCCAGGATGCTTCGATAGCGGCCTTTAGCTCATCCAGAGTGTTGGGTCTTGAGTCTCTCAACATTCTCTTCAGGTCAGGAGAGTTGGCAGGCCAATTGAGCACAGTGATACCATGGTCAGTAAACCATTTACCAGTGGTTTTGGCACTGTGAGCAGGTGCCAGGTCGTGCTGAAAAATGAAATCTTCATCTCCATAAAGCTTTTCAGCAGATGGAAGCATGAAGTGCTCCAAAATCTCCTGATAGCTAGCTGCATTGACCCTGCCCTTGATAAAACACAGTGGACCAACACCAGCAGCTGATACAGCACCCCAGACCATCACTGACTGTGGTTACTTGACAATGGACTTCTGGCATTTTGGCATTTCCTTCTCCCCAGTCTTCCTCCAGACTCTGGCACCTTGATTTCCGAATGACATGCAGAATTTGCTTTCATCCAAAAAAAGTACTTTGGACCACTGAGCAACAGTCCAGTGCTGCTTCTCTGTAGCCCAGGTAAGGCGCTTCTGCCGCTGTTTCTGGTTCAAAAGTGGCTGGACCTGGGGAATGCGGCACCTGTAGCCCATTTCCTGCACACGCCTGTGCACGGTGGCTCTGGATGTTTCTACTCCAGACTCAGTCCACTGCTTCCGCAGGTCCCCCAAGGTCTGGAATCTCCACAATCTTCCTCAGGGTCCGGTCACCTCTTCTCGTTGTGCAGCGTTTTCTGCCACACTTTTTCCTTCCCACAGACTTCCCACTGAGGTGCCTTGATACAGCACTCTGGGAACAGCCTATTCGTTCAGAAATTTCTTTCTGTGTCTTACCCTCTTGCTTGAGGGTGTCACTAGTGGCCTTCTGGACAGCAGTCAGGTCGGCAGTCTTACCCATGATTGGGGTTTTGAGTGAAAGAACCAGGCTGGGAGATTTAAAGGCCTCTTAATCTTTTGCAGGTGTTTAGAGTTAACTCGTTGATTCAGATGATTAGGTTCATAGCTCGTTTAGAGACCCTTTTAATATTATGCTAATTTTGTGAGATAGGAATTTTGGGTTTTCATGAGCTGTATGCCAAAATCATCCGTATTAAGACAATAAAAGACCTGAAATATTTCAGTTAGTGAGCAATGAATCTAAAATATATGAATGTTAAATTTTCATCATGACATTATGGAAAATAATGAACTTTATCACAATATGCTAATATTTTGAGAAGGATCTGTATATCTGCTTCTGGACTTTATATCAAGAAACCTCAAGCATTAACTATGATTTCACTTGGGTTTATCTGTTTCTGTGGTGAGATGCGCTGTCCAACCTTAGCTACACACGCACAACTAAGGGTACACTAAGCATTGTCACATGGAATGTGCATTGAGCCAGCACCAGAGAGAAAAAGTTAAAAAAAAAGACTACAGGCAGATGTTGTCTTATTACAAGAGATTCATTGATCTGCCACAGCTGCAAATGATCTTAGATCACTTGAGTTTCCTAATTTGTTTTCTGCCTAATGTAATTATTGGGAAAAAAAGGAGTGGCAATTTTAATTCACAAAAATTTTAACTTTACAGTTTTAGGCAGTTACAGATCCAGAGGGTAGATTTATAATAATACAAATAACTATATATAACTAAAAGTTATGTATTGACAGTATACACTCACCGGCCACTTTATTAGGTACACCTTGCTAGTACCGGGTTGGACCACTTTTTGCCTTCAGAACTGCCTTAATCCTTTGTGGCATAGATTCAACAAGGTACTGGAAACATTCCTCAGATAGTTTGTTCCATAGTGACATTAAAGCATCACACAGATGCTGCAGACTTGTTGGCTGCACATCCATGATGCGTATCTCCCGTTCCACCACATCCCAAAGGTGCTCTATTGGATTGAGATCTGGTGACTGTGGAGGCCATTTGAGTACAGTGAACTCATTGTCATGTTCAAGAAACCAGTCTGAGATGATTCGTACTTTATGACATTGCGCTTTATCCTGCTGGAAGTAACTATCAGAAGGTGGGTACACTGTGGTCATAAAGGGATGGATATGGTCAGCAACAATACTCAGGTAGGCTGTGGCGTTGACATGATGCTCAATTGGTACTAAGGGGCCCGAAGTGTGCCAAGAAAATATCCACCACACCATTACACCACCACCACCAGCCTGAACTGTTGATACAAGGCAGGATGTATCCATGCGTTCATGTTGTTGACGCCAAATTCTGACCCTACCATCTGAATGTCACAGCAGAAATCAATAGTGGTGAGCCTGTGCGAATTGTAGCCTCAGTTGCCTGTTCTTAGCTGACAGGAGTGTAGTCTTCTGCTGCTGTACCCCATCCACCTCAAGGTTCGACGTGTTGTGCGTTCAGGGATGCTCTTCTGCATGCCTTGTTTTTAATGGGTGGTTATTTGAGTTACTGTTGCCTTTCAATCAGCTTGAAACAGTCTGGCCATTCTCCTCTGACCTCATCAACAAGGCAATTGTTCCCACAGAACTGCCACTCACTGGATATTTTCTCTTTTTCAGACCATTCTCTGTAAACCCTAGAGATTGTTGTGCATCAAAATCCGAGTAGATGAGCTGTTTCTGAAATACTCAGACCAGCCCATCTGGCACCAACAACCATGCCACGTTCAAAGTGACTTAAATCACATTTCTTCCCCATTCTGATGCTCGGTTTGAGCTGCAGCAGATTGTCTTGACCATGTCTACATGCCTAAATGTATTGAGTTGCTGCCATGTGATTGGCTAATTAGAAATTTGCATTAACGAGCAGTTGGACAGGTGTACCTAATAAAGGAGCCATTTATGTTCTTGGTGTTGGGTTATAGTCTGAATTATTTTATTTGGTTTCTTTTGGCTGGTTTACACACTGACCTATATTTCATTCTACCACTGGTGGCGGTGTGGGGTGAAAGTTATATAGGTGCAGAAGGAGAAGGCACAAGGTTTGGGTGAGGCAAGGTCCTACGGTTTTTACCGCTCTGTTGGTGATCTTGTGTTGTGTTAAAGACCAATGGTTTAAGTGGTCAAACCTCGCAAGCTGTCCAATAAATGGGAGCATTCCCCAACATATTTGGTAGTCTGGATATTATTTGTAAGCGCGTTGGAACCCCGGATCCACCCAAACCCAGAAGCGACCAAAGGAATGGAACTTGATGTTCGCTACAAAAAGTAAAAACCGCGACCTTTTGGATAAAAGGACAAGTCATCTAGAAAAGTTTGGCGCACCTGCATGGTATGCAAGGAGCCATTCTCACCTAGCCATCCATCGCTGTCATCCTAAGATCGATCAAATAATAAGGTATAGGGCAAGACTGCCATTCAAGACGTCTCTGGTGAGTGCAGTCCTCCTTATTAAATATAAAGTCATGGGGTGTTGGATTGGATTTTGATGTGCAACAGCGGCGGACCGTCTCTCGAAGTTCATGTCAGACTGGCATATGGCTAATGGTCATGTGATGGCTTTCATTCATTCATATTTCAAAGTGTGAATATCCAGCAGGTACTTATGTGAATGCGCTTGTGTTCTGCGGCATAAGAGGGACGTTACTGTTATTGTTGATTCACAGTGGAAAATGAGTGATATTAATGTTGAAACCGAGCCTATGGGCACACAAGGTGAAAAAAGACAGAAAACTTTCACTAAAAGGCATTGTACTTGCTCTTGAGAAAGTACAAAAGGAAAGAAGTGAAGTTTTTAAAAATGCCAGCAAAATAAAAAATAATAGAGTTTTGGTCATCAAATAAAAATGTTTCTGAGGTGAAACAACATATAGAAAGATTCAATATATTGACTGAAAATGCATTCTCTCTTCATAACACCTTGTTAAATGATTTTAATTTGCCTGAGTATGCGCAACAAAGGCAAAGTGCTTGGTTTCAGGAGAAAAGAGACGCAGATAATGAGTTTGTGAATGAAGTGCGTATTTGGCTGTAAGAAAATTAAAGCATGGATGATGGTAATGTTAATGATGTTGATGCTGCTAATGTTCAAGTGGAGAAACATGGTGATGTGGTCGGCGATGGTGTGAATCCTGAGGATAGTGTTTCAAACATTTCATGTAAGCGGTCCAAACGCAGCCATGCGTCCAGCACTTCCTCTGTTCGTAAACAAGCCATGGCCGATCATGCAGCTCTACTTGCGAAAGCGGAGGCTTTAAAAACGAAACATGAATTGGAGGAATTAGAGCTGAGACATAGACTGGAAGCTAATAAAATAAGAAAGCAAAGGGAACAAGTGGAAATGGATGCGCTAATAGCTGCCGCTGCAGCATGCCTTTCTGTGTTGGAAAGCAGCAGCGTCGGAGGAAAATCTAAATCAGTGCCCAATGGAATGAACTCTTATGTCAGTAAAGGACTTAGAAAGCAAAGGCCCACTGAATTCAACCCACAGGCGAAAGAGTTTGTGTCTAATACCACCACATCTGCTGCTCAGACGGGTTTTTACAGCGGCTCCAGCCTCTGCGCCAGATGTAAGACATAAGGTTTTCTGCAAAACACAATGGCATGTACAGGTCCTTCTCAAAATATTAGCATATTGTGATAAAGTTCATTATTTTCCATAATGTCATGATGAAAATTTAACATTCATATATTTTAGATTCATTGCACACTAACTGAAATATTTCAGGTCTTTTATTGTCTTAATACGGATGATTTTGGCATACAGTTAATGAAAACCCAACATTCCTATCTCACAAAATTAGCATATCATTAAAAGGGTCTCTAAACGAGCTATGAACCTAATCATCTGAATCAACGAGTTAACTCTAAACACCTGCAAAAGATTCCTGAGGCCTTTAAAACTCCCAGCCTGGTTCATCACTCAAAACCCCAATCATAGGTAAGACTGCCGACCTGACTGCTGTCCAGAAGGCCACTATTGACACCCTCAAGCAAGAAGGTAAGACACAGAAAGACATTTCTGAATGAATAGGCTGTTCCCAGAGTGCTGTATCAAGGCACCTCAGTGGGAAGTCTGTGGGAAGGAAAAAGTGTGGCAGAAAACGCTGCACAACGAGAAGAGGTGACCGGACCCTGAGGAAGATTGTAGAGAAGGGCCGATTCCAGACCTTGGGGGACCTGCGGAAACAGTGGACTGAGTCTGGAGTAGAAACATCCAGAGCCACCGTGCACAGGCGTGTGCAGGAAATGGACTACAGGTGCCGCATTCCCCAGACCTGGGCTACAGAGAAGCAGCACTGGACTGTTGCTCAGTGGTCCAAAGTGCTTTTTTCCGATGAAAGCAAATTCTGCATGTCATTTGGAAATCAAGGTGCCAGAGTTTGGAGGAAGACTGGGGAGAAGGAAATGCCAAAATGCCAGAAGTCCAGTGTCAAGTACCCACAGTCAGTGATGGTCTGGGGTGCCGTGTCAGCTGCTGGTATTGGTCCACTGTGTTTTATCAAGGGCAGGGTCAATGCAGCTAGCTATCAGGAGATTTTGGAGCAGTTCATGCTTCCATCTGCTGAAAAGCTTTATGGAGATGAAGATTTCATTTTTCAGCACAACCTGGCACCTGCTCACAGTGCCAAAACCACTGGTAAATGGTTTACTGACCATGGTATCACTGTGCTCAATTGGCCTGCCAACTCTCCTGACCTGAACCCCATAGAGAATCTGTGGGATATTGTGAAGAGAACGTTGAGAGACTCAAGACCCAACACTCTGGATGAGCTAAAGGCCGCTATCGAAGCATCCTGGGCCTCCATAAGACCTCAGCAGTGCCACAGGCTGATTGCCTCCATGCCACGCCGCATTGAAGCAGTCATTTCTGCCAAAGGATTCCCGACCAAGTATTGAGTGCATAACTGTACATGATTATTTGAAGGTTGACGTTTTTTGTATTAAAAACACTTTTCTTTTATTGGTCGGATGAAATATGCTAATTTTGTGAGATAGGAATTTTGGGTTTTCATGAGCTGTATGCCACAATCATCCGTATTAAGACAATAAAAGACCTGAAATATTTCAGTTAGTGTGCAATGAATCTAAAATATATGAATGTTAAATTTTAATTATTACATTATGGAAAATAATGAACTTTATCACAATATGCTAATATTTTGAGAAGGACCTGTACAGGAGCAACTACAATACCGAAAACAGCCACCGGATGTCACTGTTGGACCATATTCAAAGTTGGATGGATTACCTTCTTTAAATGTTGACGCAAAGTTAAAACCTGTTCCCGTCCAGTCTACAGCTTTGCAAGTAACGCATAATGCACAAACAAAACAACAATTTGACATTTCATTAACTCCAACTGATAATGTCATCTATACTATTATGCAAAAACAGAATGATATTACATCAATGCTTGTTCAGCAACAGTTATCAGCTACTCTTCCTCAGTGTGAGATCCCAGTTTTCGATGGTAACCCATTGCAGTGTATGTCTTTCCTAAGAGCTTTTGAATATCGTGTGGAAGAAAAGACAAACAATTACCAAGACTGTCTATACCTTTTAGAACAATATACCAGAGGGCAGCCAAGGGAGCTGGTCAGAAGCTGTATGCACATGCCATCACAGCAGGGCTACCAACGAGCAAAATAACTTTTAATGGAGCACTTTGGAAATGTTCATCACATTACTTCTGCATACATGGACAAAGTGTTTGCCTGGCCAGTTATAAAATCTGAGGATGTTGAAGCGTTGCAGGAATTTGCCTTGTTCTTACGTGGATGTTGTAATGCAATGTCAGAAATACTGTACATGGAAGAGTTGAACATTCCATCTCATATGAGGCAAGTCATCATGAAGTGGCCCTATAAGCTCCGTGAAAGATGGAGATTAACAGCTTGTGAGCTACAAGAACGGAGAGGCTTCAGAGCCACATTTAATGATATGGTTAGTTTCCTCGAGCGACAAGAAAAGATCTTGTCCCATCCATTGTTTGGAGACATTTCTGACACCAAGCCAAGCCCTGTAATGAGAGGATCACGTAAGAACAGGTCACCATTAAAGATCAATATCAAAGGCAGCAGCTTTGTAACATCTATTTCAGCTCCTGATAGTACTACATCTTCGGTGCCAACAGTCTACAAGCGGCCAATAGCCTCCAATATTCCTCCTTCAGAAGCTTGTCTTTATTGTGAGCAGTCTCATTCAATATCAAATTGCCTGAAGCTGCAAAGGATTTCTCATAAGGAAAAAATCGAATTCCTGAAAGGAATGCTTGAAAGTCGGTCACATGAGTAAAGAGTGTAAGAGTTGTCTCATCTGCGACAAATGCTATTTAAAGCACCCCACCATTCTGCATTTAGATAACAAAGAACCATCAGTAAGCAGTGCATTTGTGTCTCACGAGGCCGGTGCTCATACCGGGGCCAGGGACCATGACTGTGCTCTCTCCATCATTCCGGTTAAAGTTAAGTCCAAGAAAGGAGATAAGGTGCTGCAGACGTATGCCTTTCTTGATCCTGGGAGTACAGCCACTTTCTTCACAAGCACACTCATGAACCAGCTGAACTTGCAGGGCACCAAGACTAACATTCTGCTGCACACCATGGGTCAGGAGAAGCAGGTACCTAGTCACTGTATTATTGGACTGGAGATTTCTGAGCTAGGAGAAAACAACTCTACAGAACTCCCAGAGGTCTACACACACGTAACCATTCCCGTCTCAAAGACCAACATTCCCCATCAGCAAGATATTGAAAAATGAGAATATTTTAAAGCTATTAAGATCCCAGAATTGGAAGCTGACGTTGGGCTTTTGACTGGGACGAATGCAGCAAAACTCATGGAGCCATGGGAGATTATTAACAGCAAAAGTGATGGACCTTATGCCGTGAGGACCTTATTAGGATGGGTCATAAACGGACCTTTAAGGAATGGAAATGGTGGTCAAAGAAGCTGTCCAACTGTTTACACTAATCGGATCTCCATCGTCAAACTGGAGGAGCTGTTGGTGTCTCAATATAACATGAAGTTCAATGAGAAGGCACTGGAAGAGGAGCATGAAATGTCAATTGAGGATAAGCGGTTCATGGAAATAATGGAGCGATCAGCTTGTATGAAAGATGGACATTATGGCATGGACTTGCTCTTTAACAAGGATGACATAATTATGCCAAATAATCGGTGTATTGTGGAGCAACGCATCCAGAGCCTCAAAAGAAAATTTGGGAGGAACAAGGTTTACAAGGAAGAATATACAGCATTTGTTAATAACTTGATCGACAAAGGCTATGCTGAAGTCATTCCTCATAACCAGCTGAAATCTAAGGATGGAGGTGTGTGGTATCTGCCCCATCATGGAGTCTACCACCCGAGGAAGGGAACCTTGCAAGTGGTGTTTGATTGTGGGGCGAGATATAAAGGCACCTCATTGAATAGCCAGCTGCCACAGGGGCCAGATTTCACCAATTCCCTTTTTGGTGTGCTGACCCGATTCAGAGAGGAGGACATTGCACTGATGACAGACATCCAGGCTATGTTTCATCAGGTGAAGGTGTCAGAGAAACATGTGGACTTTCTCCGCTTCCTGTGGTGGCCGTCAGGAGATACATCAGTAAACCCTGTTGAACACAGGATGAAAGTCCACATCTTTGGAGCTGTCTCATCACCAAGCTGTGCTAATTACGCTCTAAGGAAGACAGCAGCAGATCGTATAAACAGCTACGATAAGCAGGTGACTGACACCATTTATAACAACTTTTATGTAGACGACTGCTTGAAGTCTGCGACCTCAGAGCAAGAAGCAGTGCGGTTGGTGGTACACCTCACTGACTTGTGCTCCAAGGGAGGATTTCAACTGCTGAAATGGACAAGTAACAGCCAAGCAGTGTTGTCAACTATTCCAGAAGAAAGACACTCCAAACCAACAAGACAGCTTCACCTGGAACTAGCCTGCCTGCCTGACCAGAAAGCTCTGTGCCTCAGCTGGAGTGTGGAGAGTGATACATTCAGCTTTGAGCTTGCAGTGGAGAAAAGGCCTCACACTAGGCGTGGAATTCTCTCAATGGTCAGTTCAATCTATGACCCACTTGGTTTCTTGGCACTATATATTTTGTTACCTAAGTTGCTGCTGCAAGAAGCATGTAGACAAAATCTGTCCTGGGATGACCCCATTCCCCAGTCTATGTCGCAACTTTGGTCAGTATGGTATCAAGATCTGGAGAAAATAGCTTCAAAGTGAGGCGTTGCATCAAGCCCAGTAGTTTTAAAGGACACCTACAGGTCCAGTTGCATCATTTTGCAGATGGCAGTGAACATGGATATGGGACAGTTTCTTATTTGAGGCTACAAGATGAAGGAGGAAATGTGCATCTGGCTTTCATGCTTGGAAATGCTTGAGTGGCTCCATTAAACCAAAGGACAATTCCCCGCCTTGAACTCACCGCTGCTGTGTTGGCAGTTAAGGTGGATAGGATGTTGAAACGGGAGCTCTCTATCCAGCTGAATAGCCCATGCTTTTGGACAGACAGTCAGACAGTGCTGAGATACATCAATAATGATACCAAACGATTTCACACCTTTGTTGCAAATAGAGTGGCTGCAATAAGAGAGGCTACAGATGTATTTCAGTGGAGGTATATCAGCTCTAAGTCCAATCCAGCAGATGAAGCCTCCAGAGGTCTGACTGCAGACAGCTTTATGGCCAGTCAGAGGTGGATAAATACCCTGACTTCCTCAGAAGGCCAGAGCAGGACTGGCCAGAGCCCTTTGAACCCCAGCCTGTTTGTTCTGAGAGGTGAAGAGGGATATCCTGATAAATGCTATTGACATACAACCGGAGGATCCCACCACCAAACTTGTGCATTATTTTTCAAGCTGGGCCAAACTTAAGATTTTAGTTGCTTGGTTGCTCAAATTAAAGACATTCTGCTGGGCTTGAGTAGGAAGTGGAAGGAGTTGATGGCTGGTCGCTCCTCTGATGATTCTTCTATAGCTGCTAGAAGGATAGAAGAGGAGATGAGAAAGAATAGAGCTGCTGTTTGTAAAGAAGCTCTTACAGTAAAGGACATCTTCAGAGCAGAGATTGCCATTATGTGTCACAACCAGCATGCAAGCTTCAGAGAGGAAATCCGAGTTCTGCAGAGTGGAGCATCTGTTGTGAAGAGCACGAGTGCCATCTACAGGCTCGATCCAGTACTACATGAAGGTTTATTGAGAGTGGGTGGTAGGCTTAATCGCTCAGTCCTGCCTGAGCAACAGAAACATCCTGTTATCCTCCTTAAGGATGTATCTAAACTCATCCTGCGAGACCTGCACCAGCAGCTGGGACATGCAGGAAGAAATCATATGCTTTCAGCTCTCAGAGAAAGATACTGGATTACCAGTGCCAACTCAGCTTGCAGAAAAATATTATCTGAATGTGTTGTGTGCAGACGCTACAGAGGACAACCAGCAGAGAAAGAAATGGCTGATATGCCACAGGAACGCGTCTGTCCAGACTTTCCACCTTTTACCAATGTAGGTGTGGACTATTTCGGGCCCATTGAGGTCAGGAGAGTTAAGAGATATGGTGTTTTTTACATGCATGGCCAGTCGAGCTGTACATTTGGAGGTGGCTAATTCTCTAACGACCGACTCCTGCATCAATGCCATCAGGCGCTTTGTATGCCATAGAGGTCCAGTACATCAAACAAGATCTGATAACGGCACAAATTTCATTGGTGCAGAGCATGAACTGGGGGAGGATTTGGCAGTTATTGATCACACAAAAATCTGTCAGGCTCTACTGTTAACAGGGATTGACTGGATTTTTAATACACCTGCTGCATCCCATCATGGAGGAGTGTGGGAACGGCTCATCAGAATGGTTAGAAAGGTGTTATTTTGTGTTTTGCACCAACAGACCTTGGACGATGAAAGTCTTCAGACCATTCTATGTGAAGTAGAAGCCATACTCAATAATCGTCCCATCACAAGTGTGTCGGATGATGTAAATGATTTGGAAGCTCTAACCCCAAACCATATTTTGCTGCTCAAAGGAAAGACCACTCTTGCTCCTGGTGTTTTTCAAGACAGTGACGTTTACCTCCAAAAACGTTGGAGGCAAGTGCAGTACCTCTCAGACCTGTTCTGGAAAAGGTGGACAAAGGAATACTTACCTTTGCTACAGGAGAGACAGAAATGGTCCAAGCCTCGGAGAAGTTTTGTCATTGGCGACATTGTGGTGGTTGTGGATAGCACTGCTCCTCGTGGTTCCTGGATCCTGGGAAGAGTTACAAATAATTACCCCGATAAAAACTGGTGCGTGCTGTGGACAACTGAAGAGACCCATCTCCAAAATATTCATCCTTTAAGAAGCCAATTACAGCTGGAGAAGAAATAAAGATTATTGGGGCTCCTTTGTTGGTGATGGTTAAATTGTGTTGTATACACAATTGGGGCCGGTGTGTAGGAGCCATTTATGTTCTTGTTGTTGGGTTATAGTTTGAATTATTTTATTTGGTTTGTTTTGGCTGGTTTACACACTGACCTATATTTCATTCTACCACTGGTGGCGGTGTGGGGTGAAAGTTAAAGAGGTGCAGAAGGAGAAGGCACAAGGTTTGGGTGAGGGAAGGTCCTACGGTTTTTACCGCTCTGTTGACCAAAGCCTAGCTTTTATTGGTGATCTTGTGTTGTGTTAGAGACCAATGGATTAAGCAGTCAAACCTCGCAAGTTGTCCAATAAATGGGAGCATTCCCCAACATATTTGGTAGTCTGGATATTATTTGTAAGCGCGTTGGAACCTGGATCTGCCCAAACCCAGAAGCGACCAAAGGAATGGAACTTGATGGTCGCTATACGGCCGGTGAATGTATATGCTCCAAATGTTGATGATCCTCCATTCTTCCATTCTTTTTTTTCTGCACATTCTGAACACTTGGATTGCCCATTTCGTGATGAGAGCGATCTCAACTTTGGCCTAATTTAAGAAATAGACAGGCTGAGCACATCAGGGACTCAGTGCAGTTGGCAATCAATAAATATAGTTAAACAGTACATGAGCGATTACGGACTTTGCGATCATTGGTGTGCACAGACATTTTGGGGGGCAGGTGCTCAAGTGGAAAAAAAGGGCACCTTGTGCAGCACATGGAGCTGTCGGCTGACCTTGTAGTGTGAGATTTATTACAGGCACATCATGAACATAATTTATATGTATTACTAAGCACCCACAAAACAATCTGTCCTGTGGGATCTAGGGAAAAGGCCACCCAGGAAAAAGAAACTCAAAACAAGAATGCATTTTACAAAATTCTTACGATTAATAAGTAAACAGAATTATCATAGATTGATTAAGAGTTAGATTACTGACTCACAACCAGTCTTTAACCTGAACTTCCTGAGTCAGATTTGAAACTTGCATTATCCTTCTTTTTTTTTTTAACACAGTGAGCACAATGTGTTTGTCTTGACTATATCATTCTGTACTTTCATCACAAAATATCTTCTGCACCAAATAACCTTATGTTGTTGCAAAGCAGGTTACACTGCCAAATTTACCAGGTAGGTCACACTAAATGAGCTATCTTTAGAAATGTTAGTAACCAGCGACCATTCAGTGTAAATCAACTATACCCAGAAAATGAGTTATAAAACCTTTATAGTCAAAATGAAACCAACTGCAGAGAATATGATCATAAGAATCATATATACTTCTGCATGTAGCCACTGTGATATATGACAAAAATTATTCTTAGAGAATTAAAATGAATGAGATTACAAGTCATGAGAATTGATGTCTGCTATTTAGAAATTAAGTACTGTGATCACATATTTTTTACACACACAGAAGTAGAAAATACAACGTAGCCTACATGCCCCACATTTACTGAACTTTATAAAAGGTACGTTTAGTAGTTTATGAATTGTAATGTTAACCAGCTCATTTGGCGGTATTTTCAATAAAAAAAAAACGAGTCAAACAGAAGTCATCAGGGACCATTATAGCAAATGTAATACCTACATCAATGAGATAGATTTGAATTTATTTATTTCTTCTAATTTAATCTAAGAGTTAAATCGTAGACATTCTCCTGGCGCCTGGTGGCGGCCATAGAAGACATAGCGGGTAGAGGTATGCCATTGATTGAGACACAAATGCACTGCTTACTGATGGTTCTTTGTTATCTAAATGCAGAATGGTGGGGTGCTTTAAATAGCCTTTGTCGCAGATGAGACAACTCTTACACTCTTTACTCATGTGACCGACTTTCAAGCATTCCTTTCAGGAATTCGATTTTTTCCTTATGAGAAATCCTTTGCAGCTTCAGGCAATTTGATATTGAATGAGACTGCTCACAATAAAGACAAGCTTCTGAAGGAGGAATATTGGAGGCTATTGGCCGCTTGTAGACTGTTGGCACCGAAGATGTAGTACTATCAGGAGCTGAAATAGATGTTACAAAGCTGCTGCCTTTGATATTGATCTTTAATGGTGACCTGTTCTTACGTGATCCTCTCATTACAGGGCTTGGCTTGGTGTCAGAAATGTCTCCAAACAATGGATGGGACAAGATCTTTTCTTGTCGCTCGAGGAAACTAACCATATCATTAAATGTGGCTCTGAAGCCTCTCCGTTCTTGTAGCTCACAAGCTGTTAATCTCCATCTTTCACGGAGCTTATAGGGCCACTTCATGATGACTTGCCTCATATGAGATGGAATGTTCAACTCTTCCATGTACAGTATTTCTGACATTGCATTACAACATCCACGTAAGAACAAGGCAAATTCCTGCAACGCTTCAACATCCTCAGATTTTATAACTGGCCAGGCAAACACTTTGTCCATGTATGCAGAAGTAATGTGATGAACATTTCCAAAGTGCTCCATTAAAAGTTATTTTGCTCGTTGGTAGCCCTGCTGTGATGGCATGTGCATACAGCTTCTGACCAGCTCCCTTGGCTGCCCTCTGGTATATTGTTCTAAAAGGTATAGACAGTCTTGGTAATTGTTTGTCTTTTCTTCCACACGATATTCAAAAGCTCTTAGGAAAGACATACACTGCAATGGGTTACCATCGAAAACTGGGATCTCACACTGAGGAAGAGTAGCTGATAACTGTTGCTGAACAAGCATTGATGTAATATCATTCTGTTTTTGCACATGGGTGAACAAGATCATCCTCACCTCTTTGGCTTAATACAGCTCCGACCCCAGTGCTTGAGGCATCCACCTCCACAATAAACTGTCTCTCTGGGTCAGGAGACCGTAACACTGGAGCTGATGTGAAGAGTTCCTTTAACCTATTGAAGGCCTTCTCTGCATCCTTATTTTACACAAATTTCACCTTGGAAGAGGTAAGAGCGTTTAGGGGAGTAGCAACCAGGCTGTAATTTCTAATAAACCTCCTATAGAAATTTGCGAAGCCCAGGAATCTTTGAAGCTGCTTGCGATCAGTTGGAACAGGCCATTCCAATACGGCCTTAACTTTGGAGGGGTCGACAAGCACTTGATCTGGGGAAATGATGAAGCCCAAAAAGGAGGTGGTAGTTATGTGGAACTCACATTTCTCTGCCTTGACGAACAACTGGTTTTGGAGAAGACGCAGGAGAACAGCTCTGACATGTTTTCTGTGGGTTTCCAGATCTTGAGAATAAATCAGTATGTCATCAAGATAAACAAATACAAATTGACCCACCATGTCTCTTAGAACGTCATTGACCAATGACTGAAAAACTGCAGGAGCATTAGTAAGTCCAAATGGCATGACCTTGTATTCATAATGGCCCGTAGGCGTGTTGAAAGCCGTTTTCCACTCATCTCCTTCTCTGATTCGGACCAGATTATATGCATTCCTTAGATCCAGCTTAGAAAATATCTTGGCTCCCTGGATCTGATCAAAAGCTGTGTTCATGAGTGGTAAGGGATATTTATTTTTAACTGTTATCTCATTAAGGCCTCTATAATCAATGCATGCGTCAGCTTCTGAGTTTGGATTGGACCAAAGTGCAGACAAGAGCTTGGCAGCAGTATAATTAAAGGAATCTCCATCTTTAATTAGCAATCTCGAGGAAGTAGCAAAACACAAAGAACTGATCAGGGAAATGAAACATGGCAGAACAGTGAGTAAATAAACAGAGGAACCAGCAGGGAACAAAGAACACAGACCAACTAATATACAGGGAGAAAACAAAGGCAAGTAATCACAGGAACTAAGAACAGGTGTGACAAGCTGGCAGGGAGGCAGAGGGGGCAGGTGGAACTGATTAACAACACTGGAAAACAGAACTAAACAAAAGTTAACACAAAACACAAACCAAGTCCAAGGATGTCATATCATGACAGCATGGTCTCAATGAACCATCCTTCTTCCCAACAAAAAAGAAACCAGCACCTGCAGGAGAGGAAGAGGGTTGAATGTGCCCTGCCTTTAATGCCTCATCAACATAACTCTTCATGGCCCTGTGCTCTGGACCAGACAATGAATAGGTTCTGCCTTTAGGGGGTGATGTGCCAAGAAGCAAATCAATAGCACAATCATAAGGTCTATGCGGTGGCAGAACTGTGGCCTTGATTTTATTAAAAACCTCCTTTAAATCATGGTATTCTTGCGGTACCTTGGATAAATCCGGATAGGTCTCCTCAACCTCATTCTCCACACTGACCTCCGTAGCAGCAGACAAAAGACAGTCAGCGGAACATGACTCAGACCAACCCAGATCTTCTTTTTTCTTCCAGTCGATGTGAGGGTTGTGTTTCTGCAACCAGGAGGCCCCTAGGACTACAGGAAGTTCAGGTGAATTAATGATCATGAAAGTTACTTTTTCTTGATGATTACCTCCAACAGTTAAGGTAATCTCCTCCGTCCTGAGATGTGAATTGTTCATGCTGTGACCATCCAAAGCTAGCACGTTTCTTGTGTCAGCTGAGGGAATAAGTTTTATGCCGTTCTTATTTGCAAATGTTTCGTCCGTGAATTCAGTATCTGCTCCTGAATCAATAAACACGCCCCCCTGGAGAGACAAAGAAGATGTTTGAAAATGGGCAGGAAACAAGAAGGAGGAGGCAGATAGTTGACTTCGGCTCAGTAGAGACCTCCCTTCCTCTGCTGAGCCTGTCCTTTTAGTGGACACCTGAGTGCTAAATGTCCCTTCTCTCCACAATAAAAACAGAGCTTGAATCTTCTCCGATGATCTTTCTCCTCAGGGGTAATCTTGGTTCTGCCCAATTGCATGGGCTCACAATTATCATTTTCCTCAGTGAGAGGTGACCGACTCCTTCTCTCATACCGGTGTGCAGAAACCTGAGTTAATGATGAGCGCCCCTTCTCATGGCGCTTCTCCTTCCTTCTCTCTGCCAGCCGAATATCAATGCGAGCAGCCAAATCCTCGAGTTGTTTCAGGGAAGAAGGATAGTCACGGGTTGCTAGCTCATCCTTGATGTCTACGTTTAATCCTTTCATGAATGCATCCATTTGTGCTGCCTCATTCCAACGGCTCTCTGCAGCCAAGAAATGAAAGTCAATTATATAGGTCGAGACAGGCTGATCACCCTGTTTGAGGGATAATAATCCTCTTGCGGCCTCATAACTTGGAATGACCGGGTCAAAAACTCGAATGAGTTCCTTGGAAAAAGTTTCATAAAGATTACAAGATGCAGACCTGTTATGCCATTCAGCAGTTCCCCACTGTTTTGCCTTTCCTGCCAGCAGAGATATAACAAACATCACCTTGGAACATTCAGTGGGAAAGGATGATGGCTGAAGCTCAAAATGAATTTCACACTGAGTTAGAAAAGCTCAACATTGGTCTGAGTCTCCCCTGAACATCTCAGGCGGAGAGAGGCGTGGCTCCCTTACCTCTGCTGTTGTCCGTGTTACTTGGGCGTGGTTACTTGGCGGCTCGAAGACAAGATTGCCAGAACATAATGTGGAAATTATATCCTCTATGCCGGAACCCAACCAGGAAAGGGTCTCATCAGTGTGGGTACTGTTGTACTGGCGATGGGTCCATTTTTGGCCAGATCTTTCTGCTATGAATGAGAAAAAGGCGGACCCAAGATTCAGCCAGACACAGTACTGAAAGTTTAAAAGGTTTATTCAGCCACAGGAAAACGTCACACAGATAACACTCCTCACAGCTTCCAGGAATCACTGAGGCAGAAAGAGGGGTTAGTGACTTGTAGTCTCTCCAGATTTTGCAGGGATCAGAAAAGTCACTAACCTGCTTTTGTCTTGAGTGGAACTTGAAACCCAGAGGGGAAACCTCAGTGGGCGGCAGGCGGTGATCTCCACAGCACATGTAAGAAGTGACTCCAGGCTGAATAATCCGAGGGCTAGGCTGGCTCAATAATCCAAGGACAGAAACAGGGTCAACGATCGGAACAAGAGGCGTCAGGCAAGGGGCAAGCAGAGGCATAAACCAGATGCAGGAAACAAGGTCGACAACCAAAATCCAAATAGTCCGACAGGGAGCAGGCAGAGGCATAAATCCAAAAGGCAAGGCAAGGTCAAGAACAATGATCAGACAGGAAGGAACGCTGGATATCTACTTACAAGATGGCTTTCAAAAATCTGGCACCGTCTGCTTGTCAGAATCAGTATATATCAGGGAAGACACAGGTTCTTGGCATTCCACAGATTGCACTACACCGCAGCAGCCACCAGGTGCATCTAATCTGCTGATTGCAGCCAGGGAGACAGGGTAGAGCAGACGTGCCAGAATCATAACAAATGTATGTACCTGACTGTGTTGAAGTGCCTTGAGACAACATGTGTTGTGAATTGGCGCTATATAAATAAAACTGAATTGAATAAAATGCATGAATATTGAACATAAAATCAGTCTTTATGCGGATTATGTATTACTTTTTCTCCATCATTTTCAAACCTCTGTCTCTCAGGTAATTGGATTGATAAATTCTACATTTTGGATTATTCAATAAATTGAACACCACCCCCACACACAGCCCTCACCATCATCAACAACACTGCTGTGTATCTGCTGTGGACCACTTCTGGTGCCTAGGAACCACCATTTCTCAAAATCTGATATGGTCCTAACACATAGACAATGTTTGGAAGAAGACCCAGCAGACACTGTACTTCCTGAGGCAACTCAAGAAGTACAACCTTCCACAGGTGCTGCTTGCCATCTTCTACACTGCCATAAGTCTGCCCTGTCTTCGTCCATCTCAGTGTGGTTTGGCTCACCCACAAAACAGGACAGGCCCAGATTGCAACGAACAATCATGTCTGCAGAGAGAATAATCAGGGCTGACCTCCCTGCATCCAGGGCTTATACAAGTCTACGGTCTAGGGACAGGAAAAGGGCAGCTAAAATCTCTGCAGACCCCATACACCCTGCACATAAACTCTTTAGGCTGTTACCTTTAGGTTGGTGCTACCGAGCACTGTTTGCTAAAACCAGCTGCCAAAGAGACAGTTTCGTCCCCCAGGCTGTTTGTCTGATGAACACGTTACAGTCAGAGTTTCAGAACAACACCATGCATTCTTGGACTGATCCCACAATATATTGCCTTGTAAAGCCACTTGTGTATATATATACACTTAAAAAGTTATTTTTTATTTCCATTTATTATATATACAGTACAGACCAAAAGTTTGGATAGCTTCTCATTCAAAGAGTTGTCTTTATTTTCATGACTATGAATATTGTAGCTTCACACTGAAGCCATCAAAACTATGAATTAACACATGTGGAATTATATACTGAACACAAAAGTGAGAAAAAACTGAAAATATGTGTTATATTCTAGGTTCTTCAAAGTAGCCACCTTTTGCTTTGATTACTGCTACACACACTCTTGGCATTCTGTTGATGAGCTTCAAGAGATAGTCACCTGAAATGGTTTCCACTTCATATGTATGCCCTGTCAAGTTTAATAAGTGGGATTTCAAGTGCCCCCAAGTGCAGTCGCAAAAACCATCAAGCGCTGCCAAGAAACTGGCTCACATGAGGACCGCCCCAGGAAAGGAAGACCAAGAGTCACCTCTGCTGCGGACGATAAGTTCATCCGAGTCACCAGCCTCAGAAATCGCAGGTTAACAGCAGCTCAGATTAGAAAAAAGGTCAATGCCACACAGAGTTCTAGCAGCAGACACATCCCTAGAACAACTGTTAAGAGGAGACTGTGTGAATCAGGCCTTTATAGTAAAATAGCTGCTAGGAAACCACTGCTGAGGACAGGCAACAAGAAGAAGAGACTTGTTTGGGCTAATGAACACAAGGAATGGACATTAGACCAGTAGAAATCTGTACCACCGTGTCTTTGTGTGGTGCAGAAGAGGTGAACGGATGGACTCTACATTCCTGGTTCCCACCGTGAAGCATGGAGGAGGTGTGATGGTGTGGGGGTGCTTTGCTGGGGACACTGTTGGGGATTTGTTCAAAATTAAAGGCATACTGAACCAGCATGGCTACCACAGCATCTTGCAGTGGCATGCTATTCCATCCGGTTTGCGTTTAGTTTGACCGTCATTTATTTTTCAACAGGACAATGACCCCAAACACACCTCCAGGCTGTGTAAGGGCTATTTGACCAAGAAGGAGAGTGATGGGGTGCTGCGCCAGATGACCTGGCCTCCACAGTCACTGGACCTGAACCCAATCAAGATGGGTTGGGGTGAGCTGGACTGCACAGTGAAGGCAAAAGGGCCAACAAGTGCTAAGCATCTCTGGAAACTCCTTCAAGACTGTTGGAAAACCATTTCAGGTGACTACCTCTTGAAGTTAATCAACAGAATGCCACGAGTGTGTGGAGCAGAAATCAAAGCAAAAGGTGGCTACTTTGAAGAACCTAGAATATAAGACATATTTGCAGTTGTTTCACACTTTTTTGTTCAGTATATAATTCCACATGTGTTAATTCATAGTTTTGATGCCTTCAGTGTGAAGCTACAATATTCATAGTCATGAAAATAAAGGAAAGTCACTGGAGAAATGTGAGGTCCCCTCCTGCCTCAAACGATCCACCATCATCCCGGTTCCCAAGAAACCCACCATCGTAGGATTAAATGACTACAGGCCTGTAGCCCTGACGTCTGTGGTCATGAAATCCTTTGAGCGGCTGGTGCTGAAGCACCTGAAAGACATCACAGGCCCCCTGCTGGACCCCCTGCAATTTGCTTACCAAGCAAACAGGTCGGCAGATGATGCTGTTAACTTAGGTCTACACTTCATCCTGCAACACCTCGACCACCCAGGGACGTACGCCAGGATCCTGTTTGTAGACTTCAGCTCGGCCTTCAACACTATTATACCAGACATCCTCCACCAGAAGCTCACACAGCTCAACGTCCCAGCCTCCACCTGTCAGTGGATCAACAGCTTCCTGAAAGACCGACAGCAGCAGGTGAGACTGGGGAGCATCTTCTCCCGATCCAGATCAATAAGTACTGGTGTTCTATCCCCACTCCTCTTCTCTCTGTACACAAATGACTGCACCTCATCGGACTCGTCCGTGAAACTCCTTAAGTTTGCAGATGACACCACTGTCATTGGACTGATCCAGGACGGTGATGAGTCTGCATACAAACAGCAGGTGGATTGGCTGGTACACTGGTGCGGTCAGAACTACCTTGAACTGAACCCACTCAAGACTGTGGAAATGGTGGTGGACTTTCCTTAACAACACTGTATCGGCCGTGGACCACTTCAGGTTCTTAGGAACCACCATCTCTGAGGACCTGAGATGGTCTTCGCACATAGACACTGTTCGAAAGAAGGCCCAGCAGAGACTGTACTTCCTGAGGCAACTCAAAAAGTTCAACCTTCCACAGGAGCTGTTGGTCATCTTCTACACTGCCATCATTCAATTTGTCCTGTCTTCATCCATCTCAGTGTGGTTTGGCTCATCCACAAAACAGGACAGGTCCAGACTGCAACGAATAATCAGGACTGCAGAGAGAATAATCAGCCCTCCATCCAGGACTTATACAGGTCTACGGTCAAGAAAAGAGCTGCCAAAATCTCTGCAGACCCCACACACCCTGCACATAAACTGTTTAGAGTTTTACCTTCAGGCCGCCGCTACAGAGCACTGTTTACTAAAACCAGCCGCCACAAAGACAGTTTCTTCTCCCAGGCTATTTCTCTGATGAACATTCAATAGAGTACAGAACAACAGCATACAGATGTTGCAAATGCACCTTTTCTACTATGTGTATATTCTATGTGTATATTGTACATTGTAAATTGTAAATTTGTATATTCTGTAATGCAAAAACAGAACAAAAGAGCAAAGTGTACCGGACTTAAATTCCTTGTTTGTGTGTACAAACTTGGCAATAAAGCTGGTTCTAATTCTCATGTTTGCAAATCTAGAAGCATCAAATCAACCTCACACCTTTTGCAAAAACGGCAAACACGTTTATGTCCTTTGGACACCATAAATATTGTGATGGCACTGGTTTTTCAAATGACCATACCCAAGAATTAATTTATCATAGTATTGAATGTACCACTGCATCTAAGAAGCTTATCAAAATCAACAATGTCAATTTTATTTATAAAGCAAAAACAATGTTTTGATGTGTACGAAGACGCTGGCTCGCTCTCCCTGATGCCTGAGTAGAAGACAATCCAGGCAGTCTGGTATGCCCGCTAACAGCGGATGAAGGCTTGCGGTGTGTTTGTTCAATTTAAAAGTTTGCAGTTTCACTGTCCGAAAAGTGTCTGGCAGTCATAAACAATTTGAGCAGAACCATCATAGCAACAACAAATTAATAAAATAATACTAGCAAGCAGCAAGCTGAGACACCAAGGCTACGTTCACACTGCAGGCAAATGCAGCCCAAGTCCGACTTTTTTGCCCATATCTGACTTTCTCATGGCAGTCAGAACGGCCCAATTCCAATCTTTTCACCTCCAAAAAATCCAAATTGTGCTACTTCCATAAGTGGTACCAAATCGTATACCTATGGGATTTCAAAATGTCCACAGCCAGAGCGGTTGTGTCGCATTTCATTTGACTTTCACGTCAATGTCTATGCCGACTAAGTTGGTTTTTGGTCTGTCTGTCTGTGTGTGTGTGTATGTGTGTGTGTGTACTCCTGTTTGTGTGGCTGAGTGAGGACCATTTTTTTTATTTCACCAGCAAAGTGAGGACCGTTTGTTGCAAAGTGAGGACATTTTCATGGTTTTTTGCTAGGGGTTAGTTTTAGGACTAAGGTGTGAATTTAGTTAAGCTTAGGGTAAGTATATATGCATAATGGTTAGGTTTAGGGTCACAAAAAGGGTTAAAATTTATGGAAATCAATTGACGTCAATGAGAGTCAGTGCAAGGTCCTCTGAACCTCTAGTAAGACAAGTGTGTGTGTGTGTGTGTGTGTGTCTAGCTGCAACCCAGCAGGCAAAAAAAGATGTGGCAGCGAATGAAGATGAAATATAAAAACACAGTTACGTCAGGTATGGTCTGCTTATAAGCTATTGTTATCTTTAACGTTTATTACCTGAATTACACAGCATTAATTGGCTATATTCAACATATGGAATTAATGAAGATTAATGATTTTCCAAGAAATTAAAATGTGTAGCAGGCCATCTTCAAACTGCCAATATTAAAAATTGTCCACTTGAAAGTAATCTTTTGCTGAGGGCATCTCTGGGTTAATGTCATCTGACCCAAACATCCTTTAGGACACAAACAAGTTGTTAAAATAAGTGAGATATACATTCATTCTTTTCCCAGCATTGACTCTATGACACCCACCCATCCATCTTAAACAGTAATTAAAACTGATTCTCTTGTAGGAGTACAATTTGTGACTACCTTCACTTTGACATTATTCATTATATGCAATTTGCAAGATGAAGTAAATGGTGGAGTTACAGGGGTTGGACAATGAAACTGAAACACCTGGTTTTAGACCACAATAATTTATTAGTATGGTGTAGGGCCTCCTTTTGCAGCCAATACAGCGTCAATCCGTCTTGGGGATGACATATACAAGTCCTGCACAGTGGTCAGAGGGATTTTAAGCCATTCTTCTTGCAGGATAGTGGCCAGGTCACTACGTGATACTGGTGGAGGAAAACGTTTCCTGACTTGCTCCTCCAAAACACCCAAAGTGGCTCAATAATAATTACATCTGGTGATTGTGCAGGCCATGGGAGATGTTCAACTTCATTTTCATGTTCATCAAACCAATCTTTCACCTGTCTTGCTGTGTGTATTGGTGCGTTGTCATCCTGATACACGGCACCGCCTTCAGGATACAATGTTTGAACCATTGGATGCACATGGTCCTCAAGAATGGTTTGGTAGTCCTTGGCAGTGACGAGCCCATCTAGCACAAATATTGGACCAAGGGAATGCCATGATATGGCAACCCAGACCATCACTGATCCACCCCCACGCTTCACTCTGGGCATGCAACAGTCTGGGTGCTTCTTTGGGGCTTCTCCAGACCGCAACTATCCCGGATGTAGGGAAAACAGTAAAGGTGGACTCATCAGAGAACAATACATGTTTCACATTGTCCACAGCCCAAGATTTGCGGTCCTTGCACCATTGAAACTGATGTTTGGCATTGGCATGAGTTTGGCTATAGCAGCCCGGCCATGTATATTGACCCTGTGGAGCTCCCGACGGACAGTTCTGGTGGAAACAGGAGAGTTGAGGTGCACATTTAATTCTGCCGTGATTTGGGCAGCCATGGTTTTATGTTTTTTGGATACAATCCGGGTTAGCACCCGAACATCCCTTTCAGACAGCTTCCTCTTGCGTCCACAGTTAATCCTGTTGGATGTGGTTCGTCCTTCTTGGTGGTATGCTGACATTACCCTGGATACCGTGGCTCTTGATACATCACAAAGACTTGCTGTCTTGGTCACAGATGCGCCAGCAAGATGTGCACCAACAATTTGTCCTCTTTTGAACTCTGGTATGTCACCCATAATGTTGTGTGCATTTCAATATTTTGAGCAAAACTGTGCTCTTACCTTGCTAATTGAACCTTCACACTCTGCTCTTACTGGTGCAATGTGCAATCAATGAAGACTGGCTACCAGGCTGATCCAATTTAGCCATGAATCCTCTCACACTAAAATGACAGGTGTTTCAGTTTCATTGTCCAACCCCTGTATATATGTTAAGAAATGTGATGTGACCCTAACAGTGTTGGAAAAAAAACCCACAAAAACATGCAAATTAAGTGGCGCACTTGTGGGAAATTAACCTTTTGTTTACTCAGTTCTAAGTAGTCTTTATACTTGTTCATTCTTCCAGCAGGCAGTTCAAAACCTGTGTGCCTCATATGCTTAAATAAACACCTATATGTCTGCATGAGAATGAGTCTGACTACATTCCAACCAAGATTAAATTACTGGCAGGTCAGTGCCATGCCCATTCCTCTAATTATTAAAAGTAACATAAAAGAATAATCCAAAGGGAAATGAGGGGCTATTTTCATTTTTCCCCTACAAGAGCCATTTTTATTTATTGTTTTCTGGAGATGCTAAGCTGTTTTACATTAAATTTATATTTTAATTAAGGTTGGAAATTGTTTGCTTGCACTGTTTGCACTTTTTCCCCCAGCCTTAAATTGTTTAGGCTGGGGCCACTTCAACTTAAGAGAAAAAAATGGTTATGAGGCTCTGTTTCCACATTTAAAATAAATTGTATTCTGAGGTTTCTGTTTTAATCTGGAATAAAGGCCTTCATTCATTATTCTATTTTTTGGAAGGGAAATCAAATTCTGGAAAAGGTTCTGCTTTGATTTTCTGATTTGTATGAATTAAAGAAAAAAACCAAAAACAGAAATGGCTTAATTTTGCTTAAAAAAAAATCTGTGTTCTTTGTTTTTTTCTGTCAAAATAATACAAGAAAAAACAAATTATGAGGTGTTTTTTTTTTTGGCGGCAATAGTAGCCTTTATTTTTTTCCCAGCTAATTTATGCAACATATATCAAGGTTTGGGATGTTCCTTTTCTATTATACAGTGGTGTGTGTGTAAAGTTTTGTAAGTAAGACAAAAATGGCCCATGATGGTTTTGGTTGTAAATTGTCTGGAAAGGCCACAAAGGACTGATAATTGATCATTGTTTACGGAGTTCTGAAAAAGTCATATTTATTTATTTTAATCTACAATAGGTCTGGGGGCGTTCTAAAAATTACATTTTACTAATTCAGGATGTGGGTGAAACTGAAAAAATACAGTCAATATTTAAATTATGTATTATGTTTAATTGATGGCATTTAACACACTATATTGCATTACCTGTTGGTCACATGCAGCAAAATCCCAAAACCTACTGGATCAGGATTTTGATTTGAATTCTGAGGAGGCCTTCTACTATAGCAGCTACACCAACAGTGGACATGTTGAAGTGAGCGAGAAGAATGTGTTGGGTTATGGATGTAAATGGTATCTAACCCTGTTTCAGTGTAACTCCCCTTGACCTAGTCTTCCACTAACCTTCAGAAGGGCTTCGACAGGAGATCTTTTTGTGTAACACCACTGAAGCACCAAGTTTGTGCATGTGCATGTGTGAGTGTGTGTGCGTGCGTGCAAGAAATAGACAGTACTGAGAGGCAGAGTTTCACCTCCCCTCCTCCGGTTATGAAAACACGGCAACTGCCAGCACTGGCAGACATTTGGTCTAGTTAATATTAAGTTTTTGAAAAACACATTGTTCTGTATAAGGCTGTTTCTTCTGACTCCTAAACATGGAAATGAAATAGTTAATTACATGAGACATAAATTGCTTTATGAACATGAAACTTAATTTATAGCAGATCAGCACTCACACCATTGCAAGAATGTTTTCAGAGGGGTCTGCTGGAGTTCATGGGATGTCCAGACCCAGGGAGGTTGTCGTATCACGTTTGACATCTTGATTCACTTTTATTGCTATGTGCTTAGTGGAGCATTATAGCTTTAAGTAAAGTATGTCTTGAAGTTAAAGACAAGCATGCATGCAGAACAACATTGTGAAGATAGTATTTGCCAAAAAGGAGAGAACCAACTCAAGCAAATCTAAAACAAAAATATATATACAGACTTGTATTTGATGAGAAAAAAACATTAAAAAACTACGTGCACTGAAGTGGGAAAACTGGACTTGCTTTGCAGTTAGGCTTTATCTCAAAACCTTCTTATTTTTGTACTGCCTATCCAGCGGTTATCAGGGTACGCTCTAGGCGGCAAATTAATCCTTCACAAGGACAAATGAACAATCCATGCATGCATACATACTCAACTAATGATAGTGTACTTTTAGCCTAATTTGCATGTTCTTGGAGTGTCGAAGAATACACAGTACCTGAAGAAAATCCACTTGTGTAAAGTCCAGAGAAAGGCCTCTGCTGAGATCTGAACTTAGGGCCTTCTTTCAGCTCATCACTGTGCTAACAGACTGCATATGTTTTCATTATTTACTTAGTGGACAATATCTTACACCATTCTGGAGCTGGCATAGCTTGAGGTTATATTATATAATTTTTTATATTCAAGGTGAACAAGATGGACATACACCCAAAGTCATTCACAACAAACAAGAATTTTGTTTCTTCGTTTGTTTTGACATTTTTTTTTTTTGAGGTACTGAAAGTTTTCTTCATTTAGTTTTACTCTTAAATTACAATATCCTTTTCAACAAGTAAAAAAAAAGAATAATAAAAACACTAACTAAAAACCTAAATAAAAAAAATAGATTGAATTAGCTCTGATTTAGATGTAAGAATCTTGCCAAATCTAAAAACATCACATATGCGGTGAGGATCACAGAGATTACAAGACTTTTTATGTTGGACCTTACTGTACAGGCAAACATGTCCAGTGTTAAATATGTGCTGAAAGAGGAACATCTTTATTCTGCTAACAACAACTTCTTGTATTGGACATTCTATCAGATTTGACCTGGTTTGTTTACATCACAGATGTTATGTTACCCAAATGGCAGAAAGCACCACAACAGTAGCTATTCCTAATCAGATTTAAATGTGTTCTGCTTCATTTGGAAACATTTTGGATGTTAAGTTTAAAATTTTTAAGTGTGTTTGATGTATTAAAATATTGACAGATTTAACTATCATTTATAGACAAATATTTTCATAATTCAACAAATGCTGATACATTTTGTGTCTGCCAAAGATATCCTGACACAGTGGCTTGTAAAAGTATTCATCCTCCTTGAACCTTTCCACATATTGTCACATTACAACCACAAACATAAATATATTTTATTGGAATTGTATGTAAAAGACCAAACACAAAGTGGTATACAATTGTGAAGTGGAAGGAAAAAGACACAATTTAAAAGATTTTTTACAAGTAAAAACTGAAAAGTGCGGCGTGCAAAAGTATTCAGCCCCTTTTACTCTGAGTGCAACCAATTCCCTTTAGAAGTTGTCTGATGATTGCTAATGACTAAATAGAGTCCACCTCTGTGTACAACAGAGGTGGACTCTATCTGTCTTGAGGCAACTGTGGCTCAGTAGGAAGAGTAGTTGTCTTGCAATCAGAAGGTTGTGGGTTTGATTCCAGCTTCCTCCTGCCATAGGTTGATGTGCCCCTGGGCAAGGCACTTAACCTCAAGTTACCTACTGATCTGCGTATCGGTGTATGAATGTGTGAGCGTTAGTGAGTGCAATTGGGTGAATGTGGCTCTAGTGTAAAGTGCTTTGAGCAGTCTGTATGACTGGAAAAGTGCTATATAAGTTCAGTCCATTTACCATTTAATCTTATCTGAGTACAAATACAGCTGCTCTGTGACATCCTCAAAGGTTGGTTAAGAGAATACTGGGGAGCAAACAGCATCATGAAGTCCAAGAAACTCACCAGACAGGTCAAGGATAAAGGTGTGGAGACGTTTAAAGCAGGCATAGGCTATAAAAAGATTTTCCAAGCTTCGAACATCTCACGGAGCACTGTTCAATCCATCATCCAGAAATGAAAAGAGTATGGCACATCTGTAAACCTACCAAGACAAGGCCATAAGAAGTTCTGTTTGCAGTTTTCCAGAAGCCATGTTGGACACACAGCAAACATGTGGAAGAAGGTGCTTTGCTCAGACAAAACCGAAATTGAACTTTTTGGCCAACATGCCAAATGAACTAACACTGCACATCACTCTGAACAAATCATCCCCACTGTCAAATATGGTGGTGGCAACATCATGCTCTGGGGGTGCTTCTCTTCAGCAGGGACAGGAAAGTACCTGTTAAACAATGGAAAGGTTTAAAACAAAACATATTATTCTATCAGAATGGCCCAGTCAAAGTCCAGACCTAAACCCAATCGAGAATCTGTGGCAAGATCTGAAAACTGCTGTTCACAAATGCTCTCCATCTAAACTGACTGAGCTTGAGCTGTTTTGCAAAGAAGAATGGGCAAACATTTCTGTCACTAGATGTCCAAAGCTGGTAGAGACATACCCTTAAAGACTTGCAGCTGTAATTGCAGCAAAACGTGGTTCCACAAAGTATTGACTCAGGGGGGCTCAATACTTTTGCACAATGCCCTTTTCAGTTTATTTGTAAAAAATAAAATAAATCATGTTTAATTTTCGTTCAGCTTCACAGTTGTATACCACTTTGTGTTGATCTTTCACATAAAATTCCAATAAAATATATTTATGTTTGTGGTTGTAATGTGACAATATGTGGAAACGTCCAGGGGGTATGAATACTTTTACAAGCCACTGTAACTCAGTGATTGGAAGGAAGCATGTGAAGCAGAAAGGTCTATATTCATGTTGTTTCTGTGTTTTCATATTTTATGCTTGCTTACACTGTAAAGTATTTTCCACAATAAGCTGGACCTTATTTTCAACTAGCAAACAACAGCCCTGATTAGCATAATTATAACCACAATATATACTTTAGATATTACACTTTTTGTGGAACAGTACACATGAGTTTGCAAAGCACTAAAGAAATTTGCTCCACTGAGCCATTTTTATTCTGACAATACATCTCAAGTTTGTACATTATTCAAAGATAAACCACAGCTTTTTTCTAAGAATTATCTTTTGAGAGTTTTAGTCTAAAAAAGTCAAAAATGGTCACATCTGCTAGGTACGTTGAATGTTGCATTGCTGTAATGTTCCTTGTATTTGGCATGACTAAATGCTACCATCTTGTGGCCAAAGTCAAAAGCTACAACACAACTGGACTGAAAAATCGATTCTAGCACATTGGCAGTCTTTTTTTAACAGGTGACACCAACAGGAAAAAGCAGTGATATAGTTGTTCTGTGCTTTTAACTGACCTGCTAGCTATTAAATTTGTTTACAATTGCTTGAATTCATTGTAACAGATGACTAAAGACAACAATGATTTTTCAGTCCATTTCTTTTAAATTTGAAATTATAAAGGTAAACGTTTCACAGCATGCTGTAAATACCACTGCACTCTTTATTCCAGGCAGAGTTGTGAATAAGGCCACACAAATTCATGGAGACACAAAACATTTCTTCTCTGGATGATTTGATTTACCAGATGTCCCACACATTCAAAAAGACCAAGCAATCAACAGAAAAACTATCCACTAGTTTTCTGATATCCATTGTTGTAGCTCCTGTAGCCTGTCAGTCTATACTTGATGATTTTCTTAGATACAGAAGTGGCTTTTTTGCCTCTCTTGTCACAAAGCCATTGTCTAAGGTCTTAGTTTCATTGTGTGTACAGATGCACCCATAGGAACCTGCTACTGTAAAAGCGCTGAAACCCTAAGTTGCTTCAAATCAAGATTAAAAACGTATTTCTTTAGAGTGGTCATTGACTGTGCCATCTAAACATTATTAGTTCAGTTTTCAGTGCAACTTTCCTTTCATTTTCTTATCCATTATTCTATTCTTTTTATTTTTAATTACCTTTATGTCACTGTAATGTGTTTTGCCTATTATGTTTTTTTTTCCTTCATGTAAAGCATTTTGAATTGTTTTGCTACTGAAATGTGCTATACAAATAAACTTGCCTTGCCAAAAATGTTGAACCAGCTGGAGTGGTGACAACAGGATTTTGCTCATGAAGAGACATCTGGACGTCTTCAATACAACAGAACCAGTTGCCTTGAAGTTCATGATTATCTGGAAAACTGCTTTTAGCTGCATTATTCATTGCATCAGTTTCCTTGTAAGATCATATTGATGCATAACAGTTGTGGTTTCATGTTGTTTTTTGTGGGTAATCGTAACTAGGAAAATATTATAATGATTTCTCTTTTATAGTAAACAATCTATTTAATATATTATTAAAGGGATTTCAAATGTATTCTTTCACAGCTTTACTTGTGATGATTATCTGACTAGCCTTAAAAAAAAGCGAAGTCATTTTTGCCTGGAAAAAAATTTAAGTAAAAATGGGTTTGTTTATACGTAAACAACTATACCTAATAAAATTCTTGTAATGAACTGATATGGCTATGTCTGTATATACTGTCAGATTTAATAACTTAGAATATGCTTTCCAATGAGGCTCATTTCTCAGATTAAAAGTACCTTTCCAAAATAACATCCTTTAAGCAGGTATTAAACATACTTTACATTTATTGGTCTGATGTAACATTCTAATCTTAAATGTTGTGTTTTCATTATGTGTGACCCCTTCTCTTTTCCAATGGTTGTGATCAGTCTGACAGAGGGAGGTATCCCAATCCTTGTGGTTATCAGTATAACAATGACCATCAGTGGGACCCTTTGTGGGGTGCCTTGAGATGGCATTGTTGTAAATAAGCGCCGTTTAACTAAATAATCTGAACTGAAACTATTTGTGTAGTTATGCTGCTATTGGCTTAGGCTGCTGGAGGACATAACGACCACTTTCACCCTCTTCGCTACATTCTCACACTACTCTCCAATTTTGCATTATTTGCTGTTATTTCAGCTTTTAACTTTGTTCTCTCTATTCTCTTCCTAGAAGCTACACCTGGCCTGGCTTTGTGTCTACCTGTGACACCTTTCTGGAGAGGGGAATCGTCCGAGTTTCTGCTGACAACAACTTAATGCTCACCCTCTACCGATGATCCACATAGCCCTGTCTTTTAGTGTTTAACCCTTTCTCTCTCCTAGACATGGCGATTGACTGAGCTTAACTGTAACAAACTCTATGTGCTCTCTTTCAGACTCTAACCTTGAAAACTGGCTCAGAGTTTATCTGTTCTTTCTTTCTAGGTGAAACGACTAAAGGAGCTACATACATTAACATTTACTTTTCCTTCCCATAGAAAGTACTCCTGGATCAGTGCTTCTGTGTTCTTTTTGTGTCTCTGCTCTGTTCTCTCAAACCCCCAGTCGGTCGTGGCAGATGGCCGCTCATACCGAGCCTGGTTCTGCTGGAGGTTTCTTCCTGTCAAAAGGGAGTTTTTCCTCTCCACTGTCGCTCCGACTGCACTGTTCAATTGTTAGGATCAATTGGAATGTATGTACCTGACTGTTGTGAAGTGCCTTGAGACAACATGTGTTGTGAATTGGCGCTATATAAATAAAACTGAATTGAATTGAATGGAATTATGTGTAATCTGACAGTTATCATAATTAGCAGAAATAAAGGTTTTAAAACATCAGCCTCTGTGTAATTAACATTAAATAATGTGTTTCACTTAAGTAATGTCAAGTCAAGTTTATTTATACATGAGGAAAAACATTACAATGATACAGAAAATCAAACACAGAAAAACAAATCAAATGACATTAATAATACTTGGGAGTTTACTGGTAAGAGCTGGTTCTAATCCAATCTTTCTAATAGAGGTAATTAGCTCATTAAGACCTCTGTGGTAAGGAATTCATCTGGTGCTAGAAGAAAATTATAATATTAATCCTTGAGGTCGCTGGTATGAGGCAGTTGTGGTCCCATCTTTCAAATAAGCTGGGTCCCTGGTATAAAACATTTTTAGTTCAAACTTTTTAAATACTAATAATGTTTGGCTTTCACTGGTATGAAATTGTTGTAATACAATCCTTCTAAGAAATCTAAAAATCTCTGGTCATTGGTGTAAAAACAGTTCTAGTGAAATTTTCATATACTAATAATACTTAGTAAATTGACTTACAGTGAATAACCTTTCAATAATATTATAATGTTATTGAATATGGGTATAATGAGAATACAGTTTAAACGCGATAACAAACAAAAAACACATTTCATTTTTCCTTGCTGCCATTAAATCTGTTTCACGTAAGGATTACCAAAGTTTTTTCTATTTGTTAAATGCTAGACTAACAAAATATTAGTTTGATTTAAAGTTTGTCCGTTCGTCGTCTTCCGCTTATCCAGGACTGAGTCGTGGGGGCAGCAGACTCAGCAGAGACGCCCAGACGTCCCTCTCTCCAGACACCTCCTCCAGGTCCTCCAGGGGGAGCCCAAGGCGTTCCCAGGCCAGCCGAGAGACATAGTCCCTCCAGCGTGTCCTGGGCCGTCCCCTGGGCCTCCTCCCGGTGGGACGTGCCTGGAACACCTCCCGAGGAAGGCGTCCAGGAGGCATCCGGTATAGATGCCCGAGCCACCTCAACTGGCTCCTCTCGATGTGGAGGAGCAGCGGCTCTACTCCGAGCCCCTCCCGGATGGCCGAGCTCCTCACCCTATCTCTAAGGGAGTGCCCGGCCACCCTACGGGGGAAGCTCATTTCAGCTGCTTGTATTCGTGATCTCGTTCTTTCGGTCATGACCCAAAGTTCATGGCCATAGGTGATGGTAGGAACGTAGACCGACCAGTAAATTGAGAGCTTTGCTTTTCAGCTCAGCTCTCTCTTCACCACAATGGACCGGCACAGCGCCCCCATTACTGTGGCAGCCGCACCGATCCGTCTGTCGATCTCCCGCTCCATTCTTCCCTCACTCGTGAACAAGACCCCGAGATACTTAAACTCCTCCACTTGAGGCAGGAACTCCCCTCCAACCTGAAGAGGACAAGCCACCCTTTTCCTGTCGAGTACCATGGCCTCGGACTTGGAGGAGCTGATCCTCATCCCAGCCGCTTCACACTCGGCTGCGAACCGCCACAGCGCATGCTGTAGGTCTTGGCTAGAGGGGGCCAGCAAAAAGAAGAGACGAAATCCACTGGTCCCCAAACCAGACCCCCTCCGGCCCTTGGCTGCGTCTAGAAATCCTGTCCATAAAAGTTATGAACAGGACCGGCGACAAAGGGCAGCCCTGCCGGAGTCCAAGATGCACTGGGATCAGGTGCGACTTAGTGCCGGCAATGCGGACCAAACTCCTGCTTCGCTCGTACAGGGACCAGATGGCCCCTAATAAAGGGCCCCCGATTCCATACTCCTGGAGCACCCCGCACAGGGCATCACGAGGGACACAGTCAAATGCCTTCTCCAGGTCCACAAAACACATGTGAACCGGTTGGGCAAACACCCATGAACCCTCGAGCACCCTGTAGAGGGTATAGAGCTGGTCCAGTGTTCCACGGCTGGGATGAAAACCACACTGTTCCTCCTGAAGCCGAGGTTCGACTACCGGTCGGACTCTCCTCTCCAATACCCTGGCGTAGGCCTTACCAGGGAGGCTGAGGAGTGTGATCCCCCTGTAGTTGGAACACACCCTCCGGTCCCCCTTCTTATAAAGGGGGACCACCACCCCAGTCTGCCAGTCCAGAGGCACTGTCCCCGACTGCCACGCAATGTTGAAGAGGCGTGTCAACCATGACAGCCCTACAACATCCAGAGACTTGAGGTACTCAGGGCGGATCTCATCCACCCCCGAAGCCTTGCCACCGCAGAGCTTTTTAACCACCTTGGTGACTTCAGCCTGGGTGATGAAAGAGTCCAACCCTGAGTCCCCAGCCTCTGTTTCAATCACGGAATGCGTGATGGCAGGATTGAGGAGATCCTCGAAGTACTCCTTCCACCGCCCGATAATGTCCTCGGTCGAGGTCAGCAGTCTCCCGCCCCCACTATAAATAGTGTTGGCAAAGCACTGCTTCCCCCTCCTGAGGCGCCGGACAGTTTGCCAGAATCGCTTCGAGGCCAACCAGTAGTCCTTCTCCATGGCCTCACCGAACTCTTCCCAGGCCCGAGTTTTTGCCTCTGCCACAGCCCGGGCCGCAGCACGCTTGGCCTCACGGTACCCGTCAGCCACCTCAGGAGTCCCACAAGTCAACCACAGCCGATAGGACTCCTTCTTCAGCTTAACAGCATCCCTTACTGCCGGTGTCCACCACCGGGTTCTGGGATTGCCGCCACGACAGGCACCGCAGACCTTACGGCCACAGCTATGGGCAGCAGCATCGACAATAGATGCGGAGAACATGGTCCACTCGGACTCTATGTCTCCAACATCCCCCGGGATCTGGTCGAAGCTCTCCCGGAGGTGGGAGTTGAATACATCCCTGGCCGAGGGCTCCGCCAGGCGTTCCCAGCAGACCCTCACTATGCGCTTGGGCCTGCCAAGTCTGTCTGGCTTTCTCCTCCTCCATCGGATCCAACTCACCACCAGGTGATGATCAGTGGACAGCTCAGCCCCTCTCTTTACCCGAGTGTCCAAAACATGCGGCCGAAGGTCTGATGATACGACAACAAAGTCGATCATCGACCTCCTGCCTAGGGTGTCCTGGTGCCAAGTGCACTGATGGACACCCTTATGTTTGAACATGGTGTTCATTATGGACAATCCGTGACTAGCACAGAAGTCCAATAACAAAACACCACTCGGATTCAGATCGGGGAGGCCATTCCTCCCGATCACGCCTCTCCAGGTGTCACTGTCGTTCCCCACGTGGGCGTTGAATTCCCCCAGCAGAATAATGGAGTCCCCGGAGGGGCACTATCCAGCACCCCCGACAGGGACGCCAAGAAGGCCGGGTACTCTGTACTACCACTCGGCCCGTAGGCTGAAATGATAGTCAGAGACTTCTCCCCAACTCGAAGGCGCAGGGATACGACCCTCTCATCCACTGGGGTAAACCCCAACACGAGACGGCTGTGCTGGGGGGCAACAAGCAAACCCACACCAGCCCGCTGCCTCTCCCCGTGGGCCACTCCAGAGTAGAAGAGAGTCCAACCCCTCTCAAGGAGATGGGTTCCAGAGCCCACGCTGTGCGTGGAGGCGAGCCCGACTATTTCTAGTCGATATCTCTCGACCTCCCACACAAGCTCAGGCTCCTTCCCCCCCAGCGAGGTGACATTCCACGTCCCTAGAGCCAGCCTAAGCATCCGAGGATCGGACCGCTGAGGTCTCCACCTTCGTCTGCTACCCAATCCTCTTTGCACCGGTCCCTCACGGTTCCCCCTGCAGGTGGTGGGCCCACTGGGGGATGGCCTCGCGTCTCTCGTTCGGGCTTGGCCCGGCCGGGTCCCGCGAGGAGCAACCCGGCCACCAGGCGCTCTCCGACGAGTCCTGACCCCAGGCCTGGCTCCAGGGTGGGACCCCGGCTCCGCCGTACCGGGCGACGTCACGTGCCTCGATTGATTGAAAGTACAAAGTTTAAATACATTTGCTCAGTAGGTGGTAAAATTGCCTTGTTTTAATGGTCTGACTTATGTCAGATGTTTTCCACAAGCTCCTTGTAATAGTTGGGAATTTTGTCTTATTTCTCGCAACAGCACTGCTGTAACTGAATGTGGTTTGTAGAAACACACATTTTAAGCTCTCCGCTTGGATTAGGACTTTGTGATCACTCCAAAACATTCGCTTTGTTGTTCCTAAGTCACTTTGTAACTTATAGTACGGTTTTCTTATAGTTACTGCCTAACTGGAAAACCCATTTACCAGCCAATCTTAAACCTTCTGGCTGATGTCTTGAGACGTTGTTTCAATATTTCCACATAATTTTCTTTCCTCATTATGTCATCTATTTTCTGAACTGCTTTAGTCCCTCTTGCAGCAAAACACCCACACAACATGGTACTGCCAAACCTGTATTTCACAAATGGAAACGTGTTCTTAGGCTTGCATCTTTCTAAATTTTCCTCCATATGGAAAAATGATCATTATGGCCAAACACTTCAGTTTAAGTTTTATCAGGACATGTCTCCAAAAATGAAGCCATTTGTCTCTGAGTGCAATTGCAAACGAAAATCTGACTTTTTATGTTAATGGATTGTTTTCTACTGAGTGACCTTGCAGACTATGTTGGCAGAGGACAGATAATTTAAGTACACCCTTTCATCAAACTTTTTGACAGGTGGGTGGGACTTCCGGTGAAGGCGGGATTTCCGGTGGGGGCCATATGGGCGCCATGTGGGCAGGAGGTCACGTGGTCAAGCAGGTGGTGTGTCCGAGGGGGCGTAACAGTGGATGCTGATTGGTTGTCGTCATTAGG
The DNA here is from genome assembly GCF_021462225.1 of Girardinichthys multiradiatus. Classification (NCBI taxonomy): domain Eukaryota; kingdom Metazoa; phylum Chordata; class Actinopteri; order Cyprinodontiformes; family Goodeidae; genus Girardinichthys; species Girardinichthys multiradiatus. The sequence goes on from NC_061798.1 coordinate 1,929,680, forward strand.
GGCAATACCTTAAATGAGTCAATTAAAACACAGGGGTGTGTTTGTTATAAATAGAACAAGACAAATATGGTATTATCGGAAACTGTTTGGCATCAGCACCAATTAAAAATAGAGGGGGTGTGTTTGTAAGCATCGTTAAACCTTGAATAACCCAATGAAAACAATAGGGCGTGCCTTAGTGTTTACTTTAAATACAGAGATAAAACTCTGCACTTTACATGCAGCATTCATTGGAAAAAAGAACACCCGTTCAACAATGGCTAGAGTTAAGGGAGTTTATCGTCAAGCGGAGGAGAAACGCAACGCGTGCCAAGATGATGATGATGATGAATAAGCAACTGCATCATATACTTCCTCAATGGAGATACCTATCGGAATACCCGTCATGACATACTCTACCGATGATGAGGATCCAACATCAACTTCAACAACCATGGTTGAAAATCAGACCTCGGGTCGGCCAAGAGGTATGTCAGTTCTGTGCGAAACCCCAGTGACCGTCTACCAGTATTCATCCCGTGAATTGAATGCTCCTAAGAAATCAACATACTACATCTGCAGGGTACAAAAACCCCCGTTCGACACTCTGCAGGAAGAATGGTCTTTGGAGCCATATGGCCTGGTTGGCAGCTGGGGTTATATTTTCATGTATGAAATAGGAGAGCTTTGCCTGTATCAATTGGATCAAGATGAGGTATTTAATGGATCACTGGCTCTGTGTACTCTCACCCACAGCGACTGGGCTGTGTTAAGGCTTGCAATCCCGCACCTTAATGATAGCCCTGAAACAGTCTCAAGGCAGGAAAGGGAGGAAGAAGAAGAAGAAGAAAATGAACTGTCTCCTCGACCTGTAAAACGGGCGAGAATGTTTCATATACCATCCGATGTTGAAATAGCTGAGAGAGAACCTCTCTTTAGCGCAGTGTGGGGGTCAAAAACCACAGCAAATGGCCGCTGGTCTTTTCGGGCAAGCAGACGCAGGAACAACCGGACGAGTCCCTCAGATCTGTTTGTGTTGGAGGCTTTCAATCAGGACTGCGGCGTATTCAAGACAATGCTGGCTCTGCCGTTTGAAGCTTGGGCAGAGAAGATGAGTGAAATTGGACATCGTCTTTCCGACCTTTTCCACAAGTCACGAAGTTGTATCGATGTCATGTCAGTGAACAAAACGCTGACGTTTCCTGTTTTACGTTTAGAACGAACCCTCTTCTGAGGACACGCCCCTTCCTATGATATATATACGGGGGGATAACTGCAAGCTCACAGACACTGAGAATCGTATCATGAGAATGAGTGGACCGACACCATACAGGGATCTCTACAACCACCGAGCAGAGATCCACTTCTCTCCTGAGCACGATGAAAGCTTCAACATTGGACCATATCATCCGCCTTCCCCTGACCTCTGCTCACCATCACCGCTATTCATGGCTGAGTCTGTAGACGCGAATGTCCTGCCTGAAGACATGAAGGTGGTCGTGGAGGAGGAGGTAGCCACCGGCTACTCACCCTCTACCGAAGCCCCTACACAAACCCTGGAACCGATGGAGGACCCTCAGCCTTCAGCAGAGGATGAGAGTAACCAGGAGGATGAAATTGACGGTTGGTTCTCAACCACCCTCATCAATACGGTGAAAACAGCGATACTTCATTTATTCAACATAACCTCTTTGAACTATCTCAGAGAAACCTGCTATGGATGTATAACGAACCACCCGAGCCAGCGTCAACACCATTGCCTGGAGGTACTGGGGGAGGATTATTACCAAGTCAACTTTCAACGCATCGTACGACGACTCGTAACCCCCAAACTCGTTCCTGCTATTCAGAATCTTCTGGTACTTCGACGCATACAAGCGGATGACTTCAGAGTGAAGACGATTGCCAAGACGGTTTTATATGAACTGAAATCGGTACAAGGCATCCACAGTGCAATAGCGCACGTTTATGATCGCATGGTCGATGAGAAACATCTCAAACAACTTAACTCTGTTTCAGAGTGCTATGGACTGACAAACTGATCTCACATGTTTGATGACTTGTTGTATCATTTTTTTTTTTTTTTTTTAGTATTCCAGTACTTTAATTAATCTGCATTATATGATTTTTCTTCTTTTTTCTTTTTACTATTAAATACAATTAAAGTAGGAACATAGTAACCTTTCCCAAAAGTGTTGTTTAAAAGCTAGTAGTGTTTGAATTAATCTGCATTAATCTGCATTTTATCTGATTTTGTTTTTTGGTTGTTTTTTTTTTATATTAAATACAAAAATAAAAAAATAAAAAAGGATAAATCTACCCTCCTGTGTGTTTTTTCTCATTATTTAACAAGTAATCGGCAGAGTGAGCATAAGGCACAGATGGCAGGAAGACGGCTGATGAAGAAAGTATATTATAGCCCTTCAAATCCGGGAAGTTTTGGGGGTGTAGATAGGCTGAGGAGGGTTATGCAAGATGAAACGGGAAAGAAGGTTGCGGTTGAAAAAGTTAAAGATTTTTTATCAGGAGAAGATACCTATACTCTACATAAACCTGCAAGAATAAAGTTCCCGAGAAACAGAGTTTTCGTCACCAGACCATTGAGGCAGTTCCAGGCTGATCTCTGTGACATGCAAGCTCTGGCCATGGAAAATGATGGTTATAATTATTTATTAACAGTCATTGACATCTTTTCAAAAAGGGCGTATGTACGAGTTTTGAAGAGGAAAACAGCCGCTGAGGTGGTAAAGGCATTTGAATCAGTTTTTACAGAAAGTCAGATCCCCAAAAAACTTCAGACTGATGCCGGTAAAGAATTTTTTAACAAGAAATTTAAGGTTTTAATGGAGAAACACGGTATCGAACATTTTGCCACAGCGAGTGAAGCAAAAGCTTCAGTGGTCGAGAGATTTAACCGCACATTAAAAACAAGGATGTGGAGATATTTTACAGCTAACAATACCCGGCGGTACGTCGATGTACTGCAAAACCTAGCTAGAAGCTACAACCATTCCTACCACTCCAGCATTAAAATGAGCCCTATGGAAGTGACCCCAGAAAATGCCTTTCAAGTGTTTCAGAATCTGTATGATGTCAAGTCCAACAGATATTGCAAGGACTCAGTGACAACGTTTAAACAAGGGGACCTTGTCAGAATATCCAAGGTCCGTGGAGTGTTTGACTCCCTTGACCGTACGTCGTTTTAATATTTTTTCCACTTGATACATCTTGTCGTTAAATATTTTTACTTTTTGAAGTTCCTCAGCGTAAAAGGAACCCTCGATAGGTTCTCCATCCAAATCTTTGAGTTTGTATACAGGAGGAGAACGGGGTATCCGCTCATACACTGTAAACACTTCATCCGTAAAACTCTGTTCGTATTTTTTGTCAAACACTTAGTATACTCAGTATGCTGAAGTTCTTTTTTTTTTTTTCTGTTAATCTCATATTCGTCTTACCTCTTTCAGCTGCTTTTCCAGTATGTTGACGCAGAAGCTGAAGGTTTTTTCTCGTTCCATCGATGTAGTGAAGCACAATCTTTTAATTTACTTTTTAGGTCTTTTCTATTTTGAACTGATTTAGACTGGCTCATATATTCAACAAAATAGGTCCTGCTGTAAAAGCAAAATGAACTTACAATTTCTGTCAGGTTACACAGTTCATTTTATTAGGATTTCATGTGATAGGTCAACATTAAGTTGATTATACCTTTAAAATATAAAAGGATGCATGTCTTTTTGTTTTTGTTTTTGTTTTTAGATGTATTAACGCCTGAAAAAACATATAGATTATTAATAACTCCCTTAAACACACCCCTGTGTGTTTTAATTGGCTCATTTAAGGCCTTCCCCGTAACACCCTTAAACACACCCCTGTGTTTTAATTGACTCATTTAAGGTATCGCCCCTAATGACGACAAGCAATCAGCATCCACTGTTACGCCCCTTGGACACACCCCCCTGCTTGACCACGCGACCTTCCGCCCACATGGCCCCCACATGGCGCTCACATGGCGCCAACCGGAAGTCCCGCCCTCACCGGAAGTCCCGCCCACCTGTCAAAAGGTTTGATGAAAGGGTGTACTTAAATTCTCTCTGAGGACAAGTTTCATTTGTGAATAATGACACTTTCTGACCAGCTTCAGCAAACATCTTCAAAAGGTGTTTTGCACCTTTGTACCAGAATACATTCATCTCTGAAACACATAATCTCTCAGTGTCTTTTTTCTAAACAGTATGAAAGCCAGACATTCTCCTGGTGTTTATACTTGCTTAAAAGTGTTAGAATAGATGGAAGTTAGACCTTATAGGCATCTGTAAACTGTACCCAATGCTGTGTATGTAAGTATCTTGTGTCCGCAGCATACTTATACAAGAACCTTTTACAACCATGTAACCATGATTTCACTAAGACATTACTCTGTATAAGGATTAGCTGGTTTTAATACATATTCTTACCATGATATTGGGCCAATACCGTGGAGAATTAGGAATTTATTTGCTACTACAAACCATTAAGTGAAACATCTAACCCTTATTATTTACCCCCTAAATGTCAGACTGATGACACTTAATTCTATGTGGGAGGGCCTGGCCTTCTAGGGCTGTGCTTGCTGTTAAGCAGCAGGTGGTATCACAACATTTATTTATGTGCCAACATGTTTTTCTTCTGACCTGCCAGGGTGATTAGCAGCGGTAAACTTGTTGGTGTTTGCTGTAAGCTGCAGGGAGTAAGTGGCATATGAGAAGGGTTTACTGAAGCAGCAAAATACACATAATACAGCCAATGTTGGCCACACTGGCAGCCACACAGGAGCTCTGAAGTAGCTCTTAAATACTTTGCTGTCAGCTATCCAACCAGCATCTGCTCCACGCAGCATCAAGCAGAGAGCCTGGTGACCTGAGAACAGGGTCATCCCAAATGCTTTATTCCTGAGGAGGCAATTGAGGGCTGTAAAAAGAAGTGACTCACAATAATAGTGAGCATTACTGAAATGGATGGTCAGGTCATAGTACATGTTGATACCAACTGCCTAAACTGAAAACATAAAATTATACTGGATCAAACTTCTTCTACACTTTCATTGAATATACAGTATTTGAAATGAATACTTTTGAAGGGTTCCTCTGGGCTACTTTTTCACCACAAAACAAATATAAATCAACAAGAAATATGAACACATACCAAAATATTTAATGAGATGGTTCAAATATGTATGTCAAAAACACATTTTACTTTTACATATTTTTTAAAAGGACTTTGGAGGAGAGGAGAAAACCTACTTTCCTTGCACAGTAGAATGTATGAAAAGGTTTTTATTTTTTTCATTGTCCACCACAGAAAAGCATGTTTTTTTGTTTGCTTACTTGTTTCCTTTTGTTGGAAATACTGTATAATTATGTGCTGCAGAATTCAAATAGTGCAGATGTACACAATTCAATCAGTATCAGTCACATCTTCAGATGCTGAAGAAGCACGCATTCACTTACTTTGTAAATTCCACTTTCAGCTCAGAGATGCACCACAAATTCATGTTAAGCAGACAAACATGCTGTAAGCACACTTGGAATATATTTATTTTTTATAATAAATAAGGTAAAATAATAATTCCCAGCCTTTTCCTGTTAGACATCTGTAATCATAGTTTAGGAGCAGCTATGCTGTATGTTTCCATTAGCATCCAATTTTAAAAATTAACACTAAATTAATAGATAGGATAATAATGAAGTCCTTAAGCAGCAAACTACCATATAAAAAAAAAAAAAAAAACACTTGCAAATCTCTCATCTTACATGACTAAAATTAATACAAATGACAACTTACACATCTGAGCCGTCAAGCATTGGTAGCTCAGTCAGCTCAATTTTCCTGGTTTTCCCTTCATGTATCAAGACTGTACCATTAAAATTCTCTTTATCAATCCCGATCTGTCTCAAAAAAATCTTTGAGAGATCCTGGTTGTAGCTCTCCTCATTGCTATACTTTTACGGAAAGGCATTATCGTGCCATAGGTCAAGCTGGCCTGTATTCTTCCAGCTACACAGTTCATTAACTGTTTAATTAGTGTCAAAATCTTGTTCTCCGGGCAAAAATACACAAAACACTGAATGAGTTGCATAGTGTAGAGATATGTTCTTTAAGGTAAAAGTAATTCAGAAATAATGTAGCTGAAAAACAACCAGTTAATGTTAAACAACATTATGCAACTCCATCCATTCTGAATGGGACTGTTGCCAAATCAAAGCTCATGCCCTGCTGCTTTTTGCTTTTAATACTATAATTAGTTTTCTTGGAAAGCAACCAAGATTTATCTTTAATATCCAGAATTCAGATTTAAATTTTAAAATATCTCAGACTGAAAATGAACCGGGCCTAAACCTGACCCTCTGCAAATAGGGTTGATTCGACAAAAGAGGATCACTTATATTCCAAAATATATTTCAACTAAATTGCATTAACCTACTTCCAGCTTAGCCCAGGAAGAGGAGGAATCAGAGCTGGAATCTGTGACCCAAAGCCACATTTCCCCCTCTGCTCGGTCTCATTCTGGCTGCAGACAGCGGCTAATGGAGGGACCACAACATGTGTCAGATTAAAGCCTTGAAACTCCCAGGCGAGTAAGGCTTCTCCGTCAAAGAATCCTTGAATCCAAAAGTTACCTTGATCACGCCGATCGTATGCAACTTTTCATTCATAAAAAGGGTGTAATAAGATGTAGTAAGACAAGCATGGCTTGACTTTTCTTCTGAGGCCTCTCTGATGCCATGGCCATTGAGTGAACAATGGTCACACATAGTTCCTACTCAGCCGTGGTCGTATCTGCTCAGGAGGTGCTCAGCTCCTGATCTGCTTGGGGGTGCAGTGGATGACAGGGTCGCATCATTTCAGCCTACGGGCCGAGTGGTAGTGCGGAGTACCCGGCCTTCTTGGCGTCCCTGTCGGGGGTGCTGGATAGTTCCCCTCCCGGGGACTCCATTATTCTGCTGGGGGACTTCAACGCCCACGTGGGAAACGACAGTGACACCTGGAGAGGCGTGATCGGGAGGAATGGCATCCTTAATCTGAATCTGAGTGGTGTTTCGTTATTGGACTTCATGTTCAGGCATAAGGGTGTCCATCAGTGCACTTGGCACCAGGACACCCTGGCAGGAGGTCGATGATCGACTTTGTTGTTGTGTCATCAGACCTTTGGCCGCATGTTTTGGACACTCGGCTGAAGAGAGGGGCTGAGCTGTCCACTGATTACCACCTGAGTTGGATCCGCTGGAAAAATAGAAAGCTGGACAGACTTAGCAGGCCCAAGCGCATAGTGAGGGTCCGCTGGAAACGTCTGGCAGAGCCCTAGAAAGATGATAAATACAGACAAGTGTAAAGTAAGACACAAGTGAATCAAGTAAGTTTGACTTGTAAAGGTGAGACAGTCCTCTGCCAGAACAGAGACTTCCTTCTCACAAAGGGAGAAATCCTTGCACCAGCCTTTTATTTACAACTCACATTCCTACAAGCAAAAAACAGGAATTGGTTCAGCCAATTCTTACAGAGATTTTAACCTAAAGGTGCAGTCCTTCCCATATATGGTATGAGCTTGTCATGTCCAGGGAGTGATCCACTCCAGACTGCATTCCTTAACTTTCCACAAACACTTTTCACACTAAAAAAGCAATCATAGGAATCATCTTAACTATAGTAGAACTTCAGACATAAACATGATTTAAACTAAACATTGATAACTTATATACATTTTTCCAACAATTTCTTCTTGTTTTTTATTGGTTAGATTAATATCACATCTATTTATACACTTCCAAAAAGCTTTATGCATACACCTCATTAAACATTAAACTATTGTTAAATTTAGTGATTCCTCCACCATAATGTCATCATAGTTCTCATCCTTGTCCAGAGGTTGGTAATCCTGGGACAACATTGTACCAACAATTCCTCCAACCATCCTTAATATCATTGCTCTGACACAGGGAACAACACACAGAGTATAAAGGCAAACAACAATAACACAGGAATGACAGGGCTCATGATTTTCAAAAACAGTTGCCTCCACGGTCCTGAAGTAAGCCACGAAAAAAGGCTTCCTCGGCCGGGATGGACATCCTGCTGCATATCCCTTTTAATTTAATTTAACTGGCATATAGCATTGCTCACTCTGTGTCCATCTTCGCTGTTGGTCTCATCAGGGCTGTAGGTGCAGCAGGTCTTGTTCAGGAGAGCGCAAACTCCCACAACCAAAGCCATCAGCAGGTCCAACACCATCCTGTTCTGCAACACCAAGGTTCGAAGAGCCGTGACTTCTGTGGACAGTCATGTGAGAGCTTTTGTGGTTGCATTAACAAACAGTCCCAGTCGATAATATGTAGTTTCCAATCTTATTATATATACATTTATCCTATTTACTTTAGTATATATTATTATTCGTACTCCGCTCTTTTTTTATATTTAAATAACAGGGTTATAGTTATTATATATATTTTTGTAGCCTACCATCAAATCAAAACAGAATTCCTCAACGGGCCCCCAACATCCCCCAGAAAACAGGCTTCTAGATCAAACACCTAGTTTTGATCCGGTTTTCCGCATTGAGTTCTACTCTCCGAGATTGCAGGGGTTTTAGACTGAGATTTGATGGGACCTAATATCCAAATCAGAATTCCCTACGACACACCTCAGCAATCAACAACTTTATGTTAACACCAGCAAGGTTTCGGGTTGTCTTACTGAGTGAATCATGTGATTCTGCATTCATACTGTATTATCAGGCCTCTTCAAAAACTGCAGTTCTGTTAAACGCCAAGGTTGCCCGCTTGCATATTTCTCTTTATATAGTTAATTGGTTCTGTCTTACCTGTGCGTTCGTTCACACAGTCTGTCGGAACACATTGATCCACCCCCCGGTGCCCCCCAGTCGATTTGGCGGTTGCCAACACAGAATTCACTGTGCAGGATTTTCGTTCTCCAGACGTTCTGAAGGCTGCGCAGACTGAAACCCCACACGCACCGCAGGGCCCCGGGCGGCAGATTACTAGCGATCCGGCTCGGAGGACCAAAGAAATGATAGAGTTAGAAAGCTGATAAACACAGACAAGTGTAAAATAAGACACAAGTGAACAAAGACAGTCCTCTGCCAGAACAGAGACTTCCTTCTCACAAAGGGAGAAATCCTGCACCAGCCTTTTATTTACAACTCACATTCCTACAAGCAAGAAGCGAGAATTGGTTCAGCCAATTCTTACAGAGATCTCAACCTAAAAGTGTAGTCATTCCCATATTTGGTATAAGCTTGTCATGTCCAGAGGGTGATCCACTTCAGACCGCATTCTTTCACCTTCCGCAAACACTTTTTTCACACTAAAAAAGCAATCATAGGAATCATCTTAACTATAGTAGAACTTCAGACATTAACATGATTTAAACTAAACAATGATAACTTATATACATTTTTCCAACAAGATATAATAATTGCAATGTTTCTAGGGTGATGCAAACCAAAAGATTTAAATTTTATTTTGCTCAGAAAGAGTTTACTATTCATTTTACCCCTGCAAAACTCAATTTGTCAATTGCAAGTTTTTCTGTATAGGTAGAGCAAAATGACAATTACTAGACAAATAAGCAGAGAAGCAATATGTGAACCACACTTTTAATATTAGTCCAGGAACTGCTGTTCTCTAAAAGTTTATATATTAAATGAATACAAACTAGCAATTTTAGGTAAATTGATTTGGGTGATGGGTAATGATTTTTGCATTATCACCTAAATGAAAAACAATCAACCCTTGTCAGATACTGTTATTAGTGCACTAAACTATAGCTGCAGCAAAGAGATTGAGAAAGTGTTTGAGATTCAGCCAAGGAGACTTGTTCAATTGTCATTTTTTAAAGCTGTGAAGATGGGGCCACGGATCGATCTAGCTGTCTGTCTAGGTTTCTGTAAAACCAGGAAAATAAGTCATGCTTTCTTGCTCCGTCAACATTCCCATCCTGGAAGATCTTGATTGATCTGGAAGGCTGTCGGATTGGAAGCTCAGTGTGCAGATGTGAATGAGAAGCACCTTGTCATGGCCCGTCAATCACGACCACTACAATCACACAGACACACACACTGAGCGCCTTACACACTTCACAGACTTAACTTTTCCCTACGGGAGAGTAACCAGCAGAATATTTAGTTCCCCCACATTACCAACCATCCACAGATGCACATCTGTGCACAGACAAACACACAGAGAGGAATTCAGTAATCTTACCTCTTTTTCCCCAACCTTCTCAGTCTCTCTCTTTCATTTAGTAATCTTTGAGGTTTTTGACAGGAGCACACATCGTTTTCTTACCTTCTTTTTCTGGTTTCATCACCATCCCTCTGATCAGCCTTTGAAAAACATGACGGCACACTGATGTAAGATGTCTTCCAGCCCGCAAAACAGCCTTGGAAAAGCAACAATCATGTTTGGAATTAAATTAAACCTACAAAAAGAAGAAGAGGTCTGACAAGCCTGAGTACAGTGGATTGCACCAAATCTTTTCAATTAATGATATTCTAAAATATCCGTTGTCAGGAGTAAAGTCACAATTAATTTGTACTGGCTGCACTTTAAACTTTTCAAGTGTTCAACATATAAAAACCACATTCAATCTGAGACCAACATAATTTAAGTGCCCAAATATATTACAGAGAAAAACATGTTCAAAGTTCTGCCCGGAAAACTATTGTGGAATGCAGAAAACATTTAATTGCACACAATAATTGGATAAACTAATGTGTATTATTAAATGGCACACTTGTAGTTGTTTTAAGCCAAGTGAATAAAAGGATGGAAATGTTGTAAAATGGTAGAAATCATAAAAGAAAATGTATGTATTTTGACAAAACTAGATTGACCTACTGCTAATTCAACATTGCTGGTGGTTGAGAGATTACTGTGTCTTTGAAGATAGGCCAAGAGAAAAAACAATTTTTTGCTGTTTGTATCTGTTTGTTCTCATTGAATGTTTAACAATCAGAAAGTGCTTCTTTTGTTAATGTTTCCACATGTCTCATCATGTCATTCCATAACAACAATAAATTTTAAAGATAACGGCACACAGAGTTATAAGTGACTCCTATTTAAGCTTTGTTTAAAAGTAATTGGATGGTTCTTTTGTGGGATTTATAGGGTTTAACTGTTTGAAGCATGAGAAAGTAAACCAGGAAAATTATCCCCAATTGTGGAAACTGGTTTGGATCTAAAAAATTTGTTAAACTGAACAATGTGAACAGCAGGGGTGTCAAACTCAAATACACATTAGGCCTTAAAAACTGATATTTAATATTAGTTGAAAATGTCTACAATTCAGGAAATGTACCCTTAAGATGTAACAACAAACCTTTTTATATAAAAGCAGGCAAAGTTTAATACTAAGCATATGTAAAAATCTAATGTCATATATAAGACTTATTTCTTAAATCAAATAAGAAATATTTTTTGCCTCTTTGTCGAATTATCAAAATTGTACCTGTGTGGGTTACCCAGTTTTCAGATACTTTGGTGTATTTTCATTTGTTGTGGTTTATCACCACCCAGACACCCCTGCTTTTAATTTAGGTCAATACTGCATTCTTTTGTATTTTGTTTGGGGTGGATTTCTGCGCCCCAAAGTATATTTAGGATGTGATGAGTATCAATCTACGTATGTGTTCACCTGCCAGATCCTCAATTGTATGGATATTGCTGTTTTGACTGGTGAAGCTGAGCTGTGGAGCTATGATTTGTACATTGAAACAACTGTGTTAATTACCATGAATGTGCTCATGTATACAGATTATACAGTTGATGAAATGTCTGTGTTATTAACGTTGAAGGTTTTGTATTCCCCTTGTGTCCTTTCAATTGATTACCTGGCAAACAACACGGTTACTGTGCAGAGGATAGTTTAGTTAGCCTAACAATGCTGTGGGAATGCTGGTGTCAATAAACCTTGTAAAAGACAGTAATTGCATGTCGAAGTTTGAGTGGAACACTGTTTTATGTCAACCACACCCTTTGCGGTGGGAGTTATTAAATTAAAGGTGGTTAGTTTAATAAAACCGAACAGTACACCTTGGTTTCCTGCTTGGTTACCCTGAATTTTTGAACTTTACAATTAATTGAAGAGTTTTGGCCTTTTTTTTCAATAAGATATTCCAGGATATGGTATCATAAGTAGTACAGCTAGTCACAAGATAACAGTTCATTTTTAAAATCAGAATCATTTTATTGGCCAAGATTGTGTGCACAAACAAGAATTTTGACTTCAGTTTCAAGTAAGTCTGGGCGATATGTAACATTTTTCTAACCAATATTCATCAGTCCAGCAAGTGACATTGGGCAATATATTCCCGCAGGTGACATTTGGACTTTTTTTTGGCCAGAGCAATGTAAACAGCCACGGACTGATTTGCCCATTTCGAACACAAATGTCCAAAAACGGAGGAACTAGCTATCAAAAAAAAAAAAACCACGTCACCTCTTTGGGGTAACTTTGGCTTTGAACCGGATGAAAGAGGTAAACCACGGGATGTAACTAAAGTGATGTGCCGCTTGTGCAGACATATAGTGCCAGGAAAGGCCTCGGACATGACAAATTTGTATGAGCATTTACGCATTCACCATCCAGCTGAGTATGCTATGCTATGCTATCAGTCGCGTACTGCGTGGAGCTGTGTCACATATAAAACAGTTTGATGTGAAGACTTTTTCGTCAAGCACTTTATTGTGTGACACCAGGTATGTAGTTTGATGGAGTTGTTCCCAGAAACTCCTGCGTGCTCGTTTGTTTTGGTAAAGCTAAGTCCTATGCTATACTGTTTTAGTAAAACTAAATAATAAACGGAAACACAGTTTCTTTCGCCCGGCCGGAGAGACGTGTCAGCTGAGTCACCAGAGCACTTCTGACTTTTCCTCCCCAAAGACAGGGTTTTTATTCAAAAGCAAGGCGTGTACAATTACAAAGAAAAAACACATATTTTTAGCTGAGTGTCTGGTTGAACTCTTACACCTGGCATTCAGCTGTCTGTTCAGACCTTCACAACATTCTTGTTATTCTACTTTTGGCTGTTATCTGAGACATGCACAGAAATATCTTCACTGGTGCCGGGCTGACCACAGCCAAGTCAGACACACACACACACACACACACACACACACACACACACACACACACACACACACACACACCTGTTTTGAGCAATCCACTAAGTTACACAGTACATTTCATTTCACACATTATTAAACCTAACTTGAGTATGGCAATGCAGACCCTATTAAGTATTTTAAATATTTTCCAACAGGTTGTAAAAGTCCGGTGGAGCCTGGTAGCTCCTCTGGCAACGTGGGACAAAGCTGGGTCTTCATTGAATAGCCGATCTTGCCACTATGGTGGATTGCACCGGAAGATTCCCCGCCACAGTAACCAAATAGTGCTCCAGGTGACCGGGAAGACCTGGTCGCTCCTCTCGCAACGACGGGTGCAACAGTGGGTTTGGGTCATTGCTTCAACTGGGTTCGTTGGATAGATGCAGCATACGTTTAGGAGGTGACACATAAGGACCCGAACACTACTCTGGAGTTTATGTGAGTACTCACTATTTTTATTTAGCTCAATAGAGCGAACAGGCTGCATTGTTTTTGGCCACACCGCTCCCGAGCTACAATCAGGCCTGCAACGTGGGGTTAATGTGCATATGCTAATTGGGTTGAACAGTGAACAGCGCTGATTTTTATTTGGGTTCATTATTTTATGTTACCTGCTGATGTAGGAGTAAAGAGTGGATCCACAGGTTAAATTGTGTTTGTATGTACTGTAAAATTGTATGCTGTATATGCCAAGATTAATTGGAAAGTATCCAAATATTAGTTATGCACATGCCAAGACTTAGTTTAGTTTCAAGTGAAGTTGGATTAACATACCTGTTTAAGAAGGTGTGAGGAGGTTAAACTAATTTGTTACAAACTGTGCCTTAATCTTGTTTATTTAAGGGTGTATTCACACCAGGAAAGTCATTTGGTCCGCTTGTTTGGTCCGGACCAAAAGCGAACTTTATTTTTTTCATTTGGTGCGGCTTGTTTTCACATTGTACTTTTTGCAAGTGAACTATTACTTGTAAACAAAACCACGCGGGTGACGATCATGGCTCCAATTGTACAGTAATGACGGGGGCGGGACAGAACACAGACCCGGAAATTGAGGAAAACAGCTGTAGACGTGCTGTGTGTGTTGCCCCTCTCTGGCCGGAGAAGGGGTTGGAATAGTTACCCTGAATCTGAATAACGGAAAGAAGGAGGCAGATGTATAAAACGGCTGCATCGCTTGGCTGCAGGGTTTATTCTCAATAACATATTAAATAACCAACATTTTATTTAATCAATTGTTTTAGTCTAGCTGTGCTGCCAAAACCTCCAATACTGCATGAATCAAACAAGTACATTTGTTATTTTTACCATAAACTCATAACAAATCCAAAATGACAACATTTTGCTTCATTAATTGTTGTACAATATCCTATTGCGTGTATCTGAATCACAACAGTAACACGGATATGTATGGTATTTTACTGTGAACTCACAACAACTCAAAATAGCACTGTGACTAGATATAGCCAAGCCTATTACCCTTGAGCCCAATCTGAACCTATATAAGACTTACAGTGTATACCCAGAGCTTATTACTCTCATAACATGCACAAAACAATATACATACCAAGGTCATTTGACAATTTTATGTCCTGACCGATTTAGCTAAAGGTTTTCCCAACAAGCGGCCAGGTCTAATTACTGCAATGCAAGCATACCTGTTGTTAATGGAAAAAACAAAATGCCCCATAATAAATTCACTTAACAAGGAGAACAATGAGAATCAAAGTGCAACTTTTATTTTCTTGCAAAATTTGAGAACGGACAGAGGATACACCCAAACCAGTGTCTCAGCCTGCCGACTTCGCTGCAGACAGGGACACACAGACCTTTTATAGTTCTATGCTGAGAATATAATTCACATACAGAGTAGACAAGGAGATAAAACAGTCCTTGAGCATCATATATCTAAAAGGAGGCCAACATTATGTGAAGCCCCAGAGAGAAGAGGGCAGGATCTTCTCTGGGGTAAACACTACCTTTATATCAGAAAGGCCTTGCATTCCAGGCGTCTGTAAGTGTGGCATTCTGAGCTGGCAAGAGTAGATCTAGTCTAAACTGGACATTTTCATAGTCTTTTCCTTCACATAGAAAGGACTCCTGGATCAGTGCTTCTTTGTTCTCTTTGTGTCTCTGGTCTGTTCTCTCAAACCCCCAGTCGGTCGTGTCAGATGGCTGCTCACACTGAGCCTGATGCCCACATGCATGCTCAGTATGAGGGATTGCTGCAATGTCAACACCAGTGACTGTCCACTGTCACTACATGCTCATCCACGAGGAGTGAATGCTACAAATCTCTGACTCAATGCAATCTGCTGGGTTTCCTTAGACAGAAAACCTTTTTATCCAATTTGAATAAGTAATTGGAATGTATGTACCTGACTTTTGTGAAGTGTCTTGAGACGACATGTGTTGTGAATAAGCGCTATATAAATAAACTGAATTGAATTGAATAGTCAACAAGCAGAAACAAAACAAAAAACAAAAACAGAGTTCGGGAGGGCAACCTGGTGGTCGTCCTGTGCAGGCACAAAGTTCAGGTGGGCGACCCGGTGGTCGTCCTGTGCAGGCACAAAGTTCAGGCAGGTGACCAGGAGGTCGTCCCGAGCAGGCACAAAGTTCAGGGTGGAGCCAGGATCTGCAACACAGAGACCTGCGCGGTTGGCGGCGAAGACGTGGAGGCCGACAAACACATAGAGACCGTGGAGGCCGGCGAAGGCGGCAAAGATGTGGAGGACGACAAAGAAATAGAGACCGTGGAGGCCAGCGATGGCGGTGAAGACGTGGAAGCCGGTGTCAATGGGACTCTCGGAGGCAGATGCAGAGCCTGGGGGACCCTCGGAGGCAGGAACAGGATCAAGTGGCAGTTCATCCTCAAATCCTTCAGCACCGGATTCAGAGGTCACGACGAGGATGAGTTTCTCCTTGAACCACTCCGGAACAGGATCCGGTGTCGGTTCGTCCTCGAACCCCTCATCTTGGGTCTCAGAAATTAGGACGAGGACCAGTCTCTCAGTGAACCCCTGGAAGACCTTGAGGCCAGGAGCAGATGCTGAGGCGCCGCGTCGACCCTCAGTGGCGTGAGCAGAAGCTGAGGCATCGCCGAGACCCTCAGGGGCTTAAGCAGAGGCTGAGGCGTTACCGGGACCCTCGGTAGCATGAGCAGGACCCGAGGCATCTGGTTGACTTCCAGTTGTTCGGAAGAGCCTAGAGAGGAAGCCACAAAGAAAACCAAGAAGGAGTTCCGGGTCTGGAGCCGAGGCGTCGGCCGGACCTCCGATAACTTGAGCTGAGGCATCGGCCGGACCCCCGATGACTTGAGCCGAGGCGTCGGCCAGACCCACAATGAATTGAGCCGAGGCGTCCCCTTTACTACGCCCTCTACGGCGTGTAAAGGAGGTTGTGCCGCAATGCTCAAGAAACATGTCGTGGGCTGCTTAGCAGCACCTCTCTGGAGACATGGCGTGGGCCAAGTTGCAGCACCGCTCTGGAAAAATGGTGTGAGCCGAGCTGCAGCACCGCTCTGGAGATATGGCATGGGCTGCTCTGCAGCAGCACTCAGCGGATCAGAGATGAATGAAAGTGGGCGGCAATAAAACTGCCTTACGGCAGTGCTATAGTTCTCCTCCATTTCTCTGATCTTGTCATTAAGCTCAGGAGCCGGCAGGTGTCTCATCGCCTCGTCCATCTGTTGCTGAACCCAGCGATCCCTGGGGCTCTCCTGCCTTCCGTCCGCGAGGTCCAAGTTTGGCGGAAACATTCCGTCACGACTTGTGTAGCGGAGGACCCCGGAATGCAGATGAGCAGGCAGCATGACGGTAAGTAAATGTTTAATAAATAAAATTTACTTCCGTGGCAAAACAGACATAGACAGGCTGGAAAGACAGGCTTGGCATGAGTAACTGTTAGGGTTTTAAAACCTTTGTGTTGTTTATCGCTCATGTCTGCTCTAAATGCTTTTCCCTCCTTACATGTTACAGGAAGGGAGATGGGGACAAGAATGAGTTATACCTTTATGCTTTTATTCTTTTATGCTTTTATTAGCAGCATCTGGGGGCTATTCACCAGGTCCCCACTTCCCACTTCCTCTGTTTGATTATAAGCAAGACAAATGAACCCTAACCTTTCTGACCCCACACACCCACACACGCACCCCCTGAATGTTGTTTGAACTGTGTGTGACCAAGCATGTATAAATAAAGAGAGAGGGGGCTAATACTTCGTAGTCTGTACTGCAGAGCTACCCTTGCAAGTAAATTGACTGTATCGTTCTTGCCTCTGAGTTGACTAAATAATACCTAACAGTAATGGACATGAATAGAGATGAATGATCCAAAATGTTTCCGCGAGGAATGAACAGAACAGATGTGTATATATGGAGCAAGAACCAGGTGAAACGAGGAGACTGAATGCTTAGTGAAGGTGGACCGAATGAAGTTGATTGAAAACAGACAGGAGAGAACTAAATGTGGCTGGAGCTAAACAGAGATTCTCAAATGCAAACTAATAGAAATACAACTAGTAAACCATGAAATTAAAGCATCACCAGAAACATGATCTAAAAATCTAACTTTACAAAACATGAACTAGAAGACAAAAACTAAAGCATGACCAGGAAAATAATCAAGAGAAACATGGTTCAAAACCTCGTCTGTGAGAAACATAAAAACCCGCAACCAAACAACCCCAAATCATAACAAGGTTGGACTGAGATGATTGTTAGAGGAGACACTAGGGGCTTTTGATGTGTTCCAATTTACAAAGTAGCCTGAAATTGTTGTTGCATTTTTGACATAGAGCAATACATCATCTACATATAAACAACTTTTATGTCTATATCGGCTGTTTTAATTCCAAGAATACCTGTTTTTTGGCAAAATGTACCAATGGTAAAAAAAAAAAAGAAACAGTGAGGGGGATAGTGAGCCGCTCTGTCTGCTGCCTCTCTAAAGTTTAAAACTGAGAGAAAATCAAATATATGTTTCATGAAGACATTGGTTGTGTTATACAATATTCTGATCCATGTCAGGAAATGTTGTCCAAATCCAAATTTATTTTGGGTAGCAAATAGAAATTTCCAATTCACCATCTGAAATGCATTTTGACAGTCTTTTTCTTTTCGGGTGTCGGCTAATTGGACCTGTTTTCCTTGTAAGGTGCCATTTCTTTATTTGTTGTGAATTAGCCCAACACAAACATATTAAATTAACAGAGCTAACCCTCAAGAACCCCTCATGACGACTACGAAATCGAGGCAAGTGAAGTCGCCCGGTACGGCGGAGCCGGGGTCCCACACTGGAGCTAGGCCTGGGGTCGGGACTCGTCGGAGAGCGCCTGGTGGCTGGGTTGCTCCTCGCGGGACCTAGCCAGGCCAAGCCCGATCGAGAGACACAAGACCATCCCCCAGTGGGCCCACCACCTGCAGGGGGAACCGTGAGGGCGGACAAAGGTGGAGACCTTGGCGGCCCGATCCCTGGATGCTTAGACTGGCTCTAGGGACGTGGAATGTCACCTCGCTGGGGGGGGAAGGAGCCTGAGCTTCTGCAGGAGGTCGAGAGATATCGACTAGAAATAGTCGGGCTCGCCTCAACGCACAGCGTGGGCTCTGGTACCCATCTCCTCGAGAGGGGCTAGACTCTCTTCTACTCTGGAGTGGCCCACGGGGAGAGGCGGCGGGCTGGTGTGGGTTTGCTTGTCGCCCCCCAGCTCAGCCGTCTAGTGTTGGGGTTTACCCCAGTGGATGAGAGGGTCGCATCCCTGCGCCTTCGGGTTGGGGAGAGGTCTCTGACTATCATTTCAGCCTACGGGCCGAGTGGTAGTGCGGAGTACCCGGCCTTCTTGGCATCTCTGTCGGGGGTGCTGGATAGTACCCCTCCCGGGGACTCCATTATTCTGCTGGGGGACTTCAACGCCCACGTGGGAAACGACAGTGACACTTGGAGAGGCGTGATCGGGAGGAATGGCCTCCCCGATCTGAATCCGAGTGGTGTTTTGTTATTAGACTTCTGTGCTAGTCACGGTTTGTCCATAATGAACACCATTTTCAAACATAAGGGTGTCCATCAGTGCATTTGGCACCAGGACAACCTAGGCAGGAGGTCAATGATCGACTTTGTTGTCGTATCATCAGACCTTCGGCCGCATGTTTTGGACACTCGGGTGAAGAGAGGGGCTGAGCTGTCCACTGATCACCACCTGGTGGTGAGTTGGATCCACTGGGGGAGGAGAAAGCCGGACAGACTTGGCAGGCCCAAGCGCATAGTGAGGGTCTGCTGGGAACGTCTGGCGGACCCCTTGTCCAGGGATGTATTCAACTCTCACCTCCGCGAGAGCTTTGACCAGATTCCGAGGGATGTTGGAGACATAGAGTCCGAGTGGACCATTTTCTCCGCATCTATTGTCGATGCTGCCGCCCGTAGCTGTGGCCGTAAGGTCTGCGGTGCCTGTCGCGGCGGCAATCCCCGAACCCGGTGGTGGGCACCGGCAGTAAGGGACGCTGTCAAGCTGAAGAAGGAGTCCTAACGGCTGTGGTTGGCTTGTGGGACTCCTGAGGCGGCTGACGGGTACCGTGGGGCAAAGCGTGCCGCGGCCTGGGCGGTGGCAGAGGCAAAAACCCGGACCTGGGAGGATTTCGGTGAGGCCATGGAGAAGGACTACCGGTTGGCCCCGAAGCGATTCTGGCAAAACGTCCGCCGCCTCAGGAGGGGGAAGCAGTGCCTCGCCAACACTATTTACAGTGGGGGTGGGGAGCTGCTGACCTCAACTGGGGATATTATTGGGCGGTGGAAGGAGTACTTCGAGGATCTCCTCAATCCTACCATCACGCATTCCCTGGTGGAAAGAGACGGCTGGGGACTCGGGGTTGGACTCTTTCATCTCCCAGGCTTAAATCACCGAGGTGGTTAAAAAGCTCCGCGGTGGTAGGGCTTCGGGGCTGGATGAGATCCGCCCTGAGTACCTCAAGTCTTTGGATGTTGTGGGGCTGTCATGGTTGACACGCCTCTTCAACATTGCGTCTCGGACGGGGACAGTGCCTCTGGATTGGCAGACTGGGGTGGTGGTTCCCCTACATAAGAAGGGTGACTGGAGGGTGTGTTCCAACTACAGGGGGATCACACTCCTCAGCCTCCCTGGTAAGGCCTATGCCAAGATATAGGAGAGGAGAGTCCGGCCGATAGTCGAACCCCGGCTTCAGGTGGTGCAGTGGCGTTTTCGTCCTGGCCGTGGAACACTGGACCAGCTCTTTACCCTCTACAGGGTACTCGAGGGTTCATGGGAGTTTGCCCAACTGGCCCACATGTCTTTTGTGGACCTGGAGAAAGCATTCAACTGTGTCCCTCATGATGCCCTGTGGGGGGTGCTCCAGGAGTATGGAATTGGGGGCCCTTTACTAGGGGCCATCCGGTCTCTGTACAAGCGGAGCAGAAGTTTGGTTTGCATTGCCTCAAGTGGAGGAGTTTAAGTATCTCGGGGTCTTGTTCACGAGTGAGGGAAGAATGGAGCGGGAGATCGACAGATGGATCGGTGTGGCTGCCACAGTAATGGGGGCGCTGTGCCGGTCCGTTGTGGTGAAGAGAGAGCTGAGCCGAAAAGTGAAGCTCTCGATTTACCGGTCGGTCTACGTTCCTACCCTCACCTATGGCCATGAACTTTGGGTCATGACCGAAAGAACGAGATCCGGGATAGAAGCGGCTGAAATGAGCTTCCTCCGTAGGGTGGACGGGCACTCCCTTAGATAGGGTGAGGAGCTCGGCCATCCGGGAGGGGCTCGGAGTAGAGCCGCTGCTCCTCCACATCGAGAGGAGCCAGTTGAGGTGGCTCGGGCATCTATACCGGATGCCTCTTGGACGCCTTCCTCGGGAGGTGTTCCAGGCACATCCCACCTGGAGGAGGCCTAGGGGACGGCCCTGGGAACACCTTGGGCTCCCCTCGGAGGAGCTGGTGGAGGTGTCTGGGGAGAGGGACGTCTGGGCGTCTCTGCTGAGTATGCTGCCCCCGCCACCCAGTCCCGGATAAAGCGGAAGATGATGAGTAGGAGTACGAGTAACCTGAAAACCTAAAAAAGGCAGAGAACAGTGATTTCAAAAGGATTATCTTAGAACTGAAAGAAAATCACTGTAAAGACATTGACAGACAACATTTTGTTGTGCAAACTAAATTGACAGGGAGCAAGGTGGGGTTCAGCTGCCTAGAGAACATCAAAATGTAGCAGGACTATAGACTTGAGCTCTCAAATGGAAATCAGTCATCCAATGACAAAACCACACCATATATTGCCTGTTTTCAATTGTATTTCCAGCTTGAAAAGGGCTAAAAGGATTTTTTTGTTTTTACACCTGCATGAACTCTGGAAGTAGTTTCCTAATTTTGTTACAAGCTTTTTGTGTCTCTACATGAAATTTAGGTTCAGTTGTTATGCTTGATCGCAATGGATTTGACGTTCAATGTTTAGTTCAAGTCTAATTAATACATCTGAAGGCTGTTTCACAAAAGCAGAATTAAGAAATCCAGGTTAAGAGATAAAGCCAGGTTTGACTAAGCGTGATCAGTGCATCCTGGGATTATCTGTTTCACAAAGGCCAAACCAGGCTCAACAGATGTGGCTATGTCAAGCAAGGTGTAAGTAATCCAGCTAAATGCACGTCCGCAGCTTTCTTCAAAAGGTTTTGTTGCCCGATGAGCTACCCCCTCCCTCCTACTTCCCTATGTCTAAGGGGATTGCTCAATCCAGCTCCCCATCCAATGGGTCCGGACTTCCCTAAACCTGAAAGATCTTACTAAGTAGGTTTACTGAAAGTTCTGTTTAAGCTGGTGTCGGGAAATGACTCGACTAGCCTCTGACAGCCTTCATACAAAAGTCTTGCCCTTCTTCAACTGGAGGTCTGGACGGCTGAGTAGCCCAGAGCAGTCATTCACACTTCGACAGTCACTTCTGTTCACAGCTGCTCATTCCCTAATATTACAACTGGCTCTTGGTATGTGGGCTAGGTTAATTTTAGTGGCTCGGCACGAGCCCCAAGGACGCTGTTTTAACAAACTTGGCTAAGGCAACCTATGAAAACCTCCTAAAATATCTTAGAACCAGGCAACAAGACTTTTTACCACCAATGAAAAACCAAAAATACGGTGACTCAAATAATTGAATGTCCAAGATTTAACTACAATTTTATATGCTTTCTTTAATTAGCAACGCTTATGCAGGGGTCAGTAACAGCTTAAATTCAGCAACACATAATAATTTCAATAACAGAAATGAATCAATCAACTCAACCTGTCTTTCCCTGATGCTGAAACTAGTGAGTTTGGAGAGGCTCATCCATGCACCTGATGGAGATGTTTCTTCTGGTAACAACGAGTGATTTCTTGAAGGAAATAGGACTTAATCTTCAGTTTTCTTCCTCTAAGTGGACAGGCTTTGATGCTCCAGATTTTGAAGGTTAAACAGAAACTTTGTTATCATATGTCTCAGAAGACAGTAGCTTGCAGAGGCTGAAGAGTTGAAGGAAACCCCGGAGACATACATGAGGTTGATTCAGGACTTCCAGAAGCCTGAAGCTTAGAGCAATCAGCTGTTCACCGATCAAGTTCACTTCTGTTGTCTGGATAAAAAGGCTGTAGGTGAAATCAGATTCTTAATTTTGAGGGACAGTCCTTACAGGGCACATGGGTTGATCCTCTTATTAATGCAGTCGATCAGCTGGGCTGTGTCTCTGGTCCTTTGACTCATCTGTAGCATCATTTCTCCGTCCGATCTTGTTCGCTGGTCTTCTGCGAGGAAACGACCACAGTTCCCTTTTTTGGCATTGCTTTTATAGTGCAGATGCTCTCACTGGTCAGCCCTTTGTTAATCTTCTCAGCTATTGCGCCACATAGTTTTGCCCAGTACGTTATTGCTCAATACTTAGTCATGGTCATTGTGACTTTTTGGTGCTGTTTTTTGGCCTTGAGGATTCCAGTAATAGCCACGCAGCTAGCTGTAGTCTCATCCACCCTTCCTGGGATTGGTCTTCAAAAGATTCGCTGTCGGCATGCAGCCGGCTCTTGTCACAGTTCTCTTCCTAATCTGCTCAGTCTTAAACTTTACACAGTATTACACATTCCATTCTCCAATTTCTGGATTTACTTTAAAACACAGTTACAAAACCATCACTTCTTTTACTCATTTTATTCATAAATCACAAATGATCAACATTATATCTCTTTCATATATAGCTGATTGAGAATTTTAAACCTTAATGTTTTTTACTAATTATCAGTTCTTAACCATATTTCAATCATACATATTTTAACTTGATAATCAAAGATTACTAATTTCATTTAATACTTGTAAAATAATGGAAAATCATCATACATCATTTCTTTGGATACACTTGTTTATATTTCTGCAAAAGATAAGACAGTTAATATGTGGCTCCACACAGGCCCCTCCAGTCTCTCAGTCCCAGAATATGAGAATATGCTTGTTTCACTCTCTACTGCTTCAACTGTGTATTTTAGTAATTATTGCATGGATTACACAAAATAATATTTATTGTAATTTTTGTGGATTTAACTGTGAGCAGTTAATAAATGTTGCATGGATTACATGGAAAGATCTCACCTTATTTTGACTAAGGCCATGAAATCGATCAAAGATTTACTGATGCCGCAAAAGGATAAAGCAAGAGCATCGTACTTCACTTCCAGTGAGCAACACATTTTCATTGAGACTTGTGAAGAAATACAACCAATTATACCGAAGAACAGAAACACCACTGCTATTATAAAGGAGCGAGAAAGGGCTAGGCAAACAAAATTGGATTGACTGAATGTGTATGTAGCCTATAATATACATTTCCTAACCACCTCTCTTAGCTGAAAACATCTTAAAGAGTTACTTGACATCTGTTCAAATGAACTACTTTAAACTTACAATAATGACTTCCACAGTTCATTATTAACATGTTTGTCGCTGATAAGCTGATTAATTTATGTTACTCTGTTTCTGTGTGACTGGACGAAAGAGGACATGTCAGCAGGTCAAAATTAAATATAAGAACATTTTGCAGACTGGTAAAGTTTTGGACAAAATGTTGACTACAATGTTATACTGACTTAGGTGCCTTCTCACACATTTCATTCTCTTACTGATTTTAGCCGTCAAAAAAAAGAGTCATAGGGTGACACAGGGTGTGGGCCACCATCTCCTGAACTCACCCCAGCAGAAGAGGTGGTCTTTGCAGTGAACAAGGGGAGGCCTGTCTTCGAAGGAATCCAGGGGGGACAGCCATTGACTCTGTCCCACGCATACAAACTGCCCCCTTCATACATGCTAAAAAATTCCAGTACTGCATATGCAGCATAATCAAACATTCATTTAGTCTGATACGGACTGACTGAAAATGTCTTGTAGTATCTGGCAACACAATGACTCTTGTGTAGCTAACGGAGGATGACAGTGATCCAGTGAATATTATTCATTAAATGCAAGTAGGCTATAGTCACCTGTCAACACTAGGTTAATGAGTTTGGTTAATGTGGCAGGGTAAAGGAATCTCCGCTGCAGGGGATGAGATTCTGTCTGTGGACTCACGAAGGCTGGAGGTACATTGCTCTTGTGCAAATACTTTAATTTAAGTCATAATGAAAAAGGAGTGATGCTCATAGAAAATATCACATTTCTAACAGGACCCAGACTTTGAATGTTGTTCCTCAAATGTGAGTTGCTTTGGATAAAAGTGTCTGCCAAATGAACAAATGTTCAGGTAAAACTTATTATGTTCCCAGGTTGGCTCTCAGGCAGTACAAACAACAATAGACTAATAAGTAAGAGTACAGTAGTTATGAGCGATTCTAACACATAGACCTAGAGCAGCAGTGCGATAAATACCTCGGGGAAGCAGTAGAATTTAACAAATAGTGGAATCAAGATGACCTCTTACCACACACACAATTCATGCACTGTTAATTGTGTTTACATGATTCACAAACTGTCAGAGGTCTCTATAGCACCCACTTGCAAAAACAAATTGAGTTGGCAGACATACAAATAAAATATCACAAATAAAATCTGTAAAAAAGTGGACATGGATATGGTGATCAAATTAAAAACACTGAAGAAAGTGGACTTGAAAATCCAGAAACTACCAAAAGAGGTAAGTCATGTTTCAGTGCACTCTGTAAGCATGACTATAGGCTCCTGCACAACTTAATATTCTGTTATTTTTCTTTGCCAAGCTCTCAGCAGACAATGACCTAATAACAAAGGAACCATAACACATTGTGTCATCCTCTCTTTTGTTGAATACACATTCAAAACTAATCAATCAACTGAAATGGTTAATAACATATTGGTCTCTGACTAGTCTGCCATTGGCACCATCAGGAAATATTGCCGGATAATCCCAGTCTATCTCCAAGGCTACCCTAGGAGCACTTTCCTTCCTGAGACAGGCAATGTCGTGAAGGACAGCGCATGATTTCACAGGCCCTGTCGAGGGTGACCCTCAGGTGATGAAGGAACTGGAAACGGAACTTAAAAAGGCCAAATGCCATTTCTATGCGGGGCCTTGTATGGGCAACATTATATGAGCATTGTTCTATTATCTGGGGGTCTGTAAATGGCATCTGTAAAAATGTATGACAGGCATAACCCTTGTCCTCCAGCAGCACACCAGAGAGACCCCCTGAGGACACGAAGTGTAATGGTTCAATTTACAGAGTGTAAAAGTTTTGACAATGGTCAAGATGCTTATCCACATATATTGTGTTGCTTACCTTGTGATAGTGGCAGATTAATTGTAGAGGCCCGAAATATTTGGGAGTCATGGACTGAGCCAGGCCACATTGCCTCAATGTTGCTGAAGATGCAGTCAGCATCACAGATCATCTGAAGCAATAAGAGATATAAGATAATTTAATGCACATAACTGTATGTGGTTGACAGCAGGCCTAACCATAATTAATTCTAGTAAACAATTTTAACACACATCATCTGTGTGACAGCCAAAGCATGGCTACGGTGCTGAATTTTGGGACCCAGCAGTCTGCACAGATAGCAGATGCCATCCCCAGAAAAGCGGTAACGGACATGCAGGTAATTGTTGGAAAAAGCCAATGGGTCAGACTTGTCCCGAAGCGCTCTTTCCTGTCTGAAAGCCCTTCTCAATATAAGTGCTTCTTCATAAACAATGTCATTCAAGGATGGGCACACCATTGTAAAGGAAGATACATGTGTTTGGAGGTACTTATATGGCTGGACTTGATTGACAACACCTTTGCTTCTTGATCAGCCATTTATCTAATCCCCTCAGCACATGCAATAGTCTATTAAAGGCTTCTCGGTCAATTTAGAACAACAGCAGTCATCAAAAATACATTTGAACAATAAGAATGCCCACATGGATAAATATAAAGTTAATAATGATACAAGAAACCATAATGTTAAAATAATAAAGTACTTGACTAGATAACAATACATATTAGTGTTTTTTTTTGTTTTTTTTTTACCGTGTCCTGTCCGGCAGAGTATTGCTCAGAATTGTTGTCTGAGTGCCAAGAAATTGCCCAACAGATTTACTTTCACAAGCAGAGCATCACAGCTAATGCTTTAAAGCTCTGCTTGATATTTATAAAATAAACTTTATTATAAACTTCTTTGGGAATATTTCAATTGTTACGAACACGGAGACTGAAATAAAAAGGAAAAAAGAAGCTCAAAAAAGAGAGGATGGGGGAAAAAGGAGAGAAAAGGAGGAAAGAGTGGAGGAGAGAAAGAAGGATGAAGAGAATACAAGATGTAAAATGTACTTAGTGAGAGCTGCAGCCCAATATAGAACATCTGTGTATCTGTCAACACCTGAAGCTTAACACCTGTGAGTATGGGTGTGGACACGCTTTTGTATACAAGGTTTCTCCACAAAAATATGCAATAGCGAGTGTGAGGACCCATAGGCCTGCCCCGTGGTCCATGGACACTGAGGAGATCCGAGCCACAGACATCTAAAGGCACCCAAAGCACAGGAACACCAGGAGAACCACCGCCGGGACTACTGCAACCCCCCCAGAGAAGAGCAGTGGAGAGTCCCAGGGGAACCACCCAGCAGTGACAGTGCAGAAGCCCCATGGAGCCGCAGCGACGAGCCCACAGGCCCCGCCGGCAGCCGTCCACACCCGAGCAGATCCAGCCATGGACCCAGAGGCCCAAGACCCTGGGACACACCACCCCCCAAGCAGAGGCCCGACAGAGCCCAGGGGGCCGGGCCCCGGCAAGCAGCCACCGGAAGTGAGCCAGCACACACCAAAGCACCCGGCCCCGGACACCGAGAACCACAAGTACACCAGCGGGCAGAGACTCCAACCACCGGCAGGCGGTGTGGCGGGGAGGAAGCTGATCCAGGAGAGGGAGCAGTCCAAGACCCTGTCGCAAAAAAACAAAAAAAACAACAGGCACTCACAGTCACAATCACCCACTCCCACCCTCATGCATACACATAAAATCACTCACACCCAACAACGTAAGGATAAATAACAATGGACGTCATACACTCACTCACACTCCCCATGCATACTCTATACTCCCAGGTCCAGGCGCCGGTATCCCCTAGGGGCAACCAGCCCCCGGACCCTCGAGGTGGTCCCCTTCCCTCCTGGGGCAGAGACAGGCACACAGCGCCGGTACTGCACAGACCCGGGTGACCCCGGCCCGGCTCCCACCCCCACGTCCCGAACTCAGTCCCCAACAACCCCCATCCACCTCCGGAGAGGGGGCTATGTACAAAAGAGGGGTCCACATGGCCCAAAGCAACCCGCCAACGGAGCCGCCCCAGGACGGAGCAGTCCTGACGCCCCAACGAGGTCCGATCCCAACCCCATGAACAAACAAGAACCTCCCCACAGGGCCACCCCCAACAAGGACACCGATATCGAACACATCCCCCCGAACCCAAACGGCACAAATCCCCACCCCCACAGGGGCACACCCACACAGTTCAAGCTCCACACACAGCCCCGCTCTAAGAACCCCCGCCGCACCCCGCTCCCCCACCACACAGCGCACCGTAACTGCAAGGCAAGGGCCCCGCGCAACGCCACCCCCGCCCTCTCGTATTAGTGGTATTTTAATGTAGGCTGATAAAAGAATACCAAAACACGCTGATAAGAAATGGAATCACTGATGAAACGTACTTATTTCTGATCGGCATGAGCACTGACTGAACAGATAAGGCACCGGGATTAACTAAACCTGGGTATTAGCCTGGTCTGGTGCAGGCTAATTTCACAGAGTAAATCACCATGCCAACTACAGGTCCTTCTCAAAAAATTAGCATATTGTGATAAAGTTCATTATTTTCTATAATGTAATGATGAAAATTTAACATTCATATATTTTAGATTCATTGCACACTAACTGAAATATTTCAGGTCTTTTATTGTCTTAATATGGATGATTTTGGCATACAGCTCATGAAAACCCAAAATTCCTATCTCACAAAATTAGCATATTTCATCCGACCAATAAAAAAAAAGTGTTTTTAATACAAACAACGTCAATCTTCAAATAATCATGTACAGTTATACACTCAATACTTGGTCGGGAATCCTTTTGCAGAAATGACTGCTTCAATGCGGCGTGGCATGGAGGCAATCAGCCTGTGGCACTGCTGAGGTCTTATGGAGGCCCAGGATGCTTCGATAGCGGCCTTTAGCTCATCCAGAGTGTTGGGTCTTGAGTCTCTCAACGTTCTCTTCACAATATCCCACAGATTCTCTATGGGGTTCAGGTCAAGAGAGTTGGCAGGCCAATTGAGCACAGTGATACCATGGTCAGTAAACCATTTACCAGTGGTTTTGGCACTGTGAGCAGGTGCCAGGTCGTGCTGAAAAACGAAATCTTCATCTCCATAAAGCTTTTCAGCAGATGGAAGCATGAAGTGCTCCACAATCTCCTGATAGCTAGCTGCATTGACCCTGCCCTTGATAAAACACAGTGGACGAACACCAGCAGCTGACACGGCACCCCAGACCATCACTGACTGTGGGTACTTGACACTGGACTTCTGGCATTTTGGCATTTCCTTCTCCCCAGTCTTCCTCCGGACTCTGGCACCTTGATTTCCGAATGACATGCAGAATTTGCTTTCATCCGAAAAAAGTACTTTGGACCACTGAGCAACAGTCCAGTGCTGCTTCTCTGTAGCCCAGGTCTGGGGAATGCGGCACCTGTAGCCCATTTCCTGCACACGCCTGTGCACGGTGGCTCTGGATATTTCTACTCCAGACTCAGTCCACTGCTTCCGCAGGTCCCCCAAGGTCTGGAATCGGCCCTTCTCCACAATCTTCCTCAGGGTCCGGTCACCTCTTCTCGTTGTGCAGCGTTTTTTGCCACACTTTTTCCTTCCCACAGACTTCCCACTGAGGTGCCTTGATACAGCACTCTGGGAACAGCCTATTTGTTCAGAAATTTCTTTCTGTGTCCTACCCTCTTGCTTGAGGGTGTCAATAGTGGCCTTCTGGACAGCAGTCAGGTCGGCAGTCTTACCCATGATTGGGGTTTTGAGTGATAAACCAGGCTGGGAGTTTTAAAGGCCTCAGGAATCTTTTGCAGGTGTTTAGAGTTAACTCGTTGATTCAGGTGATTAGGTTCATAGCTCGTTTAGAGACCCTTTTAATAATATGCTAATTTTGTGAGATAGGAATTTTGGGTTGTCATGAGCTGTATGCCAAAATCATCAGTGTTAAGACAATAAAAGACCTGAAATATTTCAGTTAGTGTGCAATGAATCTAAAATATATGAATGTTAAATTTTCATTATGACATTATGGAAAATAATGAACTTTATCACAATATGCTAATTTTTTGAGAAGGACCTGTAGTGTGATACAGCTTTTGTAAAACCGAGTTGAGGCTTGATTAAGCCAGGATATCCGGAAAATCGTGGTTTAATCCCTTATCTTGGTTTTATGAAACAATCCTCTGGACTAAAAGGTACTATTATAAACATATATTTTGAGGCTTAACTGGCAAAATACCTGAGTGACTTAATGGCTATGAAAAAGAGGCATGACCAGTGGTTGGAGGAAACTGCCTGTGGCTATCTTTTGTAAACGGTTTGGTATATTCCACTGTTGATTGGTTAAACCTTTTAAAAAACCTTTTTTTTTTTTTTATTTTAATAAAAAGAAGATGCATTTGGATTAGTTTTGTATGGATACCAATTTCATTTACTTGAAAAAAGATAGCAAACACTGCTTACATAATGGCTTCAGATTAAAGAAGAAAATATTCTATATCGAGAGAATGGGTTCAAACACCAAATACAATAAAGAACAGAGAATTTCTAAAAACCGAGGCAGTACATTTCACATTTCCAGTGTCATGTCACAAAACAAAACCAAAAAATCCATAGATATGCCTCAAAAGATCCTATGAGTCCCAGCTCTTCCTCTGT
Organism: Girardinichthys multiradiatus; assembly: GCF_021462225.1. NCBI lineage: Eukaryota > Metazoa > Chordata > Actinopteri > Cyprinodontiformes > Goodeidae > Girardinichthys > Girardinichthys multiradiatus. The sequence continues at coordinate 1,960,248 of NC_061798.1, forward strand.
GCTGCAGACAACAGTGGTGTTATGTTTTGAAATGTTGTCATCAGCTCCCCAGACAACAGACCAAAGCTATTCATTTAGTCTCAGGCTGTGGAGTTACAAAGTGTGATTGATTGTCTGTCACTGCGCAAAACTTAAAGCCAAGCTTCAAATGTCTTCCAGTTAAATGGCCTTCTGGTTTCAGTGAACTTCTTTTTTTCCCACCACTTTAAAATCTGATTAGACATCACATCAGAGACTCCAGATTTATTCAGCTGTGTCACTCCTGCTAGGATAGCCACTTATCCTGTCAACCACCCCCACCCACTGGACATAGCAGGACCCTTATTAGCAGGCAAAGCTCCAGTGGGTCGTACCAAAACCCCCACTGTGGGGGTGGTAGTCATCAACACCGTGCCACTGCTTTGCTGAGTGACAGCTAAACGGCTTAAAATGCCACTTTGAATAAGAAACAGGCCACACACGGGGGCACCAACATAGTGCATACAGCGATTCACATACAGATGCACATATTCAACCACACTAACAGACTGAATTTTGGGGCCGTTTTTGGTGTTGCACATCTTTCCTGTGGATAAGGTTTGAATGTAGGGAATGCTTTTTCTTTGGATAACCATTGTTTTACTCATTCATTCATTCCAACTCTACCCTTAAATCACCATAATTTGAGATGATAATCATCCCAATGTACACTACCAGTCCAAACTTTTAGAAAGAAATTCTTATTTAATTATTTTCTTTATGACTATTTACATTGTATGTAGATTCTCACTGAAGGCATCAAAACTGTGAATGAACACATGGAATTAGCAAACGAAAAATTGTAAAAGAACTTTAAATATGTTTTATATTTTAGATTCCTTAAAGTAGCCACCTTTTGCTGCGAGGACTGAAATATTAACCTTTTGCCGTCTGTCACTGGACCTGCAGTACTCAAAGCAAAGGGTTGGCTATTTTGACAAATATAAAATATAAAAATGTTAAAAGTTCTTTCACACTTTTTGTTTACTAAATAATTCTGTGTGTGTTTATTCATAGTTTTGATGCCTTTTGTGAGAATCCACAATGTAAATAGTCATGAAAATAAAGAGTTCTATCAACTGAGAAGCGTATCTAAAACGTTTGGCCATATATATAGATATAGATATATCTATATCAGTCACATTGTGGTTTGTGGGTGGACCGAAGTGCAGGCAAGAGCTTGGCAGCAGCATTTCAAGCAGTCTTTAGCTTTATTCAAAAAATGAAAAGTAACAAAAAACACTGCAAGTGTAAACCAGAGTCCGAAATCCAACAAAGGGAACAAAGACCACAGACCAACTAATATACAGAGAGACATGAGAGGGGAACAAAGGGATAATCAAAGAAACAGGGAACAGGTTTGACATGGATCCAGGGAGACAGAGGGAGCAGGTGAACCTAATAGAACTAAATGAGGAAAAGGACTAATGACAAGATAGTGAGCAGACCTAAAAAGAAACTATAAACCAATACTGAAAGAACAAACTGTGAATGAGGCAGAGGAAGCGAGGACAAGAATAAAAATAAACAATAACAAAAGCTAACCTATAAAGGAGGGACTGGAGTATTAAGATAAAGAGAACCAGACTGGGAGGACTAGGAAACAAAGACCGAATACAGTATAACTGAAGAGCAACAGAAAAAGAAACTAATAAGCAGAATAGTGCAAGGGGGAGAACAAATACCTAACCACAAATAAAAACACAGAGATACCAGATGGGGAACTAAACTAAAGAACCCAAGGAAAACAGAGCACAATAATAATCATAATAATAATAATGACAACAAAGAAACCAATAACTAAAGGAGCTATGAATGAGGGAGGGGAGAAAACACAACCAAACATTCAACATAACACAAGGCCACCACAGTCCAAAAAGGCGACAGATCCTGACAGTACCTCCCCCTCAAGGTCGGATTCCAGGCGACCAAAAGGCGCAACACAGAGTCCAAAACAAAACAAACCAACCACGGTGGGCGGATTGGGCCTCGGAAGGAGGGCCAAAGTCCAAAAACAAAACAAGTTCAAACAGTGCGAAGTACCAGGATCCAAAACAAAACAACCCACCCAGGGCAGGCAGACGGGGCCAGGAAGGAGGGCCAAAGTCCACGGGATCCTCCAGAATCAGGCGTGGTGACCCGGCGGCGGCCGGCTGTGGCCCTGTGGACCCGGCGGCGGCCGGCTGTGGCCTTGTAGATCCGGCATCAGCCGCATTCTCGAGAAGGGGAGTGAAGGGACCTCCAGCGGAGAGTGGTGCTGGAGCGTTGAAACAAAAACAAAGTTCAAGCGGGTGACCAGGAGGTCGTCCCGAGCAGGCACCTGTGTGAGAGTGTGTGTCATGTAGTGTGTCATGCTTGAGTTCCGTGAGCACCCCACAGAGAATACTGAAAAGGTGCTCAGGACCTGGAAGTGGAGGCAGTCCGCCCAGGGGCTCCACCGGAATCAGGCGAGGAAGTGGAGGCAGGCCGCCCACGGGCTCCTCCGGAATCAGGCGAGGAAGTGGAGGCAGCCCGCCCACGGGCCCCTCCGGAACATGGCGAGGAAGTGGAGGCAGCCCGCCCACGGGCCCCTCCGGAACATGGCGAGGAAGTTGAGGCAGCCCTCCGGAACATGGCGAGGAAGTTGAGGCAGCCCGCCCACGGGCCCCTCCGGAACATGGCGAGGAAGTTGAGGCAGCCCGCCCACGGGCCCCTCCGGAACATGGCGAGGACGTGGAGGCAGCGCGCCCACGGGCCCCTCCGGAACATGGCGAGGAAGTGGAGGCAGCCCGCCCACGGGCCCCTCCGGAACATGGCGAGGAAGTTGAGGCAGCCCGCCCACGGGCCCCTCTGGAACATGGCGAGGAAGTTGAGGCAGCCCGCCCACGGGCCCCTCCGGAACATGGCGAGGACGTGGAGGCAGCCCGCCCACGGGCTCCTCCAGAATCAGGCGTGGTGACCCAGCGGCGGCCGGCTGTGGCCCTGTAGATCCGGCATCAGCCGCATTCTCGAGAAGGGGAGTGAAGGGACCTCCAGCGGAGAGTGGTGCTGGAGCGTTGAAACAAAAACAAAGTTCAGGCGGGTGACCAGGAGGTCGTCCCGAGCAGGCACCAAGTTCAGGCGGGCGATCCAGGAGGTCGTCCCGAGCAGGCACCAGGTTCAGGCGGGCGATCCAGGAGGTCGTCCCGAGCAGGCACCAAGTTCAGGCGGGCGATCCAGGAGGTCGTCCCGAGCAGGCACCAAGTTCAGGCGGGCGATCCAGGAGGTCGTCCCGAGCAGGCACAGAGTTTATGCGGGTGCCAGGACCTGCAACACAGAGTCCTGGGCGGTCGACGGTGAAGACGTGGAGACCTGCAACAAAGACGTGGAGGCCGACAGAAGCGTAAAGACCGTGGCGGCCTGCGACGGGAACCTGCAGGTTGGTCAGGAGGCCGACCGAGCAGAGTAGAGGACCCCCCAGAAACTCTGTGGAACTCCGGAGGCGTGGAGCCAGGCGCCTCATAGGCAGGCGTGCAGCCTGGCGAACCCTCAGAGGCTGAAGCTGAGCCTGGCAAACCCTCAGAGGCCGAAGCGGCGCCTGGCGAACCCTCATCTCTGGGTTCAAAGGCCAGAACGAGGACAAACTGTTCCTTGAACCCCTCAGGAACAGGGTCCGGTGACCCTTCCTCCTCGAACCCCTCGTCTCTGGGTTCAGAAACCAGAACGTTGACAAAACTCTCAGTGGCGTGAACAGAAGCTGAGACATCGCCGAGACCCTCAGTGGCGTGAACAGAAGCCGAGGCATCTCCAAGACCCTCAGTGGCATGAGCAGGAGCTGAGGCGTCGCCCGGTCTCTCAGTGGCGTGAGCAGGAGCTGAGGCGTCGCCGAGACCCTCAGTGGCGTGAGCAGGACCTGAGACGTTGCCAAGACCCTCAGTGGCGTGAGCAGAGGCTGAGGCATCGCCGAGACCCTCAGAGACTTGGGGTCAGGCATCATCCCAGGTTCTGGTGTGTCAGGCCCTGAGTCAGGCTGAGGAGTGTCAGGCTGAGGAGTGTCTGGCTGTGGAGTGTCAGGCTGTGGAGTGTCAGGCTGTGGATCTGATGTGGGCTGCTCTGCAGCAGCGCTCTGGAGACCTGACGTGGGCTGTTCTGCAGCAGTGCTCTGGAGACCTGACGTGGGCTGCTCAGTAGCAGCTTCCTGGAGTCCTGGCGTGAGCTGCTCTGCAGTAGCAGTACCACCGTTCTGGAGACATGACGTGGATTGAGCTGCAGCACCGCTCATGTGGCTTGGTGTGGGTGAAGGAGGACGGCAGTAAGGCAGTTTTACTGCCGTTTCATAATCCCTCACCTGCCTGATCCTCTCCACCAGCTCAGGAGAGGAATACATGAGTCTGGTCATCCTGAAGCTTTTGATTTGGCGTGCATAGAACCTTAAATGCTGCTCCAGCTCATCAAGTGTTGCCTCAGAACACCGGGCTGGAGCGAGCGAAGACGGCATGGGCGGAGCTGCAGCGAGCCTGGGAAACTTTGTTGTGGCAGACGAAGATGCGGGCTTACTTGCCACAGCCCTCACGTCGGCTGGCAGGGAAACTACATCCTCGCCAGCCGAACCGCAGGAAGGTGCTCCGTGCCGACGTTTCTTGCGGCGGGAGGAGGGCGAGGGGTTCACTGCCGGACCAGAGTGCGCAGCCAGGGGAGTAGGCGGAGAACGGCGCTGAACCATCTCACGTTCCATCTGCTCCAGCAGCAGTGGAGAGGGCAGAACATCCAGGTCGGTCGGCAGATGTTTCATCGCCTCCTCCATCTGCTGTTGGACCCATCGATCCCTGGAGCTCTCCTGCCTACTGTCCGCGAGGTCCATGCGTGGCGGAAACATTCTGTTATGGCTTGCGAGATAGAGGACCCCGGAATGCAGACTAGCAGGCAGCATGACGGTAAGTGCGAAACGATTTAATAAAAAACAAAAACTCACTCTCAGAAGACGCAGGAACAAAACAATAAACGGACAGGCAGGACAGGCTTGGCATGATCCACAAAACAAGACGTGAGCATGATTTGGCAACAAGGCATGATTTGAGAAATGTTTCCGCACCGAATAACTGAATAGTTGTGTATATATGGTGTGTGAAACAGGTGGAGCAAGGAGACAGATTAGCTTGGAGCAGGTGAACCGGATAAGGTTAATTGATAGCCAGAACAAAACGTGGCTTGAGCAAAAACAGAATCTTGAATACAAAACCAAAACTAAAGCATGACCAGGAAAATAATAAAGAGAAGCATGATTCAAAAACTGTGAGAACATATAAGAAAAAAACAGAAACCAAACACCAAACAACCCCAAATCACAACAATACTTGCACAGCAAATCAAGACAGCTCAGGAGTATTGCATGCAACAAGTTATTACCTTGGATTAACTACTGGTGATTCTAAATCACCATAACTATGCTTCATCCAGCCCCAACCTCTAAATGCACCTCTCCAATTTAATACAGAAAAAAGAACAAAATTACTTTGACGTTTCAATCTCTCCACCAGTTGAAGATGGGGTCAGGTCCGAAGAAAAATGAGAGGGTGGGTCACACGTCCGTGAAAAAAAACAAAAAAGATAAACTTCTCATCCTTCCAAAAGGTGGAAAATATGAACAACCGTTTAGTCGACTGAATCTCAAGGGGTATCCTTGGAAATAAAATCTCTGTGGGTTTTTCACCTGCGTCAGGTGTCGGCGGGGTCTTTGATTCGTATATAAATCTTCTGACCTTCTTGTATCAGGCAGATTTCCAGCTTTCAAGCTCTTCCGGGATGGTTCCAGTGTTGTGGAAGACCTCCAGTCTTGTTCCAGTACCAAAGAAAACTCACCCATCAGTCCTCAATGACTATAGACCTGTTGCCCTGACATCCCACATCATGAAGGTCCTAGAGAGACTCCTGTTGGCCCACCTGAGTAAGCAAACAATAAACTATCAGGACCACCTTCAGTTTGCTTATTGCTGTGGAGTTGGAATTGAAGATGCCATCATACACCTGCTTCAACAAACCCACTGTCATCTGGACAAAGCCAGCAGCACTGTGAGGATCATGTTCTCTGATTTCTCCAGTCCATTTAACACAATCCAACCTGATTTACTTTGTCAGAAACTCCAGAAGACTAAGGTGGAGGCCTCAACAATCTCCTGGATCAAAGACTACCTGACAAACAGACCACAGTTTGTGAGACTGAAGGGTTATGAGTCTAACCAGGTAGTCAGCAGCACAGGAGCACCACAGGGGACTGTACTCTCACCATTCCTCTTCACTCTGTACACCTCAGACTTCCAGTACAAGACAGACTCCTGTCACCTGCAGAAATACTCGGATAATTCTGCAGTTGTGGGGTGGATCAGAGATAGACAAGAAGCTGAGTACGCGAAGGTGGTGGACCGCTTTGTGGCATGGTGTAAAAACAATAATCTCATCTTGAACAGGACTAAAACAAGGGAGATGATTGTAGATTTTAAGAGAAACAGGAATAAGTCAAAAACTATTTCCATCATGGGAGAAGAAGTGGAGGTGGTGGAGGAGTATAAATACATTGGTGTTCACCTGGACAACAGACTGGAGTGGAGATACAACTGTGAAGCCATCTACAAGAAGGGACAGAGTAGACTGTACTTCTTGAGGAAGCTTTGGTCCTTCGGTGTTTGCAGCAAGATGCTGCATATCTTCTATAAGTCTGTTGTGGAGAGTTTGATCTCTTCTGCCATCTTCTGCTAGGGAAGCAGCATCAGAGTCAGGGACTTAAAAAAGCTCAAGAAGCTGATAAAGAAGGCTGGCTCTGCTATGGGGACTCCTCTGGAACCTCTGCAGATCATTGTGCAAAGAAGGATTCTTCATAAAATGAAGAACATTATGGAGAACCCTGAGCATCCTCTTCATGAGACTGTCCTACAACAACAGAGTGTCTTCAGTCAGAGGCTTCTTTAGATGTGCTGTAAGACAGAGCGCTATAGGAGATCCTTCCTGCCCACAGCCATCAGCATCTACAACGGCTCTTTGAAGAAACCTAAATAATGAGCTACAACAACATTTAGTTAGGGTTCCAAGCCCGCGGGTGCCAGCGAAGGCCATGCACGGTATGGCCGTTTGCCTGCTCCCAGCAGAGCTATAAACTCTGTTGTAGCAGAGTTCACAGTGACCATGGAAAGTGACTAGTGTATGTATGGGCGGGGGGATTATTGGGAATTTATCAGTCTTATGATGTAGGGGATGAAACTATCTCACAATCTGGATTATCTGCATTTGAAGCATCTGTGCCTTTCTTGCAAGAGGGCAGCAGGGAAAACAGTCCATGGTGGGGTTCGGAGGAGTCGTTTGTAATTGTCTGAGCCCTGGTCGGGCCGCGTTTGCGAGCAGTGTCACAGATGGAAGGAAGCTCTCTCCCAATAATTTTTTTTCGGCTTTCCTCACCACTACACATTTCCAGTCTGCGGCGTTGCAGGCCCAACACCAGACAGAGATGCAACTGGTCAGTATGCTCTCTATTGTCCCTCTGTAGGAGGCTGTAAAGGTGGGAGGGGAGAGGTTTGCTCTTCTCATCCATCTCAGGAAGTGTAGACGCTGCTGTGCTCTCTTCACAAGAGCAGATGTGTGGAGAAACCAGGTCAAGGTGTCCGGGATCTGAGACCCACCACTGTTCGTGTCGTCCGCATACTTAATTAAATGGTTGGTTCTGAACTGGCAAAGCAGTCCTGGGTCATCAGGTGAAGAGCAGTGGGCTTAGCACACAGCCCTGGGGGGGAGCCAGTGCTGAGAAAGATGACGTTGGAGGTGTTTTTGCCAACCCTTACAGACTGGGATCTGTCTGTGAGGAAATCCAGCAGCCAGTTGCACAGAGGGGTGTTGAGTATAAGGGGGGCCAGTTTGCTCACCAAGTTCTGGGGGACAATTGTGTTGAATGCTGAGCTGAAGTCCAGAAACATTTGCACATGGGTATTATTCTTCTCCATATGTTCCAGGTTCAGGTGGGGTGTGAAGGAAGCGGCATCCTCTATGGAGCGGTAAACAAACTGGAGCGGATCAAGATCGAGATGATGTGGTTCTTCCCCTGCCTCTCAAAGCACTTCATCATGATGGGAGTGAGTGCGACAGGGCAATAATCATTGTGTGAAATAAAAATAAAATGTTGAATTTAGGGCTGTTGTGAGCAATTATTTTAGTAATCGAGTATTCTATCGGTGCAAAGAGGATTGGGTGGCGGACGAAGGTGGAGACCTCAGGGGCCCGATCCCCGGATGCTTAGGCTGGCTCTAGGGACGTGGAATGTCACCTCACTGGGGGGGAAGGAGCCTGAGCTTGTGCGGGAGGTCGAGAGATATCGACTAGAAATAGTCGGGCTCGCCTCCACGCACAGCGTGGGCTCTGGAACCCATCTCCTTGAGAGGGGTTGGACTCTCTTCTACTCTGGAGTGGCGCACGGGGAGAGGCGGCGGGCTGGTGTGGGTTTGCTTGTTGCCCCCCAGCTCAGCCGTCTCGTGTTGGGGTTTACCCCAGTGGATGAGAGGGTTGTATCCCTGCGCCTTCGAGTTGGGGAGAGGTCTCTGACTATCATTTCAGCCTACGGGCCGAGTGGTAGTGCAGAGTACCCTGCCTTCTTGGCGTCCCTGTCGGGGGTGCTGGATAGTGCCCCTCCCGGGGACTCCATTATTCTGCTGGGGGACTTCAACGCCCACGTGGGGAACGACAGTGACAGTGATCGGGAGGAATGGCCTCCCCGATCTGAATCCGAGTGGTGTTTTGTTGTTATTAGACTTCTGTGCTAGTCACGGATTGTCCATAACGAACACCATGTTCAAACATAAGGGTGTCCATCAGTGCACTTGGCACCAGGACACCCTAGGCAGGAGGTTGATGATCGACTTTGTTGTCGTATCATCAGACCTTCGGCCGCATGTTTTGGACACTCGGGTGAAGAGAGGGGCTGAGCTGTCCACTGATCATCACCTGGTGGTGAGTTGGATCTGCTGGAGGAGGAGAAAGCCAGGCAGACTTGGCAGGCCCATGCGCATAGTGAGGGTCTGCTGGGAACGCCTGGCGGAGCCCTCGGCCAGGGATGTATTCAACTCCCACCTCCGGGAGAGCTTCAACCAGATCCCGGGGGATGTTGGAGACATAGAGTCCGAGTGGACCATGTTCTCCGCATCTATTGTCGATGCTGCTGCCCATAGCTGCGGCCGTAAGGTCTGCGGTGCCTGTCGTGGCGGCAATCCCAGAACCCGGTGGTGGACACCGGCAGTAAGGGATGCTGTTAAGCTGAAGAAGGAGTCCTATCGGCTGTGGTTGGCTTGTGGGACTCCTGAGGCGGCTGACGGGTACCGTGAGGCCAAACGTGCTGCGGCCCGGGCTGTGGCAGAGGCAAAAACTCGGGCCTGGGAAGAGTTTGGTGAGGCCATGGAGAAGGACTACCGGTTGGCCTCGAAGCGATTCTGGCAAACCGTCCGGCGCCTCAGGAGGGGGAAGCAGTGCTTTGCCAACACTGTTTATAGTGGGGGCAGGAGACTGCTGACCTCGACTGAGGACATTATCGGACGGTGGAAGGAGTACTTCGAGGATCTCCTCAATCCTGCCATCACGCATTCCGTGGTGGAAACAGAGGCTGGGGACTCGGGGTTGGACTCTTTCATCACCCAGGCTGAAGTCACCGAGGTGGTTAAAAAGCTCCGCGGTGGCAAGGCTTCGGGGGTGGATGAGATCCGCCCTGAGTACCTCAAGTCTCTGGATGTTGTAGGGCTGTCATGGTTGACACACCTCTTCAACATTGCGTGGCGGTCGGGGACAGTGCCTCTGGACTGGCAGACTGGGGTGGTGGTCCCCCTTTATAAGAAGGGGGACCGGAGGGTGTGTTCCAACTACAGGGGGATCACACTCCTCAGCCTCCCTGGTAAGGCCTACGCTAGGGTATTGGAGAGGAGAGTCCGACCGATAGTCGAACCTCGGCTTCAGGAGGAACAGTGTGGTTTTCGTCCCAGCCGTGGAACACTGGACCAGCTCTATACCCTCTACAGGGTGCTCGAGGGTTCATGGGAGTTTGCCCAACCGGTTCACATGTGTTTTGTGGACCTGGAGAAGGCATTCGACTGTGTCCCTCGTGATGCCCTGTGGGGGGTGCTCCAGGAGTATGGAATCGGGGGCCCTTTATTAGGGGCCATCCGGTCCCTGTACGAGCGGAGCAGGAGTTTGGTCCGCATTGCCGGCACTAAGTCAGACCTGTTCCCAGTGCATGTTGGACTCCGGCAGGGCTGCCCTTTGTCGACGGTCCTGTTCATAACTTTTATGGACAGGATTTCTAGACGCAGCGAAGGGCCGGAGGGTGTCTGGTTTGGGGACCAGTGGATTTCGTCTCTTCTTTTTGCAGATGACGTGGTCCTGCTGGCCCCCTCTAGCCAAGACCTACAGCATGCGCTGTGGTGGTTCGCAGCCGAGTGTGAAGCGGCTGGGATGAGGATCAGCTCCTCCAAGTCCGAGGCCATGGTACTCGACCGGAAAAGGGTGGCTTGTCCTCTTCAGGTTGGATAAGCGGAAGACGACGAACGAACGAGTATTCTATCGATTGTTCTGACGATTAATCGAATAACAATTTTTGTGTTGGTGTAGCAACTTAGGATATATATGAAAGAGAAAATGCAAGAAAAAAATCTATTTTTTTTTTAAATAAAATGTTATTGCCTCAAATTCAATAGGATTAAAACACCATCTTTATTAAGTGATTATTACATTTTCAACTTCAATTACTTGATTTGTTTATGGATATATGTGAGGTTTGAGATTGCATTAAATACAAGCATTTTAGCATTACAAAAGAATCTTAATCTTGTATATTGTTTTTACAGATTGCAAAACTAAATGTGATCTTTGTAATGTTAGCAATAGGGTTAGTAAATAGGTTTGAGTTTAGAAATTTGGCTACAAAGAACTGAGTTTTGTTGAGTTATTGTAAATAGAAAATGTTTAGTCATGTTTTAATTAAGACTATATTATTATTATGTTGGTCCAGTGTTTGCAAACATTTTAATTTGAATGTTTGACTGCTTCATGTTCAGAATCTTTTTCTTGGCGGCACATCTTTCCCCTTGCCTTCTTCCTCCATATCTGCTAATATCCCTTAAGGGCCTTTCAAACAGGACGCGCTGTGCTTGCCGATTGGTTTAATGCATTTGCACTGTGTGCCGCTAAGCCTGTGAGATCTGAGTGCTTCTGCAACCAAGTTCTGACCTGACCCTTTGGAAAATGAGGTCGTGGTAGTCTGAAAGGGCCGGGGCAGGGGGCGGAGTTGCTGGGAAGGGCTTGGAACCAAATCATAACTGCTTGCAGTTCTAGTTTCCCTTCCGGATTAATAAAGTATTTTTGAATTGAATTGAATTAAAATGAAAAACAATTATTGCACTCCAAACAGTCATTTGTGATATGAATATTGCACACTGATTTTGTGATCACGATATATTCCCAATATAATGTGCAGCCTTATTTAAGTTACACATTCTTATAAAAGTGGTCATTTGGCTTTATTGTCAACAATTTGTGCAGCTTAGAGTCATAAACATTATGGGCATTAAGTGCATTTTTTTGGTGTAGGCAAATACAATAAGGTTTTTCTTTTTTTTTTGTGGACCTTCTCTGGAAGTCAGATTTGGAAAATTAAGTTTGAGAACCCATTGTACAACTGTTACTTATAAGCTTTTTGTGAATGTTTCTATATAGTCATATTCAATAAAGTAGAATATGCATTCTGAGGAGACTCGTTTGTCAGATTAAAATTACCATTAGAAAAAGAATAATTGAACATACTTTTCATTAAGCCTACATTTCTGTAAAAAAAAATATTTTTATTTGTTTCATTCAATATAATCTGAAATATCAAGTAGTCATACCTGTAAGTGGAAAATAATCATAATAAACAGAAATATAGGTTTGAAAACATCAGTCTGTGTAATTGTCATGACTTGAAAATTCCACAACAGTGACAAAAACTCTGTTTCTCGGGAACTTTATTCTTGCAGGTTTATGTATAGTATAGGTATCTTCTCCTGATAAAAAATCTTTACCTTTTTCAACCGCAACCTTTCCCGTTTCATCTTGCATAACCCTCCTCAGCCTATCTACACCCCCAAAACTTCCCGGATTTGAAGGGCTATAATATACTTTCTTCATGAACCGTCTTCCTGCCATCTCTGCCTTATGCTCACTCTGACGATTACTTGTTAAATAATGAGAAAAAAACACACTGGAGGGTAGATTTATCCCTTTTTTTTAATTTTCTTTTATTTAATAGTAAAAAGAAAAAAATCAGATAAAATACAGATTAATTCAGATGAATTCAAACACTACTAGCTTTTAAGCAACACTTTTGGGAAAGGTTAATATGTTCCCACTTTAAATGTATTTAATAGTAAAAAGAAAAAAAAAAAGAAGAAAAATCATATAATGCAAATTAATTAAAGTACTGGAATACTAAAAATGATACAACAAGTCATCAAACATGTGAGATCAGTTTGTCAGTCCGTAGCACTCTGAAACAGTTAAGTTGTTTGAGGTGTTTCTCTTCGACCATGCAATCATAAACGTGCGCTATTGCACTGTGGATGCCTTGTACCGATTTCAGTTCATATAAAACCGTCTCTGCAATCGACTTCACTCTGAAGTCGAAGTACCAGAAGATTCTGAATAGCAGGAACGAGTTTGGGGGTTACGAGTCATCGTACGATGCGTTGAAAGTTGACTTGGTAATAATCCTCCCCAAATACCTCCAGGCATTGGTGCTGACGCTGGCTTGGGTGGTTCGTTATGCACCCATAGCAGGTTTCTCTGAGATAGTTCAAAGAGGTTATGTTGAATGAAGTATCGCTGTTTTCACCGTATTGATGAGGGTGGTTGAGAACCAACCATCAATTTTGTCAATTTCGTCCCCCTGGTTACTCTCATCCTCCACTGAAAGCTGAGGGTCCTCCATCGGTTTCTGGGTTGGTGTAGGGGCTTCGGTAGAGGGTGAGTAGCTGGTAGCTACCTCATCCTCCACGACCACCTTCATGTCTTCAGGCAGGACATTCCCGTCTACAGACTCGGCCATGAATAGCGGCAATGGTGAGTAGAGGTCTGGAGAAAACGGTTGATACATTTTCATGTTGTATCCTGTAGGTGATGCAGGACTGAAGTGGGTCTTGGAGAATGAGGACGTTGATGTGGATGGTGAGAAGAGGTCAGGGGAAGGCGGATGATATGGTCCAATGTTGAAGCTTTCATCGTGCTAAGGAGAGAAGTGGATCTCTGCTCGGTGGTTGTAAAGATCCCTGTATGGTGTTGGCTCACTCATTCTCAGGATTCGATTCTCAGTGTCTGTGAGCTTGCTGTTATCCCCCCGTATATATATCATAGGAAGGGGGCGTGTCCTCAGAAGAGGGTTCGTTGTAGACGTAAAACAGGAAACGTCAGCGTTTTTTTCACTGACATGACATCGATCCAACTGCGTGAGTTGTGGAAAAGGTCGGAAAGACGCTCTCCAATTTCACTCATCTTCTCTGCCCAAGCTTCAAACGGCAGAGCCAGCATTGTCTTGAATATGCCGCAGTCCTGATTGAAAGCCTCCAATACAAACAGATCTAAGGGGTTCGTCCGGTTGTTCCTGCGTCTGCTTGCCCGAAAAGACCAGCGACCATTTGCTGTGGTTTTTGACCCCCACACTGGACTACAGAGAGGTTCTTTCTCAGCTATTTCAACATTGGATGGTATATGAAACATTCTCGCCCTTTTTACAGGTCGAGGACACAGTTAATTTTCTTCTTCTTCTTCTTCCTCCCTCTCCTGCATTGAGACTGTTTCAGGGCTATCATTAAGGTGCGGGATTGCAAGCCTTAACACAGCCCAGTCGCTGTGGGTGAGAGTACACAGAGCCAATGATCCATTAAATACCTCGTCTTGATCCAATTGATACAGGCAAAGCTCTCCTATTTCATACATGAAAATATAACCCCAGCTACCAATCAGCCCATATGGCTCCAAAGACCATTCTTTCTGTATAGTGTTGAATGGGGGTCTTTGTACCCTGCAGATGTAGTATGTTGATTTCTTAGGAGCATTCAATTCACGGGATGAATGCTGGTAGACGGTCAATGGGGTTTTGCACAGAACTGACATACCTCTTGGCTGACCCGAGGTCTGATTTTCAACCGTGGTTGTTGAAGTTGATGTTAGATCCTCATCATCGGTAGATTATGTTATGAATTCCGATAGGTATCTCAGATGAGGAAGTAGATGATATAGATGATGCAGTTGCTTGTTCATCATCATCTTGGCACGTGTTGCGTTTCTCCTCCGCTTGATGATTAACTCTCTTAACTCTAGCCATTGCTGAACGGGTGTTCTTTTCCAACGAATGCTGCATGTAAAGTGCAGAGTTTTATCCCTGTATTTAAAGCAAACACTAAGCACGCCCCATTGTTTTCATTGGGTTATTCAAGGTTTAACGAGGCTTACAAACACACCCCTCTATTTTTAATTGGTGCTGATGCCATACAGTTTCTGATAATACCATATTTGTCTTGTTCTATTTATAACATACACACCCCTGGGTTGTAATTCGTTCATTTAAGGCCTTCCCTGTAACACCCTTAAACACACCCCTGTATTATTATTGGTTCATTTAAGGTATCGCCCCCAATGACGACAACCAATCAGCATCCACGGTTACGCCCCTCGGACACACCCCTGATGACCCCATGTCCCCCCTTAAGGTCAAAGGTCACCTGTCAAAAAGTTTGATTGAAGGGTGTATTTTGTCTTTCATGATGAACATGAAAGTGAAGTTGAACATCTCCCATGGCCTGCACAGTCACCAGATCTAAATATTATTGAGCCACTTTGGGGTGTTTTGGAGGAGCGAGTCAGGAAATGTTTTCCTCCACCACTATCACGTAGTGACCTGGGCACTATCCTGCAAGAAGAATGGCTTAAAATCCCTCTGACCACTGTGCAGGACTTGTATATGTCATTCCCAAGACGAATTTACGCTGTATTGGCTGCAAAAGGAGGCCCTACACCATAATAATAAATTATTGTGGTCTAAAACCAGCTGTTTCAGTTTCATTGTCCAACCCCTGTATGTGATCAACTCATCAAAGAAGAAGGAAGACAGTAGGTCAGTAGGACAGGGATGTAAAGATTTAATATGGTTCTGTCCAACATTTTTCAAAAGGAGAGCTAGTAAGGAGTTACAGTAACTCACAATGGGAGAAAACCATTCACCTTTTTAAAACATTTTCTTACAATTCTTCATGGGACAAAACTGAACACATGCCACTTTGATACAATGTAATGTAGTCGGTGTACAGCTGGTGTAACACTATAAATTTGATGTCTCCTTAAAATAACACACACCCATTATTGTCTAAACCTCTGGCAACAAAAATGAGTACACCCCTAAGTGCAAATGTCCAAATTGTGCCAAAGTGTTAATATTGTTTGCCTGACAACCATTATTTCCCAGCACTGTCTTAACTCTCTAGGGCACTGAGTTAACTAGAGCACACAGGTTACCACTGGGATCCTCTTCCACTCATTGAGCTGGTTATTGTTAGAGACCTTGTGCTGCTCCACCTTCAGTTTGAAGATGCTCCACAGATGCTCAATAGGGTTTAGGTCTGAAGACACGCTTTGCCAGTCCAGCACCTAGGATTGTATGTGCAGACCATTTACCACTCAACTTCTGCAACAGTACTGGCAGCAATTACAAATCTATTTTCAAAAGGCAACCTGTGGATATGATGCTGTGCACTGGAATTTATTGGGCAACCATGGCAAGGTTTAACAGGACAGTGGAACTTGTCCTGTTAAATTGCTGTATGATCTTGGCCACCATGCTGGAGCTCAGTGTTGGCAATGTTCTTGTAGCAATCTTTATGAAGAGCAGCATTTTTTTCCAGGTACTCAGAGAGTTCTTTGTCATGAGGTGCCATGTTGAAGTTCCATTGACCAATATTAGAAAGTGTGAGAGCGATAACACCAGATTTGACACACCTGTGACATTGTAACACTAATAAGTGTTGTGCCCCAGCCTTGGGGTGAAACAGGGACTGAACTGTACACAGTTAAAGAAGCTGGTAGACTGTCAGACAGATAAGATTTAAACCAGCCTAGCGCTGTTCCCCTGATCCCTACAGCATATTCCAGCCTTTTTAAGATAATATTATGGTTTCACAGAACCGTTACAGGCTCTGCAGCTCTGTGTAAATTTGAGACCAGTTTCCCTGATCGATCAAACCCTCTCTTTCTGCTGTTATTTCACTACTATGGGATAAAACATGTCAAGGGTTTTATAGGATCGAGATACATCTGTGCGGGAGCTATGAAAGTCCAGACACACACCACTGTAAAGGCTATTGCCCCGTTTGTCACTCATACCAGTGTATGTATGAAATTCACGAACCTGTCGCCTGTGCAGGTTGTCACAGAATCTGTTGTAACTCTTCATGTTTCAGCAGACACAGGGAAACCCGCAACAGACCTAGGGCTGACAGGCCTGTGAGTGACTGTGAGTTACTAAAACTGTGCAAGGTGTGCTAAAGGATATACGTTATTCCAATCAGCAAGCAGGATAAACCACACATGTGTAATGTAAAATGCCGTATTTGCGGTGAGAATATATCTCCTGGTTTAGATGTGACATGCAATGAACATGAGTGTTACATTCAACCTGACCAAGCCTGTAATCAGCTCGATGATAAACAAATTTTTTATGATTTTGAATGCTTCATCGACGAGAACGGTGTGCACATCCCCTATCTGGTCTGTGTTAAAACGTTGAAAGGTGAGGAATGGGACACTTATGGATTGAATTGCACCCAAAAATGTCTTCTCCATTTCAGGAGACCGATGTGTAGGGGCTTCACCTTAATAGCTCATAACGTGCGTGGGTATGACAGCTACCTGATTCTCACAGTTATGCTGCAGTTAGGCATTAAACCCCATCTCATTATGCAAGGTAGTAAAGTTCTCTGTTTAACCGACCCTGATTACAGGTTAAAATTCATTGATAGCCTGTCCTGCATGTGCATGAAGCTTAGTGCGATGCCCAAAGCAATAGGTTTTAGTGATCAGACCAAAGGTTTTTTCCCCCACCTATTCTCCTCTGAACAACGTCTCCGGTATGTGGGGTCTTTTCCTCCTACGCTGTAGAATGCATGAGTCTTCAAGAACAACAGGTGTTTAACAGCTGGTACAGAGAAGAGAGCAAAGGGGTCTTTGTGAGAAGGAAGCTCTTCGTTATTGTGAAAATGATGTGGACATTCTACAGGTCCTTCTCCAAAAATTAGCATATTGTGATAAAGTTAATTATTTTCCATAATGTCATGATGAAAATTTAACATTCATATATTTTAGATTCATTGCACACTAACTGAACTATTTCAGGTCTTTTATTGTCTTAATACGGATGATTTTGGCATACAGCTCATTCAAACCCAAAATTCCTATCTCACAAAATTAGCATATCATTAAAAGGGTCTCTAAATGAGCTATGAACCTAATTATCTGAATCAACGAGTTAACTCTAAACACCTGCAAAAGATTCCTGAGGCCTTTAAAACTCCCAGCCTGGTTCATCACTCAAAACCCCAATCATGGGTAAGACTGCCGACCTGACTGCTGTCCAGAAGGCCACTATTGACACCCTCAAGCAAGAGGGTAAGACACAGAAAGAAATTTCTGAACGAATAGGCTGTTCCCAGAGTGCTGTATCAAGGCACCTCAGTGGGAAGTCTGTGGGAAGGAAAAAGTGTGGCAGAAAACGCTGCACAACTAGAAGAGGTGACCGGACCCTGAGGAAGATTGTGGAGAAGGGCCGATTCCAGACCTTGGGGGACCTGCGGAAGCAGTGGACTGAGTCTGGAGTAGAAACATCCAGAGCCACCATGCACAGGCGTGTGCAGGAAATGGGCTACAGGTGTCGCATTCCCCAGACCTGGGCTACAGAGAAGCAGCACTGGACTGTTGCTCAGTGGTCCAAAGTACATTTTTCGGATGAAAGCAAATTCTGCATGTCATTCGGAAATCAAGGTGCCAGAGTCTGGAGGAAGACTGGGGAGAAGGAAATGCCAAAATGCCAGAAGTCCAGTGTCAAGTACCCACAGTCAGTGATGGTCTGGTGTGCCGTGTCAGCTGCTGGTGTTGGTCCACTGTGTTTTATCAAGGGCAGGGTCAATGCCCTTGATAAAACACAGTGGAGATTTTGGAACACTTCATGCTTCCATCTGCTGAAAAGCTTTATGGAGATGAAGATTTCATTTTTCAGCACGACCTGGCACCTGCTCACAGTGCCAAAACCACTGGTAAATGGTTTACTGACCATGGTATCACTGTGCTCAATTGGCCTGCCAACTCTCCTGACCTGAACCCCATAGAGAATCTGTGGGATATTGTGAAGAGAACGTTGAGAGACTCAAGACCCAACACTCTGGATGAGCTAAAGGCCGCTTCAGTTAGTGTGCAATGAATCTAAAATATATGAATATTACATTTTCATCATTACATTATAGAAAATAATGAACTTTATCACAATATGCTAATTGTTTGAGAAGGACCTGTATATCAAGGTTGTGTTAAATTCAGGGATGAGTTCTTTAAGGAGACAAGTGTGGATCCGCTTAAATGCATCACAATTGCCTCAGCCTACATGAAGGTTTTTGTAACCAATTTCCTTCCTCCTAAAACCTTGGCCATCCCCTCACATCTTGACTACAGATGTAGCAGGAAGATGTTTTCCAGCACATCCATTCAATGTCTTGGCTGGATTTCAGACAGCAGAAAAATAGACATCGAACATGCATTAAACAAGGAGGGAAAGAAAATCAGTCCATATTCTGTGGATGGGTTTGAGGAGATTAACGGTGGAAAGGTTGCATTCGAATTTTGAGGTTGTTTTTTCCACGGCTGTAAATTGTGTTATTCACCTCATGAGACATGTCCTTTGAGAGGGGCAGGATTTGAACAGTTTTACACAGCCTCTGTTGAGAGAAGCAAGGTACTCCAAACTGTGTATGGTCTTTGTCTCTAGGTTATTTGGGAGCATAAGTGGGCTGAAATGAAAAAAATCAGACCCAGGGGTGATCAGCTTTCTTGAGAAAGTTAATGCACCCGAACCGCTATCACCGCGAGATGCTCTGTATGGTGGTCTCACCTGCCCTATGAGGTTGAGGTACACAGCGGGGCCGGGTGAAAATGTCATTGTGTGGATTACACATCTCTGTACCCTTATGTAAATGCTAACTGCGTCTTTCCCCTTGGGCACCCCACCATCATTTACAAAGATTTTGATGACCCCAGCAGCTACTTTGGCATAATCAAAGCTGTGATCTACCCCCAACAAGGTTTCTTTTTCTCCATTTTGCCTTACAGAACATCCCAAGTTAAACTTGTGTTTACTCTCTGCCGCACATGTGCTGAAATAAATAATCAGTCAGGTCCCTGCAGGCATAATGATGAGGACAGAGCTCTGGCGGGTGT
Source organism: Girardinichthys multiradiatus (assembly GCF_021462225.1). Classification (NCBI taxonomy): domain Eukaryota; kingdom Metazoa; phylum Chordata; class Actinopteri; order Cyprinodontiformes; family Goodeidae; genus Girardinichthys; species Girardinichthys multiradiatus. Next base: position 1,979,748 of record NC_061798.1, read on the forward strand.
GTGGGTGAGTGTAGAGTTGTGTAAAGCGTTGCAGTGTGGTTATCGCCTTGCTAAAATCACAGAAGTTTGACATTTTGAGAAGAGCAGTGACACAATCTTTAAAGGTTACATTCATTGTTTTTTAAAGGGTAAGCAGAAGGCTTCAGGCTACCCTTCTGAAGCGGTGGATGAGGAGAGCAGGTCAAAGTATGTAGCAGACTACAAACTCCACCAGGGTATCCAATTAGACGCAGGCAAAATCGAGGTGAACCTTGTCAAAAGACAGGTAGCAAAACTGTGTTTAAACCAACACGTTTTCACTCCCAACTCGTCACATTTGGACGATTGGTCAGGCTCCCTCTGCGTCACGTATTGACGCATCGGGTAGCCCCTTCTCGTCATTATTTGACGTGCAGGGTGCTCTCATTGACTGTTATAGAGCTCCCTGAACGTCGGTAACTGACAATATGGGAACAAGAACGAGGAGTCCGTTATAATTTTTCGAAAGGCATAAAAAAGTGCTAAAATCCGTGCACATTTTACTTAAGCTGTAAAATATGCTGTCCTCGGGTTCAAGAAGAAGAAGAAGTTGACATCCTCGCATGCGTCAGCTGCACCCGGGTGAGTGCAAACCTGAATCTGTCAATTTTCTGGACTACAAAACACAAAAAACTTCTAAAGTGTTACTTTACAAAGTTGCTATTGATAGTTTTACGAGTTAGTGGTGGCAACGCTGTGGAACAGTGAATAGCTGAAGACATTTAGATATGTTTTTAAGCTATTTTGGCGCATACAATGAGCAGTAAGCTAGCTAAAATTTGGTCAGTCTTAAATATTATTGATCGATGGACACAGAATACAATAAATCTCACTGATTAACCTTGAAGATCCTATTGGTTATCAGTATGAATGTTAAAGGTAAAGATGAGACAGTGGTAATCTGTGGGATACGAACCTGGCCCCTTGTGTCCCCTCTGGAACACAAACCTCCTGTTCTAACCCCCATAGGCTCCCCCTATGGGGGAGTAAGCCTCATCTGCATCCTCTGTCCTAAATCTCCTTTTTGATCTTCCTATCGTCCTCCAACCTGTGCATCCTTCCACAGCCATAATCATCACCTCTACTCTGAACATGTCCAAACCATCTCAGCCTGGCCCCTCTGACTTCATCTCTGAAACATCTAACATGAGCTGTTGCTCTGATTCCTGATCCTATTCATCCCTGTCAGTCCCAAAGAAATGCTCAATATCTTGAGATCTGCAACCTCCAGTTCTGCCTCTGTGTTTTTCATACAGGTTGCCCACAGAATTTTAAAAGTAATATTTATTTACACAGGCTGTATTTACACAGGTTTTAAAAAGGTCTCTTGTTGAAATAAATCAACTACAATATTTTTCAGTATTTCTGTAAAAAGGAAACTATTAGTTGTTTCATGAATGCACTGCATATGTTGTCCCTGACTTGATTTGGCAAATTAAAATTTAGCATATGTGATGGTTTTGACATATTTTATCAGATATTTTATCATATTTGTTACAGATCTCTCTGTAACAACTGAGGTTATATCATTCATTACATGTGTGCAGGCCAAGGAAATAATCATATCCGGATCGGGTTTGTGGAGATAATGTAATTTCTTTAAAACTGTTCTCAAAGAATAGTTAGAACAGTCCTTGATTTTGTTCCTAAAGAATTAACAAGGTGTGCAATTACTTTTTTAAAACACAGGGTCGATATAGTTTGGATAGCTTTACTGTCCTTACATTTATTGAGATGAAGGTAGTTTTTTTTTATATCAATATAAAATGTTAGGTGCTATGTTCTGATAGCGCTTGGTGCGGTCCATTCTTCTTTCTGTCGGTCTGCCGAACGATGGCTTGATTCCATACATGTAGTTCATATAGAACTACATGTATGCAGCACAGTGTGTGATACTATACAGAAATATTCTGCGTAGCTTATAAAATCTTGAAGATCGACTCTTTTATAGCTTTCTCTTCAAGTTGCTTAAACCTAAACAGCTTTATGAAAACTGGTGCTGATCACTCATGACTATCTAGGAAAACATTGACAAACTGCAAGAGTAGGTGCCGGGAATAGGAAGCTACAACAGGAATATCTGTTACTTTCACAATAAAAGAGGCCCTAGAGAATTTTACTTGTTTGGTACTAACGTCTGATCTGCAGTAACCCTGGACGGTAAACCTCTGAACATCTTTAATTTGAGACATGTACCCTTTCAGGTTCGTACAAAGAAGAGAAAATATACTTTGCCTAATTGAAGTTAAAGCTTTTAAGTTTAGGATATCAGAATTATGCCTCACAATGAAAATGTCTGTAGTTTCACTTGAGGAATGGCAAAAGTCTCCAGGAAATTGTGCGGTAAAAGTAGCTTTAACTTATATATTTGTGTGTTGTTGAAAAAAAAAAAAAAAAAACACGTTTACTGAAAAATGAGCACATATTTCTGTTGTAAATTACGGGCCTCAAAAAACACAGAACTTTGCTGCTGCAGTGACTACACCAGCATCATCCAGTTTGAATTACTCACATTTTATTTTATTTTTTTACAGACCATGAAATAAATTGTGTAAATAAAAATCTCAACACAACATTACATAACAGCATTACAAACATAAAAATTAACAGCTGACATTAAAACTCTGGACAGAACATAACTACAGTTTACAAGATACAAGGAAAACAAAAAAAACAAGTTCACAGAAGGACTTCCTCGCAGGCTGAAGGAGGTGGAACTTCGGGCACGGCTAAGTGTTGGGAGGTTGCAGGTTCCCACGTGTCCTCCCAGTTTTTACCACTAGAAGAGATCAACAATTTTAAAAATCAGCTTGTGGATTTCTGGTGCTGTACTGTTGACAAATTCTTCTTTCTATGATTTATATGATTAACAGTAAAAGGCAACAATAGATAAAAAATATATATTTTTCTGAGTTTTTTGGCCCCCTTTTTAGAGATGTATTGTTCTCACACAACATTGTTTCTCAAAATAATCATTTTTTATTTCATAGTTCTATGTATGACAGGAAGACACATGCACTTTGTCACTGCCTACACTAATTTCCTATAATTCCTGCTCTCAAGCCCAAAGTAAGGTCCCGCTGGTAAAAAATTCCAATACTACTCCATCTAATAGCATTCCTACTTAAAATATTTCCTGTGTTCCTATATTATACTCACCATTACAAAAGTATCCAATGCCAAAGTCACCGCAGTCATTTTTATTATTACAAAAAAGACAGAAACACTCTCCCTTACTACTTTATTTGTTAAGAAAAGTGTCAGTAATGTAAAAAACCAAAGCATACAAAAACCATCTTCATTTACTGCCTGTGCAAGCTATTAAATAGAAATAGTACATTTCCACTAAAAGTAAAAATAACCATTTCTTACCAAGCACTACAAGGCAATCAATGAATTTGTACTTCTTCTTTGCCCTTGACATAAGAAATGAAAGAAAAGAGAAATGTAAGTTTTTTAAAGCAATTATCGGAAAGTATATCAAATAAGTGCTTCTAAAATTCTTAATTGTGGAAGCAGTTTTAACAATTTACTAAAGGACAACAAATGGAAAATCCTGCGGGATAGGTTTTCCTTTTACACAAACCAGTCAGTCTACCATGTTTTAAAATAAATACTGCAACACACTGGACACAATAGCATTGCACCGTGTATTTTAAATATGTCACATAAGAATCAGTCATTTGAAATGTTCATATGAATTAGCATGTGTGCTTAATGCTGCCCTTCGCGTAGTTCAGTAGACACTACACGGGTCTGTAAATTTAATCTGTTGTACTATGTACACACAAAAAATCTTTTGAGCAAAGTTGCAAAGAGACCAGGCAAGAGAGACATTTCCATTTCACTAGAAGGAGCTACAGGCCAATATCCTCAAAAAAACAACAACTGGCAAATCAAAATGAATTGGTGCTGCACCAAACTTTGACCAAATTTTAAGGTGAGCAACTAAAAAGACTCTCAAAGACAGTTGCAGATATTAGTGGTTGTCTTATGACCTTGAAGTATATACAGTGGCTTACAAAAGGATTCATTCCCCTTGAACGTTTCCACATATTGTCACATTACAACCACAAATGTAAATATACAGTATTTCATTGGGATTTTATGTGAAAGACCAACACAAAGTGATATACATTTGTGAAGTAGAAAAAAAATTAGACATGATTCAAAACATTTTTTACAAATGAAAAAACTGCAAAGTGTGTTGTGCAAAAGTATTTAGCCCCCTTGAGTTTATACTTTGTGAAAGCAACTTTTGCTGTAATTCCAGCTGCAAGTCTTGTACAGTCTGTCCCTAGCAGCTCTGCACATCTAGTGACTGGAATTTTGGCCCATTCTTCTTTGCAAAACAGGAGAGTGTTTGTGAACAGCAGTTTTCAGATCTTGCCACAGATTCTCAATTGGATCTATGTTTGAACTTTGACTGGTCCATTCTAACACATGCATATGTTTTGTTTAAAACCTTTCCATTGTAGCCATGGCTTTATGTTTAGGGTCATTGTCCTGCTCCAAAGTGAACCTCCCACCCAGTCTCAAGTCTTTTGCAGACTCCAACAGGTTTTCTTCCAAGATTGCCCGGTATTTCGCTCCATCCATCTTCCCATCAACTCTGACCCCTTCCCTGTCCCTGCTGAAGAGAAGCACCCCCGGAGCATGGTGCTGCCACCACCATGTTTGACAGTGGGGATGGTGTGTTCAGAGTGATGTGCAGTGTTAGTTCTCTGCCACACATAGCGTTTTGCCTTTTGGCTAAAAAGTTCAATTTTGGTCTCATCTGACCAAAGCACCTTCTTCCACATGTTTGCTGTGTCCCCAACATGGCTTCTGGCAAACTGAACTTCTTATGGTTTTGTTTTAACAACAGCTTTTTTCTTGCCACTCTTCCATAAAGACCACATTTTTGCAAAGCACGACTAATAGTTGACCTGTGGACAGATTCCTCCATCTGAGCTGTGGATCTCTGCAGCTCCTCCAGAGTCACCATGGGTCTCTTGGCTGCCTCTCTGATCAGTGCTCTCATTGTTCGGCCTGTAAGTTTAGGTGGACGGCCTTGTCTTGGTAGGTTTCCAGCAGTGCCATACTCTTTCCATTTCCAGATGATGGATCTCTGACCTGTCTGATGTGTTCTTGGACTTCATGATGCTGTTCGCTCCCCAGTGTTCTCTTAACCAACCTCTGAGGGGTCACAGAGCAGCTGGATTTGGACTGAGATTAGATTACACACAGGTGGACTCTATTTAGTCATTAGCAATAATCAGGCAACTTCTGAAGGCAACTGGTTGCACTCAGAGTAAAGGGGGCTAAATACTTTTGCACACCACACTTTCAGGTTTTTTATTTGTAAAAGCTTTAAGTTTTACCGCATTCGTTCTGCGCCCAGTGATTGCTTCAAACTGGAACACCCGCTGCCTACTACATTTTTGGCAACTTGACAAAAAAAAAAAAAAAGCAAAACCAAGATTAAACTATATACACTGTCCAAAGACATGCCTGTTAGGTTAATTGGTCACTCTAAATTGACCTTAGGTGTATGAATGAGTGTGTGCATGGTTGTTTGTGTGTTGCCCTGCGATGGACTGGCGATCTGTCCAGGGTGTATCCTGCCTCTCGCCCATAGACTGCTGGAGATAGGCACCAGCTCCCCCATGACCCACTATGGAATAAGCGGTAGAAAATGACTGACTGACTGACTGACAAAATTAAGCCAAGGAGTTTACCCTCAAAAAGTGAAAATTTGTGTGGTGACTTTCATACTTTACAATTATTCAAAACTTTTTCTCAAATAACTTAAATTTTCCTCAATGTGGATTTACAAAGTTTTCTCATATTAGGTCAGGGAATGACAGTAATTGTAACTATTTTAGAATGGCCACACAAATACAATAAAATACATACTTAAATACTGTGTAATGGTCCAAATGTTCACAGTCAAAGCTAAGACAATCATTCATTTCAGAAGTTGAGGTCAATAAAAAGAAAGTTAATTGCAAGACTGAGGAAAACAGAACTTACCCTTTCTCTTCTTATTTTCATGAAGCAATTGGAGATGTGGTTGGTCTGTTGGGGAGAAAGGTGGTGGAGAGGATGTAGAGGCTGTTGGAGAGGGGCTTCTCTGTCTTTTCTGTTTCTGTGAAGACTGGGAACATAGAACTGGAGGAGAAACAGGAACCACATCGAGCACAAACACAGGCTCTTCCAGCTTGTCTGACAGGATCTCTTTGGCGAACATCTTTGGCTGCTCCTCAGTAAGGTTCTCTTCCTGATTGCAGATCTGGGTCTCAGTCTGTTCATCAGGCCACTGCTCCTTGGGTGGAACAAAGTGCTGTCCTGTGGAGGTGTGGGGTTGCACTGGTACAGAGGTGTCTGGAAAACACAATTTTACACAAAACACAAATAACATTGGCAAGAATTCACATTTTGCACCGTTGGATCTTAAGATGATTTTATGTACAGCTTCAAAATGGAAAAAAAAGAAATGGGATGGAGACCAAAAAAAGATTGAGTAAGCAATTTATTGCAAATAACCATTACACTAAAATATGCTGTTCATCAGCTGATGAAAAGTTTAAGACCACATCATTTAAAAGCCCACAATTTTTCAAAAATGTGGATTCAGTGTCATTTTCTGTCAGGTATTCTGTCATGACCTCCTGATGGCAAAGGCAAATAAGCTTTCTCTGTGAATGCAGTCAGATCACTGAGATGCATAAGCAAGGCCTCAAGGTTTTAAGAACAAAAAATGTCTTCTGCCACTGAAAGGTGGAAGAAAGTTTTATTCTCTGATGAGAAAAAAAATGATCTAGATGGAGCTTCATGTTGTGCAGAGGCGTCAAACTGTAGCAGCAACGTGGAGATGTTGCAGGGGGGCGTCCCTCATGAACGGAGGCCATCGTCTGTGTGGTGATCACTGGGTGTTTCAACAAGACAATGCCTGCCTGACAAAGGACTTCTCCCAGGGAAATAACATCATTCTTTTGGATCATCCTGTGTGTTCCCCTGATCTAAATCCAGAGAACATTTAGAGTTGGATGGCAAGGGAAGTTTACAAAAATGGACACCAGTTCCAGACAGTGGATGACCTCCGTGAAGCCACCTACACCACTAGAAGAAACACATATAACCTTCTGGAAACACCAGCATCAAGCATCTGAAAAGAATTTTAGAGGTGATTAACAAGCACAGAGCAGCTACTTATTACTAAGTCTTTTTTTGAAACTTTTCTTTCTATTTTAGGGAGTTCTTTTGAGATATGTCCTAAACCTTTGTGTAGCTGATGAACAGCCTATTTTAGTTTAGTGAAAAATACATTTAGTTTAGTGAAAAATACATTTTTTTTGTCCCACCGCCCTTTCTTTTTGCCATTTTTCAACTGGTCTTAAAATTTTGATCAGGATATATATATGAAATAAATCTAAATATTAACAACCTTTAGAGAGGAGAAATTCATAGGCTCTCTGCATCTTCTCCAGGAAATTTCTTGTCGTAGCAGTGGGTTCCAAATGGGTGATGACATCGGGTGATGACATCTGCTACCCACTTGTTTGAAGCTTTCTCTTTTTTTCCAAATAATAAAATAGGCTTATAGCCTATTGCTTCAAGTTTCCACACCTGAGATTAATAATCCATGACATAAATTACTTAAACCCACCATGTTATTAGAGCAGAATATTTGTAAAATATTGTTTTATCTTGTCAAAAGCATGTATGCTATTTGGTGTTAACATGTGAACATCTTCATACAATCCATTACACATGGGTGAAGTCAAAGGAGGAAGGTAAATGTAACAACAGGATATTATGTGCAAAGAACAGATTACATTGTGATCATTTAAAATAAGGGATTAAATGAAAAAATAGGTTTTCAGTCAAGAAATTATACTTACTGCAATACGTGCAGAATCAATTATTCGGCCAACATTTCTGTTTTTTACAACAGCTTGTCCCCACTCCCTAACCAATGATTGTACTTTTTCATTTAGGTTTTTTTTTTTGGAAAGGCTTTCAAAGCAAACACAGCAGGTCATTCTGTTTGCCTGATTGGGAGTCTGGCAAGATGCGCAGGGCTTGAATTTGGGGCGTGTCATGTTTAAGGACTTCTGGTAAAGTGCAAAGAAATGATACAAAGACAGCTGGTGGACAGACAAAACAAACAAACAGAACAATCCACAAAAGACAAAAGAAAATAGGCCAAGACACTGAGAGAAGGACAGGAGACACAAAAGAGACACAAAGGAAAGACGAATGACAGACGTGGCTCTTAAAAGTGCCTTTGTTTTAAAAATTGTCAAGGAGCTTGGTTGACTGGTGCAAATGTCGGATAACTGCAAAATAACCTGTTGAGAAAACAGAAACTCTTCATCTGTTTGCCACAGTAATAGGCAACCAAGACAGGTGGAGAGGACTTTGGCTGTGCTGATGCAAGTTTGATTTGCCTTTAAACCGTGTATGGTACATACAACCTATACAATAAAATCACAGTTATGGGAGCACATCCAGTCACTCAGCTGGGAAGCTGTCAAAGCTTTGATTTAAATGCAATTGAACGAGCATGCTATAATCAGTGTTTCCAGAGTGGGCTTACAAACGAAACCTGGGTGGACTTTAAGCATCGAAGTGGCAACAGCAAGCATGAATAGAAACTTCACCGTGACTCTACTATGGCTAATTAAATGTAATAAGTACAGCTACAGTTGAATTTGATCAGCTCTCAGCGGCTATTTTAGCTAGCTTACCGCTCATTTTATGCGCCAAAATAGGTTAAAAACATATCTAAATGTCTTCAGCTATTCACTGTTCCACCGCGTTGCCACCACTAACTCGTAAAACTATCAACAGCAACTTTGTAAAGTAACACTTTAGAAGTTTTTCGTGTTTTGTAGTACAGAAAATTGACAGATTCAGGTTTGCACTCACCCGGGTGCAGCTGACGCATGCGATGACGTCAGCTTCTTCTTCTTGGATTTTTTGGCGGGTGGCATCCATCCTTCTTCTTCTTCTTAAACATTAACTTCTTATTAATATTGGTGGATTGCAAACGACCTCAGCGGCACACAGCGCCACCTACTGTACATGAGTGTGTAACCTACTGTATTCTTTGTTTAAAATTTGTATTATGTTAAAATAAAAATAAGGCCTTATCCATAACCATGATGTTACGATGACATCTTTGACTCTGGTTTAATTCTACCATATGAAATTATGTACATGTTTCTGTTAAAATAAACAAAACAAAAAAAAAGAAAAAAAAGAGCCGTCCAAAACTGAAGGTAAAATCCCGACTTAATTCGGTAAACCAGAGGACAGCATATTTTACAGCTTAAGTAAATGTGCACGGATTTTAGCACTTTTTTATGCCTTTCGAAAAATTATAACGGACTCCTCGTTCTTGTTCCCATATCGTCAGTTACCGACGTTCAGGGAGCTCTATAACAGTCAATGAGAGCACCCTGCACGTCAAATAATGACGAGAAGGGGCTACCCGATGCGTCAATACGTGACGCAGAGGGAGCCTGACCAATCGTCCAAATGTGACGAGTTGGGAGTGAGAACGTGTTGTTTAAACAGCTTTTGAGGAAGGTTTGCACAGCGCAGATATCTGTGTCAGACCACAGTCGTCACTAACCCTGATGAGTTTTTCAGCTTCATGTTCTCGAGCAAATACAGGGTTAAGTACTTTCATTTCTTCAACCCTGAAATGTGTGTAGTGCGGTGGAACTACAGCAAACGTGTCATCTCTCCCCCAAGCAAGGTAAACAATGTCTTTATTGCAGCATTCACCACCGCTTATGCACTTTTAAAACTTCTCAACAGCATGGATCAACTGCAGGACAGATTGATTTATATTGACACGGACAGTTTGATTTATGTGACAAAAAGTGGTGAAACTCCTTTAAAACTGGGGAATTATCTCAGGGATCTTACAGACGAGCTAGGGGGAGACAGCATTTTGGAGTTTGCATCATAAGGACCCAAGAGTTATGCATACCAAACCAAAAACCAGAAAAAGCTAGTGATACACGCTAAAGGTATCACTAAGACCCATGAATGCAGCGAGAGGGTCAATTTTGACCGCATCAAAGGGCTGTTTGAGAGCTACTTAGCAGGATCCAGTGATGGTGTCATTGAAATTCCACAGCACACGATCAGGAGGGATAAAAAGAGATTCCGCTTAAGAAATGCTGCATTTGTTAAAAGGTTTCGGTTGGTGTATGACAAGATACGTCCTTTTTCTGACGGGATAACTGCCTTTTGGTTATTAGAGCATAAGAAGAGGAAGAAAGATAAAAAAAAAAAAAAAAAAAATGTTACATTCCATGGATTTACATGATTTTGATCCTAGATTTAGAACATTTTTCTCGTGTATGATTGTTGGACCCAGCGGGTGTGGGAAAACCTTTTTTGTAAAAAGTGTTTTGAAATATTGTAACCATGTCATGGATTTTGTTCCAGAAAATATTGTATGGATTTACACATCTTTTCAGCCCATGTATGCTGAATTGCAGAAGATTTGCGTTTTTCTTTTGAAGATGAAAATCTGTTTCCTCCTGATCAGAATAATCTGGTTATTTTAGATGATGTTATTGCCCAAGCCTCAGATGATGAAAACGTAATAAAGGTCTTTACACAGTTTCGTCACCACCGTAATATGAGCGTCATACTGTTGACTCAGAATGTATTTCATCAGGGAAAGTACAGTTGCACCATTATTTTGAACTGTAATTATATGGTGTTGTTTAAGAACCCGAGAGATAAACTGCAGTTGAATATACTAGCCTGCCAAATGTTTCCATCGCAAAAGGGTCTCTTCTAGGAGAGTTTTGAAGACGCAACGAGAGACGCTCATGGTTATTTAATCATCGATTTCACGCCTACCTGCCTAGAACATTTCAGACTGAGAACGGGCGTACTTCCTCACCAGTGGTCTGCGGTGTATGTACGCAAAACAAAATAACTCATCATGTCTGCACGTATAAAAAGGAATGTCCCATTGTTCAGGGCTCTATACCAGCCACTCCTCAGAAACGTAAAGATATTCTCGCACACTGCTCACCCGACTTTCTTCAGGCTCTGTGTGAGATTGCTCTGAATATTTTAAAAGGTAACATTAAATTATCGCCCACTCAACACCGGAAATTGAAAAGCAGAGAAAAATTATCAGGCTGTTGGCTGATCAAAGAACCAGTATAAAAAGTAAACAGCTGGCTCTCAAAAACCAGGGTGGTGGTTTTATTCTCCCCATCCTAACGGCTCTAGCCCCCTTGATCGGTGGGTGGAATCATCAGGAGATAATGTCTCTCAGAACATCGCAGAAGATGTTTCTCATTTCCCCTCATCAATTCAGGCGTCTGACCCAGTCAGAAAGATCCATCAGACACACGGCGGAGGAGAATTTGGATGCTGAAATGAGAACAATATTGAATGACCCCGGTTTGACTTATGAAAAAAAAAAAAATATGATGCAGTTTTGCAGAGGTATCTCACTCTACTCAAGCAGGGTATTAAAGAAGAACCACGGGTGAGTGTAACGCTTCAGCGTGACACATCGAACGAGACTCCAGAGCATGAGCGGTATGAAGAAAAACAGGTCCCGGGTGATGACCAGGTTGCTTCGGATCAGATTGTTATGGATGTACTCAAAAACCTGCCAATGCATAACCATAAAAATGCCGAGTACAGAAAAGAAGAAATTACCCGAAAGAAGTGGGAGTTGGACTTAGAGTGGAGAATTTGTATTTAAAGGAAATATTGTGTCCCATATGATTGACTTGTTGAAAAATCTCATGCTACCGTTTAAAAAATCTGGAGCACCGCTACCCCGAGGATGGTCAGACTTTCTACATACCTTATCAGAGGTAAACATCACCATACCTTCAGTCAATAACCCATAGGCTTGTGATGAATATAGACGGTTCGAAACAGAGGGATGGGGATCATTTATTGAAAGTGCTGAAGCATTCCCTCACATTAAGCAGAGAAGAAAAAGGCAGATAACTCTTTCTCCCCATTGGTCGAGATCTGAGCAGGAAGACCCTAAAAATACTAGCGTGAAGCCAAAAAAGTCTCTTCGTAAAACAATACTACCTCCCCGATGGATCACATTTTCATCATAAACCGTTATAAGAAAATGAGATGTGTAACTTATTTCTTTCATTCAATAAAATCTTTATTGATTATATTTTCATGTCTAGCATCAAGCTCTACTTCACACACACACACACACACACACACACACACACACACACACACACACACTGATATACATTTTAATTAGAATTTAAACAAAATTAAAATCAGAAAAGAAAGACAGTTTAAATTCCATAACAATCCTGAAAGATCTCCAAGGAGCATGCACTGTGAATGAAAAATGTAGAACTTTGATTATTGACACACTTCTGGTATTTCTTTTACAAAGTTAGATACCATTAAATCATTCTTAAACACATCTCCAGTGTATTTAGATAATACTTGCTGCAGTGATAGACCACATGCTCTATGACAGAGATAATAGATACAATGGTGACCGCACACTGTGGACAGAGTGTTTTGAAGCTGGTTATTGTGATACAATATTTTTGAGGATCTGTCTTTTAAAAATGTTACGATGCTTGACGGGTATAAATCAAAATTCGGAGGGAACCCATAAGAGTAAAAAAAGCTGGCTTCACCACTCTCTTCCAGAGTCAGAGCCAACCAGTGTTCTCTCGGCATGTGTGAAGGATGTGTGTTCACTATAAAGTATGCGGGTCCAGTGAATGTGTCAGCGAGCAGCGGCAACTGGTCGCATGGCCATATACCGTAAAACTAATCTCCCAGCAGATGATGCAGTAGGTCCTCAATTTCATGATTATTCATGTCTGATTAGATTAACAATAATCAACCAGCACACGCCTCTTTGAACCAATCTCTAAAATAGAGACATAACAAACGTAGATGATCAATGTGGTTGTATGAGGCAATGGTTGCCTGAATTGCATTTCCAATCTTAAATTCCCGCTGGAAAATGGAGATAGAGCATCTGCGTCCTCACCCGGGTTAAGATTAAATGCGAATAGTGTCATGGAGTGACATTTGTGGACTTTGTTTGTGGCTTTGTGTTTGTTTACCTTTTGCTTAGATGTTTCTATTTTGGTTTTTGTATCATGTTTTCTTTTCTCCCTCTTCTACCTCCTAGTGTTTACTTCTTAAGTTATTTCATGGTTGTTTTCTTATTACTTTGTATGGTTTATTACTATTGTAATTATTATAGTTATTGATCTTCCCTGGATTCTCTAGTTTTATTTCTCTTTAGTATCTTTGTGTTTAATTGTGTTTTATTATTTGTTCCTTTGCACTCTTCTTGTTTACTAGTTTATTTTTCTGTTTCCTTTCCAGTTAATTCAGTCAGGTTTGTCAGTCATTTTCTACCACTTATTCCATAGTGGGTCACGGGGGAGCTGGTGCCTATCTCCAGCAGTCTATGGGCGAGAGGCAGGGTACACCCAGGACAGATCGCCAGTCCATCACAGGGCAACACACATAGGGTTAGGATTAGTGTGTGCACACACACTCCTACACCTAATTTAGAGTGACCAATTAACCTAACAGGCATGTCTTTGGACTGTGGGAGGAAGCCAGAGTACCTGGTGAGAACCCACACATGCACAGGGAGACCATGCAAACTCCATGCAGAAAGACCCCCGGCTGGAAATTGAACCCAGGACCTTCTTGCTGCAAGGCAACAGTGCTACCAACTGCACCATCATGCAGCCCTGGTTGGGTTTGTTTACTTTGGTATTCAGGTTTTTTTTATGGGTTCTTTGTTCTTAGGTTGTTATTGTCGTTCCTATGTTCCCTCTAGTTTCTCTGTTTACTTTAGTCATGGTTATTCTAGTTTTCTTAGTCCCCATTTGATTATTTATCTTTGTCTATAGGTTTGCTTGGTCTGTGTTTCTGTTTATTAGTTACTTTGCCCAGTAACTTTGCTCAGTCTTTGTATTTGTTTCACCTATTCCTTCTGCCTCCCTGCCTCCTTGTCACACCTGTTCCCTGTTTTCTCTGATTACCTCTTGTTATCCCTCAGTATACAATTTGGTTGGTTTTTTGTCATTGTTTGTTGCTGGTTCCTTGTGTTTGTCATACCCCGTTCTCTACCCACGTATTTGTGCTGGGCTTTTTCCATGTTCCTGCAGAACCATTCTTGTAAGTTTTTGCATCTGGACTTTTGTTTGTATCTGCAGTGCCTTGATGGGTTTCTTTGGAAAATATCTGGAAATAAAGCTGAAGACCTTTTACAACATGTTGCTGCCCAGCTCTTGTCTGCACTTTGGTCCGACTCAAAACCACATCGTGACAAATAGAGAGTATCCTTGATTAAATTCTTGACGTGTTATGCTCAGCAGAAGATCTTTTAGATGTCGTCCTGTAGCCGTTGTTGGAATTGTGATTATCGATTAATTAATATTTATCAAGAATTATAATTAACAATCATAATTTGACAAAATTAGTTTCTTAACCAAAATCCTCATTTATTAATCGAAGACCAGGGATGTCTTCTGGTGTTGTAGATTTGGGAGCGACACACTCTGTTTTATCAGCTAAATGTTTCAAAGAGCAGTCAAAACTGAGTGGTCGTTATGTTCTTTCTGTCTCTGCTTCAGGTGAAACAGAGAAAGTTTTTCTGTTCCTCTAAAGTGTTCCACTCCGCAGGGAGTCCAGTTGAAACATTCTTTTTTGGTGTCTCCTTTGTGTCCTTTAAATTTGATGGGTAGAGATTTGATGTGCAGATTGAATATTGCTATTACTTCAAACCCTGATGGACTGACAGTTGGTCCTGTACCTCAACATTTTGTCACATTGGCATTAAATGCTGTGACACCTGACAGTGATGTAATGGCTGTAGATGATCTGCATTATACTTTATATGTATCTGATGGACCTGATTTTGACTATGACGACAGTTGGTACAAAGTTACAAATGAGAGAGTGCACCTCTCTGACATGTATTGGAATGATCACACAGCAACCTTATCTGTGACTTTGACCTCTGAACAGCTACATTTCTTTCAAGTTTCTGGTTCGGCGCCACATGTATCATTGTCCAAGTCTGAAAATATGGAATGGAAGGATGTGGGGTTTTTTTGTTAGGTGATGTCTCCTTGCCACAGATTGGAGGGAGACAGATGTCCCATATGTGTTTGTGTCTCCTTCTCAAAATGCTTTGAAAAGACATTGTCCCACTGTTGTTGCCTGTAATCGTACAGTGCAGCGGATTTCACATTCACATCTATTTTTAGCTACTGCTTCTTCTGCGGACACAGATCTTGCAAAGCTGCCTGATTCATTGTGGGCTGCTCACAACTATGATGTTGGTCTTATTGCAGATTGTGAGCCAGATGTTATTCATAAATCAAACTACAGGCCATGTCAGAAACAATACTTATTAAAAAAGGAGGCTTTGGAGGGGATTCATCCTGTTTTTGATTCCCTCCTTAAAGCTGGGATAATTGTACCCTGCCCAAATTCACCTGTGAGAACACTGTTGTTCCCTATTAAAAAAAACTAGGCCCCCTGGAGTACCTGACGAATGGACATTTGTCACGGACCTTCAGGCTGTCAACCAGTCTGTTGTGGCCCGCGCACCATCAGTTCCGAACCCTTCTACGATTTTGTCACACATTCCGCCAGAAGCTAAATATTTTTCAGTGATAGACCTGGCAAATGCATTTTTTCTGTCCCTGTACACAAGGACAGTCAGTATAGGTTTGCTTTTGAGTTTGATGGGAAGCCATATTGTTTTACCCGTCTTTGTCAGGGCTACACTGAGAGTCCGACTATTTTTAACACAGCTGTGAAGGACTCTCTGACTGATTTGACTCTGTCTCCTGGAACTGTCCTTACACAGTATGTTGATGATTTATTATTATCAGCAGGATCAGTTGATCAATGTAGGAAAGACACCTTAAAACTGCTTCAACATCTTTATGAAAAGGGTCACAAAGTTTCCAAATCTAAAAAGCAGTTTGTGCAGGAAGAAGTGACATTTCTTGGTCATGTTCTCTCATATAAAAGCAGAAAAATGTCCCCTCAGCACATTGGAGCAGTTCTGAAAATCCCAAAACCTGTCACAAAGAAACAAATGATGTCATTTTTGGGTATGACAGGCTATTGCAGAGCTCACATTCTGAATTACTCTGAGGTGGAAGGGCCATTGGCCAGTTTAATATATGGGCGGAGCCTAGCAGCTGCAACAAAATTAAATGGACAGATGTGGCAGAACTGGCTTTCATTGATTTAAAAACAGCCCTGTCTTCTGCGCCTGCATTGGCTTTACCAAACTCTGACAAGCCATTTATTCAAATGGTGGATGAAAAATCTGGTTTCATGTCATCTGTGTTGTTGCAATCCCATGGTGATAAATTGCGACCTGTGCCTTATTATTCCAGTAAGCTTGATCCAGTTGCAGCCGGCTTACCGGGTTGTTTGCACACTATTGCTGCAGCTGAGAAAGTAGGGTTAGCGTCACGTGACATTGTTGGATATAATCCACTGACAGTTTTTGTTCCACATTCTATTTCTATCATGCTCCTGGAACAAAAGATGTCTCATCTATCAGCAGCAAGGTGGCTTAGGTATTCCTCAATTTTACTGGACATGCCTAACATTGTAATTAAATGTTGTAACACTTTAAACCCAGCCACACTTCTGCCTACTGAGGAGGATGATGAGAGTCATGACTGCGCAGCTGTCTTAAATGTTGTTTGTACCCCTCATCCTGACTTGCAAGACACCCCTTTGTCTAACCCTGATCTTGTTTTGTATGTAGATGGGTCTTCCTCCAGTTCTGCTGGGGGTCTAAATCAAGTACGGTTTGCAGTGTGCTCTGACTCAGCTGTTTTGTGCTCAGGTCCTTTGCCAGCGCACTACTGTGCTCAAACAGCTGAATTAGTTGCTCTAACTGAGGCTTACAAGTTGGCAGAAGGAAAGACTGTGACTATTTACACAGATTCCAGATATTCTTTTGAAGTGGTGCATGATTTTGGGGCATTGTGGAAACATCGCTCCTTTTTGAAATCGGATGGAAAACCTATTTTGAATGCTAGACAAGTGTCTGATCTTTTGGATGCTATTTTGTTACCCACACATTTGGCAGTAGTTAAGTGTGCTGCGCACACAGTACACATACACAATCATTCTGTCTGTGGATGTCTCCCCAGCAACAGTATCAAAGAAACAGAGATACATTTCATCATTTAATTAAAGAATTGTTTCCCACACATCTTCAGGAATCTTCAGGGAGAGGAGTACCATGCCTCCCCAATACACTGCCGGCTTCTCACGATACAGACAGAAAGCACCTGCAAGCTTTAACCTTGAATAATAAACACTCATTGTGTAAAAACTGGACTCTATAATACTAGAGGCTACTGTTATGTTTTTTCCTAACTATCATAACTAAAAACTGCTAATAATAATAAATCTATAAGCAGCAAAGTCCCAAATATATCTTAGTCTTAGCTACTAATAATAATGCATTTATATTTCCACATTACTAATAATAAGGCATTTATATTTCCACAATTCCCCCTTTTGATCTCTGCAAAGAGATCACTCCACATAGGGTGCAGCCAGCTCCAGCCCCTGAAGTCCGTCCATCAAAGCACACACCTGATAAGTAGGAGGTTTAGATTCAGCACTCCCCTTCTCAATTGTGGCAGTGATGAAGCGAACCATCAGAGCCCTGATGCATGGTACACAGCAACAACAACAGGTAACAATAATGAATTAATCCTTTCAGAGAGAAAGTAAAATGAATTTAAGCAATATCAATATATACCTCTTACTCCAGAGGGGACAGAAGGATTCTTTTACATTAACTATACTCTAGGCCCTGCTGCCTCTGCCTCACCTTTTGCCTGAGGACTATTGCATTTACTGCTTCTGTAGTCTCAGGGTGCTTAAAACCTTCTGATCCTCAGCAGGGATGTGTTGACCCCTTCTAAGTGGAGGACATCTTCTCAGTCCTATTAATTAATTGTGTTTCTTAAATAAAAACAATGTCTGGGTTCAATCACTACAATCCTTGTGGCCCCTGAACAGTAAGCACAACAATAGATGAATATAATAAAAGAGTAAAAATGAAATAACATATAAAATATAACTTTTGTTAAGTAAAAACCATAAATTGAAAATGTTCTCTGGGTGGCGCAGTCTCGCTGTTCGTTGGTCCCTTATACAGGTGACATCTTGTGCGCTGGTGTCTGTTGGTCTTCTTTCTTCATCAACTAAGGTAGACTGCCTAGTTGTCTGACAGCTCAGGGGATTATTTTGCCCCTTGTGATTGAGCTGTGTTTCCTCCAATCTCCTCCAGGGGTCTCCCTGGTTCCGTTGCCTCGGTGCACTGGCTACAATGAAACCACGTGTCTCCTTTGCCCTTCAGCCTCACTGCATTGGATGTCCTCTCGGTCACCTGCTATGGTCCTATGAACTTTGGCTCCAACCACTTCCACTTGATGACCTTCAACCACACCTGTGTATGGGAATGTAATGGTTAATGAGACATTTAACCACCCTTTTACTATCTTCCTTTTTCGCTGGCCATGCTTCTGGCCATCCCGTGAAAGCATCCACACACACAAGCAGATATCTGAAACCTCTTAATGACTGCACCATGTCTGTGTAGTCAATAATTATTTCCTTTCCTGGCCTTGTGAGTAAAGGAAATTTTCCCTGCAACGGTGTTAAAGTTTTCTTTGGGATTGTGAGGGTGCTGGGAAGCATCCCCCTCACTAAGTGAAGCACACACCAACACTAATAGCAAGATGGTATTATGTTTTTATTTTGATGATTTAACTTCTTTTTCTTTGAGGTCCACATCCTGAGGGCTAGCTTCATGGAGTGTACACATGATGGCAGTCTAATGACTTCACCTGGAGGGACTTCCCTAATCATCCATCTCATTGGGGCAGACCACTAGGTGAAGCTGAGGGTTGAAATGGACTGAAGTTTTTGTTTTGATTTGCTCTTTTTTATTTTTTATTTTTTACTTGTATATTTAAATAAGTGTTGGTCAGGTGTGTGTGTATGTGTTTAAAATGACTTTTGAGCAATTCTGGTAGCTTATGTAGCTGTTTTCCTTAAGGGAAATCCCCCTTGAATTTGAAGAGTGGAAGTATCCCTATATACTTAAGCAGGATTGCAGAGTAGGCGTGGTGGTTGTTTTTTGTTTTCTTTGTTGAGATGGGTTGTGCCAAAGTTATTTTTCTGCCTGACCTGTAATGCAAAAGACCTGTACCAGAATCTGCACTGGTGAGCTGATGGTGTACATTTTTTTATGAAAGAAATTAAATGAAAAAACACAGAGCTCTGGAAAGCTGATGAAGCCTGTTTCCATTTTTGTCATCTTATGGTCCTCCTCCTAACTGCTGGGTTTTGTCATCCTGTCTGAGGGTTCTACAGCGCAAAAGAGCCCCAACATTTTGGTGTCAGGAGTGGGATGATTCGCTTCATGCTTGGAGGTGGACTATATTAAGAGTGGCAACATGGGTCCAAAAGCACAAGCCAAGGTTCAAAAGATGGATGGTGTGGAGGACTGTCTGGAGGAGGGTGCAGCAGGAGGAGTTCCCCGGATTTTAAAGCCTTAGGAAGAGCCTCTGCATCCAGTAACTGCAGACTTGGATTCATTACGGGCTTGCTGCAGCAGTTTCTTCATGGTCAGCGTGACCTTAATGAAAGGTGGGAAAAAGAAACACTAAGGCAAGACCAAAGGTGGTGCCAGATCCAAATTCAAATAAACAACATAAGAGATGATTTGGAGAAGCAACACAGAATAGAGGGTCAGCCCCAGCAGATCCCACCTCCTCTGGAACAATCGGAAGGGGAAATGGTCGCTGAGCCCATGGTCTGGAGAGAACAAGTTGGCAGGGATTGGGGAAAAGCAATTGTACCAAAATTGGAAGAAGGTGATGACATCGAGCAGTACCTGATAACATTTGAGAGGCTGGCAGTGGCGTATCAGTGGCCAGAGGCTGAGTGGGCGTTGAGGCTGATTCCATACCTGTCAGGAAGAGCTCGAGCAGCCTATGTGGCCATGGCAGCAGAGGACACAGGTGACTACAAGAAAGTCAAAGAGGCCATTTTTGCCAGGTTTCGTTGTCCTAGCTAGCCCCTCCCTCCTACTTCCTTATGTCTAAAGGGATTGCTCAATCCAGCTCTCCATCCAACGGGTCCGGACTTCCCTAAACCTGAAAAGTCTTACTAAGCAGGTTTACTGAAAGTTCTGTTTAAGCTGGTGTCGGGAAATGACTCGCCTAGCCTCTGACAGCCTTCATACAAAAGTCTCGCCCTTCTTCAACTGTAAGTCTGGACGACCGAGTAGTCTATCGCAGTCATCCACACTTTCAACAGTCACTTTTGTTCACAGCTGCTCAGTCCCTATTTTTACAACTGGCTCTTGGTATATGGTGTTGAAGTACCCCTTTAAAGGGGCCTTCAATTCACAACACATTAGAATAAATCACACTCAGACACCGTTGTATTCAATTTTCATACCTGGACCCAGGGAGAGAACTCATGTGGTCAGGACACACCGAGATTTTTCTGCTCCTCTCACTGGGCTCATGTCTTTTATCAAAACACACACAAAAAATGGGCAGCACCCTTGTTTACAATATTTTCTACACATAGTCACGTACACATTTTTCCGGCTGACCATATTTAGACAGGTATTGTCCAACAGCTGCATCCCGTATCTTCTGATATAAGCAGGGAGTAACACTTATCACCAATTTTCACACACTCCTGCAGTTCTCAGTAATTTTCCACTTCACCTCTCCTGTGAGAAATACTTCTGCAGGCCACACAATAAACAATGTCTTATACTAACACGTTACACATTTTATTTCCCACACTGGTTATGAACATAGTAATAATAATGATGCACAATCATTACAACCTGTGGAGCGGGAGGAAATGTTTGTCATCATGCTTTTTGACCCTGCCTCCAATGCCATGCCATGTGCCCAGGGACTATTGCCTGTCCGGCCTTTGTAGTCCCAAGGATGCTTACAACCTTCTAAGTCTTGACAGGGAGTATTGACCCCTCTAACTGGAGGGTGTCTATCCGTGCTTTATTCCATAGTCTGTCCAAATATGCCAATGTAATATTCTACCATCCTTCTGTTCCCTAGACAATAATACATGTCAGACGCCCTGTCAATTAGTCTAATGGGTTAATCTTCGTCCTCCTCCTCGTTAGCATCAACCGCAAGCAAAGGCATCATATGGGAAGGAGGAGGTGCGGTTTTCCCTTCAATGGTTGTAGTAATAAAGCGAACAATCAAAGATCTTATACATGGCACACAGCAACAACCACAGGTAACCATAATAGCTACAAAAACAGCAATGGATATAAACAATGACATAATCAACCCTTTCCAGTGTCCAAACATGCCCGTCATCCAGTCTTCTAATGGATTGTCTATTCCTGAGTGCTCATGCATGGTCGCGGAAAGTGTTTTTAACCCTTCTAAAGCTTTTGAGACGGAACCATCAGGTGCAGTGTTGTTGGGAATAAAAGTGCAACACATATCCCCAAACATCGAACAGACGCCCCCTTTTTCTGCTAACAACATATCTAATGCCATTCGGTTTTGCACAGCCATGAGGGAGGTTGGTGCCAATTGTTCAGACAGGCCTTCTACTACATCCCTTGTTAGGTTAGCTAGACGTAAAACATTGTAATGGATGTAGTTGATGCGGTCAACATTCTTATTTGGGGTCACCGGAAAAAAGGCTGCAATTATTGGGATATTTTCAAAACCTGCTGAGATTTGAGCCGCGATTTTATATTCATTTCGCACTCCTCGTGGTACTCCTATGGCATCAATGTAAGTGGGGGAGCCTTGACTCAGGTCAAAGGTTCCTGTGCTCCTTTTCATGATGTGCCTTCTTCTTCTACGTGTTAACGCCCTGGTCTTATCATGAGTGGTCGTGGCAGATGTTAGATTAGGTCCTATCAGGACCAGTGGTGCCTGTAGCCTAACCATGGCACACAATCCTACTGTCTTTGGTGGGATATTAGTGAGCAGTCTATGGTCTCCGCAATAATAGTAGAGTCCTGATCTTGCCCAACGTCCAATGCCCGGGCCTGAAGTGGTCCTATTACACCAATCTAAGGGGATCTGTCCCACATTGATTTTAGGGTTCTGAGTAGTAAAATTAAAAACTTAAGCCAAAGGTTATCTTCGGTATATCCTGTGGCCATTTGGATTACCTCTATAGGTTTCAATTTGGAGTAATAAAGTTCCATCACCTGGGGTTTATTTTTTGGCCTGACTGTCGGTGGGATGGTAATTGTGTTGTCCTGGTGCACAGACGGTGTTCGAAAATTAATTTTTATTGGTCCCCATGTGTCTGTTCCTGACTGCCATACTGCAAGAGTAAAATACTCTAGAGGATTGAGTGCAGTTAATGTACATGGATGTACATTCATTTTGGTCTGTGCACAGATTTTAGCCAATTTGGTTTTGATTGTCTGGTTCATCCTTTCCACCTTCCCTTGGGATTGGGGATGGTACACTGTTCCAAAGAAATGTCTCAGTCCCAGGAACTTTTCAACCTCTCTAAGTTCTTCATTTTTGAAGTGTGTGCCGTTATCTGACCTGATTTTCGCAGGAAAACCGTGCCTGGGGATGTAGTGATTAATCAGACATTTCACCACTGTTTTGCTGTCTTCCTTTTATGCTGGCCAGGCCTCTGGCCAACCGGTGAACGCATCCACACACACCAAAAGATATCTGAACCCATTCACTCTTTCAGTCATGTCTGTGTAGTCTATGATGATTTCCTTACCTGCTACCAGGTCCACAGGGAACTTACCTGGTGCATGCTTCAGAGTGGGTCTCACATTGAATTGTTGGCAGGTGCTACACGAGCTTATCCAATGACCTACCGTCTGTTTCAGGTATGGATGCCACCAGTGCTCAAGACTCTTCATCATTTGTGCAGTTCCTGCATGTCCCGGTCCATGTGCTTCTTCCAGCGCTGCTGTGGTCAACCCTGTGGTCAACCCTGGGATGTCCGTCTGGACTTCTCCATAGTTCATCCTGGTCTTTTCTTCCCCCTCTTGCCTTCCAGACTGATTTCTCTTCCGGTGAGGCCCCCTTTTGCAGTCTACTCACCTCCTTCAGAGTCGGTTCTGGTGTCCATTCAACTTCAGAGTTCATCAAGATGTGTATGGGCAGATATCCAGCTTTGGGTTTGGCTGCTTGGTCTGCAGCTTGATTTCCTTGAGCCACCCTAGTTAGTGTAGCTGTTATCATGTCCTTTGCATTTTATGACCTCAGCTAATCTTCTCATTTCTTGCTCATGTTTAATGGGTTTTTGTCCCTCTGTTCAAAACCCTGTTCTCATCCATTGCTTTAGTTCCACGTGCGCTGCTCCCGTGACATAAGCTGAGTCTGTGTAGATGTTCACTTTTTGTCCTTCCCCTAGTTCTAGGGCTGATATTACTGCTAGCACCGCTGCTCTCTGTGCTGATTGGGTGTCTGTCAGCCCTTCTGCCTTAAGAGTCACAAAGTTCGTTCCTGTGTCTTCCACCACCACATAGGCTGCTTTCAGACCCTCTGTGTCATGTCTAAAACAACAGCCATCTGTGTACAGGTTTCTTGCTTCTGTCAGTGGTTCTCCTTGTAGGTCTGGTCTGATTTTCTCACTTACCTCAACTTTTTCAGCGCATACGTGGGGCTCTCCTTCTGTTATTCTGTCTGCCATGTTGATCCCTTCATGGCTGTAGATGATATTTGGCGCCTCCAGCACCTTACTCAATCTCTGTTGTCTCAATGGTGAGAGTGTGAAAGTTTTGGAATTGACAAATGCCACTACCCCATGTGATGTTAAAATGTGTAGTGGATGTCCCATCACCACATGGGCTGTTTTTTGAATTATTTTTGGCAACCCTGCTGCATGTCTGGTACATTCATGGTGTCTTTGTTCCATGTTGTCAAGCATCATGCTAATATACATTAGCACTGTTCTTACTCCCCCTTTTTTCTGGAACGGCACTCCGTTTGCGGTGTGTGCTGTTACAGAAACATCCAGGTGAAAGGGCAATGTGTAGTCTGGATGTGCCAAGTGAGCAGCTTGGGAAAGGCTGGTTTTAAGAGCAATAAATGCTTCCTCTGCTTCTGTTGTCCATTCTAGAGGCGCTGTCAAATGGCGCATGCCCTGTTTCTTCACTAAGTTGCGGAGTGGGGCAGTTAGGTCAGTGTATCCTGGAATAAATGACCTGTTATATCCAGTGAGTCCCAAGAAGAAAAGCATGTCTTTCACCCGCACCGGTTTTGGATGAGAAAGGACAGCAGATTGATGTGAAGGGGACATTCCTGTCCCGGGCTGAGAGATTACCCTGCCCAAGAAATCCACTTGTTTCCGGCAAATTTGTAGTTTGGCTTTGCTGACCTTGTACCCAGCTTTTGCTGTGTGAATGCTATGTGAATGCAAAAATATCTCTGCACTCCTCAGCTAGAGGCAGGCAGAAGAAAGCGTTGGCCAGATCAATGCAGGTGAACCATGCATGTTCGGGAATTAGATTGGTAAGAGCAACATAAGGATTGGACACTGGAACTGTAGGAGTGGAAAGTGCTGCATTTACAGCTCTCAAGTCGTGGGCCATTCTCCATTTCCAAGTGCCCTTCTTTTCTACTAGTAAGATGGGTGTGTTCCAAGAAGAGCCATCAGCTGGTTCCAGCACCCCAGCGTTCCATAGCCCTTCTATGGTGTCAGAAATTCCACTTTCGGCTGCTGGTTTGTGAGGGTACTGGGATTTAAAAATGGGTCGGTCAGTGTTAGGCTGGAAAGTAATGGGAGAGCACTGAAGGAGTCCCACGTCCGTGGGGCCCTCAGCCCAAAGTGAAGATGGCATGCTCTGAACTACAGCTGCAGCCATGGGATGATCTGTTTTTTTTCTGCCATGATATCTTTCAAGTTGCACATGTTCCAAGGTGCTAACGTCTGTGGACATGTTAGTAATACGGTAGGTGTTACATGAGGGGGAATAAGATAGATTGGGTGTGGATAAAGAATGCCAGTCAGTGAGAGCTAGGGAGCATTTTAACACTCCTCCCAGCTCGCGGGCTTCGTGAGCAGGGTCGAGCGCCAGTGAAACATGGGGTACACCATCAGACCACATTTTAAACCAGTTCTCCTGTTCTGTAGACAGCTGCACGGAGGCTACGACACCTTCAGGGGCTACATAAATGTCTGCGGTGGCGATCTCCCAGGAACTCCCCTCCAGCTCCTCAGCAAAGCTTTCCTGATTTCTAAGATTTCCTTCTTTCATCTCCGGAACATTGCCAAAATAAGAAATATCCTATCTAGGAGTGACGCTGAAAAAGTAGTCCATGCATTTGTTACTTCAAGGCTGGACTATTGTAATTCTTTACTATCAGGATGTCCACAAAATGCAGTTAAAAGCCTTCAGCTGATTCAAAATGCTGCAGCAAGAGTTCTGATGAAAATTAAAAAGATAGATCATATTTCTCCTATTTTAGCTTCCCTTCATTGGCTCCCTGTTAAGTCCAAAATAGAATTTAAAATTATCCTCCTCACATATAAAGCCCTTAATGATCTAGCTCCATCATACATCAGAGATCTGATGGTTCCATATGTTCCTAACAGAGCACTTCGTTCTCAGACTGCAGGTTTACTGGTGGTTCCTAGAGTCTCTAGAAGTAGAATGGGAGGCAGATCCTTTAGTTATCAGGCTCCTCTCCTGTGGAGCCAGCTCCCAGTTTTGGTCCGTGAGGCAGACACCCTGTCTACTTTTAAGGCTAGGCTTAAAACTTTCCTTTTTGATAAAGCTTATAGTTAGAGTGGCTTAGGTTATCCCTGTTGGTTGAAGTAAGGGGGAGTCAGGGTTATCCTAAACCGGCTCAGTTATGGTTGAGGTGCAAACACACCCTCCATTTCTGCTTCCTGTATGACCCCTTCTCTTTTCCAATGATTATAATCAGTCTGACAGAGGGAGGTATCCCAATCATTGTGGTTTTTAGTATAATAATGACCATCAGTGGGACTCTTTGTGAGGTGCCTTGAGACGACATTGTTGTAAATAAGCGCCGTTTAACTAAATAATCTGAACTGAAACTATCTGTGTAGTTATGCTGCTATAGGCGTAGGCTGCTGGAGGACATAACGACCACTTTCACCCTCTTCGCTACATTCTCACACTACTCTCGAATTTTGCATTGTTTGCTGTTATTTCAGCTTTTAACCTTGTTCTCTCTTTTCTCTTCCTAGAAGCTACACCTGGCCTGGCTCTGTGTCTGCCTGTGACACCTTTCTGGAGAGGAGAATCGTCTGAGATTCTGCTGGCAACAACTTAATGCTCACCCTCTACCGATGATCCACATAGCCCTGTCTTTTAGTGTTTAACCCTTTCTCTCTCCTAGACATGGAAATTGACTGAGCTTTTACTGTAACTAATTATATGTGCTCTCTTTCAGACTCTAACCTTGAAAACTGGCTCAGAGTTTATCTGTTCTTTTTTTCTAGGTGAAACGACTAAAGGAGCTACATCCATTAACATTTACTTTTCCTTCCCATATAAAGTACTTCTGGATCAGTGCTTCTGTGTTCTTTTTGTGTCTCTGCTCTGTTCTCTCAAACCCCCAGTCGGTTGTGGCAAATGGCCACTCACACTGAGCCTGGTTCTGCTGGAGGTTTCTTCCTGTTAAAAGGGAGTTTTTCCTCTCCGCTGTCGCTACATGCATGCTCAGTATGAGGGATTGCTGCAAAGTCAACGCCAGTGACTGTCCACTGTCTCTACATGCTCATCCGGGAGGAGGGAAGGCTGCAAGTCACTGACTGGAAGCAATTTGCTGGGTTTCCTTAGATAGAAAAACATTTTATCCAATTTGAATAAAAAGCTAACTCCGACTGCACTGTTCAATTGTTAGGATTAACTGGAATGTATGTACATGACTGTTGTGAAGTGCCTTGAGACATGTGTTATGAATTGGCGCTATATAAATAAAACTGAATTGAATTGAATTGAATAACACTCACAGTTATTCCTGTCATAGAAGAGGGTGACATGTGGCGGGTCAAGGGGAGAGACGTAGGGTGCCAGGGTCGAGATCCAGGATTTCCACCGAAGGAAGGACGAGAAGATGCCTCCGCCCGCTGTGGTTTCTGGATGCAGGAGGACCCAATATATGTCAGCCATAGGGTCAGCCAGGGGTTGTATGAGATACTGTCCATGAGAGAGGTGGGAATTGTTACCACAGGCTAGTTGAGTTCCATTGGGCAGATGCACAGACAGTCCATCAGTCCATAAGTTGACAGGGGTGTCCGCTGACACCAAATAGCTGTGGTTCAAAGTCTGTCCCCCTATCTCGGTTTTTAGGGGTGTGGTGTAAGGTAGGACCTGTTTAGCCCCAGAAAACCCCATGACAGTGGTAGTCCTTGTGGAGAGGGTGGTAGGAGGGGCTCGTTGAATTGTTGAGCATGTGGCCCCAGTGTCCACCAAAAAAGGAATAGTTTGTCCATACACTGTCACGGACAGTAAGGGGTCCTCAGTCCCTCTGTCCGGGGGGTTCTGTGGGGGCCCTCATTAGTGGTCTGGCCCAAAGCTGGGTTCATCCCAGGCTGGCAGCTGAAGTGAAGGTTGCTGCTGTTGACCTCCACGTGGTGGACCACCCCGTCCTCGGTACGGGCGTCGCCCTGGTCCTCCTCTGGGTCCATACCCACGCCCATATGCCTCAAGGTTGTACGGACATTCTCGGCTCCAATGACCCTGCTCCTCACAGTAGTAGCAAACGTCAGCACCCCCACATCACCTTGGTGGTCCTCCACGGAATCCACGGCCTCTTGGCCCGCCCCTGCCCCTGAACCGGCCTGGTTGGGCATGATAAGGACCAGAGGTTGCAGACCTCGGTGCAATCGTTTCCTGATGGCCAGGAAAGGGAGGAGTCTGGGGGCCCTGAGAAACCACACCTTCATACATTAGTTTGGAAGTTTTGTTGTCTTTCTGCTTTTCTCCTGCTTTCTGCTTTGCTTTGGCTAACTGCATTTTTAGCAATTGGGTCTGCAGGGTCTTAAGTTCCTCCTCATCTTTCTTATGGTTCTCTCTTATTTTGGACAGGTGATGGATCAGATGGCGATCCCAAGTTCCAGTGTCCGCTCCAGCCATGTCAGGATTGTCGTCCATACTGGCCTTCACCTGTTGGGGCAGTCCCTTAAGGACAGCATCTCTGTACCAGTCTCGTTGTGCCCCCTCATTGGCCGGATTAGTCCCTGTCTGAGTTTGCCACATGGATTTGCACTGGTCCAGATATTCCCTGGGGTTAATTTTAGGGTCCCATTCAAACTTAGGGATGGTGCGTCCCCTGGTTACAGGGTATGCTGTTCTCAATGCATCACCTAGCCAGTGGACATGCTGGGTGAAGAGGTCAGAATTCAGGGCTCCTGAAGTGTAAGCAGCAGTCTCAATCTGTCTACATGTGTGGTGTGGCATGCAATGTGCTGCCACTGCCCTATAAT
This sequence comes from Girardinichthys multiradiatus, assembly GCF_021462225.1. Lineage (NCBI taxonomy): Eukaryota > Metazoa > Chordata > Actinopteri > Cyprinodontiformes > Goodeidae > Girardinichthys > Girardinichthys multiradiatus. The sequence goes on from NC_061798.1 coordinate 2,008,287, forward strand.
CTCCCAATCCTAGTGTGGTGCCTGCCGTCAGGGTGTCTAAAGTCTGGAGCCACACTGCTGCTCCTTCAGTTATGGGGGGCAGTTTGTCACAGAGAGCCGTAATGTCGCCCAGGGAGAAAGGTTTATACCTAGGGGGCACTCCAGAGCCTTGTTGCTGTAAAAGGGGATAATTGGCTTTTGGGGCATAACTAAAGCCTTCTGTTTTAGCTGCTGCTTTGCGGGTTAAATGTTCCCTTAACTGTACAACTGTCTGACTGCGTATTGGGGGATCCGTCCTCAGGATGGTTTTGCTGCGGATCTGCTCTGTCTTCTCCATCTTCCTGTGGTATGCTGTGCCTGTTTTTCTGCAGCTCTACAGCTGGGGTAGAGGTGTAACAAGGTGTGGGTGTGAGAAAAGGATTGGGACACAAAACCCTATCTGGCCTCCAGGATCCACTTAGCAGTAAACCCACTGATCCCACCGGATCAGTCCCTGCTCCTTGTAAGCCAGAGCCTGGGCGTGGCCCCCGTGCCCCAGCCACTGAAATTAGAGAAGGTGGTTGGGAGGATTGTTGTGCGGGTGAGCGAAAGGGATTTGTTTTGCTCAGGCTTCTTTGTTGTTGTTCTTGTCTTTCTCTTACCTCTCTGTCCTGAAATGCTGCTTTTTCCGCATCCTGAAATGAGCCAGCAGATGCTGACATAGATAATCCCCCTTCTGGAATGTCCAGGCCATGCAGTACAAGTGTTCCATTCTCTACTTCCAATATGGGGTACAATCCACCAGGGGGCGGTGTGGGTGCACCAGTGATTGATCTGTACTTGGAGGAGGGTGCATATGGGAGAGGTGTGTCTGGGCCCATCCCCTGAGCTGATTGTGACCCCTCCTTCTTGTCTCCTCTGGGTTCTTTGTGCTTCATTGTGTGTTTTGCTCCTTGATGTATTAAAATCATGTCTCCCCAGAAGCGTTCCTCTTTTTCATATTTATCTATGTTTGTGTTGTACTTACTTTTAGACCAAACAGCAGTTTATTCAACTTACTTTGTACTTCCTGTCTGTGTTTCTTAGCTGTGTTCATTTTCTTTCTAAACCAATCACCTAAATTCCACTTGTCCGTTAAATTATTTCCATCCGCCTTCATTGGTTGTTTTACCTTTTTTTCGATCTTCTTTTTCATTTTTTCACCTTCCTCCTTACCTCTCATTTGGAGAACCAGTGCTTGTATGTTAGTTAATTGTGTGTTTAGATCTAACCATGCTGGTGTTTCCGGAAATTCCCCTTCAATGTTGTTTAAAATCCTGTGAAATTAATCTGCAATCAACGCTTCACAATAAGCATATAAAATCTGCTTATCACTGTCTTGTCCTTGTCAACACCGCCAGGTTACCGGACAATACAGTGCATTTAATAAAGAGCGATGGCGAGCCCGCTCTGTGCTGGCGTCACCCAGATAAACATACACATACAGTCAGTCAGCGCTTGTCACAGTCACTCCTGTTTAAATCAGCAAAAACACTTAATATTCACAATCCGCACTGCAGATGCCTATACCTAGTACTTGTCTTTTATTTTACCCCAACTAATCATCTAGCTCAGTCGCACACACACACTCCAGCTCGTACTTCCTCAATTCAACACCACTGTCTGTGACAGACACTCGCACACAGGAAATGCACAAATATGCATAAACAATCCACTAAAAAACAAGTTCACCCTATATTAAATAAATGCATTTCATTTTCCCTCAAATAATCAAAAATCCAACCGCATTCTTAATTCAGAATGAGTGTCCAATGATTTAACATCGACTGCACTACCAGTCGCTTGTGTAATTCCTCTGTGTGTCCAATAGATGGGCCTCAAACCCTGCGTAACATTTCTGAATGGGCCTCTTAACCCTCTTTTTTTTTTTTTTATCTGCATCTCTAATCCTTTTTAATCCTTTGTGGTTTGCCAAATCACTGGCATTGAACCCAGCTATATCTTATTGATCCGTCAATCAATAAGTTGGGACGCCACACCCAGCAATATCACCTTTTTTCAGCTTTAAATGAGGACTGTAACCTTCAAGCTGCGGTATTTTGCCGACTCTGTCAGCAAATCTTATCTGACTCTATTTTAACACGTCCAGTTAACGCACACTCTTTTACAGTTTTGCAGAGTAAAATGACATTCAGAACCAACTGAGACCTGGTTAATTTAGCCTATATATAAATTCAATCGGAGAGTTTAATAAAATAGGCTCTACCTCACCTTTTTTTAGAAGATTAATGGGCGCCCTGGTCTGAGCAGGTTCCGTCTGTCACACTCTCTTTTTGTCCACGACGGGGGTCACCAAATTGTTGAAGTACCCCTTTAAAGGGGCCTTCTGCGCGTTCGTTTATACACCGTAACCTGGAGGAATTCACAACACATTAGAATAAATCACACTCAGACAATTTTCATACCTGGACCCAGGGAGAGAACTCATGTGGTCAGGACACACCGAGATTTCTCTGCTCCTCTCACTGGGCTCATGTCTTTTATTAAAACACACACAAAAAATGGGCAGCGCCCTTGTTTACAATATTTTCTACACATAGTCACGTACACATTTTTCCGGCTGACCATATTTAGACAGGTATTGTCCAACAGCTGCATCCCGTATCTTCTGATATAAGCAGGGAGTAACACTTATCACCAATTTTCACACACTCCTGCAGTTCTCAGTAATTTTCCACTTCACCTCTCCTGTGAGAAATACTTCTGCAGACCACACAATACACAATGTCTTATACTAACACATGTTACACATTTTATTTCCCACACTGGTTATGAACATAGTAATAATAATGATGCACACACGTAATATATCTCCACGATGGGCTAGGTTAATTTAGTGGCTCAGCATGAGCCCCAAGGTTGCTGTTTTAACAAACTTGGCTAAGGCAACCTACAAAAATCTCCCAAAATCTCTTAGAACCAGGCAACAAGACTTTTTACCACCAATGAAAAACCAAAAATAAGGTGACTCAATTAATTGAATGTCCACGATTTAACTAGAATTTTATATGCTTTCTTTAATTAGCAATGCTTATGCAGGGGTCAGTAACAGCTTCAATTCGGCAACACGTAATAATTTCAATAATAGAAATAAATCAATCAATTCAACCTGTCTTTTCCTGATGCTGAAACTAATGAGTTTGGAGAGGCTTTGAAGACGGAGGCTCATCCATGCACCTGATGGAGACGGTTCTTCTGGTAACAACGAGTGATTTCTTGACGGGAATACGACTTAATCTTCAGTTCTCTTCCTTTAAGTGGCAGGTACTGATGCTCCAGGCTTCAATGGTTAAACAGGATATTTGTTGTTATTTGTCTCCGAAGACAGTAGCTTCCACAGGCTGAAGAGTTGAAGGATACCCGGAGACATAAATGAGGTTGATTCAGGACTTTCAGAAGCCTGAAACATAGAGCAATCAGCTGTTCACCGATCAAGTTCACTTCTGTTGTCTGGATAAAAAGGCTTTAGATGAAATCAGATTCTTAATCTTGAGGCACAGTCATTCTAAGGCAAATGGGTTGATCCTTTTTTTAATGCAGTCGATCAGCTGGGCTGTGTCTCTGGTCCTCTGATTCATCTGTAGCGTCTCTCCGATCTTGTTCGCTGGTCTTCTGCGAGGAAACAACCAACTAGTTCCTCTATTTTGCACATTTTATAGAGCATTTCCACCAAACCCTTTGTGCTCATTGGCCAGTGGTTGTTGCCATGGCTGTCCCATTGGTCACCCATGACATAAGGTGATTTTCTGGAATTTCCTGAGTCGTGTCCATATCAGACATGCCATCATCACCTCGGTCCTCTTCTTTGCCCCAGTCATCAGTCTTGTGCTGTAAGCTGCAGCTGTCACTTCCCCAATTCCCGAACATCTGCTCTATTCCTGTCTCACTCAATGTTACACTTCCTCTTAAACAGAGGCTTTAATTATTACATTGGTGCTGCTCAAACTTTTAGTTACAGCGTTTACTTCATTTACAGTTTAAAACCATTACTTAAACTTCATCCTTTTTATTCATACACCACACAACATTATCTCTTTCATATATAGCTGATTGAGAATGTCAAACCTTAATGTTTTTTTCTAATTCTCAGTTCTTAACCACATTTCAATCATACATCTTTTAACTTGTTAATCAAAGACTACTAATTTTATTCAATACATGTGAAAGAATATAAAATCATCATACATAATTTCATTGGATATACTTGTTTATATTTTTGCAAAAGATAAGACAGATAACATGTGGCAGATAATATGTGGCTCCACACAGGCCTCTCCAGTCTCTCAGCTCCAGAATATGGGAACATGCTTGTTTCACTCCCCGCTGCTTCAACTGTGTGTTTTAGTAATTATTGCATGGATTACACATAAGGATATAAGGATATTTATTGTAACTTTTATGGAGTTAACTGTGAGCAGTTACTAAATGTTGCATTGATTACATGGAAAGATCTCACCTTATTTTGACACAAGTATGACATCAATGAAGAGGTCTATTGACAGCGGTTCCAGGAGCCTGAAATCCACCCCAGTGAAAGTCCAAAATAATTTTACAACCGACTGAAGGATTTGTACAAAAATGGATCCAACCAGAGAAGAAAACCAAAGAGCAGGTTGGAGAAGTCATAATTCTTGAGCAGTTTTATCGGTCTTTGACTCCTGAACTTCAAGTGTGTGTGAAAGAAAGGGGCCTGAAGTCAGCACAAGAAGCTGCTCAGTTAGTGGAAACCTTTCAAGCAGCAAGACAAGGAGCCAGAAGCTATCGGGTGGAGCCTTCAGTAAAACATTTCATAACACGAAGTAAGCCATCTGGGGTTGGGGGTGGTCCTAGGGAACTAGAACCAGTGAACTCACGAGAAAAATCTAGACAGACAAAGATAACTTTGAAACCTGTTTGTTTTTATTGTGGTCAGGAAGGTCATATTAAGCCGGAGTGCCCAGTTAGGAAGGCTAAAGCAGCTTATGTTTGCACACTTCCAAGGCCTTCTGAGAGTGACATCTGGGAAGGGAAGCAACAAACTACTACAGTAAAAATAAATGGTAAAAAAGCCCAAGCTCTGCTTGATACAGGTAGTGTACTAACATTGATCCATCCATCATTAATCCTGAAAGAGTTGCCTCTAGAAAAACCTGTTCTAAATATCTCATGTGTACATGGTGATTGTAAGGTGTATCCAGTGTCAGTAGTGTATCTAGAAGTTTCTGGCCAGACTTACTTAATCTCAGTAGGTGTAGTGGATAGCTTGTCATATCCAGTAATCTTAGGTCAAGATGTTCCTGTTCTGCAGGAGTTGATACAAACATACAAAACAGTAAATATTGTTACAAGGTCACAGATGGAGAAGCAAAGATTGGGGGTGGAAAAGAGCGGTGAACCTCTATCAGGAGCTGAAAGTGGCCACAGCGAAGTTTCAAAGTGGAGCACTGAGCCAGGACTTGAGTCTTCAATGAGGGAAGGGGTTCTTGAAGAGCATTCAGTTTTCTCAGAGCTGCCATTTTTTGATGATATTGTAGAAGGTGCTTTTAAACCTAGAAAAAGTAAAGGACAGAGAAGACGAGAGAAAATAGCTGGTACAGTTAGAAATATGGCAAAATTTCCAGTGTTAGAAAGCGACAAGACTGAACAAAGTGATTTCTTGCAGCGCAGAAAAAGGATGTGACATTAAAAGACTGTTATAAAAGGGCAGTTGAAATTCATCCAGATCAAGACATAGACATTGGCTATTTCCTCAAAGAAAAAGTGTTGTACCACAAATCAAGCTCAGATGAGATGGTGGGGTTGGTGGTCCCACAGCAGCTTCATGATCAAGTGTTAAGACTGGGACATAGTATTCCCTGGGCAGGTCACCTGGGAACAAAGAAGACAAGGGGCAGAATTGCAAGCAGGTTTTACTGGCCTGGTATGAATAGGGATGTTGAAGACTTCTGCCAGTCTTGCTCAATCTGTCAGTTGGCTGGAGACAGAAATGTCCCAAAGTTTCCTTTACAGCCATTACCTGTCATTGATGTTCCTTTTAATCGCATTTCAATGGATGTTGTTGGGCCACTGGAGCGAACCCAAGCAGGTAATCGCTATATTTTAGTAGTGTGTGACTACAGCACCAGATATCCTGAGGCGTTTCCTCTTAGGGATGTCACAGCTAAACAGATAGCTTATGCTCTTTTACAGCTCTTTTCTCGAGTGGGGATTCCATCTGAAATCCTAACAGATCAGGGAACAAATTTTTTATCAAATACATTAAGGCAAGTGTATACGCTTCTAGGGATTAGGAGTATTCGGACCACCCCTTATCACCCACAAACAGATGGCTTAGTGGAGAGATACAATCGAACTCTGAAAACTATGTTAAATAAGTTCATCTCTGCTAACGCTAAAGACTGGGAGAAGTGGCTCCTTTATCTGTTGTTCACTTCTAGGGAGGTACCACAAGCTTCAACAGGCTTTTCACCTGTTGAGCTTCTTTATGGCAGACAGGTGAGAGGACCGCTGGATGTTCTGCAAGGGACCTGGATTAAGCCAAAGAAAGAGATGACGAGTGTATTGGCCTACATTCTTCAGATGAGGGAGAAAATGGAGCAAAACACTAATCTGGTGAGGAAGCACCTGAAGAAGGCACAGCAGCAACAGCAAACATGGTACAACAAAGGTGCAAGGGAGAGCTCGTTCAGTCCAGGACAGCAGGTACTCTTACTACTTCCCACAGCTGAAAATAAATTGTTGGCTGAATGGCAAGGTCCATATACTGTGCTGAGGACGTTAACTTCAACAACTTATGAGATTCAAATGCAAGAGAGAAGAAATCCAAAACAATCATTTCACATCAATCTGCTAAAGGAATGGAATTCCCGGGATAGTCCAATCCAACAGCAGCTATTTGTGCGTGCTGTAGCTGAGAAAGAAGATGTTGGTGAGTTTACTCCTGTTGGACTGAACTCTGCCTTGCTGGACCTCTCTCATCTATCTGTAACTCAGCAGGAAGAACTGTATTCCATTATTCCACCAGATCCTTTTCAGGAGAAAGCTGGGTCAACAAAACTGGTGCAGCATGACATCCACCTGAAAGAAAGTGTACCAACAAGGCAGAGAATGTACAGGATTCCACAGAAATTACTGCCAGTTTTGGAGGAGGAGATTTCTCTTATGTTGGAAATGGGGGTTATTGAGTCTTCAAACAGTGAATGGAGCAATCCTATTGTACTCGTGGTCAAGAAAGATGGAAGTATCAGGTTCTGTATTGATTTCAGAAAAGTAAATGCACAATCTGAATTTGATGCATATCCATTGCCATGACTGGAGGATTTAATTGAACGAGTGGGCCAGGCCAAGTTCTTAACTACTTTAGATCTTTGTAAAGGGTATTGGCAGGTGCCATTGTCAGATGCTGCAAAGCCTCTGACTGCATTTAGGACCCCACAAGGATTGTGGCAATTTACAAAGATGCCCTTTGTCCTTCAAGGTGTGCCAGCCACCTTCCAAAGGTTGATGAATAAAGTATTGGCAAGTATGGACAAATTTGCTGCTGCCTATCTGGATGACATACTTATTCACAGTTCTTCTTGGCAGGGACACCTGACTCATCTAGAAGCCGTGTTTGGGAAAAGAAAGGAAGCAGGACTGACGATAAACCCAAAGAGGTGTGCTGTAGGAAAGCAAGAGCTTCAGTATCTGGGGTATAGGATTGGTCGAGGAGTGATAAAGCCCGTCAAGGACAAAGTGGAGGCAATCCGAAAGAGGGAGAGGCCCAATACACATAAGCAGGTAAAATCCTTCCTTGGCTTGACGTCATTTTATCCCTAACTTCTCAGAGAGAGCTTCACCGTTGTTGGATCTTACCAGTGCAGCAAAAGCAAAATGGGTCTGGGGAGAAGAGCATAAGAAGGCCTTCAGAGATCTGAAGGAGGCCTTGTGCTGTGAGCCCGTGCTTCAGAGTCTCAACTATGACCTACCTTTCACCGTTCAAACTGATGCCTCTGGTTGAGGGATAGGCGCAGTTCTATTACAAGGCGAGAGAGAAGACCAGAAACCAATAGCATTTATAAGCAGGAAACTGTTTCCAAGAGAGACCCGGTATTCAGCAGTAGAGTTGGAGTGTTTAGCTACAGTGCCTTGCGAAAGTACTCGGCCCCTTTGAACTTTTCAACCACTTGCCACATTTCAGGCTTCAAACGTAAAGATATAAAATTCAAATTTTTTGTGAAGAATCAACAGCAAGTGGGACACAATCGTGAAGTGCAATGATATTTTTTGGATGAGTCAAACTTTTTTAACAAATAAAAAACTGAAAAATGGGGCGTGCAATATTATTCGGCCCCCTTGCGTTAATACTTTGTAGCGCCACCCTTTGCTGCAATTACAGCTGCAAGTCGCTTGGGGTATGTCTCTATCAGTTTTGCACATCGAGAGACTGAAATTCTTGCCCATTCTTCCTTGCAATACAGCTCGAGCTCAGTGAGGTTGGATGGAGAGCATTCGTGAACAGCAGTCTTCAGTTCTTTCCACAGATTCTCGATTGGATTCAGGTCTGGACTTTGACTTGGCCATTCCAACACCTGGATACATTTATTTGTGAGCCATTCCATTGTAGATTTGGCTTTATGTTTTGGGTCATTATCTTGTTGAAAGATAAATCTCTATCCCAGTCTCAGGTCTATTGCAGACTCCAACAGGTTTTCTTACAGAATGGTCCTGTATTTGGCCCCATCCATCTTCCCGTCAATTTTGACCATCTTCCCTGTCCCTGCTGACGAAAAGCAGGCCTAAACCATGATGCTGCCACCACCATGTTTGACAGTGGGGATGGTGTGTTCAGGGTGATGAGCTGTGTTGCTTTTACGCCAAACATATCGTTTTGCATTGTGGCCAAACAGTTCGATTTTGGTTTCATCTGACCAGAGCACCTTCTTCCACATGTTTGGTGTGTCTCCCAGGTGGCTTGTGGCAAACTTTAAACAAGACTTTTTTATGGATATCTTTGAGAAATTGCTTTCTTCTTGCCACTCTTCCATAAAGGCCAGATTTGTGCAGTGTACAACTGATCGTTGTCCTATGGACAGACTCTCCCACCTCAGCTGTAGATCTCTGCAGTTCATCCAGAGTGATCATGGGCCTCTTGGCTGCATCTCTGATCAGTCTTCTCCTTGTTCGAGATGAAAGTTTAGAGGGACGGCTGGGTCTTGGTAGATTTGCAGTGGTCTGATACTTCTTCCATTTCAATATGATTGCTTGCACAGTGCTCCTTGGGATGTTTACAGCTTGGGAAATCTTTTTGTATCCAAAACTTCTCCACAACAGTATCTCGGACCTGCCTGGTGTGTTCCTTGGTCTTCATGATGCTCTCTGCGCTTTGAACAGAACCCTGAGATTATCACAGAGCAGGTGCATTTATACGGAGACTTGATTATACACAGGTGGATTCTATTTATCATCATCAATCATTTGGGACAACATTGGTTCATTCAGAGATTGTCACTGAACTTCTGGAGTGAGTTTGCTGCACTGAAAGTAAAGGGGCCGAATAATATTGCACGCCCCACTTTTCAGTTTTTTATTTGTTAAAAAGGTTTGACACATCCAATAAATTTCATTCCACTTCACGATTGTGTCTCACTTGTTGTTGATTCTTCACAAAAAATTAGAATTTTATATCTTTATGTTTGAAGCCTGAAATGTGGCAAGAGGTTGACCAGTTCAAAGGGGCAGAGTACTTTTGCAAGGCACTGTATAAAATGGGCTATTGATACACTGAAATATTACCTGCTCGGAAGGGAGTTCAGGTTGGAAACAGATCACAAGGCGTTGCAGTGGTTGGAAATGATGAAAGATACCAACAGCAGGGTAACACGCTGGTTCCTGTCTTTACAACCATACCGGTTCTGCATCCAATATCGACCAGGCAGGCAAAACAAAGTGGCTGACTTTTTGTCTCGCAACGTGGGTGGCGAGCCTCCCGAGGGAAGGGAGAAATATGCAGGTGCTGGGAAGCATCCCCCTCACTAAGTGAAGCACACACAAACACTAATAACAAGATGGTATTATGTTTTTATTTTGATGATTTAACTTATTTTTCTTTGTGGTCCACTTCCTGAGGGCTAGCTTCATGGAGTGCACACATGATGGAAGTCTAATGACTTCACCTGGAGGGACTTCCCTAATCATCCATCTCATTGGGGCAGACCACTAGGTGAAGCTGAGGGTTGAAAAGGACTGAAGTTTTTGTTTTGATTTGCTCTGTTTTTTTTGTTGTTGACTTGTATATTTAAATAAGTTGTTGGTCACGTGTGTGTGTATGTGTTTAAAATGACTTTTGAGCAATTCTGGTAGCTTATGTAGCTGTTTTCCTTAAGGGAAATCCCCCTTGAATTTGAAGAGCGGAAGTATCCCTATACAGGTCCTTCTCAAAATATTAGCATATTGTGATAAAGTTCATTATTTTCCATAATGTCATGATGAAAATTTAACATTCATATATTTTAGATTCATTGCACACTAATTGAAATATTTCAGGTCTTTTATTGTCTTAATACGGATGATTTTGGCCTTCTGGACAGCAGTCAGGTCGGCAGTCTTACCCATGATTGGGGTTTTGAGTGATGAACCAGGCTGGGAGTTTTAAAGGCCTCAGGAATCTTTTGCAGGTGTTTAGAGTTAACTCGTTGATTCAGATGATTAGGTTCATAGCTCTCAACCACTGACAGAGTTCCACATGAACGGCTCCTGCTGAATAAGCTGAGTCTGTGTACGCATTCACTTCCTGCCCCTCTGTGAGTCTGAGCGCTGCTTTTACTGCCATAAGTTCTGCTCTCTGTGCTGATTGGGGTCCTTCCAACCTTCTTGCTTCCACTGTTGTCAATCCTGATTCTGTCTGTTCTACCACAGCATAAGCAGCCTTCAGTCCTTCTGCATCTTGCCGGAAACAACAACCATCTGTGAACAGCTGTCTCACATGTGGTCCCTCAAGGGGGCTGGCTTCTAAGTCTGGTCTTACCTTTGCTGTCCTGCTAACCAGCTGTTCACATTGATGTGGTTCCCCCTGTGTTATTCCATCCACCATGTTGATTCCCTTGTGAGTGTAGGTTATGTTGGGTGCCACCAAGATTTTGCTGAGCCTGTGTTGTCTCAGAGCTGTCATGGTGAAACTTTGAGAGTTCATATATGCCACCACACTGTGAGTTGTTAAAACATTCAGAGGGTGTCCCATCACTAAGTGAGCTGTTTTTTGAATTAATTTAGCCAACTCTGCTGCATGTTGTGTGCATTGTGGGTGGCGTTTTTCCATGTTATCCATCATTACTGAAACGTACATCAGCACTCTCCTCTCCCCCCTTTTTTCTGAAACAAAACTCCAGTTTTAGACTGTAAGACGGTTGTCCACCCATCTGTGGATACTGGCCCTGCTGGGGTGGGGGAGGTGCCATACCTGCATTAGGAGGGACCGTAAGTCCTGGTACTCCCTGCAGTGACCCCCAGGTGGGGCAGGTACATGCCCAATGTCCAGACTGACCGCAATTGTAGCACACATCTCCCGGTGCCCTGCTGGCTCCACCCCTTCCTCTGGGTGCTCCATGCCATCCACCACGACCACGCTGACCACCAAAATGCCATCCGCCTCCACGACTGGGGCCAATGTACCTGTAATTATAAAATGGATAGGGTGGAGGAGGGGGTAACCCCCCTCCTTGCCACTGATCATTCAAAGGTGGTGGCATAGACATGGGAGTGTGTGCTGCTGGAGATGCAGCTGCAGCCAACATTACATTTTCAGTTTTATCACTTTTTCTCTTATTTAATTTCTATTTGGCCTCTTGCAGCTGTAATTTAAGGAGCTGGTTCTGTAGGTGCTCTTTCTCCTCTTTTTTCTTTTTCTCTGCCTCCTGAGCTGTATATAAATTATGAATTAAATGTTTTTCCCACTTTGTGAAGTCTGTTCCCTGCAAATCAGGATTATTTTTCATTTTTTGACACACTTCAACAGGAACTCCTTTTAATATGGCTTCTCTAAACAACTCTCCCATTCCTGTCCCGTCACCCTTGGGATTAACTCCTGTGTGTCTCATCCATGTGTCCACTGCAGCACTAATGTGCTCTTTAGGATCCTAATCAGGGTCCCAATCAAATTGAGGGACTGCAACGGGGCCGTGGGCGGATAGTGATTTCTTATGGCCTTCCCTAGGGCTGTCATTACACGTGTCAGGGGTGTGTCATCAGGGTCCTTATTGCAAACAGCATTCTGTTCTATTTCTCTAGCAACTGAGGGACGCACAGATCGTCCCAAAATTGCTCTAAAGTCACCTAAGGCCAGTGTCATGCCTTTAGTGTTATGATTTGGGGTTGTTTGGTTTTTTGTTTTGGGTTTTTTCTTCATATGTTTTTCACAGTTGAAGTTTTGAATCATTCTTCTGTTTATTATTAGGCCCGAGCAGCAAAGCGCTGCGAAGGCCTATTGTAGCCTATTGTAATCGCTCCGTTTCTTCTTATTATTCATCCGGGAAATGAATTACCTTTTTGGAGGCCTTAACATATTCAAAAACTCAACAAGCTTCACAGAAAGTTGTCCCCCAATGGAAACTCAACACCTCAACCTCCTCCACACGTCGCAAAGGACTTCATAAGAGGGACGCCCCGGCTCAAGGCATCAGGGGTCCCGGCGACACCTCAGCTCCTGCTCACGCCACTGAGGGTCTCGGCGACGCCTCAGCTCCTGCTCATGCCACTGAGGGTCTCGGCAACGCCTCAGCTCCTGCTCATGCCACTGAGGGTCCGGACAATGCCTCAGCTCCTGTTCATGCCACTGAGGGTCCCGGCAACACCTCAGCTTCTGTTCATGCCACTGAGAGTTTTGTCCTCGTTCTGGCCTCTGAACCCAGAGACGAGGGGTTTGAGGAGGAAGCCCCATCGAACCCTGTTCCTGAGGGGTTCAATGAACAGTTTGTCCTCGTTCTGGCCTCTGAGGGTTCGCCAGGCTCCGCTTTTGCCTCTGAGGGTTCGCCAGGCTCTGCTTCTGCATTTGAGGCTCTGCTTCTGGCTCTGAGGGTTCGCCAGGCTCTGCTTCTGCCTCTGAGGTTCTATTTCGTAAGCCATAACATTTAGTCAATGTATCTAATTGCTGTAACTAGACATGTCCACACCCTGCAATAGGTGGCAACCTATCCACTAATGCCTGTACATCTCCCAATGAAAAAGGGACATATTTTGTCATTCCAGCTGATGAGGTCAACAACGGACATTGAAATCTGGATGGACCGCTCTGGCTACGAGTAGTCATGGTGTGTGTTCTCTTAGAATCTTTAAACTATTTTTCTGTTATCTGTTGAGAAGCTTTCTCATATAAATCATGCACTTTTGATTCCAATTGTGTTACCCCTCTTAAAAGTCTAAGCGTTCCCTGTACTTCTGTGTCAGGCCCTACTTCAGCTTTTTCACTCAACCAATCACTGCCAGAAGCCACACTACTCTGCTTAACACAAGTCCTCTGATACTTCTGGCTCAGGCATCCAATTGCCTTTCAGGGATATCTCCACCTTTACAGGAGTTCCCGCTGTCTGCCGGTCACCAGATCTGGCTGCATCTGGCCGTGTTTTCTGTCTAGGTTGTGAGTCAGAGCCGCACGCTCCGTCTTTTGGGGCCTCTGCAGCTCTCTCTCTATGCGGTCAGAGAAGGGCTCATAACAGGCAGGTCCACCCACTTGTGGTGTGTATACTTTTGACGGTTCAGGGACAAATGGGTTGTAATGCGCACGTAACTGGCCTGATTCTGTTTCTCCTCTAATATATATTTCTCCATTTTGCACATCTATCACTGGATATATACCATGTGTAAGACTATAGGGGGGAGGGACACTCGGCGGGGGTACTGCTATTTTCTTTAACTGCTTCTCTTGTGTTCTGTCCTTGCTGCAGTGAATCAATCCCTGCCACCAAACCAACAAACGGCCCCATTCTGTCTCTCTTTTCCCTGCGTCGCTTTGCTTCAACTTTACACTTTATTCCACCAAGTCGTCCTTTCTCATCAGCTTTAATCAACCAACGTTCTTTATCCTTCAGATGCCTCTTATATTCTCGGTTCAACCATCTACCTAACGGTTCCCTCTCATCAATTCCTCGTCCTCCTTCATCAATCACCTCCTTGATCTTTTCTATAGTTTTCTGAACTTCCTTCTTTAACTTTTTCTCATGTTTTTCCATAAATTCTGCCAGCACAGTTACCTGATCTGACAACGGTATCCAGGGACCTCTACCCCATCCATCATCACTCTTTTCCCCATCAATTTCTCCTTCCATGTTGCTCAACTGTTGTCTTATTACACTATGGTACGCTTGTTTTCCCTTTTTTTTGTCACCTCTATGGCAATACAGTTTATAATAAAATCACAGCTACTACAATCACTCACACGCAAGTGCAGCCATTCACAGCCATTCGCAGCCACTCAATTTTATTCTCTTCTCACTCATATGCACAGTAAATCCAGTCAGACAAATACAACAAATACAAATACAACAGGATATATAGCTTGCGCGCGCGGAGGGCCTCGAGCCCTTCCACTCAGCGGGACTCTCTTTTTCAATCTCTCCTGGTCCGACCGCTGTGATGCCAAACCCAGTTTGACACCTAGGAATTCCTTTTACTTAAATTTACTCTTACAGTCCTCACCATTCAAGTATCTCGGGCTGTCTTCCGTTACCTGCAAATTCAGGGTCTCGGGCTCATATCCCTTGCCACTTAGAGGGGTCCTCAGTCTACGGTGGCCGGGGGGTGCAAAACACTTTTACAAGTACCGAAACAAGTTAACATTTCAGAAAACAAATTAACATTTCAGAAAACAAATTTACATTTCAGAAAAAAAATTAACAAGATGCAAAACACTTTTACAAGTACCGAAGCAAATTTACATTTCAGAAAATAAATTTACTTTTCAGAAAACAAATTTACATTTCAGAAAACAATTTAACAAGATGCAAAACAAATTTACATTTCAGAAAACAAATTTACATTTCAGAAAACAATTTAACAAGATGCAAAACAAATTTACATTTCAGAAAGCAAATTTACATTTCAGAAAACAAATTTACATTTCAGAAAACAATTTAACAAGATGCGAAACACATTTACATTTCAGAAAACAAATTTACATTTCAGAAAACAATTTAACAAGATGCAAAACAAATTTACATTTCAGAAAGCAAATTTACATTTCAGAAAACAAATTTACATTTCAGAAAACAATTTAACAAGATGCAAAACACATTTACATTTCAGAAAACAAATTTACATTTCAGAAAACAATTTAACGAGATGCAAAACAAATTTACATTTCAGAAAGCAAATTTACATTTCAGAAAACAATTTAACAAGTACTGAAACAAATTTACATTTGACAAAATCAACCAGAAAGGGAATGTACCAACGCAGAGGCTGATCCGGAAGTCAGCCTCAGGGGCTGCATCCTTCGAAGAACCAGGTCTACGTGGGCTGGGTCCTACGTTGACCGCTATAACCAGCGCCTTCGAAACAGAAAGGGTCCTTCTACGGCGCTGGCTAAAACTACGGAGGCCGGAAGTGAGCAGCTGCGGATTGGGATGGTCTAGCCTTTACCAGCTGTTCCCGCCCTCACCTCAGCATAACAGCTGTCGCCTAGCAACCGTACCTGCGAGGAGAAAAAAGCAGTTAAAGCAGAATGGAGCAGAACTTCTGGTAGTTTTATTTTTTATTTTTGAGGAACTTCAGCAGTTTTATCGTTGTCGCAGACATCTCCTTTATTTTATCTCCGGCTGAGAGACAATCATGTTCAGGTAAAAAAGATATTTGATTTAACTAGCCAATAAACAAAAAAGTATTTGATCCCCTCTGGCTGTTCTTAGATAATTATATAATAATGCAGTGTTTTTGGTGTATTGGTATCTACTTTCTTTGATCACTTAAAATATCCAGAAGCATGCCTTAAAAATAATGTGTTTTTCCATCTCCATTCCTCCCTTTTCTAGACCAGACCCCTTTACTGCATGATCAACCTGAGTGTCCCAGTCCTGATCGCTTCTTCAACCAGGAGGACACCAGGCCTGATTTTCGGCTGAGCAGGGAGTCTCTGGCAGTGCTGCTTAATCTTTTGCACCAGGATAGGCAACATGGATGGGTGCTACTATTAAGACCTTGGTTTTTCTTTTCTGGCTGGCAAGTGGCACATCCTACAGAGTGGTCTGCAGAGTGTTTGGGATGCGTCGCTCTACTGTCCATCGCATCGTCCACAGAGTTACAGAGATGGTGGCTATTCGTCACCAGGTCATCTACCTTCTAAAGACCCCTGAGGACTTAAGGCAGTGTCCCGTGAGTTTGCAGGGCTGGCACGCCACAGAGCTTTTCTTAAAGCTGTGGGTGCAATTGACAGCTGCCATATCCGCTTCAGGTGTCCAAGCAGCCCTGATGGTCAGTGCTACAGGAACAGGAAACTCTTCCCTTCCATAGTCCTGCAAGCAGTTTCTGACCATCGGAGCCATTTTATTGACACGTATGTGGGCTGGCCTGGGTCAGTGCATGACTCTAGGGTGCTCCGCCACAGCCCACTGTACAGTTTATCCTCCTCCAGGGCATTTTATCCTTGCTGATGGAGGGTACCCATGCCTCCAATATTCACTCCCCCTCATCACTCCCTACAAGAGGACAAGACAAGGTGTGGGAGCCCAGCGCTTTAACAGCCATCATTCCAAAAACACGCTCTATTATAGAGCGTGTTTTTGGAATGATGAAAACCAGATTCAGGGCCATCTTCCTGCAAGTGCTGGAGGTGCACGACACCTTTGTACCTCACGTTAGTTTTGACCTTAGATCCATTTTATAGATACATTATACATAAAATATACACATACAGATATATGCACCCTCTTTTAAATTGTTTTCAGGTCATAACAGCATGCGCCATCCTCCACAACATCTGCCTTGGTGCTGGGGATGTCATGGCCCCAGAGGAGGCTATAGAAGAGGATGAGGGTGAGGTCGGGACTGAGGCAGTCAGCGTTGCTCTCTGGCAGGACCAGCTTTCAGCTGAGGTGTCTGCCCTGGAGGAGGTACCACCAGAACATGACTACTGTGTCAGCCAAGTATAATATTATAGATGTGATTAATTTTTGAGGGGTATAACTAATTGTAATATTTTGTGAGCACCATCTTCTAATTCTGCATTTTTCCAATTACCTCTTAGTGATGTGGCAGCCGTCAATTCAGCCAGCCCTTTAAACCCACTTGATGGACGATACCGTGGACAGCGAAGAGAGGCATCACAAACATCTGCAGACCACCTGTGTGATGCTTTGCTCACCATCCAGAAAGACTAACCACAGGTCTCAGTTGCAGCATCACATCCAAGTCTCTGACCTTGTGAAAGATTTAGCCACTCCGCCAGAGACTTCCTGTTCAGAAAGACATCTGCCTCTTTGTTCTGTTGAAGAGGTGTTCCAGGAACCAGTCACTCAGGTTGATCCTGCTGTCACCATTGTAAATACTTGTACATAGTTTTATTTTATGCCTTTTGTCTTGTAATTTTGATCTGTTTGAATGTTTTCTTCCCTCATTCAGTTTAAAGTGCTGTTTGTATTTTTCATAATAAATTCTGTTTATAACTTTAAATGAAGTTGATGTATTGTTAGATCAAATGTAAATAATATTAGTGACAAAACAATTTTGAAATTTATTAGAACACCATAAAACTTTAAGAAACAATCTGAACAAAACCTAATATTTCTTATGTAGCACCTTATTTTGGTGCCATTCTTTGGAAAACAGTCTGTCCATTCTCTGTGCCCTCATGAAGAATGTTGTTATTGTACCTCCAAGCCACGGTGGCTGAGTTTTTAGCTCCAGTAAAAATGTGGTGGTTTTCACCCCTGAGCTTAATAAACTGGCCCGTCTGCTCCTTTGTACCTAAAAAAATAAATGTAAATACCAAAAAAACAAACATCTTGCTTAATATCAGAGCAAAAATAAAGCCTTTTTTAAT
The DNA here is from genome assembly GCF_021462225.1 of Girardinichthys multiradiatus. Classification (NCBI taxonomy): domain Eukaryota; kingdom Metazoa; phylum Chordata; class Actinopteri; order Cyprinodontiformes; family Goodeidae; genus Girardinichthys; species Girardinichthys multiradiatus. The sequence continues at coordinate 2,026,288 of NC_061798.1, forward strand.
TTTACATTTGTCTTAATTTGAAGAAAATATTAAAATATTTTTATGCAAATGTCTAAAACAAGCTCTTTCAAACTTTTAACTTCTTTACTGAGATTCACTTACATTTGGAGGTGTATTCCTCGTCAGGTGTACCTGGAATCAGAAATTATAATGCTAACTGAATTATAAATAAACTTTTAAAACATATAGCACATTTCTTCATTAAAAATTAATATTGAAAAGCTTATTTATTCTCAATCACACACTCCAGCAATAGTTGGATTACATAAAACTGTCCATTTATTCTGGTTAACCTTAATATCACCTGAAATGTTAAATAGATTTTCAGTAACAATTAAAATAATAACATAAACTGTTAGAAATCACTTGTGTTAAACGTTCACTGTGATGACTGCCAGCGGGAGCTTAGTGCCGGGAGTCCGGTCAGATATCTCCACGTTTAGCTCGCCTCACCGCCGGGAAGGCTGGCGAGGCAAGCCATTTACTACGCCGGGAACGGAAAACTCCGAACACGTCGGAGCACGTTTGAAATTAAGCGATGTCTAGATAAATCAAGCAGATATTTCACGTCTACATAGTTATATTCCCACACTAAAAACATTGTAGAAGTTAATTTGTGTCACAGAAAGTGTAATTTTCCACAATTTACTCACAGCTTTTGCCGCTATGGTCCGCCATGGCTTACCCTGCTTGACCAATCCACTTTGACCCGCAATGAATGATGGGAAACGATGGGCCATGAAGGATACTCACGACCCATCCTTCAAATCGGGCAAAAGAAGGACACATTTGTCGGCTGCATTTGAGGGAGTCTCAGAATGATTCATGAATTGGGACAGCCTTCATCGCCGCACAGTGACGTAATCGGCCTACAAATACGGCCTTCGAAGAATGCAGCCCGAGGTTAACTTCCGGGTCAGCCTCGGGGTTGGTACATTCCTTGTCCGGTTGATTTTGTCAAATGTAAATTTGTTTCAGTACTTGTAAAAGTGTTTTCTGAAATGTAAATTTGTTTCGCATCTTGTTAAATCGTTTTCTGAAATGTAAATTTGTTTTCTGAAATGTAAATTTGTTTTCTGAAATGTAAATTTGTTTCGGTACTTGTAAAAGTGTTTTGCACCCCCCCGGCCACCGTATCAGTCCCTCGGGGAGGCTCTTACTAACCCCAGCCTAAATACCCTAGTCCTCGTCAGGACTGAGTTTGGATTGCCAAATCCGGAACTTATTTACTTTAAACCCTCACCATTCAAGTGTCTTGGGTGAAAAGTATGTTACAACAAATATTTTTACTCAATACATAATTTCTTTACCGTAATACATTATTTCAACCAAAAAAATATTTTGCCCAAAACTGATCAAGACTGTAAATTTACGAGAAAACAGATATCTATTCCACAACACCACCTACACTATTAGCAGGTAAAAAGAGAATAAATACAGATCTCCTTACCTTTTGTTTTGGGTCGAACCTGTGGTGTTATAGAACGACGTTGAGATAACATCCACATACTGGTATAAATACTGTTTGTAAATTCTGTTCGGGGCTCTGTTTCTCTGACTAAACTCAGTCACAGGGTCTTCAAATGCTGTATGCCTTTGATGACTTATAAAGACAAAGTCCGGTCTTTTTCTTGTTAATGAGTTGTCTTCTCTCCCACTTTGATAAGAAAAATCCACAACAAGCTTTATCAGTACTTTGCAATTTCTCTTCCAAGTGTCATGAATCTTCTCTCTTCTCAGGATCCTTGCTTGTTCTTGAAATTTCAGTATTATTTTTTTTTGTAAGGTGCTTGTTCTCATATATACACTTGTGCCCTTCAATTTTTTAGCATTTCTCAGTACCTCCATTTTGTGTACTGGCATGTCTGATGATAATCTTTAGGCTTTTTGCTGTATTTTGAGCCAAAGTATGGCAAGCAACAATGTCTTTACTGTCTATTGTGATGTATTTACTGTTGTAGAATATAAACTATTTATGTGTGTAATATAAACTATCTATGTATGTAACTGGCATGTGTACATAGAGCAGAGGGGTTCAAGCTTAGGGAGTGAAGCATAGAGTCCAAAGTCATAAATTAGTGAAGGACTCACTCTGATTCATGCAGCGTGTTGATTTACACTGTACCTTATATGAGATCCTGACAAAAACTATGAAAGGCTTGGTTCTGCAGTTTCTTTTTTCTCCCTTTGGGGAAGGAAAGAGAAACCTAATCAGTTCTGTGCTGCACAAAAATATTGAAACACTTGTTGTTTTCTAAGATATCACCACCTAAAACTTTTAAAACTTTGAGAGTAATTGGTTTTGTTAAACACATTTTCCTTGGTAAAACAAACCTTTAAAATGAGAATGGAAAAAATTGGGTTATTTTTGAAGGTAAGAAATAATCTGATTGGACAGTGGTACCACACAAAAATTAAACTAATCTCATGTTCCATAAAAGACTGCATAGAAAAGGTCTTCAGAACCATGGAGTTATTTTCCACCACAGTACCAAGTTTTTAAGCATGCTTTTTCTTTATTTTAAAACAGATCTGTATTTTTGTTTTGTTTTTGGCTTTTTAGCATAATGTTGTCTGAAGCTTCTTATGAACTGGGTTAAGGGCAAATATGATCTGAGGTAAATTAGGAGCTATGAACTAGTGATTTTAAATCTGATTATTGTCCAAGCAGAAATAATACACTAACAGGTCTGGGGATATTTAGCCAATCCTCTCTTCGAGCTAACATCATTGTTCAATGGAGTAGTACTCAACCTGTGGTTCCTGGACTCCTGAAGCCCGTGAGCCATAGATTTTGGGTCCATAAAATTATAATACTTAATTAAAGGTAGACTGATTACCTATTAAAATAGATCTAAGCCAATGATGGGTTCCAGTCATTTGGTGGCTTTGAAATGCAATAATACTCAAAATTTCTACTCTGGGGAACACAGATTGGGGTTGAAGAGTTTTGTTTTGGAACCAAGGTTAGGATTTTTATAACGGAATAAAGACAAGTAAAATCCTTCATTTTAGGAAAAGAAAAGAAATAAAGGCCCTCTCAACACTAAAGAGGATGGTCGGCTTAAACTCCAGTCTCCTTGTTTGATTTCTTAGGATTTAAAGATTAAAAGAATACCTAGAAATACAAAGGTATACAAGGTAATTTCAGATTACTAAAAGATAAAATATTGGAACATTTATCAGCATTTGGATTATTAAAGAGGGGTTCTAGTAATAATTTTCTCCCCAACTCTCAAAATTTAAATAGCCAAATTAAGGAAAATTGTGTTTTCCCTTTGAAACACTATGTGGAAAAAGTCCAGTTTGGAGTCAAGCTTCTTATCTTAATTTCTCATTAAGTCAAACACTGCAGTTTTTGTTTTGTTCGGGTATACCATAAAAATGTCAACGCCGGCTTAAAATAAGATATGGCTGAGAAAACATATTCTGAAAATAGATTGTTAAAAATTTCTTTGAATTCTTGAAGCTTCAAATTTGGCCATTTGTCTGTCTTTGATGTTTTGTGTTTGTTTTGTTGGATTGAATGTTTGTTTATATGTTGCATGACACAATAATCCATGTTTAGAATAATGTTTCTAAATCCAAGATGGATTAAAACTTTGAGTTTTCAGGAGAGTTAAGAAGCAGCTTGTTTCTGAGGTAGGTGCATGTTAACAGTTTTGCAGTTTAAGGTTCACTAAGATGGGTTGGAATGAAGAAACTGTGGGTCCGCCCAGAGGCTGCCAATCAGAGGTTGGTTCTGCCTGACTCCGCCCACCTACCAGGTTGGTTTATGTCTTTGTTTTCATGGTAACACTCAGCACCTCCCTTCCTGAGTTTTAACACTGTTTAAGAGACAATAGAATCAAAATGCTTGTAGTGATTGTTGCCTTAAAAACATGTTTTTTTTTGTATAATAATTAAGGATGTAACATGACATTTAGATTGATGTGTTTTACTATTAAAAGGTTAAGGAAATAGTTTAAATTAGTTTGAAGAATTAGTTTTGCATACAGAATCATTGGTGATTTATTAGATTGAAAGTTTTCCCTGGTGCCATTAAGCTTACTGACAGTTCAAGATATGCCAAAAGTAAGGAATATATTTTTGATAAAGAATCAGAGTTATAATTTCATACTTGACAGGAATTATTTATTAGATTAAATTTGTAGAGTGTATGCATCAGAATTACATTAGATTTACATTAATCTAATACTCATCTTCATACAAGGCAAATCAGGATGATATGTGACTAATTTCTAAGTGAGATATTGATGAACTGAATAACTAAAGTTTGTGTTTTGTTGTTAATGGAACTGAGTTACAGTTAAAAACATCTGGATTTTATTTATGTTGCTTTTGTTAAATTCATAGTGACACATAGTTATGTCAGAATTCATTTCTTTGGTTCTATGTAATATGATTTTGGTTACTAGAACATTCTTGTTTAAACTTTTTGCTGGATTGTCGCATGGGTTGGACCCTGCGCCAGAAGGGGGGAATGTCAGAATAAAGTAACATGGAGTTATTGCCAAGATAATTTTCTTCCACATCTTTGTGGGAAGATAGGATGTTGTTTTACTGTCAAAACCTGTCCACTGTGTTTTCTCAAGTTTCACAGATGGTGAAGGCTGCATTACCAGAAACAGCCACTTCCACCCTCCAGTCCTTTATCCCTGGCGACTGGATTCTGCTCAGAGTCTAGGAGAAAACACTGGAAGCCACAGGTGCTGGAATGGCCCATATCAGATCCTACTAGACACCCAGGAAAGCTGCAGGAAAGCTCCAGCTTCCCCAGCTTCATCTGGCTTCCAGGACACAAGTCATCTTCCAACTAGATCATCCACGGCCTGAAAGGTGTGAGGACAGCGGACCACCACAAGACAAAGTACTGTAAGCTGATCACTGGCGAGTGATTGAAGAGGTGGTTGAAGAACACTGTTCTTACAAGAGCACAATAATCTCTTGGGCAGTGCAACGCTATTTCAGAATCTACTTAAGGCCATCGCATTGCCTGAAAGTTAGAAATCATAAGGTCATTTGCCTCACTGCACACACACCACAGTGAGAGACACATAGGAAACATACAGGGAAAACCTCTACACATTGCACACAACCTTTCTCTGGATGATGGACTGGCGACGTCTGCAACGGAGAGACAGTCAAACATGCGCCATGATGCTTATTCTCCTTAATTTCTTAACATTTGGTGGCTACTAGGCTCCTTTGCCTGGACAGTAAGGGTCAGCCAAATTCTTTTCTCCCACTTTGACAGCGAAACTGACTCTGAGAAGGAAATCTCAGATGCTTTTATCTAACTTTCATGTTTATTGATATCTATCATTATGGTACAAATTTGAAATGTGTTCATTTCCGCCGTTGTTATAATTTGTTTTCAGAACCAGAAGAAAGGAGTTGTAATGTAAATTCTTGTATTTAGTGCTCTAAGGTGTTCCAAAGTGTATGACCTTTAGGTTACCTCTCTTTCTTCAGAACATCTGTATTAGAGGAGGAAGCTGTAAGAACCAGGAGCAGATGGGTCTGCTCATAAATAACGTTGTTACCCCTGACCCGAGGACGGTTCAGGGCCGTAAAGCACAAACTCTTTTAAGTTGAGATAACACCCACATACTCTTTAAATACTGTGCGTAAATGTTGACACCACACTGAACCCAAAGACAGAAGAAGAGGCGGAATGATTGAGTTTCTCTCACTGGGAGTGGTGGAGCTTCCCTCCCACCCCAGAAGACACCGTTTGGCGGACATTTTATATTTTATATTACATTTTGATGTTTCTGTACCTTTTCAGGTTATGATTTAACTTTGTGTGGATGAGGACTCAGCGTGTGAATTCATGGACGCATAATATGATGTATGCATGTTTTTTAATGTAATATTTTTACTTATTTCTACTTATTTTTAGAAGGACATTTTAGATTGTGAACTCTTTTATGAGAGTTCAAAAGAGGGATTGTAGAATATAAACTATTTATGTGTGTAATATAAACTATCTATGTATGTAACTGGCATGTGTACATAGAGCAGAGGGGTTCAAGCTTAGGGAGTGAAGCATAGAGTCCAAAATCATAAATCAGTGAAGGACAAGGAATCACCGATGGTGGAGAAGAAGACAGGGGAGAACAGGGCACAGAGAGGGCAAGGTCATAAATTGGGGAAGGAGACAAGGCGGGAGCCAGACAGGACATGAGGTTATATTGTTGCTGGGGAGATATTTACAGACAGGATGGTTGTGTATGTGTACTGCATAGCAGCGAGGGGTATATAACAACACACAGACATTTCCAGGTACCAGTGTAAGTGTGATGTCCCCTCTCTGATTTCAGATTGGTTTTAATAAACTTGTGGAAACGTACAACTGATCTCTGACTGAGGATTGTCCTTTGGGTGCCAAATAAAAAGAGTCGGGGAGAGGTGAGGAGTAATGTAAGAGTTAACTGACGGCCAGTAAAGTTTTCCTACCTCAACACTGTTAAGGAACTTAATGACCCGATCTTCCAGTGAAGAATCTGGACTTAGAGCAGGAGGTAGCTCACTGTCATCACCCTGTCACCGGCTCTGGCCTGTTCATAAGTGCAGTGTATTTCGAGCACTGATTTCAGGAAGTCATCCATCCTTGATTACTGCTCCAAGGCATCAATTCTTCTTTCCAGTTGTTAATTTGTTTTTTGCATTAAAGCCTTTAGCTATTTGATTTGATCCAATGCTTCTTGTAGACCTCTCTGTTGTTTTGCCACATTAGATATTTATTTGACATACAATCCAGATTTTAAAAGATTTCTTTATCTCCTCCAAATCTTGGACTAGTTTCTCAGTCATCATTGTTGCATCTAATGTTGTCCTTAGATGGTTGTAAGGAAAAATGTTTTTTTGATGGCGTCTGCTTACCAGCAGGTTGTACATTATTCTGGAAAAAGGCCAAATATTTCACCAAATTTTAAAATTTTAATCCAGTGGCATTTGTGTCTTGAACCAATAAAAAACTGTTTTAAATGGATGTTGGTTGATTTCTTTGATATAGTTTGGATAGTTGGAGCTCAGTGGTACCACCACATCTATAGTGTCCAACCACTGCCCCATTGAGTTCATTTACTGTATGTACTGTACTATATTTTTATATGTAACAATTTTTTTTGGGCTTGATTATATTGCCTTTTGAAATGAGGAGTTTAGTACTTTTGGTTTGTGCATCTCTGGTTGTAAATAATTCTCAAACCTCTACTGAAATAAACAAAATGCAAACAAACAAAAGTGATAAAACGTGTTTCTGTTTCAAATATTACTATGTACACAACTAAGGAATTTTTTTTTTTTTTTAAACCTTATCCACTTAAGTAATCCTCAGTGTGTTGATGATAGATCATCTTGGGTGTGGCAAAAACATGGGTGCCTCGTGAGATTGCTGACTTAAAAAACTGAGGGAAATTGTGCTGTATTTAAAAATTATATAGCTCAAGTCTTCATGTGGTTTTGCTTAACTAAAGTCAAGTGTGTGTGTGTGACAGGGGAATGTGTGTGAATAATAACAATGTATACTCCCGAGAGGCTCCACCAAGCCTGCAGAAATAAAATATTGATCAATTGCTTCTTTGGGACCAAAAAAAGACTTAGTCACTCGCACGCACACATGCACACACACAAACACACAGGGAGAGTGACTTAGCCTTTGTATGCCATATTTGTGAAAAAGCCCATGTAAACATTCCATCTCTAACCAGCTATAAGCAGTTGGTGTAAGCTTGGAAGTTAATGCAAAATAGTTAAGGGAAGGTTTGAGCTGAAAGCCGATGGAAATCTACACATTAGCAAAATATACATGCCTCAAAATCTTGGGAACCCATAAAATTATTTGAAGTTTGAAGAATTCACATTTCACACTGCAGTTATACAGGTTTTTCAAACCTGCAGAAGAAGCTGTTGTGGACATCAGCCAGTTGTAGAGGGTCAGTGATGTTGGTGCAGGCTCCTCCAAGCTGATGTTAGCTGAGAAGCTGTTCTATAGCTTCTCGTTGTAGCTTCTTTCAGCTGCCCTGATCAGTTTTCCTGCTTATACAGGGCCCAGTCCCCACTACTGTAAGGCTCTTCTTTGGTCCGATGCAGCTATCACAGCTGTGAAGTATGTAGAAAAGGTCTGCACACACACGTCCTTTTAAAAACTGATTTATGATGTCATCAGCAAGCTTGTTCAGATCAGAGATTGCAGCTTCAAAAACACTTAAATCTGTCCAGTCAAAGTAGGTTTGTAACATCTGCTTTGACTCATCCGTCCAAACTATGAGGGGCCATACAGGCCATATTTCATACTGCCACTTTGACATATTTATATTTCATCTCTCACATACATATATTTTATCTCTCACATTCATATAGTTTAGCTCTCACATACATATATTTCTCACATACATATATTTTGCCTCTCACATATATACCATACCATACCACTTTATTTCTAAAGCACTTAAAAACAACATAACAGTTGACCAAAGTGCTGTACAAAAATATACGACAGAACGGGAATAAAATCATAAAACAACAACAAAAAATACACAGGAGTTATAGAAAACTTAAGACACTACAGATAAATAGAAAAAGTACAACATTAAGACAGAAATGCTAGCTCACTCTGGGTTAAAAGCCAAAGAGAAAGTGTTTTTAAATGAGTTTTAAAAATGACAAGGGATGGACCTTCAGTGACACCTCATTCCACAATTTAGAAGCCAAAACTTAAAAAGCCTTGTCTCCTCTGCACCACAGCATCTTTAAAATTACTTGGCACCACACTAGATCCTCCGAGCAGGATGACTTAACAGGTTTGGTAAAAGGAATAAAATCAAATAAAGCAGGCAAAGTCCTGTAGGAAATCCCTATTATACTTTGGTGGCCAGCAGATCACCACGCAGAGGAGCGGAGGAGAGCAGCCCAACTCAAACATGCTCAGTTCAATGCTAGAGAAAGCAGTCGGGAGGGACAGCTGCTTGTGGTCAAAATTTGATTTATAAATAATAGCCAAACTTTAATAGCCAAACTTCCTCCAGGACCAAAGAGTCTTGGGGCTTTAAAGTATGAGCAACAAAGGTATAATAATTATGAAAAATGCTGGACTCACCTGGAGAGATCCATGTTTCAGTCATACCGAGAACGTGCAAACCCCTAATATCTGAAACACTTTTACAAGTCCCGAAACAAATTTACATTTGAGTAAACACAATTAAATTTTCTGAAAAAGAATAACATTTCAGAAAACAAATTTACATTTGCGAAAACACATTTCAATTGCAGAAAACAAATTTACATTTCAGAAAACAATTTTACATATCAGAAAACAATTTAACAAGAGGCAAAACACTTTTACAAGTACCATAACAAATTTACGTTCGACAAAATCAACCAGGAAGGGAATGAACCAACTCCAGCGCTGACCTGGAATGATAATGGGAGCGCTCATAGTGACCTAAGATGGAGCTTGATCAAGTGGTGTTTTGCCCATTTTGTGGGACACAAATGAAAAGTGTAACGCCATTTTGTTTTTTTGTGTGGTTGGTCCTTACAATTTTTAAGTGGCACAGAACAGAAGGAAGGACCAGAAGCACAGGGGACATCTCAACAGTCAGATAATGCTTAAAAAAAAGTAAGTTCAGCATAACGCTCACTAAGTGAATGTAAGTAATTAGCACTATTTGTTAGCTCACTTTGTATACTGAATCTGAGCTTTGTTCATTTCAGCAGAAAAACCTTGCCCATCATATAAACAGTTCTTGGAATACAGAAGCTCAAAGTCCAAAGAGTGTCAGTCTTTTAACTTCGGACCGAGCAGAAGACATCGGGTTAAAGAACGAAAACACGTCCAGATAAGCTGTACAGTACTGACCATGTTACCAATACTCGACTGTCTGACTCAAGGGGACTTATAAATGGATTTGTATCAAAGTAAATTTATTTTACAGATGGACTTATGTTGAAAAGAAAATTTTTTAAACGGATATCTAGGCAGACAGAAGCTGGCTTACAGGGCGAGATGCTTTGCTAAAGCCACGAAGCAAAACACTGTAACAATTTGGAGAGGGTAGCTTATAGACTGGTTCAGCTCACTGTGAAACTGGTGGCACAAATTAGACCATGGAGAGACACCGCATTCTCCATAGAAACAGAGATGTATGTGTAGCACCCCTTCCGCTCTATAAGCTAGGAGACTAGAATGGAGGGTGCTGGGGTTTGGTTTACAAAACAGCAGATACCACAATGGTATGAAATTTCACTCTGAATAAGAACCGAAGAACATGCGAGCGTTAGGCAAAATGTGGCCTGGTTTAATTAACTAGACTGAACACTTATTAACTTAAAAATCGGTATACCCTGAACAACACAATGAAGAAAAAATAACTCTGACTATACTAATATGAACTATCCCCAATACACAGCGAATAACCCAATACCCACAAGTAAATCAGTCCAGTCTGGTACTCACGAAACCTCCAAGAAACACTGTTGCAGGCCTGGTTGACAAAACATTGAGAGCGTTGAAATCCCAAGGTATAAAGTGCGTTGAAAGTCACAGAAAAATATTGAGTGCTTTGAAACCATCAAAAGAAAACACTGAGTGAGTTGAAACCATGCCAGCCATCTTAGCTTAGCATTAGCCACCGTCATACCTCGGATCTCTCTCGACTCGGCCACTCTCCCAGCTTTTCAAACCTTCTCTGAACCTTGTCTTCCACCTCGGAGTCAGTCCCCTATTCTCAAATCGGATACTCCTTCTTCTCTTCTGTCCCTTTATCCTTCCCGGACTCTGTCGTCCTTCTCTCAAGTCTCAGGGCAAACTCCCTCTTTTCCCTTAACTAAATATTTCTCTCTACTCCAACATTTCCAATAAAATACTAATTTTAACCCATTTGCAAATTTACAAAACAATACTGTTTCACAATTATTAATGTAACCAACTTAATAATAAGTAGCCACTGTTATTCGTTACATTCCAACATCACGGTAAAGTTTCTTCCATACTTTCTGAAATAATAAAACATTACAAACTCCATGGTTGTCACAAAATGTTATGAAAACAAATAAATATTTACCTTTTTATATACTTATGTTATGTCTCGATCTGCTCAAGATTTCTACTACTCGTAAAATGCAACATTTTACAATAGCCTTGTTACTACAGGGCTACATATGTATCCCCTTTACTTTACCTATGTTTAATACATTGAATTAATCTCATCTTTGTCATAGATAAACATTGGACTGACTGCACCAGATAGAACAGATTTATAACCTATAAGAGGGATAAGGGTCCCTTTATTTATAGACGCAGAGGTATGAGCACCTGAGGTACTGCAACAAGCCTTCCAGAAGATGAGAGTATTTAACAAGGACATACAAGAAGGACCGTATATCCTTTTGTATCCAGACTGCTCAGAGGTAGTCCATGTGCCTGGATCAAAAAGGCCATTCAAATAGTCAGATTATAAAAAGAAATTGGGAAGGCCATATTCCAGGATCAGATTTTTCATTTGCCTAGAAATACATTTTAAAGGAGGTTAGTGGATGTAATTCAATATTTTTACATATTTTATATACTTCACTGAATAATGCATCTAAAATATCTGCATGATCTGTTGTTTGTTATACATATATGTATATGTATGTATATACAGTGGTTGGACAATGAAACACCTGTCATTTTAGTGTGGGAGGTTTCATGGCTAAATTGGACCAGCCTGGTAGCCATTTTTCATTGATTGCATATTGCACCAGTAAGAGCAGAGTGTGAAGGTTCAATTAGCAGGGTAAGAGCACAGTTTTGCTCAAAATATTGAAATGCACACAACATTATTGGTGACATACCAGAGTTCAAAAGAGGACAAATTGTTGGTGCACGTCTTGCTGGCGCATCTGTGACCAAGACAGCAAGTCTTTGTGATGTATCAAGAGCCACGGTATCCAGGGTAATGTCAGCATACCACCAAGAAAGACAAACCACATCCAACAGGATTAACTGAGGACGCAAGAGGAAGCTGTCTGAAAGGGATGTTCGGGTGCTAACCTGGATTGTATCCATAAAACATAGAACCACGGCTGCCCAAATCACGGCAGAATTAAATGTGCACCTCAACTCTCCTGTTTCCACCAGAACTGTCTGTCAGGAGCTCCACAGGGTCAATATACACGGCCAGGCTGCTATAAACAAACCTTTGGTCACTCATGCCAGTGCCAAACATTGGTTTCAATGGTGCAAGGAGCGCAAATCTTGGGCTGTGGACAATGTTAAACATGTATTGTTCTCTGATGAGTCCACCTTTACTGTTTTCCCCACATCTGAGAGAGTGGAGATGCCCCAAAGAAGCGTACCACCCAGACTGTTGCATGCCCAGAGTGAAATGGATCAGTGATGGTTTGGGCTGCCATATCATGGCATTCCCTTGGCCCAATACTTGTGCTAGATGGGCGCATCACTGCCAAGGACTACCTAATCATTATTGAAGACCATGTGCATCCAATGGTTCAAACATTGTATCCTGAAGGCGGTGCGTTGCATCAGGATGACAATGCACCAATACACACAGCAAGACTGGTGAAAGATTGGTTTGCTGAACATGAAAGTGAAGTTGAACATCTCCCATGGCCTGCACAGTCACCAGATCTGAATATTATTGAACCACTTTGGGGTGTTTTGGAGGAGCGAGTCAGGAAACGTTTTCCTCCACCAGTATCCATAGTGACCTGGCCACTATCCTGCAAGAAGAATGGCTTAAAATCCCTCTGACCACTGTGCAGGACTTGTATATGTCATTCCCAAGACAAATTGACGCTGTATTGGCCGCAAAAGGAGGCCCTACACCATACTAATAAATTATTGTGGTCTAAAACCAGGTGTTTCAGTTTCATTGTCCAACCCCTGTATGTTGCTGAATCTCAAAACAGACATTTTTGAGCCACTGAGCAGGAAGTCCAACCCCTGTATATATAGGAAGTCATTGTACATTCCCTGTGTATATATATATATATATATATATATATATATATATATATAATACTACACCCTTTCATCAAACTTTTGACAGGTGAACTTGTGAACTTAAGAGGGGGGTCATGGGGGCGGGGAGGTCATGGGTCAACGGGGTGTGGCAGGGGGCGTAACCGTGCATGCTGATTGGATGTCGTCATTTGGGGCGAGACCTTAAATGAACCAATTATAATACAGGGGTGTGTTTGTAAGCCTGGTTAAAACCTTGAATAACCCATTGAAACCAATGGGGCATGCTTTAGTGTTTGCTTTGAATACAGGCATAAAACTCTGCACTTTACATGCAGCATTCGTTGGAAAAGAACATCCGTTCAGCAATGGTTAGAGTTAAGAGAGTTAATCGTCAAGCGGAGGAGAAACGCAACGCCTGCCAAGATGATGAACAAGCAACTGCATCATCTATATCATCTACTTCCTCATCTGAGATACCTATCGGAATTCCCGTCATAACATACTCTACCGATGATGAGGATCCAACTTCAACTTCAACAACCACGGTTGAAAATCAGACCTCAGGACGTCCAAGAGGTACGTCAGTTCTCTGCGAAACCCCAGTGACCGTCTACCAGCATTCATCCCGTGAATTGAATGCTCCTAAGAAATCAACATACTACCTTTGCAAGGTACGAAGACCCCTGTTGGACACTCTGCAGGAAGAGTGGTCATTGGAGCCATTTGGCCTGAGTGGTAGCTGGGGGTATATTTTCATGTATGAAATAGGAGAGCTCTGCCTGTATCAACTGGATCAAGACGAGGTATTTAATGAATCATTGGCTCTGTGTACTCTCACCCACAATGACTGGGCTGTGTTAAGGCTTGCAATCCCGCACCTTAATGATAGCCCTGAAATAGTCTCAATGCAGGAGAGGGAGGAAGAAGAAGAAGAAGAAAATGAACTGTCTCCTTGACCTGCAAAACGGGTGAGAATGTTTCATATTCCATCCGATGTTGAAATAGCTGAGAGAGAACCTCTCTTTAGTCCAGTGTGGGGGTCAAAAACCACAGAAATGGTCGCTGGTCTTTTCGGGTAAGCAGACGCAAGAACAACTGGACAAACACCTCAGATCTGTTTGTGCTGGAGGCATTCAATCAGGACTGTGGCATATTCAACACAATGCTGGCTCTTCCGTTTGAAGCTTGGGCAGAGAAGATGAGTGAAATTGGACAGCGTCTTTCCAACCTTTTCCACAACTCACGCAGTTGGATTGATGTCATGAGTGAGCATAAGGCAGAGATAGCAGGAAGACGACTGATGAAGAAAGTATATTACAAGCCTTCAAATCCGGGAAGTTTTGGGGGTATAGATAGGTTGAGGAGGATTATACAAGATGAAATGGGAAAGAAGGTTGCGGTTGAAAAAGTTAAAGATTTTTTAACAGGAAAAGATACCTATACTCTACATAAACCTGCAAGAATAAAGTTCCCGAGAAACAGCGTTTTTGTCACCAGACCATTGAGGCAGTTCCAGCCGGATCTCTGTGACATGCAAGCTCTGGCCAAAGAAAATGATGGTTATAATTATTTATTAACCGTAATTGACATCTTTTCAAAAAGGGCATATGTACAGGTTTTGAAGAAGAAAACAGCCGCTGAGGTGGTGAAGGCATTTGAATCAGTTTTTAAAGAAATTCAGATCCCCAAAAAACTTCAGACTGATGCCGGTAAATAATTTTTTAACAAGAAATTTAAGGTTTTAATGGAAAAACCCGATATTTAACATTTCGCGACAGCGACTGAAGCAAAAGCTTCTGTGGTCAAGAGATTTAACCGCACATTGAAAACAAGGATGTGGAGATATTTTACTGCTAACAACACCCGGCGATACGTTGATGTCCTGCAAAACCTAGCTAGAAGCTACAATCACAGCTACCACTCAAGCATTAAAATGAGCCCTAAGGAAGTGACCTCAGAAAATGCCTTTCAAGTGTTTCAGAATCTGTATGATGTCAAGTCCAACAGATATTGCAAGGACTCAGTGACAACGTTTAAACAAGGGGATTTTGTCAGAATATCCAAGGTCCGTGGAGTGATTCACAAAAAATACGAACAAAGTTTTACGGATGAAGTGTTTACAGTTTATGAGCGGATAGCCCGATCTCCTCCTGCATACAAACTCAAAGATTTGGATGGGGAACCTATCCAGGGTTCTTTTTACACAGAATTTCAAAAAGTAAAAATATGTAATGACAAGATGTATCAAGTGGAAAAAATATTAAAATGACGCACAGTCAAGGGTGTCAAACAGGTTTTTGTAAGCTGGAAAAACTGGCCTGAGAAATTCAACAGTTGGATCAGGTTTGATGAACTTTGAAACGTATAAAAAGCTTTGCACTAAACCTCACAGTTGACACAGCATCGTGAACCGTCAGGTAGCGGATGATAGCTTTTACGTTACCCTTCCCTCTAACGCTAGCAAGGAAGTGTTTAAAAATAATACCAGTTCAAGTTCAAATTTAGCTCAACATATTGATTTAGAAGGCCAATGGCTGGTTGCATTAGCAGAGATTTCATACCCCCATATATGACATAATTTACCGGATCATGAAGCCTACTTTGAATGGAGGAAGGTTGGTGATGTGGAGATCCATACGCAAAGGATTAGAGGAGGCTACTATAACATTATTCAACTCGAGACAGAGATGGAATGTAATGTACGGACGCAGAATTGGATCATTATTTTAAAATTATTTTGCTTCGTATCCCCCCCGGGTTAAAAAAGTATTTTCTATTGCAAAACCCCATCTGAAAACACCTGCATCAAATATCGCTTCGGATGTCATAGATAGAGCTGTGAGTAAAATGAGTGGTTCTACACACACCGAAGGTCAAGAAGGTTCAGGAATTATGGGTTTATCCAAAAGACCCAGAACAAGACCCCCTGGTAATTGTTTAAGGAGTTGGACTTGTTTTCTTCCCCGATAACGCAGCTATCGATCAAAGATAAAATTTACACCGAGATCCAGCCTTTATCAGCAATCACATCTGTATAGAGCCATGATTGAGACATTGTTAAACTTTTCTGAGGATTCTTTAAAAAGCCAGTTTAGCTCTGGTCTTTTTTATAAAGACACACCCGGGGCTCTATCGTTATAACCAACGGCCCTGACCAAGGTCTTAACAGCAGAGCAGGTTTTACGGCAAATTCCACGGAGGTACATCTCCTAGGCCCCCTTGCATGCAGCCATAATTTTATGTGAGAGACTTCTTTTAAACTCTGTTGACCTCAAAATTAAACTTACAAGAGCCAACGACGCCTTTTGTCTCATGGCAGCAAGAGATTCCACTTTCAAACTTAGGATATTAGGAGCATCTCTTTTCATCAAAACAGTTTCTGTCTCTCCAGCCGTTCGATTGGGGCACGCTTCAGCTTTAATGAAAGCAAATGCTCTCTATCCACTTTCACGTGTGAATGTTAAAACATATTCCATCCCCGAAAATTCAAGGGTGTGCACCCAAGAGAATATTTTCTTAGGTGTCTTTCCCAAGTATGTGGTGATTGCATTACTGGATCATAACGCTTTTACAGGAACGCGCGATCTCAATCCATTTGACTTTAATCATTTTGATATGGAATATTTAGCTTTGTGTAAGGATGGTAGACAAATTCCTGCTAAGGCCTTCCAGCCCAATTTTAACCAAGGCAATTCAGTGAGAGAGTATTACAACTTGTTTACAGCTACAGGATGAGATCAAAAGATCGTCCGTTGAGTATAACACGTCAGGAATTTAATCAAGGATACTCTCTATTCGCATTTAATCTTAACCTGGGAGAGGACGTAGACGCTCTATCTCCAGTTTCCAGCGGGAATTTAAGACCGGAAATGCGTTTCAGAAACCTGTTGCCTCATACCACCGCATTGATCATCTACGCTTGTTATGGCTCTATTTTAGAGATGATTCAAAGAGGCGTGTGCTGGTGGATTATTATTAATCTAATCAGACATGATAATCATGGAATTGAGAACCTGCTGCATCATCTGCTGGGAGATTTGTTTTGTGGTGTATGGGCGTGCGATCAGCTACCGGTGCTCGCTGACACATTCCCAGGGCCGGCCTACTTTACTGTGAACACACATCCTTCACACATGCCTGGAGAGCATAGGCTAGCTCTGACTTTGGATGAGAATGGTCAAGCCAGCTTTTTTGACTCTGATGGATTTCCTCCGGATTTCGATTTCTATCCGTCAAGTATCGTGACATTTTTAGAAGACAGATCCTCAAAAATATTGTATGATAATAATCAGCTTCAAAACACTCTGTCCACTGTGTGCGGTCACCATTAAATTTTTTATCTATTTCATAGAGCATGCGGATTAACACTGCAGCAAGTGTTGTCAAAATACACCAGTGATGTGGTTAAGAATAATTTAATGGTATCTAACTTTGTGAAAAAATATCAGAAATGTGTCATTAATCAAAGTTCTACATTTTATACTCACAGAACATGCTCTTTGGAGATGTTTCTGGATTGTTATGGAATTTAAATTGTGATATTTTTTTGCTTGTTTTTGGTTTTATTCTGATTTAATATTTTGTAGAGAACGAAGCTAGACCTGAAAATATTATCAATAAAGATTTTATTGAATAAAAGAAATAGGCTACATGTTTCATTTTCTTATAACGGTTTATGGTGAAAATGTAATCCATCAGGGAGGTAGTGTCGTCTTACAAAGAGACTTTTTTGGCTTCCCATCAGCATTTTTTGGATCTTCCTGCTCGGATCTCGACCAATGGGGAGAAAGAGTTATTTGCCTTCTTCTCTGCTTAACACTGGGTGGTGCTTCAGCATTTTTAATAGATGACCCCTCTCCCTCTGTTTTGAACCGTCTATATTCATCACGTGGATAAGGGTTAATGACTGAAGATATGGGGATGTTTACCTCTGACAAGGTATGTAGAAAATCTGACCATCCTCGGGGTAGCGGTGTTCCAGGTTTTTTTAAATGGAAGCATCAGATTTTTCAACAAGTCAATCATGTGGGACCCCTTCACAACATTTCCTTTATATACAAATTCACCTCGCGAAGTCCAACTCTTCTTTCGGATAATTTCTTCAAAATGTACTCAGCATTTTTACGGTTATGCTTCGGTAGGCTTTTCAGTACATCCATAATAACCTGATCCGAAGGAGCCTGGTCCTGCCCTGGGCCTTGTTTTTCTTGAGACCGCCCATGCTCAGGAACCTCGCTTCATGTGTCAAACTCACCCGCTGTTCTTCTTTCACACCTTGCTTGAGTAGAGTCAGATAACTCTGCAAAAGTGTTTCATATTTCTTGATTTTTTAATAAGAAGTCAAACCGGGCTTGTTTAATATCGCTTTCATGTTTGCTTCCAAATTCTCCTCGGCCGTCTGTCTGATGGACGTCTCTGACTGGGTCAGACGCTTGAATTGATGAGGGGAAACGAGAAACATCTTCTGCGATGTTCTGAGAGACATTATCTCCTGATGATTACACCCACTAAATCACCGATCAAGGGGGCAAGAGCCGTTAGGATGTGGAGAATAAAACCACCTCCTTGACTTTTGAGAGCCAACTGTTTACGTTTTATACCAGTTCTTTCATCAGCCAACAGTCTGATGATTTTTTACTGCTTCTTCAATTGTTGGTGTTGAGAAGGAGGTAGTTTAATGTTACCTTTTAAAATATTCAGAGCAATCTCACACAGAGCGTGAAGAAAGTTGGGAGAGCAGTGTGCAAGAATATCTTTACGTTTCTGAGGAGTAGCTTGGTACAGAGCTCTGAATAACGGGACATTCCTTTTTATACGCGCAGACATGATCACTTACTTTGTTTTGGGGACGTACACAGCAGGCTACTGGTGAGGAAGTATTCCCGTTCTCAGTCTGAAATGTTCTGGGCAGGTGGGTGTTGTTGGGATTATGAATCTGAGAATATTATTTAATATTTAATTTTAATATTTTATCAAACAATATTTCGGTCTGTTAAGGGTTGCCCTAGAAAGGTGTGAGACGAGCTCTGACATTATTGAACAGCATAAACTCTGCACACACATGGAATGAATTCACACACTTGTAAATAATGTAATAGAACTGTGCTCTAAAGCATGAGGGTTTCAGTTAAAAAAACATTGTTCTTACCACCCACAATCTGCTGGGCTGGTTGAACGAACAAATGGAACAATAAAAAATAGATTAAGGAAAACAATGGAAGAAACAGGGAGGCCATGGCCTGAATGCCTATCCCTGGTTAAATTATGGATGAGAATAACTCCAAATCAAACTGGTCTCACTCCATTTGAAATAGTACATAGCAGACCTTTTCCATTGCCATCAGAAATGGATGACATAGCAGGAAACATCATTAGCTGAATGGATGAATGGATGAATAAAATGTTACAAACAAAAGAAGCACAGTTGTCCACTAATCTGCCAGTAAATTCTGCTCCAATTTCACAGAACAACCTGAGGCCTGAATGTTTTCTTTTATTTGTATTTAATCATGACTTATTCGTGATAAAAAGGGGGGACTGTTCGGTTTTAAAACTTTTGATTGTTTTTCACTCATGTCTGCTCTAAGTGCCTTTCCCTACTTGCATGTTACAGGAAGGGATACGGGGACAAGAGTGAGTTATGCTTTTATGCTTTTATTAGCAGCATCTGGGGGGTATTGGTACCAGGTTCCCACTTCCCACTTCCCCTGTTTTGTTTGTAATCAAGACAAATGAACCCTACCCTTTCTGACCCCACACACACACACACACACCTGAATGTTAGTTGAACTGTGTGTGAACCAGCATGTATAAATAAAGAGAGAGGGGTGCTAATACTTTGTAGTTTTGCACTGCAGAGTGTGTGACCTACCCTTGCCGCAAGTAAAAACTGACTGTGTCGTTCCTTGCCTCTGAGTTGACTAAATAATACCTAACAGCCATTATAATTAAAACTATTTCTCATTATGTGGCTCTGGAAACGCAGGTTGCAGACCACTGCCCAAGAGTGTGTACTCTAAAAATGTAGCTTGTTCTTTGTTATTATAGGTGCATCTAAAGGTGCAGTTGCTTTTGTTAAAAATACTAAAATGTTGTGGTATGTGAGCATGTTATTTTCCCCGCAGTATTTTGTGTTTCAGCTAGTATTTTTATTTATTTATTTCCCTCTTTTAAATATCGAATTGTGTACATGTTTCAGACACTTTTTGTACATGTTCTACCACCATAACAATAAACCTTCTTTCATAGCTGAGCAATTTCTTTTAGTATCAGATAGAGTTCAGCTTCTGTAAGTAATTGTGCTCCATGGCAAAGTCCAAGTATTTCTACATGTTTGGGTCCCCACATGGAACTCTTGTGAGGTGAGCCTCAGGTCTATGTCCTGAAACTCCTCATCATCTTGAAGTGGCTAGGTGGATCTGCTGGGGAGCCCATCTGCATCAACATTATGTTGACCAGACCTGTAATAAATGTTAAAGTTGTACACTGACAGCGCTGCAAGCCACCTGTGACTTGTGGCATCAAGCTTAGTGCTGGTCAACATATACATTAGAGGATTATCTGTCAGTACTTAGAAACTAGCCCCATACAAATAGTCATGGAACTTTTCACTGACAGCCCACTTAAGGGCTATATTTGGCTATTGTTGGGTTGGACCAGTTTGCAGACGAACAGTCGGAAGCAGCATGGTGAGTCGAAGAGTTTAAAATAATAATAATAAACTTATAAGGAAGCAGGACATGCAACACAGACAAGGTAACTGGCATGGAGTAGCAGGTACACGGAGACATAGAGCAGGTGGCAACTAGGGAAGTTTCCTGGGTAGAAATCAATGATGTTAACAGGAGGAACAAGCGAGGAACAATGAAAACCAGGAAGCTATTGTACAGAGGGAAGTGGAGTATGAACCAGAGAAACAGGGAGACAGGTAATCAGGGGAAACATGACACAGGTGTGGAATAGGCTGCAAGGAGAGTGAGGGGAATGTGTCTAATTAAATTAATGAGCAGAGGGAAAGCAGGAACATGAGGAACTGAGCAGAAAACAAGGAAACTAGACTAAATAACAAAACCAAGGGAAAACAGACCTATAGGAAAATATAAACAAAGACATAGCAATAAACTGCACTTTGATAGCATCAAGTACTGAAAAGGCCTTTTTTATATCCTTCATTTTAGTTGTAGCTGGGACACCCTTAAACATTACAGTGCACTCTGGGTCAAAACCATACATTTTGCAGAACTCCATTAGGCTTTATAAATTAGCTGAAATGTTAAACAGTTAAATTATTAGACCTTGATTTGTATGTTCCTCTATATTGGAATGCCTTGGATGCCTTTCAAGTCCCTGTTCGGCAGCCACATTTTCTACTACTACGGTTGTAAACAATGAATGGAATTTACTTGGGTTCAGATAGCAGTTTACTATCAACCGGTTCTGTTTATTAGAAGCCTAACAGATTTACTTTCACAAGTGGATCATTACGGCTAATGCTTTAATGCTCTGCTTGATATTTATAAAATAAACTTTATTAGAAACTGCTTTGGGGTTATTTCAATTGTTACGGAAACGTTGACGGAAATGAAAGGGAAAAAATAAGCAGCACAAAAGAGAGAGAGGTGGGGGAAAAAGAAAAAAAGTGTGAGGAGAAGAAAGAAGAAGAAAAAGATTACAAGATAATACCCTGCTTGCTTCCACACCTACAGAAACATATATAATAACAGCATTGTTATATAGAACATTTGTGTATGCGTTAACACCTGAATCTAAACACCTGTGGGTTTGAGTGTGAGCGCGCTTGTGTATACAAAGTTTCTCCTTAAAAATATGCAATAGAGAATGTGAGGACCCACAGACCTGCCACCCTGGACCTGAGACTGATACGGAGGAGATCCAAGCCATAGACATCCAAAGGCCCCCCAGAGCACAGGAACACTAGGAGAACCATCGCCAGGGACTACCGCAACTTCCTCCAGAGAAGAGCAGGGGAGAGTCCCAGGGAAACCACCTAGCAGGCACAGTGCAGAAGCCCACAGGCAGCAACGAGCCCACAGGCCCCACGGGCAGCCATCTATGCCAGAGCAGATCCAGCCATGGACCCAGAGACCTCAGACACCGAGACATATCACTCCCCAAGCAGAGGCCCGACAGAGCCCAGTGACTAGGGCTCGGCCAAGCAGCCGCCGGGATTGAGCAGGCACCCACCAAAGCATCCAGCCCCAGACACCAAAAACCACAAATACACCAGCGGAGGCAGAGACACCAGCCACCAGGAGGGAGTGTGGCGGTGTGGAAATAGGCCCCACATTTGATGGGGGTCTAAACAGATCCAGGAGAAGCAGCAGTCCAAAACCTAACCAGCCACGTGATGGCAAGCCAAGTGCCCTGCGCAACGCAACCGCAACGCCAACCCAGCTTCCGCCCACAGTCGCAACAGGGCAGACACCACTGAGCACCATGCCCACAACGGAACCCCCGACCCCACACCAAGATGGGATAAACACGCCTGGCAAGAGGTCCCCTGCCAGCGGCAAGGAACCGGGGGCCAGTGTCCCCCACCACGCCCCCGCAACACACAGACATACTACATCCTAGGCACTGCAATGATAGCCCAGGGAGAAACATTAACCAGCTCACCGTTCAGGCAATTCAAATGCCAGGGACCCCACATCCAAAAAGAGGACACAACACCCCCCAACCCACACTTTGTTGTCAGTCAGTCAGTCATTTTCTGTACCGCATTTTCTGCCTCTTCCACCCGGACTCCGTGCGAGGCTCGCCGGAGAGAGAGCGCGCTAATGTCTCTTTGCTGGCAAACAGACATAACTCTTCAACTGGATCCGAGAGTGTCATACAATCACATGATCATATGCACAAGTTAAGTACAAATGAATCACTTTTTGTGTACACGGTATTCATTCATAAAAAGGGGTAATTAAGGTATAAGCATTGCTTGACTTTCTCTCTGAGGCCTGCAGAGAGTTCCCTGCAGAGATGCTGTCTCTACAAAGCCGAGTGGAGCAGTTTCCCAGTCTGAAAGGAGGACAACAGGAGCCGTATCACCGTGGTAATGTGCAGCTTTAAAGTGGATGTTTCTTCAGACTTCGTCGTTGCCCGGATAACTCCTCAGCATGGTTCTTACGAGGTTAGGGTTTGGGCAGAGTGATAGAGAAAGATTTATGATCTGAACGTTTTTCTTTTTATGAAGTGTGGTTTTGTTTGTGTGAAACTCAGCTATCTAAGTGCTAGCAGGCTATCTGCAGCACATGTGCTCAGTTTCGTGTTCTGTGTTTGTGTGATTTTAAAGTTACATCAAACTTTATTTAAAGGGGTGATTTTAAACACAGAAGATTGATTATAACGCACTTATGCATTTTAACCCTTTTTATTAACGGTATTTTAAAGGTGTGTGTTTGATTCTGGTTCTAAGCTATCAGCTTTTGTTAGCTTTAACTGCTAAAAGCTAATTAAACATCATTAAGCCCCAATTCTCCAGAAAGATTTGGTTCTTTTCCAAAATATTCCCATAATAATATTTCTTTAAATATTATTTTAATAATTAGACACCGTTGAGAATTAATCATACAGAAGGTTGGTTATATTCAGCAGATCATTCTTTAAAATATTATTTTATTAAAACAATATTTTATCTGACCTTGCATTGTGAATGGTTGTCTAAAGGTATGCTGATTATTGCCTAAGTTGGTTCCAAGACTAACTTAACTCCATTTCCAGATTCTTCAAGATAATCCTTGGTTCTCAAACATAAACATTGCTTGGTAATGTTGCATCACTCTTTTGGTCATGGTTTTAACCATCTTTACTCAACTTGTTTATATTGTACATAGCCCATTAGTCTTCCTTATTCTTTAATTTTGTTTGGTAGTTAGTTGGATTGTTTTAGCATAGTAAAGAGTTTGTTGATTGAAATATGTTTGACGTTGAGTTGACTTATTTTTGTTAATAAATTCTTGTATTTTAAGAAATTGTGTGAATTAATTCCATGTGTGTGCAGTGTTTTGCTGTTCAATAATATCAGAGCTTGCCTCACCCTTTTGCTTTTGTCCTATTACCACTGCCTTACTGGGCTGGTATTCACAGGACAACCCTTAACAGACCGAAATATTATTTGATAAAATATTAAATTATTAATATTAAATATTAAATAATATTTTCAGATTCATAGTCAAAACATGTGACTAGCAAGCAGTTATTTTAACACACAATGCCCATGGTAAAAACCTGAGTTTGGTCTCTAAAACTTTACCAAATTACAGTCAACCTGGTACTTAAAATCATAATACAGATGACAACACATTACCAACAGTGCTCACCTGGCAGGAAAACATATTAGCAGGCATAAAAAGTCAGGTGCCTTGCAGAATGCGGACAGACCCAAACATCTCAGCTCGGGAGCAGTTCTGATAGTCTAAAGCCCATGTGACATCACACTTAACCCTTAAAGGGACACTGCCTACAAAACTGAAACAAAACTAGTATGACAGTAAACCATCATACCATAGAATAAACAAACAAAAGTGCAGCTGGGTTACAAATTATTTCATTCTTATTTTCATTATTATTCTTAAAAAAACTTAGATTTAGAAGTGTTGGATAATTTATCTTGTTTTAAGACTTCATTTCATATTTTAAGGGTTCACCTTTACACAAAGATCTTAAATCAAACACAACCAAAACGTTTTATCTGAAATAGGCAGGAAATCTTAAAATATAGCAAATAACTATTAAAATTAGATACATTATTTTTCCCCAAGTCTCATCAAAATAAATCTTGTTTTAAGATTCAGTAACAAACTCAAATTGCTTGATTCAAGTGTCACACAAAAAGCATCTGAAACAGCATTGTTTATTATTGCTCTAACTTAAAGCATGTTCAGATGATGTGAAAGATTATATAGCCTTAACCACATTTTTGATGACCAATGTTTGTTAACAAAAGAGCCAAAGGAAACACAAAACAGTAAACAGGCAAACCCGATCCCCCATACTATACATCAATTCATCCTTTATCGTTCCTCCATATTAATGTAAACTTTTGTGGACAATCATATCGCAAAGACTATATTTCATAGGCACAAATGTCTGTTCTTTGAAACTAACTGAAAAATGGGATACAGTCAATGAGTACAAATTCTGTAGCCTGGGCAACATCGGGAACAACCACCTCATATGCCAGCAAATCTGGACTCAAATTCAGTGTCTCATAACACTGGTACTCAAAAGCAAAAAAAGATATCTGTTGTCAGTCCGAATACTGGGAAAGCATCATCTACATCTACAAAAATCATCGATTTCCCACTAATGTACTTATTGCCATTGAGGATCACAAAGTCACAAAGTGTTAGGCTTTGAGCAACGGGACCCCGGAATGCAGACCAGCAGGCAGCACGACGGTAAGTGAAAAAAAAAAGATTTAATGAATAAAAAACAAAAACTCACTCACGGAGGAGGCAGGAACAAAATAGAAACAATAAACGGGCAGGCAAGACAGGCAAAGGCAGACATGGGCAGAGTGGCAAGATAGGCTTGGCATGAAACACATGAGCATGATCCAGAAGATAAGACATGGTTTGAAAAATGTTTCCGTGCTGAATAACTGAACAGGAGTGTATATATGGAGAGTAAACCAGGTGGAACAAGGAGACAGATTAGCTTGGAGCAGGTGAACCAGATAAAGATAATTAACAGACAGAACATAACATGACAGGGGCAAAACAGAACTTCAAGGATACAAACAAACAGAAATCTAACTAGAAAAACATGAAACCAAAGCATAACCAGAAGCCCAATCCAAATACACAACAAAGCAAAACATGAATACAAAAACTAAAGCATGACCAGGAAAACAAACAGAAGAACGATTCAAAACCTTAACTGTGAATAAAACCCAAAAAAACCCCAAAACACCCACAAATCATAACACAAAGAGAAGACGGGGATTCGATTAGAAAAGTTTATTAGTTAATGTGTAGGAGTTCTGGGTTCAGTGTGTGTGTTGTGCTTTGTTTGTGACTTTGTTTTCAGTTTCCAGATGGTGTTGGAGTTTCTCAGGTGTGCTGGGTGACAGGTGTGACTGATCTGCTGATTGCTTTCACGAGTGTTTAAGCAGGAGGCTGCCAAAACTTCGATGCGAGTGTTTGCCTTCAGTGGTAACAAACTCAGCCACTACTACGCAATGCTTCGTTGTTTGTCTTTAAGCTGAAGCTGACATTGTTTATGTTCCTTCGCAGGCAGAAACCTGAACCTTCTGATCATTGTTCGTTGAACTTTAACTTCGGTTCTAGAAGTTTCTGGATGATCAAGATTACCTATGTTTGGTGGATTTCTATTTGGATTTCTTTTGCAAGTACCAAGCTGGCAGCTTTCTGTTATCCTCCATCTCCTGAACCAAGGCAGAAGCGTACCCTGTCCACCCTCAAACGCAAGTACCTGAACATTAAACTAACTCCTGAACTCACCAGAACTCACTCTGCATCTCAAGTAAACCATCTGGTTTTTCTCCGCTTCGCACACCTGGGTCCCGACTCCCTCTACCCCTGGCGACCTGACTGGACTCATTTAGTAAGCCACTCTTCTGATTACAATAGTTACCTTTTGTTATTTTGCAATATTATAAGTTCCCTGTTTCACCAGTTCTCTTCCCCCTCTTTTCATACAGTTGGTGATTCACCTATTCATGTTCCAGACTCGCCTATTGTAAATAAAACACCTTTCATTGATTCAGTTGTTACTCAGAGTGTTCTTCTCTATGTGGGTTAGATCTATTACGAAAACAATGACAATGTTTATTTCTTTGGCGCTCGGACCCCAGTGAAAAACGTGAATGCTTAGAATGACATGCGCTCTAAAGGCAATATCATAAAGAAGGCGGAAGTGGATTTCAGATGCCGAGCTTGGAGGTGAGACACGTTGGAGAGTGGACAGGGTTCGCTTGGCTTGAGGCTTGAAGATAAACGTCGCAAAAACAGCGTCGGTTGGTCTCTGCACATTGCTATGCCACTGTATTTGTTTTACTAAATTAGTTGTCCCACAGCACCAATCAGTTCACCAGTGTCCTACAGAAAGTTCAGAAACGTATTTCTTACCTTTCCTCGGCTAGGAGCTCCACTTTCCAAAGTGTTTGTGTCTGATATCATAAAGAATACTGCATCCTGCTTGTTTGGCTATGTGTTTAAGCCAACTGCACCCCCAAGGCGTTGTCTAAAAGGTTTACTCATTTCATCATCAATCGCACTGTGGGTCACGTTAGAGGCAAATGAACATGGCCTTTGTTGCTCAAGAGAGGAACAAAGAGTGACAGTTTCAGAGGATGATACAATTCCCCAATGGCTTGCTTCAGAGCTCATGACTCATATGGCTTTTTCATGTTGAGTGGCAATGTACAATGAACAAGACCTGCGTGATTTTAGCCAATCAGAGTTCACTATATCATCAGACTTCCATTTCCATTGAACTGTCATGATTTGAGGGTGTTTTGGTTTTTGTTTGGGTTGTAGTTATTCTTATTTCCAGTTTACATTTGTATATCTTGCTTCTGTTTTCCTGGCTGTGCTTTAGTTTCTTAGTATTATTCATGTTCTGTACGTTATGTTTTCCCAATTGATTTTGTATCTTTGGATTTCTGTTTTGTCTAGTTATGTTTTGTTTCTCCCTGCCTCTGTCAACCATAGCAATCAGCTTCATTCGCTCCACCTACATCATGTAATCAGTCTTTTCGTTTCACCTTTACCCTTCTCCATATATACACCGTCGTTCTGTTTACTCCTTGCGGAAACATTCAAACTGTTATTGTGGAAGCTTAAAGCTTTGTTTGGTAGATTAAAAGTGTTACTATTGTCTTTACCATATGTGAAAGTGAATTCTGCATAAACAGTTATGGACATCAGAAAAAGTCATTCTTAACAGGCCTGTTTTGAACTTTGTTTGGTCAAAAAGGGAAACAGTTGTGTAGTATGTAGTAATAAGGAGTAAATAAGAGCAATGAGATTGTTATGGTACAACTGTTACGTAGGCCGGTTTTGATATCTTACAGATGTGATTCTATTCTTGTGATTAAGTACTGCTATGAGTCTAGTGTCCATGCTGCCAAAATGTGTGTGCAAATTGAAATGGTGAAATGGTAAATCAGTTTATTCACCACTCTACGATGCTTCCTGCTCATCTGCATTCTAGGGTCCTCCGCCACACCAGCCATGACAAACTCCTTCAGTTTCCATTATACTTTCTCTCACACACATACATTCTCATTCTCATACACATTCAATCATGGCTTGAGATTTTCAGAACTGTGTATACTACTATAAATTTTAGAAACACTTTCTCATTTATTGGTTTTCTTTGTTTATTACTATTTACAATACTGTCCAAAAGTGTTAGGCAGGTGTGAAAAAATGCTGTAAACAAAGAATGGTTTTAAAAATTATGCTAACCATTTATTTTCATCAATCATCAATTATATTTCTTTAAGATTCCTTAAAGAAGCCGCCATTTGCTGTAATGATTAAAATATAAACTTTTGGCCATCTCTCAATGAACCTCTGGGAAGTTCTTTCAACACTTCGGTAAACCATTTCAGCTGACCACCTCATGAAGCTCATGGAGAAAATGCAAAGAAAGCAACAAAGAATTAACAATATAAACATTTTCACACATTTTGTTTACTATATAATTCCATGGCGAGAATCTACAATGTAAAAAGTCAAGAAAATAAAGAGACCCGTTAAGTGAGAAAGTGTATCTCAAACTTTGGACCGGTAGTGTATATGTGAGAGATAAAATGTAAGTATGTGGGAGATCAAATACATCTATGTGAGACATAAAATATTTGTATGCGAGAGGTAAAATGGAGTTCAGACAAAAATTCAACTAGGAAGACTCACCTCTACTTCTGGCTCCGTCTAACTACTCCACCACGTTCTCTCCTTAAACCAATCAGCTTCTGGTTCCAATACCTCTTCAGCCAATCATCCCTCAATGCTTCACTTTAAGACCTTCATACGCAGAATATCCTGCTCTTCAGCTGACCGTCGACCCTCCTCCACCCCATCTCCACCATCAGGCTTCAAGCTCCTTCCGAATCCCTTATCTCCTCAGGCCTCCACTCCACCACCAGTATCAGGATCCCAGAGGGAAGACTTCTCTAATTCTAACCCTAAGAAGCTAATTCAAGCTCATGTCATTATCGGCATCCATGTCGTCCACCGGGGTCTAAGCACCAAAAGAAAACAAACATCAGCTTATAAACTTCTCTAATTGCCATCTCTGTGTCTCTCTCATTTGTGAGTCTTTTCAGGTTGAAATATAAGTATGTGAGAGATGAAATGTATTTATGTGAGAGATAAAATATATTTATGTGAAGTATTCATACCCCTTGAGCTTTTCCACATATTGCAACATTACAACCACACACATAAATATATTTTATTGTAATTTTATGTGAAAGACCAACACAGAATGGTATACAATTGTGAAGTGGAACGGAAATTATTCATGATTTAAAACATTTTTTACAAATAAAAAACTGAAAAACCAATATGTGCAACTACAGGTAACTATTATTCCTTAATGAAATATTCAAATGTACTCTGATCATGTAGCACTGCAGGATGTAGGTCACTACAAGTGAAACCGAATTTTATTCGGTTTCACTTGGAATTTTATTCCTTCAGCATTGATGCAGTAGATGGCGGTAGACCCGGACCTGCCAGGGCCATCATACAACGGCTCTTTGAGGAAACCTTCATAATATGAGCTATAACAACATTTAATTTCCCTTTGGGATTAATAAAGTATTTTTGAATTGAATTGAATTGAATTGAATCTGCTCTTGGACAATATTAACCAGCAGCAACTGAAAGTACTGAAGGTAATATACTGTAGTAGACATGACATCATTTTGAAAATTTATTTTTTATCCTACAACGCAACAGGAAGGACTTAACATGAAAAAGTGTCTGGTGTTCACACAGCCTCCAAAATATTCAGATTTAACTGCATTCATGTCTAATATATCTCTGTGAAATCCGCAAAGACCACATTTCACAGGGCCCAGAACAAATAAATTTCATATACAAACCAGGACAAGCTTTATGTCCTTCTTTGTCTATGCCTGGACTGCAGGTATGGTAACAGATATTCAGATGGTTCAGATTTGTACAGGAAAGCACGTTTATTTTTCAGTTGATATTTTGACACACTTTTAAAAATTACATACTTCTAAAATGTGAACATTTTCATACATTATTTAACATTCCAATGAAAAATGCAAACAGCCTTGACAGCCAAACATTTAATGTATACATATTTAATCAACAAAGAAACAACCACTCCTACATATTTGTTGTGTAAACACAAGCAAGTTTTAGATCCAGTAATATTAATTCTCTCAAAGTCAGGTTTGTCCATGCAATATTTCTACAGGAATATCAACATTTTAAAAACACTGGATGTCTTTATTCATAGCTTTTCCAGCATCTTCAGACAATCTGCTAGCTCATTAGATTCTAGGTTGGCTGGGAGGGTCTATGCTACAACCTCAAGCTTAAAATAGTGCAGTGGACCATATCAAGGCACCTGCCCAACTCATCCACCTGCAGTGAGTGTTTACAGTACTTATCCTGCTCTGTTAGAATATATGATGATGTGTCTTAAATGTCTGGAGACTGGCTTTGGCCTTGTTTGAATACTCAGCTTTGTAGTGTTTTCTTTTGCTAATAGTAACACAGTCGGTAACTACGGAACGTTTTGCAAACATTATTTACCACATTGTCAGACATTAGATTTAGTGAAAAATGTGCATTCCTAGGAGTGGCTGTGCAAACTACTTCAGCCAGAAAGATGATATACCACGCATGTAACTAAAAACGTAGGGGCAATCTTAAAAATACATAATTTGTCCCTTGTGTACATTAGAGTTCATTTACCAAACATTTTGTCCCCTTGGCCCTATGCCTGTTGTTGCTGTCTTATATTTGTGATAAACATTTTTTCTTTGCTCTAGTTGTGTTCAAACTATGGGTATATGAATTTTGTCATTAAATACGCTATGCCATCTACTAAGCATATACAGGGGTTGGACAATGAAACTGAAAGACCTGTAATTTTAGTGTGGGAGGTTTCAAGGCTAAATTGGACCAGCCTGGTAGCCAGTCTTCATTGATTGCACATTGCACCAGTAAGAGCAGAGTGTGAAGGTTCAATTAGCAGGGTAAGAGCACAGTTTTGCTCAAAATATTGAAATGCACACAACATTATGGGTGACGTACCAGAGTTCAAAAGAGGACAAATTGTTGGTGCACGTCTTGCTGGCGCATCTGTGACCAAGACAGCAAGTCTGTGTGATGTGTCAAGAGCCATGGTATCCAGGGTAATGTCTGCATACCACCAAGAAGGACGACCCACATCCAACAGGATTAACTGTGGATGCAAGAGGAAGCTATTTGAAAGGGATGTTCAGGTGCTAACCCGGATTGTATCCAAAAAACATAAAACCACAGCTGCCCAAATCACGGCAGAATTAAATGTGCACCTCAACTCTCCTGTTTCCACCAGAACTGTCCGTCGGGAGCTCCACAGGGTCAATATACACGACCGGGCTGCTATAGCCAAACCTTTGGTCACTCATGCCAATGCCAAACGTTGGTTTCAATGGTGCAAGGAGCGCAAATCTTGGGCTGCGGACAATGTGAAACATGTATTGTTCTCTGACGAGTCCACTTTTACTGTTTTTCCCACATCCGGGAGAGTTACGGTGTGGAGAAGCCCCAAAGAAGCGTATAACCCAGACTGTTGCATGCCCAAAGTGAAGCATGGGGGTGGATCAGTGATGGTTTGGGCTGCCATATCATGGCATTCCCTTGGCCCAATACTTGTGCTAGATGGGCGCGTCACTGCCAAGGACTACTGAACCATTCTTGAGGATCATGTGCATCCAATGGTTCAAATATTGTATCCTGAAGGCGGTGCACCAATACACACAGCAAGACTGGTGAAAGATTGGTTTGATGAACATGAAAGTGAAGTTGAACATCTCCCATGGCCTGCACAGTCACCAGATCTAAATATTATTGAGCCACTTTGGGGTGTTTTGGAGGAGCGAGTCAGGAAATGTTTTCTTCCACCAGTATCACGTAGTGACCTGGCCACTATCCTGCAAGAAGAATGGCTTAAAATCCCTCTGACCACTGTGCAGAACTTGTATATACCATTCCCATGACGAACTGACGCTGTATTGGCCAGAAAAGGAGGCCCTACAACATACTAATAAATTATTGTGGTCTAAAACCAGGTGTTTCAGTTCTGCACAGTGGTCAGAGGGATTTTAAGCCATTCTTCTTGCAGGATAGTGGTCAGGTCACTACGTGATACTGGTGGAGGAAAACGTTTCCTGACTCGCTCCTCCAAAACACCCAAAGTGGCTCAATAATATTTAGATCTGGTGACTGTGCAAGCCATGGGAGATGTTCAACTTCACTTTCATGTTCATCAAACCAATCTTTCACCAGTCTTGCTGTGTGTATTGGTGCATTGTCATCCTGATACACGGCACCGCCTTCAGGATACAGTGTTTGAACCATTGGATGCACATGGTCTTCAAGAATGGTTCGGTAGTCCTTGGCAGTGACACGCACATCTAGCACAAGTATTGGGCCAAGGGAATGCCATGATATGGCAGCCCAAATCATCACTGATCCACTTCACTCTGGGCATGCAACAGTCTGGGTGGTACGCTTCTTTGGGTGTCTCCACACCGTAATTCTCCCGGATGTGGGGAAAACAGTAAAGGTGGACTCATCAGAGAATGTTGGTTACGTACTGTAACCCCAGATTCTATGAGTATAGGCGCAGCCCTTTAAGGCTATCGCTAGTGGGTTTATCCCTTCACGCGCAGCGCAGCACTGAAAACTTTAGTCCACGCCCACCTGCTGTGTGGGCCCCGCCCCGGTCCGTATAAATTACGGTGAGACCGGACAAAAACCTCCCAAATAGCTTTTTCTTCAGCCATTCAGGGACCAGTGAGGCCCAGAGCTTAAAGGGCTGCGCCTATACTCATAGAATCTAGGGTTACAATACGTAACCAGCGTTCTATTTCGTATAGGCTTCGCCCTTTAAGGCTATCACTAGTGGGTTAAAGGGGAAGCAGGATGTAGTCTATGCCTCACTGGGTCCATCCAGACCACAACTGAACATCTGCTCGCCTAATGACACCAAAAATCAGCCTTCTGAATGTGTAATTACGCACTCCAAGCGTCTTGCGCATCACAATGAACAGAGAAAATATCTGGTCACGGAAAGGCTGAGATAACAGACCTGCTGCTGTAATTGGAAAACGAAGGTTACGAACTGTAATAGTGTAACGATTAGCAGAGCAGGTCAAAAATCTCCATGAGGGAACGTGGAGACAGATCAGCAGCTGGATCATGCCTAATGATGCAGCATAACAACCTCGTGTGCCACAGACAACACAACAGAGGAGAATAACCTCTGTTCACACAGAGGCTTAATGAATCCAGCCGCAGTGACAATAACATCATAAGTCACGAACAGTGGCTGATAATAATATTACGGCACCCTGCATCTGCATGCAGGAAGGGTGACGAAATAACAGTCATTCTGTCAGAACCCTGAGAACAGAATGAGTCATGGAGAAACCTGACACATCTTGCAGGTAGAAATGAATAAATGAGCATGGAGATGACCATGAGGCTGCTGTGCAGATGTCCTCCACTGTCATTCCTCCATGCAGAGCCGTGGAGGATGAAATCCCCCTGATCGAATGAGCTCCGAGATTCTCTGGAGAATCCAATCCAGAGGAAATATAAGCCTGTGAAATAGCCTCACACAGCCAATGTGAGAGGCACTGGACAGATAGAGGACGTCCTGCAGAGTTTTCTCTGTAATGCACGAACAGACGCTGGGAGCGGCGCAGTGCAGCCGTGCGCGCTACGTAACATGAAAGCGCGCGCAAGGAACAGAGAAGATGAGAGGTGGCCTCCTCTTCAGAGTTATGAGGGGGAGGATAAAAACCATCCAGAATTATCACTCTCGATCAGAACGAACTTGTGATGCTTTTAGGTGTAAAAGCAGCGTTAGGACGCAGCACAGCTGAGCTGCCGTCGTGAGACATGAAGGAGCGACAGAGAGCGCAGATAAATCGCTCACTCTCTTCGCAGATGTCAGAGCTAACAGCAGGGATGTTTTAAAAGACAGAAATTTTAGTGGAGCCTGATCTAAGGGCTCAAATGGGGCTTTAACCAGTGCGCGCAGGACGAGCGCTAAATCCCACTGAGGGACTAAGGGGCGTGACACGGGTCTGTGTCTACGTACACCCCGCAGTAAACGCTTCATCAGCGGGTGGTTAAAAATCGTTCTGTCACCAAAACCCTCATGACAGGAGGAAATAGCTGCAGTATAAGTTTTAATGGTGCTGAAAGCTAAATTCCTGTTCATCAGCTGCCGGAGGAATGACAGCACGCAGCCTAATGGACATGAAAAAGGCTCCACACCTTTCTCTGCGCACCAGCGCTGAAAAGCTGTCCACTTTGATGCGTATGACGCTGTGGTAGAGGGGGCTCGTGCGCCCTGAATCGCATGCACCACATCGTGCGGGAGACCCAGCCTCTCTAAGCGCTCCCGTTCAGCGGCCAGACCCAGAGACGTTGACCTAACTCTGGGACGCTCCTGATCGCCCCTCCTGCCTGGAGGAGTGCATCCTCTCTCCACGGCAGCTGCCATGGGCGACCTGACACCAGCTGCTGCAGGCTCGGAAACCATGGCACGCTTTTGTGCTCGGGGGCTACGAGAATCACTGAGAGCTGTTCCTCTCGGATTCGATCCAGGAGCCGCGGGATCAGCGGAACTGGTGGAAAGGCATAAAGGAGCGTTTTCGGCCATGGGCTGTGAGCAAAGGCATCCACTCATAATGGTGGATCCTCCCGTGGGCTCAGTGAGAACCACAACTGGCCTTGTGCGTTCTCCCGTGTGGCGAAAAGATCCACTGCTGTTTTCCCAAACCTGCTCCAGATCTGAACAATCAGCTCGGGGTGGAGACTCCAGTCCCCGGGACGAGGACCACCTCTGGACATGATGTCCGCTCCTCTGTTCAGGACGCCGGGGATGTACACTGCTCTGATGGAGAGCAGGTTCATGTGCGCCCAGCGCAGCAGCCGCCTGGAAATGTTTAGCAGCTGAGCCGAGCGCACACCTCCATGGCGATTTATGTAGGCTGCTGCCACAGAGGAGCAAAATGCTGTGTCACCTTCCACACTGTGAGAAGCTCCAGCGCGTTTATGTGGAGAGACATGTGGTCTGGCCACTGTGCTCCCACCGCCTGAGACTGACACGTACCTCCCCATCCCGACAGGGATGCGTCTGTGAACACTGAGACGTGTGACGCCAGTCTGCTGAGGGGAACTCCCTCTGACAGGATGCGGGGATTTCCCCAGTAGGCCAGGTCGGGTCCCACTGAAGGAGGGACTGAGATCATCTGCCTTTTCTGACACACAGGATCTATGCGCAGGCGGATGAACCATCTCTGAAGATGTCTCATATGAAGCAGACCCAGCGGAACGACCACGTGAGCCGCTGACATCATTCCCAGTAATCGCATAAGTGACAGAGCTGTCACTACGCTGTGAGGATTGACATGGCGGAGAACGCTGACAGCGCGTCCGCTCTCGGCTGTGAGAGCCAGGCTCTCATTGTGGCTGAGTTTAACTCCACCCCCAGATAAACGATCATTCGGGATGGGAAAACAGAACTTTGTTGACAGTCTGACTTTGACAGTTTATGGAAAACCCCAGGACTGTCAGATGTGCGGCCAGCGCCTTTGTCTGCACCGCCGCTTCTTCTCTGGACATAGCCAGCAAAAGCAGGTCATCCAGATAAAAGAGGATTCTCATCCCTGTCTCCACACATTTGGAGAACGTGCATGGGGCGAGAGTAACCGAACGGCAGGCGGTTGCACTGATATGAGATCCCCTGATAAGTGAAACACAGTTATTGCTATGTTTCGGGATGATGGGGTTGTGAAAATAAGCGTCCTTCATATCTATGGAGGTGAACCAGTCATTCTGGTGAACATTCTCCATCACCTGTCTGGCTGTCAGCATGCGTAAACGTCTCTCCATGATTGCTTTGTTGAACAGGGACAGATCAAGAATTTGTCTCATTCCTCCTGTTTTCTTGGTAACCAGAAAATACCGGGAATAAAACCCGTGTTTTCCTCTCCGTCAGGAACCCTGGAAATTAATTTTTTTTTTTATCAAGAGTTCCTGCAGTTCTGACATGAGCTCTGTTCTGGGGAGGACAGGACTGTCTCCAAAATCCCTCTGAACGGTGGGGGCGGAGACAGGAACTGCAGCGTGTAACCTCTGCTGATCAGTCTGTCCATCCACCTGTCCAGGGAACATATGCGCCGCCACTCTGAGTGATGCTCTGAGAGCGGCTGCGCATTTATCTGTGGTGCCATGGTGCTCATGGATACAAGCCAGGCTAGAGCCCCTACCGCCGTTACCCGACTCGGATTCTGATCGGAGGTAACCCATGGGGGGCTCGGATCGAAAGGGCTGTAAACCAGCCTCACCAGGGGGATATTCACCCAGGCTCGCAGCACGGTGTTGAGCGGGGGCATCACTGATGCGCCGCTTTGTAGGGAGCTGCTGTTGTGCATCCTCTGTGATCTCACCCACTGACAGCTGGGGAGGACAGGAGGGAGAAGGCAGTGAGCACAGCTCTACCGGAGCAGCATAGGAAGCTCTCGTGGAGTCATGCTTTGAAACTGTGAGATCGTGGGACCTCTTAAATGGCCGTTTAAAAGGGTCCATCTCATTAGGAGTGGGGGATGTGTGAGGAAAGCACATTGAGATCGTACGATCTGGCTGAGCCGGAATAAAACGGAAACTTGCTCTTAGATAAATGTATGTGTTTTATTTCAAAACAATCAGTAGTTTTACACACATTCCCCCCCACCAGTCACTTTTTAAATATCCGCCATGGCTCCTGTGGAGGGTTGGACCAGGCGCACGCCAACTGCCGACCTCTGCGCTGCTGCTGTGGCTGAGTAGACGGAGCAGTGGGCGGAGGAACTCGGGGAACTGCGGCAGCGGCCGTGGAGCGTCTGTGCTGCTGCCGCTGATCACGGCGATCCCGCCAGCGGCCGGTGGTATGGGACGACCGGAAGCCAGAGCGATTAAGAGACCCATGTCTCTTGACCCGCTCAAGTTCCTCTTGAGAGGTCTGCATTTGGCCCAGCACGGACTGGAAATGAGGACCGAACAGCCCATCCGGACTGATCGGTCCCTCCAGTAACTCCCTCTTAAAATCCTAAGGGATGGAGGAGGAGAGCCGAAGCCACATCTGTCGCTGTAGCAAGGTCTGCCAGGCAGCGATGCGGGAGGAGCACACAGCCGACGCCGCTCAGAGGTTGAGGATGAGAATTCCTCCACATCCTCCGGAGGCAGCTCCATCTCCCGAGCCTTCTTGTAGATGGCGTAGGCCAGGAAGGCGGTGCTGTTGGTCGCCGCAGCGACCTGAGCGCCACATTGGCGGGAGCGATCAGTCAGTCTGGTCGTGATCTGATCACTGGGGGAGGGGGGCACAGGCCGTCGTCCAACGCGCCGGGCTGACCTAACCCCAAAAACTGCCGACACACTGGGCTCCAGAGCAGGAACTGGGGGAAACCCGTGATACGTCAGGGACTCCACCCTCGTGATGGGTGTGAAGGTGGAGACCGGTGCCTTTAGCTGAAGCAGCTCTGCCGCTGTTCCCGACAGGTAAGCAGTTACCGCCGGAAAACGGGGCCAAACCGGATCTCGGCGAGTTGAATGAGCTGGGGCGAATTTTCCCTCCAGGTCGTCAGTTGGGAGCTGGGCTAAAGGCGCGGGAACAGGGACACCTTTAGCCTCAGCTACTTTCGCGATGATGTCCGGCAGCGCGCTAACAAGCCCATCGCCGGAAAAGGGGTGGTCGCTGACATTGGGAGGCCCTGAGCCTGGACTGATTTTGTATCTGCCTCCGCATCCTCCGTCCGGAGGAAGGGAGTGGAGATATCAGTCGCTGTCTCTGTGGCGGAATCGTCCAATTCCCACCCAACACCAAAGATGTCCAATGCCTCATCGAGGGAGCATTGGTCCGCTACGGGGAATTCCCCTTCTAGCGGGGAGAAAATGGCTAGCCGCCGTTGCTTCTCTTCCAGAGGCAGACGCCTGCAGGAAGGGCAGGTGGACTGCGGGGTCAAGGCCTGGCTTGCATGATCAGGACCGAGGCAGCCCTCGCAGATGGCATGCAGGTCATAACTCATGATGTAGCCGGTGTTACAAGCCGGGCAGAGGCGGATAGTGCCGACGCTAGCCATGGTTCTTCTTGAATCAGTGCTCTTAAGCTGTCGCTGAATAAAAATGGGAGCCGTTTGTCCGGTCTCACCGTAATTTATACGGACCGGGTTGGGGCCCACACAGCAGGTGGGCATGGACAGTTAATCCTGTTGGATGTGATTTTTCCTTCTTGGTGGTATGCTGACATTACCCTGGATACCGTGGCTCTTGATACATCACAAAGACTTGCTGTCTTGGTCACAGATGTGCCAGCAAGACGTGCACCAACAAATTGTCCTCTTTTGAACTCTGGTATGTCACCCATAATGTTGTGTGCATTTCAATATTTTGAGCAAAACTGTGCTCTTACCCTGCTAATTGAACCTTCACACTCTGCTCTTACTGGTGCAATGTGCAATCAATGAAGACTGGCTACCAGGCTGGTCCAATTAAGCCATGAAACCTCCCACACTAAAATGACAGGTGTTTCTGTTTCATTGTCCAACCCCTGTAACTTGTCATGTAGTGTTTCCACATACTGCTCTGTATAAAAGTAATTGTTCATGCCACTAGAAGGTTGTAGAGGGTCAGTTTGTTCATGCAGATTCTCCATCTAATCAACTGTGACTGAGCTGTCTTGCTGTGGAACTTCAGCATGTGCATCAGGAACACGGTCACTGTCTTCCCATTGTATATGGGGAGTTTGCACCATATCCATAAGGTAACATAACACAGGCCATTGTTTGTGGAAAACATTCGTAATGATTTATTTGGCAGAATAAAAATTAATAGGATTGAAGTACCTTTGGGTCAACAACTGGATGCACCAGTTTCCAAAGATGATTTGGTGTGAGGTTTTTGTCAGGTTTAACCAACCTAACAATATTTATAACAACACAAAAAGAAAAGAGAGACAAAGTATTAGTTCCTTTTACTCGCTTTGCGAGGAGAAACGGTCAAGATTTGCTCAGTTACAGATCTCGCACCGCTCTGAACAGCATCTGTCCGCCTCCTCTTTTTATTGTCTTTCGGGGGTCCCTAGTTTACAAAAACATTGTTCTCTAAAGGATGGGGGAAAACAACAACTGCATCGTAAACAGGTCATAAACAGCTTTATACATTAACAACACATTTCCCACAGTCTCCTACAACTGGTAGGGTCAGTTGTGACTTTTTGTCGAGTGTAATCAGCCTTCATCTTTATGACCTCCTTCATTTTTATGACCTCCTCAACTGGACTGCTTCCTTCTCTGCTAGTTCAGCTCCTATTTATGATCTTTGCCTGCAGACAAACTCACACATCCTTTCTCACACATACATCATGAAAGGTTATGAGATCAAATAGTCAAGTTAAAGAATAGGAGAAAATATAAGATAAATCTATATTAAATTATTCCAACAGTTTTGTTTGGTACTCATTAGCTGATTGTCCCATCCTTGTCGATCTATGTCATCGTTACTTTGCAAGCAAGGCAAAAAGGCATGAGGTTGCTGAGATCCAAGAGGTCCCGCCCTCCACTGAGAGCAAAACATTGTAGAAAACACGTTTTCTTTATTCATCTTTATTGCTTTGATTCCTGCTTCTGACACTTCAAGCCTGGCTGTAAGTTTTCACCTTTTTCTTTATTAAAACCTTTCTAATCACGGTGCTGCTTCCTACCTGTCTGCATTCTGGGGTCCAATCTAAGAACCACTTTATCACATCATGTTCTCCTGTGCTTAATTAAAAATTAATGATATTAATGGTATTTTGGTCTTAACATTATACTAAAATAAAGAAGGAAAATGGTAATGTTTAACAAACTACTAATTTAATGAACTGTACTGATCAGTAAACCATACCAAGAGCAATGCACCTTAACAATGAACAGTTCACTTAAGACCCAGTAGTATTAACACTAACAGGATAATAACACACAGACAAATTCCTTCTAGTAAGTTTGGAAAAAATCTCACTTATACTACAACAGTAAGTCTTGAGCCCTACTATATAGGCAAGAAGGATAGTTAACACAATTATTGGAACTGCACAGTCACACTGTTGCATTAATATTTGTTCTCGGACCAAAGTGCAGGTAAGAGCTGGGCAGCCGCATGTTGAATGATCTTCAGCTTTATTCAGAGGTATCCGAAACGTAACAGAAATCACAGCAGGAGTTAACCAGAGTCAAAG
Source organism: Girardinichthys multiradiatus (assembly GCF_021462225.1). Taxonomy (NCBI): domain Eukaryota; kingdom Metazoa; phylum Chordata; class Actinopteri; order Cyprinodontiformes; family Goodeidae; genus Girardinichthys; species Girardinichthys multiradiatus. The sequence goes on from NC_061798.1 coordinate 2,066,768, forward strand.
TCCAAAACTTACATCTCCTAGCTCTGCAAGAACATGGAACACATGGCAGTCAAGGGTAGAGACCTGAGTTGAGAGACGAGGAACCAGCCATCAACACATGAACCAGACTAACTAATATACTAAAGGAATACAAAGGGCAGGTAATCAAAGGAAGAGGGAACAGATGAGACAAGGAGTCAGGGAGACAGAAGGAACAGGTGAAACTAATGCATAGACTAAACATGGGCAAAGGGATTAATTAACAATAAATAGACACAAACCAAAAAACCACAAATAAAGTCCATTACCCCCCCAAGGTCAGATTCCAGACGACCATAAAAAGTCCAGAACAAAACAACCCACGCAGGGTGGGTGGTGGGGGCCTCGGTAGGAGCGCCAAAAACAGAGTTCAGGAGGCCGACCAGGAGGTCGTCCCGAGCAGGCACAGAGTTCAGGCGGGCGACAGAGATGCAGGCGTCAAGCAGGCTGGCAGCGACAGAGATGCAGGCGTCTAGGAGGCCGGCAGCGACAGAGATGCAGGCGTCTAGGAGGCCGGCGGCAGCAGAGATGCAGGCGTCTAGGAGGCCGGCGGCGACAGAGATGCAGGCGTCTAGGAGGCCGGCGGCAACAGAGATGCAGGCGTCTAGGAGGCCGGCGGCGACAGAGATGCTATGAGATCTGCGGTGCAGCAGCCAGCGGTGAGGAATCCCAGGAACTAGGACGAGAGGCGGTCCGTCCTCGGACCCCTCAGGAAACTCAGGAACTAGGACGAGAGGTGATGCCATTCTGGGCGGGAGCCGAAACCAGCGGGAAACTTGGTCGACTCTGGAGTTGCTGCAGACATTGAAGACTCAACCAAGGCTGCAGCTGGCATGAATGGCCCGGAGGAAGTTACGGTAAGCATGGGCAGCTCATTGGCTGTGGGTGAGGAGGAGGGCTTGCGACGATGACGGTGGCGGCGTGAGGAAATGGACGTGGCTGAGACTGTCGGAGGCAAACTGAAGCGGATCCGACCCGGTATGAAGACTGGAGATACCGGCGTCGGTTGGTGTCCTCTAGCTCCCTCCATTTCCTGGAGCAACATGGGCGAAGGTAATATCTCCACCTCTTCTCCGTAAATCCTCCTCAATTCCTCCTCCTGCTGTGTCACCCACTTCTTCAGCTCTTTATATTTATCTGCTTGGTCCTGGTAGGGGCTGGTTCCTACTGTCGCATTAATATTTGTTGTCAGGCCAAAGTGCAGGTAAGAGCTGGGCAGCCGCATGTTGAATGATCTTCAGCTTTATTCAGAGGTATCTGAAACGTAACAGAAATCACTGCAGGAGATAACCAGAGTCAAAGTCCAAAACTTACATCTCCTGCAGGAACATGGAACACATGGCAGTCAAGGGTAGAGACCTGAGTTGAGAGACGAGGAACCAGCCATCAACACATGAACCAGACTAACTAATATACTAAAGGAATACAAAGGGCAGGTAATCAAAGGAAGAGGGAACAGGTGAGACAAGGAGGCAGGGAGACAGAAGGAACAGGTGAAACTAATGCATAGACTAAACATGGGCGAAGGGATTAATTAACAATAAAAAGACACAAACCAAAAACCACAACGAAAGTCCAAAATGTCACACCATGACACACACAAATACCCAGAAAGAACTCATACCGAAAAAAGGAAGAATAAACAAACAAAAAATCCGGCAAAGTAATTTTATCAACTTAGAATATTCAATCTCTGCCGGGAATATGGCAGTCCATTCGCTCTATAATGTTTCAGGCCTGATAGAACTTGGTTAGCTTAAGTACACGGAATAGCACTCTGAAGATAGCGGCTCCTAGCACAACCACGCGGAACGGTTACTCACCCCTCCAGGGATTACCAGTCCTTAAATGAATGACAATAGCACTGCTCCAACTCCAGTCCAACAGTTCGCTCTGGCTCACGAACGTGGTCCGGTCCTATAGCTCCAAATCCAGGCAAAACGTCGGGAAATGTCTTTAGCATCCAGCCAGTTAGCAACAGAAATCCGTAATGGCATACAGTGCAGCTTCCTCTGAGGACGGCCTCTGCCAACTGCCTATCCGTAATAGCGGTTAGGTGCAACTCCATTACAGTTCCCAACCCCTATGTCATCACAGCCAATCAAATTGCTTAAGCTTGATTTTGTCATTGACTAACCAGTAAGGTAGAAACAGGTGGAAAGAGGCATTTACTGGCAGTAGTAAATAATAGTTTCTAGTGGAACACAACATTTACTGCGTGTTTGAATCCTATAAGACATACATGTGTATATTTTAATGTGTAAAAGAAATATATTTTATATATTATATTTTATATATATATATATATATAGTACAGACCAAAAGTCTGGACACACCTTCTCATTCAAAGAGTTTTCTTTCTTTTCATGACTATGAATATTGTAGCTTCACACTGAAGGCATCAGAACTATGAATTAACACATGTGGAATTATATACTGAACAAAAAAGTGTGAAACAACTGAAATTATGTCTTATAGTCCAGGTTCTTCAAAGTAGCCACCTTTGGCTTTGATTACTGCTCCGCACACTCTTGGCATTCTGTTGATGAGCTTCAAGAGGTAGTCACCTGCAATGGTTTTCACTTCACAGGTGTGCCCTGTCAGGTTTAATAAGTGGGATTTCAAGCCTTATAAATGGGGTTGGGACCATCAGTTGTGTTGTGCAGGAGGTGGATACAGTACACAGCTGATAGTCCTAGTGAATAGACTGTTAGAATTTGTATTATGGCAAGAAAAAAGCAGCTAAGTAAAGAAAAAACGAGTGGCCATCATTACTTTAAGAAATGAAGGTCAGTCAATCCGAACAATTGGGAAAACTTTGAAAGTGTCCCCAAGTGCAGTCGCAAAAGCCATCAAGCGCTACAAAGAAACTGGCTCACATGAGGACTGCCCCAGGAAAGGAAGACCAAGAGTCACCTCTGCTGCGGATGATAAGTTCAGCCGAGTCACCAGCCTCAGAAATCGCAGGTAAACAGCAGTTCAATTTAGAGAAAAGGTCAATGCCACACAGAGTTCTAGCAGCAGACACATCTCTAGAACAACTGTTAAGAGGAGACTGTGTAAATCAGGTCTTCATGGTAAAATAGCTGCTAGGAAACCACTGCTGAGGACAGGCAACAAGCAGAAGAGACATTAGACCAGTAGAAATCTGTGCTCTGGTCTGATGAGTCCAAGTTAAGACATCTTTGGTTCCAACCTGTCTTTGTGCGGCGCAGAAGAGGTGAACGGATGGACTCTACATGCCTGGTTCCCACCGTGAAGCATGGAGGAGGAGGTGTGATGGTGTGGGGGTGCTTTGCTGGTGACTTTGTTGGGGATTTATTCAAAATTGAAGGCATACTGAACCAGCATGGCTACCACAGCATCTTGCAGCGGCATGCTATTCCATCCGGTTTGCGTTTAGTTGGACCATCATTTATTTTTCAACAGGACCAAGGAGGAGAGACCAAGGCGGAGAGTGATGGGGTGCTGCGTTAGATGACCTGGCCTCCACAGTCACCGGACCTGAACCCAATCGAGATGGTTTGGGGTGAGCTGGACTGCAGAGTGAAGGCAAAAGGGCCAACAAGTGCTAAGCATCTCTGGGAACTCCTTCAAGACTGTTGGAGAAACATTTCAGGTGACTACCTCTTGAAGCTCATCAACAGAATGCCAAGAGTGTGTGGAGCAGTTATCAAAGCCAAAGGTGGCTACTTTGAAGAACCTAAACTATAAGACATATTTTCAGCTGTTTCACACTTTTTTGTTCAGTATACAATTACACATGTGTTAATTCATAGTTTTGATGCCTTCAGTGTGAAGCTACAATATTCATAGAAATGAAAATAAAGAAAACTCTTTGAATGAGAAGGTGTGTCAAAATGTTTGGTCTGTACTGTATATATATATATATATATATATATATATATATATATACAACCCAGGGGGTTACATCCTCCCCCTTCTAAATGTCCAGATGCCCTCATTGGACTATATAGGCAAATCAATCATTCAAATCAATTTACCCTTAAGTGGCTAAATTTGCAATGGTTACATACTTGTCATAAAAACCCATCTAAACTAAAGGAGGCACACATTGGACCACAGGGGCATGGCTCCCACTTTCAACAGTGATTCTCACTCCGCAGTGCACTATCACAAACATCTTGTCAATGGAGTTACCAGGCTTGTCATAACTGAGCCGGATGACTGGCTTAATCTTTCGCCGTGATTGATGAACACTGAGAGGCACTGTACTGCTTTCAGACTGACTAGGCAAGGGGAGCACTCACCCTTCTAGACGTGTATCTGCCACAGGTTCGTCAGGCAGCTGTATAACCTCTGGTTCCTTTTCAGCCTCTGAAACCATATCAGCATTCATAGGCTCTCTTGGACAATTTTGTTGTTGCTAACCCCTCCCTCCTACTTCCCTATGTCTAAGGGGATTGCTCAATCCAGCTCTCCATTCAATGGGTCCGGACTTCGTTAACCTGAAAGATCTTACTAAGTAGGTTTACTGAAAGTTCTGTTTAAGCTGGTGTCGGGAAATGACATGCCTACCTTCTGATAGCATGCATCCAGAAGTCTCGCCCTTCTTCAACTGGAGGTCTGGACGACTGAGTAGTCCAGAGCAGTCATTCACACTTCGACAGTCACTTCTGTTAACGGCTGCTCATTCCCTAATATTACAACTGGCTCTTGGTACATGGGCTAGGTTAATTTTAGTGGCTCGGCACGAGCCCCAAGTGCGCTGTTTTAACAAACTTGGCCAACACAACCTATAAAAACCTCTTAAAATTTCTTAGAACCAGGCAACAAGACTTTTTACCACCAATGAAAAACCAAAAATGAGGTGACTCAAATAACTGAATGTCCACGATTTAAGTAGAATTTTATATGCTTTCTTTAGTTAGTAACGCTTATGCAGGAGTCAGTAACAGCTTAAATTCGGCAACACATAATAATTTCAACAATAGAAATGAATCAATCAACTCAACCTGTCTTTCCCTGATACTGAAACTAGTGAGTTTGGAGAGGCTTTGAAGACGGAGACTCATCCATGCACCTGATGGAAATATTTATTCTGGTAACGAGTGATTTCTTGAAGGAAATACAACTTAATCTTCAGTTTTCTTCCTCTAAGTGGACAGGCATTGATGCTCCAGGTTTTGATGGTTAAAGAGGAACTTTGTTATCATATGTTTCAGAAGACAGTAGTTTCCAGAGGCTGAAAAGTTGAAGGAAAGCCCGGAGACATAATTGAGGTTGATTCAGGACTTCCAGAAGCCTGAAACATAGAGCAATCAGCTGTTCACCGATCAAGTTCACTTCTGTTGTCTGGATAAAAAGGCTGTAGATGAAATCAGATTTTTAATTTTGAGGCACAGTCCTTCCAGGTCACACGGGTTGATCCTCTTGTTAATGCAGTCAATCAGCTGGGCTGTGTCTCTGGTCCTTTGATTCATCTGTAGCGTCTTTTCTCCGTCCGATCTTGTTCGCTGGTCTTCTGCGAGGAAACAACCGCAGTTCCCTTTTTTGGCATTCCTTTTGTAGTGCAGATGCTCTCACTGGTCAGCCCTTTGTTAGTCTTCTCAGCTATTGCGCAATATACTTTTGCCCAGTACGTTATTGCTCAATACTTAGTCATGGTCATCGTGACTTACTGGTGCTGTTTTTTGACCTTGAAGATTCCAGTAATAGTAATAGTAATAGTCTCATCCTCTCTTCCTTGCATTGGTCTTCAAAAGATTTGCTGTCAGCATGCAGCCGGCTCTCGTCACTCCTAGTCATCCTACAGTTCTCTCCCTAATCTGCTCAGTCTTAAACTTTACACAGTATTACACATTCCATGCTCAGCGTTTTGCATTTACGTTTTAGACACTGTTATAAGACCATCACTTCATTCTTTTTTTTTATTCATGCATCACAACTAATCAGCTTTATATCTTCTTTATATATAGCTGCTTGAGAATTTTAAACCTTAACGTTTTTTATTTTAATTATCAGTTCTTAATCATATTTCAATCATACGTCTTTTTTTTTAACTTGATAATCAAAGATTACTAATTTCATTTAACACTTGTAGAAAATGGAAAATCATTATACATCATTTCCTTGGTTACACTTGTTTATACTTCTGCAAAAGTTAAGACAGTTAATATGTGACTCCACACAGGCCACTCCAGTCTCTGAGTCCCAGAATATGAGAACATGCTTGTTTCATTCAACTGTGTATTTTTGTTGCATGGATTACACAAAAGGGTATTTATTGTAATTTGTATGGATTTAACTGTGAGCAGTTAATGAATGATTACATGGAAAGATCTCACCTCATTTCGACAACAAACATCGTTTGAAGGTAATTTTGGATCTGTAGTAAGGTGGGTCACCTTCCGGTTGAAATGATCTGGCAGGCAGTCTAAATCCTGGGAAACAGACTCTTTGTGTGCAGTGGATAGGTACCACAAATCGTCTTCCTCTGGCTCAGAAATAACCCCATTGTTAGTTCTTCGCATTGCATTATCATCATGTCTGTTTGGTTTGGCCTGTGCTGAAGATCTGGTTGCTAGTTGATGAGATTCAGGTTGTTCCTCCTGATCAACAGGAAACCGAACTAAGTGTCCTACAGGTAGGAGGTGGTCACGATGCAGGATTCTAACAATGACTCTGCCCCTTTCCCGCTTTACCCTGTAAGCGGACAGGCTTGGCAGTTTTTCGACCACTATACAGGGACTTGAGTTCCATTTGCCTCCAAGTTTATTCTTTCCAGATACGCCTGTCGCCCGGATAAGTAAGGTCCCCTGGTTCCAGAACTTGGTTCCTGACTCTAGTGTCCTAGTATCTTTTGTTTCGTTGGTGATTCTTCTGTGCCAGCCCTAAGCTTTCTGCAACTCTGCTTTCAGTTTTTCAACACTGGAGGTAACTTTGGTGGTCTTTGCCATCTGGAGACGTTCCAAAGCAGAGGTCAACTGACAGACGCGCTTTCCGACCAAACATGAGGTAATTCGTTGAGTAGTTGGTGGCATCATTTCACATACAATTGTAAGCGTGGACCAGCAAACTGATATGTTGGCTCCACCTTTGCTTCTGAGAGGGATTAGGGAGTCGTTCTTGACTTCTTTATGCTAAACATTTATAGAAGCTCTTTAATTAAGCGACTCTCAAAATCACGGCCTTGGTCAGTGCGAAGTCTCACAGGCAGGCCGTAAGGAACAGAGAACTGTTCAACCAAGATCTTTGCAACAGTGGGTAGCGGGTGAAATGGTCAGTGACCACGAGCAGTAAGCAGTAAGGTTTTGTGGGCAACAAATCTACCACAAGTCTTGATGTAGTCAGTAACGTCGGAGATCATCTTGGGCCAGAAAAATCTTTCAGTAGATCAACCGTGCGATCAACTCTAAGGTGCCCTGACTCATCATGAAGCACCCTGAGTACTTGTGGTCTGAACTGACTTGGGAGAACGAGTTGTAAGTTCCAAATGCCTGAAGGTCTGGAGACTTTTCTCACGCCCCACTTGTCATCACAGCTAATCAAATTGCTTAAACTTGATTTTGCCCTTGACTGACCAGTAAGGTAGAAACAAGCGGAAAAGATGCATTTACTGGCGGTAGTAAATAATAGTTACTAGCAGAAAACAACATTTACTGTGCTTGAATCCAATAAGAAATACCTGTGTATATTTTAATGTGTAAGAGAAATAGATTTATATACCCAACCCAGGGGTTTCCACTAATTTTCTCTGCCTAGACACAAACTTTTACTGTGAACCGTTCAGATGAACAGAAGAGCATGTTGAGTTCAGCAGGTCTGATGAACAAAGATGGGCCCCATTTCAGAAAGCAGAGTTAACAAGCTCTGAGTAGAAAGTATATACTCTGAGTAGACCTACTCTGATCTGTGATACTCAGGGTTTACGGTTTCAGACCAAGTCAATGTGTGAGTGTGATTTGAGAGAGAATTAAAGTTGAATCTTCGACACTAAACTTATTCAAAGTCCAACAAAAACTAAAAAGGTGTGTTTGCAATAAATATCTGTCTAGGTGCAACCCAGCAGCCACAAAAATGTGGAAGCAAATTAAAGATGAAATAAATAAAAAATACAGTTAAATTAGGTAAGGTCCAGTTATAAGCTATTGTTATGTTTAACCTTTCCCAACTGAATTACCCAGCATTCACTGCCTATATTCAAAATATGCAATTAATGTGTAAGACGTTAAAGGTTTGCCCATTGTCATGATTCTAGGAATGGATCTGACCCACATGCAGAAATACACAATACAGAATTTCACAGATTTTAAGAGGTTTATTTTCACAGGAATGATTTGTGGCGAGAGAACCAGGACCGGTAGATCGCCAACTGCACAGAGAAGGGGAGAACAGGCAAGAACAGAGTGATGATAGGACTATGGTTACTAAAGTACTATGAGATGCTTACAGGAGGAGATGATTGAACCGCCAGGGGGAAAAGAGATGGGGAGCCTGGTAGCACGGGACTGGAGGAGAATAAGGAGGGTGGAATCCAAGGTAAGCTGCTCTATGGATGCTTGAAGGAGGTTTTCGGGAAGTCCAGTCAAGCTCAGTCCATGGTGTGAAGATGGTGTTGTGGAGCGCTGGGTAGTGGTACGTGCACGGGAGCTTGTTGGAGGGTGAACAAGGTTCGCTTTTGATTGAGGCCGGTTAATTGTAGAGCCAGGAAGCTGCCAGCTTGGAGTTTGTCCAGCGAGGGTAAATGGAGGCTAGAATCTTAGATCCAGAAGGTTCTTAATACAGAAGTCAGGAAACGAATTGGAAACAGAGCCAGGGCTTGAAAGAAACCTGAAAAGGGGGAATACACAAAAGTTAGTCAAAGCACTGAGAAAACATGAAGCTTAGTCAAAAGAGGCTTAGGTTTGGCGAGAGTCTGTTACCACTGTTGGCCAACACTCAGGCGGTAAAGTGCTGGCAGCCTTCTGCTTAAATGCTCCCAGTAGCAATCAGCAGGATAAAGAACACCTATCACCTCTGCACCCATGAGCTCCCATGCCACCTATGGACTGAGCATAGTAAATAGCAGGCTAGAAACAGAAAACAAACAGAAACTCCCAGACCCCGACCATCGTGACAATATGAAAAGGGTAGACATCCCACTGAAATTGAGATAATTTTCTGTCTCTAAAACTGTAAAACAGCTGTACAAGGTGTACTTATCAGAAAACAGAAACACATAATCATAAAGATATACCTAAAGAAATGCAGCTGCAGACAACACAAACTACAACTGCTGAAGCATCAATTAAATCTGGGTAAGGTGCCCACAAAGGTGGATGATTTTATTTGTTTGAACAAAATATCAATAACAACTGTATTTTCACTGGCAGGCAATAAAAACATTTAACCCTAAAACTGGCAGGAGTGGAAAATAAGTTGTAAAAAATTATTTAATTTTATCACTCATCTCTTTAGGCTCTAAAATATTCCCATGTTCAAAACAAAAAAAAATAAAAAAATAAAAATATATATATATATAAATTGGATTTTATGAGTTCTATCCCCCAGGATATGTTGCTCTATTAAGGTATAAACAAAGCCAAAATGATAACCACATTAATGTTCAATTTTATGAAGATAAATTACATATTGTTGTATTCCTTGGTCACTTACATTACACAAAGAACTTTTTAACTTGATTTTATTCATTTTTATCAATCTACCTTAGTAATCTCCTAACACAGCAATCTCATGAAAGTGATGCAAAAACACAACATTTCATAATGAACATATGGAACTGTTTGTGCACTGACATTTACATAAAAGCAAAACAGCACAGCAATTTCATTATATTAAATGGTGCATACACAACTGAACATAGGAGAAACCTTCATGGGTCCAGGTTTTCTATAATGGTGGGAACTCTATGAACAATGCCCCTCAGACTATTTTTTATGGAACGTTTGGAAGCAGTTGCATGGGTTTTTCCCAGTGACAATGCACAGATGAATACCACATTTTGTGCAGTTGATTGTTATCTGTCAATCAGGGCAAAACCTGCACCTTTCCCTTGTCTGTGGAAGCTGGGAAGTGATCCACTTGATCATGGCAGACATCAACCATGAGTCTAGGGGTTGTTAGCATGTGTATGCATCTGGTGGGGCTGTGCACATTCTCCTTTCCTCCCTTGGAAGACCTTACCTTGTTCTTCCTACTGTGGATAAGGGTATCCGCAACCTCCAGCTTGAATTCCTTGAGCTTTTTGTGCTTTTGCACACTCCATTGTTGATGGCTATTTCAGCCATTTGCCAAAAGAGGAACAGGTACCACCAATGAGACTTTAGAGGGGCGCGGTACAAGGCCACCATTATGTCAGCAAGGTCAATTCCCCCATGTGGACATTTTACTGTGAAACAACGTTTTGACAGGAAACCGCAACTCCTCTTCTTTCCTCTCTGGAGAAATGCTTGACTTCCTTGAGAGGGCTGATTGCAGCACAGGAGCTAGCTAAGGTGACAACTTTGTTGTTGGACCATTTTACAACAGCCACTTCTGCCTCATTATTCACCCTGTAGTCAAAGCTCCCCCTCCCTTTCCTCAGCAGAACACATCATCCTCAAGTGTGCATCCTTTAAGCCTGTTCTTGCGGATGGTTCTCAGACTTCCCAAACCATGGAAATCCTTCTGATCCGGGAGGGAGGTGAAAAAACTGTCAAAGTAAACAATACACTCTGCTGGGTTCTTGATGGTCTTGCAGAGTTGAATGACAAAATTGGCCCTAACTCCAACTTCTTTGGCTGGACCCTGGCCTGTACCAAATGTGCTCTTTCCAGTGTATGTCAGGAAGTCATATATCATCCCTGCTCGAACGAAGATCTTAATGCCTCAATGGTGAGATCTGCTCGGGAGAACTGTCTGAGACCCAACTTTTTCTTCCTTGTAAGGGACCATCACTTTATCTATTGAGAATTTGTTCTCACTCATAATTTCCAGACATTTCTTTATGTGCTCCAGCACTGGTGTCACTTTGCAGAGCCGATCTTGGGTTGGGTGTGATGTCTGATTGTTTTGAATGTGGATGAATCGTGAGAGGCATTTAAAACTTTTTACTGACATCACATTGGCCATTTTGGCAGAACATGTGTTTTCTGCCCAATAATCATTCATAGATGGCATTCTCACCACTCCCATCATTACCTTAATGCCGACAAAACACGTGATCTCATACACAGTGGTGTTAATGCTGGCTTCAATTAACTGACAGCTGTAGAGATTTATCTGTTCAGCAATGTGTTGGAACAGATCATCATCAAAAAACTGGGCAAAGTAGCTACATGGAGAAGACAGCTCATCAGGTGTGCTGAATTCACTGGCAGCTGCTGTTGACTGGTGCACAAAAGGCCTTTTACGGCAGCTGTACAAAACAAACAAAAACAGGTATGTAAATACATAACTGTCTTGGTAGTTGTACAAAGTGGTATTACTAGCAAGTATGGGCTGAATTTAGCTGGTTAGTGGAATGCTACTTTCAGTAAATATCACAACCATACAAAGGGTTGGTGATTTTTCATCTTATGTCAACTAATATATACATTTGTATGGATTGCACATATAAGTGTCTCCAAACAAAACTTCTCACCAGAATCCCTTGGCTAGTTTGGACTTTTTACTGTGATACATTTCTTCATCCTCCTCATCAGAACTGCCTTCATTCACTGCCTCCATCTCATGCTGGCTGAAAATTACTTCCTGATCTTCATCTGTTGGGGTTTAACTAGAGGAGTACCCAAGTTCAGGCAAAAACAGAACAATGACAGAGACAAGATGAAAAGTTAAATGATGTTTATTTACAGTGAATGCAAAGCGGTGGGTTCGTCCTCCAAAGGAATATGAAGAAGTTAGCTGGTCATCCACAGGAGTAATGGTGAGTATAATGGGGAGATTGTCTTTCTTACAGGCTCTTGGGAGGGAGGTCAGCTCGGAGGAGGAGGCAAGGGAAATCCAGGAGATAATTGTTCCAGGTTTCGGTGTCCGTTTGTGTTCCAGGTCCAAGGGAGAGAGAGAGTGGCAGGACAGAGGGTGGTTGGTTTCCAAGTGAGAGTTTCCAGGAGAGGAATCCAAATACACAAGTCCTTAAGCCCTGGCAAAAGGTGAGTTCCACACACCAATAAGTGTCTTTAGAAAACACAAAAATCACCAGGTTACTCAAGAAAGTCTCAAAGATAAATTATTGGCTGTCTCACCACTCAGTACCAGTGTCACTGAATAATCCAGCGAGGAATGGATCCCTTCCAGGAGCTTAAATGCCAGCTGCTCTCATCAGCAGAATCCAGGACAGGTGCGTAGATTGGAAAACTCCGCCCATGCCACTCTGACTCTCAAAGGTAAGTGAACACAAACAGATCCACCAAACAGAACACAATCCAAACAGTATCACTGTTTGACTCAGAGCCAGAAGAACTTGCAGGCATCTCCTCTATCACTCTCATTCCTGTGTTTTCCTTTCTTTTCCCATAAAAGGACCTAGCTGAGATGCCATTCTTGAAAATAAAATTTTAAAGCAATATAGACTTATACTATTGTAATAGTAACAGCAATGCGTGAGAATATCTGGTACTGCCATAATTATTAACATGCCTTCCATATTGAAGCAAAATGTTGAATAATGCACATTGACCAAATTTTACCCCTAATCTGGCAACGTATCTTAGGGGAAACATACCTTTCAAAAGCTGCTAAGTAACACTACAAACACATCTGGAACATTTTTCTTCAACAGAATGTTTAGAAATTTTAGGAATTTATTTACCCCTAGGAAAACAGGGGCTTCACCACTATGATGTTTTCTAAACAGGCTGACAAAACGATAAAAGATAGCCTGAACCAAATCATGTGATTCTAATCCCAGACAAGACATTTGATGAATGAAATCCTCCCAGCACACCCCATACAGGATCGTAAAGAGTTTGTATCTCCTGGTGCACATTGCCTGTTTAAGAGTTAAATGAAAGGACTATTGTCTTTAGTTGGGAAGTGATTGGTAGTTTCTTCGTAACCTTCTGTAGGTCATTGTTACAATACTGTATAAGGATGAACATTCCTTCCACCTAAAAGGCTTTAAATTGAGTTGGACTTTCTCATATGAACAAATTAACACAGTTGTATGTTGCATCAAGCACTATAATTAATTGCAAGAAGAATTTTAATTACCATAAATTACTTGCAAAGATGTAATTTCCACTTAATGCTGTACTATCATAATTACTTTTTAGCATTATTCAGTTCGGGTTCTGTTCCCTTCTTATCCTTTCATATCAACGTCATCAGCATCATTGATGATATAATTAGTACCACCAACATCATTATTCCCATAGTTATCTATTTCCAATACTCACAGATTGGGTGGGATAAGGCCCCAAGGCTGACACACACACACACACACACTGCACTAAGTGAAAAGAGTGGAACTTACCTATCACCACCATATTTCCCCCTTCCATGCTGTCCCCTCTGGGGAATGGACTGTTGTCTTGTCATGGACTGACAAGTCTCCCATGGGTCCCTAATGGTCCACACAGACAGAAACACCTACACACACACACTTAGGTAAATTCATGTGGAGCTGTCAGAACATCTTGAGCCAAAAAACCAGAGGTATCTGTGAGATTGCTAACATTTGTGCATGTGTGTCTAAATGTTGTCTCATAGTAAGACACGACCAGTTTTGACATTTCTCCATGCCTCAGACATATAGATGTATTTTTCTCTAAGAAGAATACTAAGTAAAAATAAAGCAACATATTTTCCAGGTTATTTTGACCTGCTGGTGGAGGGACTGGCAGAAATTCTCTGGGGGCGGAACAAACTGTTCATCTGTGTTGTTGTGAATATGGTGTGATGGACATGGGACCTCAAGGCATTATTGGCTGTAAGAGTAAGGTACATTTAAAAACCTACTTGTAAAAGTAAAGTAAAGCCAAGTTAGTTTTGGTTACAATCATAGTTATATAAAATTCTTATATTTGCTAATTTATTCTGAAAGTATTTTCTTAAATTATTTTTTTAAATGTCCCTAGAGACAAGTATTTAAATACAAGAAAATGCCTCACAGTTACTAGGTTTCAGCAAGATAATTAGATGTAGATTTAAATTCTGCAAAATAAAGACTTTGCATGCACTAAATGAAAATACATTATTTTTTTCCCTCACAGCCTGACAATAGATCAGGCAAAACCTGTTAGATCAATTAAGATTACTAAAATTTTATTTTGCTAAATGCCAGAAAAATCAGAGAGATTTCAGCAAAAAGAAAACTAATGAACTACAAATGAAGGAACAATTTAAAAAAATGGTTGAAACTCATAACCAATAAAGTGATGCAATATTACCAGTGCTATCCAAGTTTTAAGAACCAAGGATTATCTTAAGAAATTTAAAATGAGAACAAATCAGTTTTAGCACTTAGTTTTAAAACTAATTAGTCCTAAAATTAGTCTGATCGGCGCATGAAAGGGTCTCACAATATGTCCCCATCTTTTTTTTAACCCTGCAAATCTACCATTTCACATTCCAGTCCTGTAGATGGCAACAATGTGTCTTTAAGTTCATGTCTCACTACATTTCAAATGACAGCACTAGCACCAATGTTGATTCAATAAAGCATAGTATTCTAGGAGGGTTTCCGAACACTGTAGTCCCTCTGGCTGAACCAGTATTAATACTATGAGTTATCATTATCATGGTTTTCTTTACAGATTTGACCCACATGCAGAAAGACACACAGGAGGCAGGAGAAAAGTTTAACAAGTTTATTTTGACAGGAAGTGGATATGGAGCTGGTACCGGGACTGGATGCACCAAACTGAGGGGAAGATCTGGCAAGTACTATGTGGTTTGATGGAGAATAATTTGGGAATGAATTTAAAGTTCTTGCTTATAGAGGATGATAATGTGGTGGGCTGAGGGAGAACGATGTGGCGCCTGGAAGGATGGATTAGTTGCTACTGAGTCGGGGAATTAAACAAAGGTAAGTGGAGAGCACTCTGGTGAAGATTCAGGTTAGCACTTGGAAGTAGGATTCTCACGCAACAGTTAACAGAAACGATAATCACCTGGTGAAGTTTCTTGAGACTTAATGGAGGTTCTGCAGAGCTAAGAGGTGGAGGGTGAGCAGGGTTCGCTTGCCTGAGATCTTAGGAGTCGAAGGGCTTGGGCTGTCCGCTGGAACTTGATCCAAAACAATTCTTGAAGGCTTGATGTTTGGAGGCTGACTGAAGCTTGAAGCCAGCACTAATGAGAAACAGGAGCTTGGAGCCAGGACTTGGAAGTCACCTGAGAAGGAGCACACGAAGAGGTAAGACAAATTGGAGTCAAAAAACTAGAGACAAGCAAGGATTCTGGCCAGGAGAAGTTACCACGAAGGCTAACACTCAGGGACTGGACTGCAGACAGCCCATCCTTCTTATACTCCTCCAGGAGAATGTAAATTGGCAGCACCTATTCATCCCAGCACCTGTTATCCACAGAATCAGAGGCTTTGGCGGCATCTAGTGGTGAGTGAATGTTAGTAGCAGGCAGAAAACAACACTAAAATCCCAGACTCCGACAATGATGAATCACAATGTAATGAGGTTGTAATTTAACATAAATACTCATAAAGATTACAACAGGATACACTTAATCTATTCCTTGCAATCTAAACAGCACTACTAATGCAACTTCTGTATTCAAACTTAATTTTTTAGGATGCATTGTTGCTACCTACAGGACTGGAATGTGAAACAGTAGATCTGCTAGGTAACAAAAAAAAAAAAAAGAAAAACGATGTGTGGCGGCCACCAGCTGTGAGGAAGCACCGGCCGTTCTGTGATTCTCCAGAACTCTCAGATGGCCAGTCCACCCCTGTCTTCAAACAACCAACCACAATGCAAAATCCAAAGAGTAGATAAAAAATTATTTTAAACAAAATAATATTTTTAAAAATAATTGCTGCATTAAATGGTCTCCATAGTGCTTTATCATGTCCACGGACCCCAAAGCAACACCAAATGCAAGGCTAACATACAATTACCACCACTAGACTCTCTGACCACCATGAGAAGGCAAGACAGATAAAGTGTCTTGCCCAAGGACACAATGACTAAGACAGACAGAGTGGGGTTTTGAACCAGCAACCCACCAGTTAGATGACTGACTCCTATCACCTGAGCCACAGTCGCTCCTTGGTAAGTAACCTCCTAACTAAAATCCATATGAGCGATATGGCACGTTATGGCCAATCTCTGTTTAAAATCAGCCATTGAATAAAGTTTGTATCATCTTCAAAACTCAACACAGAACAAATAACTAGCCTCAAGGCCGAAGCCTGTTCACATTTGCTGAGCAAATAGCCTGCTATCACTCAAAATAGTTTAGCTTTTGCACCACAAACAAAGCAAAACATCATGAAAAAAACAATATTTAGATTATTTCATCTTAAACTAATTTTGTCTGCCCAAACACCACCTCTTAATGAACCGTTCTGAAACAGGAGGTCCAAAGGACGCTGGATATGTGGCAGAGTTGGCTAGCCTGGCCAACATGGTAGGCATGTACAAAGAAACGTGGCGGCTACTTACAGTACTGCAATTCCTGTGTCTCCTCTTCAGCAGGGAGGAAGGAAGCTGCTTCACTCGATGTGATTACAGATTCTGCTGGGAACTCTCTGGCTCAGATGCCTTTCTGCAGAAGCTTAGAAAGAAAAGTTTCAAGATACACTTATCCTAATTACCCCTTTTTGCATAAACAGTTGATTATTTGGACAACAGGGCATACCAAACTTTGTGATTGCTTTTGAGCACTGGGTACTTGAATGTCAGATCCCAGTCAACTCTGGATCCAAGTATGAATTAGTCCTGCTTGACAATCAGTTTTGCATGCTGCCTCTCCTTCGCTGCAATGCAGCAGGATAGAGAAGTGGTTTTGAGAACAGTTTTATTCAGGGACTACAGCAATGACTCCTTCTTCCATTGCTGGAGTATAGTAAAGAGAAGTAAGAAAGTTCAGAGAAATGAGAACTTGTCATTTATGTAAGGGTTCTGCTTATATCTTAATAAATCAGAAACACAAAAATAGTTACTCATCTAAACTTGCTCAGTGAGAGCGTCTCAATCAGTCTGTATGTGCTTCAGTAAAATGTCTCATTAAGGGTCAATTTCATTCCTCTTTTTCACCTCTCTACCTTCCTTTTTAAACATTGCTCTTACTTAAAATATTGTACAAAAAAAAAAAAACAGAAATGGCAACAGAGATGTTTTCTGCTAGTAGTCTTCCTTTGGTCCTGGATGTGCTCCTGATTGTTATACATTGTCCTGGGACAGTTAGAACTTCGATTGTGTCAGTGTGTTTTTGCCTGGAGCCACTTTGTATTTTAGCTGCCATTTTCTGTCAAAAATTGGCAGGTGCTTCAAGCTAAGCTCAACAATGTAGTGTTCTGTGACAGGTCTTTGCATTGTCATATTCATTTTTGCAGAGGTGGAACAGTGCTGAAAGTTTTATTTTTGGTTCCAAAAATATGAAAAACCAATCTTTATGGAAACATGTCATTTTAAAGGATTGATGCAATTAATGTTTTGTCTTGACTTATAATTGTCATTTAGCTGGTAGTTTTACATTTTGTTTTTTTATAGAAAATGTGTTAATATTTTCATTGCCATCAAAACTTTGCACCCCCATTATGGACTGCACTGTAATCCAGATTGGCAATTACTGTTCCAATACATGGGCCTATTTGATAACTCTTATTCGGCCATGTGAGAAAGCTTTTGATCTTTTCAAATTATTTTGGGCAAATATAAATAATATATTAATATGACACTAAGTAGAAAAAAGTGACAAATTCCCAAAAACTGTGAGTTTAGTATGAACAGGCCATTTATTGGGGTTGAAATAGAACACTTGCACCATTTGAGAAAGCTGCACATCCTCTGTGTTCACTCCATTGACAGGTGGGGAGAACAGAAGGGAGAAAGTTGAAAGGTTGGAGAAGCAGAATTGGATGCTTGGAAACCGTGAGATCATGCTGCTTTTTAAACAACCATTTAAAAGTTCCCATCTCAAATTGTGTGGAAGGATGTATTTGAGGAGATTATAGAGTTTGGTGTGGAGAAACTTGACTGGCCAGCACAGAGTCCTGACCTCAATCTTCTTGAACACTATTGGGATGAACTGGAGTGGAGGCTTCAGCTCTGGTTTCCTCATCTAACTATGAAAATACTTCTTTTGGAAGATGCTTACAGAATAGTTAAAGTTGTAATTGATGGCAACGGTGGGTCCATGTTAGGTATTAATTAGTCAACTCAGAGGAAAGAAGTAATGACACAGAGTCTCTGTTCTTTCCTTGCGCAAGAAGTAGCTCACGCTTTGCAGCGCAAATCTACAAAGTGTTGGCACCCCTCTCTCTTTATTTATACATGCTGGTTCACACACAGTTCAACAAACATTCAGGGTGTGTGTGTGTGTGTGTGCGTGGGGTCAGAAAGGTTAGGGTTCATGTATCTTGATTTTAAACAGAGAGGGAGCGGGTACTGATACGAGCAGCCCCTAGATGTTGCTGATAAAAGCATAACTCATTTCTTTCCCTCATCTCCCTTTCTGTGGCATGTAGGAGGGAAAAGCACTTAGAGCAGACATGAGTGATAAACAATACAAAAGTTTTCAAACCCTAACAGTCCCTCCTCTTTTATCACAAATAAAGTCATGATTAGATACATGTAAAAGAAAACACTCTGTGTGAGCGAAAAACCCACGGACGGTGAGCAGATTATATTGTGGGAAAAATACTCACAAGCCCCTCCGCCCAAGGCAACCATCAACCATGGTAGAGTACAATAATAATAAAACAATATAATAAATCAAAGAAAACAAAATGTAATAAAAGTAAAAGAATTAAAACAAGCCTTGTTCATGTCATCATTGTACTTTTTCTCATTTCACTTAAATAGAAACTTCTTTCGATTTTCTGCTATAAAGTACAATTATGAGTACACTCAGGCGTCAAAGATATTTTTATTTACAACATGTCATCATAGGAGTAGTGGTCTTTATTTTGTAGCTTGGTAAAATAAACCTTTTCAGTGTCATCATAGTCATCTGTCTTTGGATTCAGTGTGGTGTAAACATATAAACACAGTATTTAAAGAGTATGTGGGTGTTATCTCAACTTAAACGAGTTTGTGCTTTATGGCCCTAGACTCTCCTCGGGTCAGGGGCAACAAAGTTATCTATGAACAGACCATCTGCTTTTCCTGAGACATCACCCAAAAGGAATGGGTTTTAACTATTAAACGTCTGATACTGGTTTTTACAGCTTCCTCCTCTAATACAGATGTTCTGAAGAAAGAGAGGTAACCTAAAGGTCATACACTTTGGAACACCTTAGAGGACTTAATACAAGAATTTCCATTACAACTCCTTTCTTCTGATTACAAGGTAATCACAATTAAAAGGAAAATTCTTGAAAACCATCACCCCTCTCAGCTAACAGATAATCCAAAGCCATTCTACTTTGCAAACTCATGTTCAAAGAGCTTGCTGCTCCTCGGGCAGAACAGTGAAACCTTCCTCTATAATAATGGGCTGATTGAATTATAAGTTGTGACTGTAGGTAGTAAGTGAGCTAGATAACATACCCCAGACCAATTAGCAGGCAGATACAGATATGATCCATTACCACACATCCAAACCATGTTCTTAGGACATGAGTACCCAGCTCTACTATGAAAAGTAACAAGAACCCTGGTTAATTTACCTGTCTGGCCATAGAACTTACTTCCATTTGGTACGTCTGTAAGATTAAGAGTTAACAGAAAAGGCTCTGGGACCAAAAATCCTGAAATGGTATTAGCATCAGTTCTGATAGGACATGACTCAAATGTATGTCTGTTGATTAAAGCACATGAAACAGATATAATAGTTTTGCAACCTTCTGTCTTTCCAAGGAAATAAGGTGTGTTTTCCTCCTGTGCAATACAAATATCTGTACCTATATCTGGATACCCTATTGATTCCTATTACCCCAAAATCTATAAAGAATTCATGTTGTAGCACATATTAAATTAGTCTCACTAGAAAATCTACTAACATTTCTGCTTTGCCTTACAATATAATTCCTCAAACAAGGAAAAATAACCTCCACCAGCTGGTTATGTTGCCTATCTGGAAAGAAAGTAGTATCAATAGGAACAGGTACTAAAAATGGTTGATCATTAATAGCAGGTGGAATCAAACAACAAACATAGCAACTGTCATTTCTTATCTTCCTCACAGTTTGATGCATCAGTTGCCACCAGACATTTTCAGCATGATCATGGAAGTCAGAAAAGTGATGAATCTCTCTTCGAATCAGCTGATGAGTATTATTGGCGTAATTACTCAGATTAGCCACACATTATCTTTGCTGTACCTATCCCCAAATGAACACAAGAGTAATAAAAATACTTGCAATACCAATCATTAGCATCAGAACAGACCATCTTCTATATAGCTGCATCGTGACCTTGAAGTGGAATGTCCTTTCTTCTGGTACTGAAAGCAAACAGTTTTTTTTCAAAGAAAACAAATTATAAGCCAGTCAGTCAGTCATTTTCTACCGCTTATTCCATAGTGGGTCGCAGGGAAGCTGGTGCCTATCTCCAGCAGTCTATGGGCGAGAGGCAGGGTACACCCTGGACAAGTCGCCAGTCCATCACAGGGCAGCACACAAACAACCACACACACACTCATTCATACACCTATGTTACACGAGTCTCAATTTAAACAAAAAAGAACATTTATTAACAAATCAAACAAAACTTTATCAATGGATAGCAAATGGAGGGGGCAATGCAGGAGCTTCATTTGATTTCAAGGCATGGCTGCTAAATGCACTAATGAATTGGCAAACACGTGCACATATCAGCCAATGCCAAGACAAGAAAAAAACACTAATATCGGCCAAAAACATTGGCTGGCCGATGTATGAGTCTACCTCTAACCATGCTCTAACACACTTAAATAGGGTTTTTATCAGGCTTCTGCAGAGCTTGATGATAACACACATTTAAACCATGTGTATTTAAGCAGAGAAACAATTAAGTTTTAGGAAGCTGGCTATCAACAACTAGACTTTTGAACACCTAGCTCCCACTAGCCTATGGCTGCAAGCAGTGTTGTGCCAGTTCATAATTACAAAGAACAAGCTCAAAGTTCAGTTCATATAAATGAAAATGAACTAGTTCATGTTCATAGTTCACTTTTTCAAAAAATGAACTAGGTTCACAAACCTAAAAATTAACTCGTTCAAGTTCATTTGTGACATTAAGCCACTATCTTACACAATTGAATCTCTTCTTAACCATGCCTAGCACCAAATCACTAACACTCCAAAACTAATCAAATGATTGTACCAATAAAGAATCACAGACAACAGATAATTATTACACACAAGAGATCATAATATGTAGAAAGTGGAAAATGCCAGGTACAGTCAAGGTATACAATATGTGCAGTAAAACCTTTATTTAGCCAGCATGAACCAAATTACACAGGACTTCAAAAATCATAAAGGTACATTCAGATTATTGGGAAAAGGTCTGGCTGTGCATTGAAAAAAATCCAGAATATTGTCAACTGTAGTTACAAGTACACAAAGAAAACATTTGTCATGTACTGTAATGGAAATTTAGCCTGGGGTTATAACAAAATTGCTGTGTTACCCTCAGTAATAAGTAAAAAAATAAATAAATAATAAAACTTATATACAGGGGTTGGACAATGAAACTGAAACACCTGTCATTTTAGTGTGGGAGGTTTCATGGCTAAATTTGACCAGCCTGGTAGCCAGTCTTCATTGATTGCACATTGCACCAGTAAGAGCAGAGTGTGAAGGTTCAATTAGCAGTGTAAGAGCACAGTTTTGCTCAAAATATTGAAATGCACAAAACATTATGGGTGACATACCAGAGTTCAAAAGAGGACAAATTGTTGGTGTACGTCTTGCGGGCGCATCTGTGACCAAGACAGCAAGTCTTTGTGATGTATCAAGAGCCACGGTATCCAGGGTAATGTCAGCATACCACCAAGAAGGACGAACCACATCCAACAGGATTAACTGTGGACGCAAGAGGAAGCTGTCTGAAAGGGATGTTCGGGTGCTAACCCGGATTGTATCCAAAAAACATAAAACCGCCGCTGCCCAAATCATGGCAGA
Source organism: Girardinichthys multiradiatus (assembly GCF_021462225.1). NCBI lineage: Eukaryota > Metazoa > Chordata > Actinopteri > Cyprinodontiformes > Goodeidae > Girardinichthys > Girardinichthys multiradiatus. The sequence continues at coordinate 2,088,957 of NC_061798.1, forward strand.
ATTAAATGTGCACCTCAACTCTCCTGTTTCCACCAGAACTGTCCGTCGGGAGCTCGACAGGGTCAATATACATGGCCAGGCTGCTATAGCCAAACCTTTGGTCACTCATGCCAATGCCAAATGTCGGTTTCAATGGTGCACGGAGTGCAAATCTTGGGCTGTGGACAATGTTAAACATGTATTGTTCTCTGATGAGTCCACCTTTTTTTACGGTTTGAAACAAAAGGTGGACAGAAACAAAAAACAACTCACACAGGGTGGGCGGAGGGGGCCTTGGTAGCTGGGCCAGCAGGCACAGAGTTCAGGCGGACGACCAGGGGTCGTCACCAGCAGGCACAGAGTTCAGGCGGAAGACCAGGGGGTCGTCCCCAGCAGGCACAGAGTTCAGGCGGGCGACTAAACAGAGTAGAGCACTCCCCAGAAACTCTGTGGAACTCCAGAGGCGTGGAGCCTGGCAAACCCTCAGAGGCTGAAGCAGAGCCAGCCGAACCCTCAGAAGCTGAAGCAGAGCCAGGCGAACCCTCAGAGGCTGAAGCAGAGCCAGGTGAACCTTCGTCTCTGGGTTCAATGGCCAGAACGAGGACAAAATGTTCCTTAAACCCCTCAGGAACAGGGTTCAGCGGCGCTTCCTCCTCGAACCCTTCGTCGCAGGGTTCAGAAGCCAGAATGAGGACTAGTTGCTCCTTGAACCCTTCCGGAACAGGGTTCGACGGCGCTTCCTCCTCGAACCCCTGGTTGCAGGGTTCAGAAGCCAGAACGAGGACCAGTTCCTCACTGAACCCCTGCAGACCAGGAACAAGAGCTGAGGCATCGGCAGGACCTTCAGTGACGTGCGCAGGAGCTGAGGTGTCACCAAGACCCCCAGTGGCATGCGCAGGAGCTGAGGTGTCGCCGAGACCCTCAGTGGCGTGAGCAGGAGCTGAGGCGTCGCCGAGACCCTCAGTGGCGTGAGCAGGGGCTGAGGTGTCGCCGAGACCCCCAGTGGCGTGAGCAGGGGCTGAGGCATTGCAGAGACCCTCAGTGGCATGGAGAGAGGCTGAGGCGTCAGCTGGACCCTCAGTGGACCTGACGTGGGCTGCTCTGCAGCAGTGCTCTGGAGACCTGACGTGGGCTGCTCTGCAGCAGCGCTCTGGAGACCTGACGTGGGCTGCTCTGCAGCATTGGCCTGCAGACATGGCGTGTGCAAAGGTGGGCAGCAGTAAACCAGCCTCACTGCAGTCCCTGTCCACCTGCCTGATTCTCTCCATCAGCTCCGGAGAGCAATATATGGGGCTGGTCTTCCTTACGCTCTTTATTTGGTGTGCGTAGAACCTTAGCTGCTCCTCCAGTTCATCAGGCGAAGACTCAGTGCTATGGGCTGGAGCAAGCGAAGACGGCATGGGCAGAGCTGCAGCGAGCCTGGCAGACAGTGCTGTGGCAGACGAAGATGCGGGCTTACTTGCCGCAGCCCTCACTGCTGCTGGCAGGGAAACCACCTCCTCGGCAGCCGAAACACCGGAAGGCGCTCCGCGCCGACGTTTCTTGCAGCGGGAGGAGGTCGAAGACTTCACTGCCAGACCAGAGTGCGCAGCCAGGGGAGCAGGTGGAGAATGGCGCTGAACCGCCTCACGCTCCATCTGCTCCAGCAGCAGTGGAGAGGGTAGAACCTCCAGGTCGGTCGGCAGATTCCTCATCGCCTCCTCCTTCTGCCGTTCAACCCAGCCATCCAAGGCGTCTGCCTTCTGTTTCTCCGCGAGGTCCGTGGTTGGCGGTAGCATTCTGTTATGGCTTGCGAGATATAGGACCCCAGAATGCAGACTAGAAGGCAGCATGTCGGTAAGTAAAAAGGTTTAATAACAAAAACTCACTCACAGCAGGAGGCAGGAACAAAACATCTAACAGGCAGGCGAGACAGGAATGGCATGATCAAAAACAAAACTTGGTTTGAGAAATGTTTCCGCGATGACAAGCTGAACAGGTGTGTATATATGGAGTGAAAACCAGGTGGAGCAAGGAGACAGATTAACTTTGAGCAGGTGAACCGAATAAACTTAATTGATAGACAGAACAAAACGTGGCTGGAGCAAAAGTAGAGACTCTAATATACAAACAAAAACCAAACTTGACAAAACATGAACAAGACTAAAACATGACCAGAAAAATAACAGAAGCATGATTCAAAATCTAAGAAGAAGAATAATAAATAATAATAATAAACAAAGGAATGATTCAAAACCCGAAACCAAACAACCCCAAATCATAACAGTTTTTCAATTACCTTTTCTGTGTCTTTGGCAACAAGATTTAAGGTGTGAGCCATGCACCTTCTGAGGTGGTAGATGGGGATCTTCCAACACTGAGTTATGCTCAGGTTCCATGTCATCATCTTCATCAGAACTCTCACTAGCAACACCAGGTGGTGAGGTAGAACCTGGTTCAGTTTCTCTTTCAGTTGCTCCATCGCTGTCAACATCTGGATTTGGATCTTCATCAGCAGCAACAAAATCTGCGAAACAGTTGAATGCTGTCACAAAATTAGCAGCATTGTTTGTCACTGTGCACACAATCTTGTTTTGGATTTTGAACTCTTTATGCACCTCTAACAATGCTTTGGCGAGGACATCATGTGTGGGTACTCCTTTTATACAATGGCATGCAAGTACTGCAGAGCATCTCTGAGAGATGTAATTGTTGTTTAGCCAATGAATGTTTAGCTAATGCATTCCTCCTGGAATGCATTGTTCAACAGTTTCTGTCCTTGCTTTCTTGAGGGCACATGCCTGGACGGATGCAAACCAGTCACTAATTTGATGAACGATGGCTTGCCGACCTTACTTAAAAGCTGCAGATCTACCACAATGTAATCCAGTACAAGCTTGTCCACTTGTTGTTGGGAGACGAAGGAAACAAGTCCTTTACTATATGCAGTGAACTTCACTTGTGTGGATGCACTCAGCGGCAGTTCTCCCTTCGTTAATGATTGCATATGTTCATCATTCAGTCGCAGATATTTCCCAAGATAGCTCAGATGTTCTAACTTGATGTGGCGCTTCAAATTTGAAGTGGCTGTGGCTGACGTACGTACTTGCACAAAATGTGAGTTTTCTTCTGTCTGAGTATTCCTTTGTTTTATACATACAGTAAAATTCTACCAAGTGCTCTGTAAAACTGGCTTCAGCAATGACAGTAGCAGAGTCTGAAACGCGTGGACTAATACTTGCACTGGACATGCTGGACTGCTATGCTGTTTGCTGTAAACAGTGTCACCATTGTAAAACCTGACGTTTTCCAATAAAAAGTGCTGTTATCAAATAAACGCGTGAAATGTGAACTGTGCGTGCCGCTCATTCTTCTCAGAGTGCGCGCGACGCTCTCCTTTACGTTCATTATTTGAAAACGGATCTGTTCAGTTCACTATTCACCGAAAATATGAATGTTTTCAGTGATCGTCGTTCATTGAATGCGTTCATGCACAACACTAACTGCAAGCTGCATATTACTGCTTTCTCATCACAAAATATCTATTCCACATTGAGTCACTATAGCTTCTGCCATTTGAGGATAAATATTTATTCTACACTGATCAAAAATTTGGTGTGAATCACTGATCATGGCATTTATCTCTTCATTTCTTATTTTGACTGTGTGGAGCTTGGGAACAACCATTTGTCCCCAGTTGAGTACTTCAAATTATGCATTTAACCTGCAAAACATTACTCGTAGTTGTATTTGTATAGGGCCTACGGTTCAATCAGGACAACCTATGTACAACCAAATTCCAATGACTTGTGACATGAACTAATGCTCTCATCTTTCTAGAGATTTACCTAATTTTCAGAGCTTTTAAGCATTGCAAATTTATTTCAGGTTTCTTGAAAAAACCCGCTTGACAAAAGACGTATCAGGCTCAATACGTATTTTACCAAGCCAGTAGCTATTGATACTTTTATTATTACTTTTATCTGGTAATGTGCAGCCTAACCCTGGTCCCAAATTAATGTGTCCAAACTCCCTCTGATTTTAAATCCTTAATCTGGTGTTAAAAGTATTCATCTTAATGTGTGCAGCTTGCTCCCCAAGATGGATATGGTTAGGATCTGGGTTAAGTCAACAGATGCAGAAATCTTTGTAATCTCTGAAACTTGGTTGAAAAAGTCTATTACTGATTATGATATAAACATTCTTGGATATAATGTTTATCATACCGACATATCTAGAAAAGGTTGTGGCATTGCTATTTATGTCAAATCAAGATTTGATACCTCCATAGTCCTCTCTCAATCCATCTCCAACAACTAGAATTCTTCCAAAGTTTTTCACATAACAGTTGTTGGGTGCTACAGGCTCCCTTCTGCCTCTAAAGAGACACTATCCTATTTGAAGCAACTTATGTCCAAACTTAATTTCAGTTAATTAGTTTTAGTTGGGGATTTGAATTGGGACCGGCTCAATGGAGCTTCTGAAGGATTTAAAACTTATTGTGATTCAGTCAATCTAACCCAGTTGGTCCACTCACTGACTCAGCCAAATCTTAAAAGTCCTAAAAAAGTCCACTTTAATTGATATGACATTGACAAATGTTTCTCGGAGGTTCTCTGCTTTAAGAGTCTTTTGTAATAAGTGATCATTGTGTTGCTGCTGCCATTAGAGACACTAAGATACAGAAATCTAAACCTCGCATTACAATAAAGGGGAATCTTAAACACTTTAGTGAACAAGCTTTTCATCATGACTTGTCAGCTATTGATTGGACGAAAATTGGATGGATCCCTGATGTAGAGATGGCTTAGTCTTTCTTCAGAGATTGTTTTATGGAAATTGTGAATAAACATGCCCTCTTAAAAAAATACAGCGTGAAGGGAAAAGACAATCCCTGGTTCTCCCCAGAGTTAGCAGATCAGAGTGAAATCTGACTTAGGCCAAGGCAAGGAAATTAAGCATTCCCATTTACTGGGCTGTATTTTAACAATTGAGAAATAAATGTTCATCTGCTATTAAGAACGCTAAATCTGATTGCTATTTGTCTGTGACAACAGAGAATCTTAATAATCCTCAGAAATTCTGGAAAACAATTAACAGCCTGACCATCAATAATACCTCTCAGGGTCTGCCCACCAATTTCTTTAAAATACTCTGTTCATGGAGAATGAACAGTGAAAGGATGTTTTAAGTTGTTTTTATAACCATTTTATAACATTTGGCTTTTTATTTGGTTCCAAGGAAACTGATTCTGATGCACCTTGTGTAAATCCACCTGTGTTCTCTGGTGAACAGTTTAGATTTGTGCCTTTCTTGGTCGCTGATGTACAGGTGCTTCTAAAAATATTAGCATATTGTGATAAAGTTCATTATTTTCCATAATGTCATGATGAAAATTTAACATTCATATATTTTAGATTCATTGCACACTAACTGAAATATTTCAGGTCTTTTATTGCCTTAATACGGATGATTTTGGCATTCTGCTCATGAAAACCCAAAATTCCTATCTCACAAAATTAGCATATCATTAAAAGGGTCTCTAAACGAGCTAAGAACCTAATCATCTGAATCAACGAGTTAACTCTAAACACCTGCAAAAGATTACTGAGGCCTTTAAAACTCCCAGCCTGGTTCATCACTCAAAACCCCAATCATGGGTAAGACAGCCGACCTGACTGCTGTCCAGAAGGCCACTATTGACACCCTCAAGTAAGAGGGTAAGACACAGAAAGAAATTTCTGAACGAATAGGCTGTTCCCAGAGTGCTGTATCAAGGCACCTCAGTGGGAAGTCTGTGGGAAGGAAAAAGTGTGCTGCACAACGAGAAGAGGTGACCGGACCCTGAAGAAGATTGTGGAGAAAGGCCGATTCCAGACCTTGGGGGACCTGTGGAAGCAGTGGACTGAGTCTGGAGTAGAAACATCCAGAGCCACCGTGCACAGGCGTGTGCAGGAAATGGGCTACAGGTGCCGCATTCCCCAGGTCAAGCCACTTTTGAACCAGAAACAGCGGCAGAAGCGCCTGACCTGGGCTACAGAGAAGCAGCACTGGACTGTTGCTCAGTGGTCCAAAGTACTTTTTTCCGATGAAAGCAAATTCTGCATGTCATTCGGAAATCAAGGTGCCAGAGTCTGGAGGAAGACTGGGGAGAAGGAAATGCCAAAATGCCAGAAGTCCAGTGTCAAGTACCCACAGTCAGTGATGGTCTGGGTTGCCGTGTCAGCTGCTGGTGTTGGTCCACTGTGTTTTATCAAGGGCAGGGTCAATGCAGCTAGCTATCGGGAGATTTTGGAGCACTTCATGCTTCCATCTGCTGAAAAGCTTTATGGGGATGAAGATTTCATTTTTCAGCACAACCTGGCACCTGCTCACAGTGCCAAAACCACTGGTAAATGGTTTACTGACCATGGTATGACTGTGCTCAATTGGCCTGCCAACTCTCCTGACCTGAACCCCATAGAGAATCTGTGGGATATTGTGAAGATAACGTTGAGAGACTCAAGACCCAACACTCTGGATGAGCTAAAGGCCGCTATCGAAGAATCCTGGGCCTCCATAAGACCTCAGCAGTGCCACAGGCTGAATGCCTCCATGCCACGCCGCATTGAAGCAGTCATTTCTGCAAAAGGATTCCCAACCAAGTATTGAGTGCATAACTGTACCTGATTATTTGAAGGTTGACGTTTTTTGTATTAAAAACACTTTTCTTTTATTGGTCAGATGAAATATGCTAATTTTGTGAGATAGGAATTTTGGGTTTTCATGAGCTGTATGCCACAATCATCCATATTAAGACAATAAAAGACCTGAAATATTTCAGTTAGTGTGCAATGAATCTAAAATATATGAATGTTAAATTTTCATCATGACATTATGGAAAATAATGAACTTTATCACAATATGCTAATATTTTGAGAAGGACCTGTAGATTCCCAACCCTCACTCACAGAGATAGTAAATGCTATTAAGAGCATGCAATCTATTAAGGCCCCTGGCCCAGACAGATTTCCATTTATGATCTTTGCCTGCAGACAACTCATCAGATCATTTACTCAAACACATCTTGAATGATTATAAGATCAAATGGTTAAAATAAAGAATAGGAACGAAATAAGAAAAATCTTTATTAAATTATTCCAACATTTCCCCCCTGTTTGTCGTATTTGCTCATATTCTCATATCACTTAAACAGCCACTTCTCTCAGATTTTTAACTGTACGTTTATCTTCATGAGTACAAAGACAATTATACTCAGAGGTACTTACTGACATTTATCTGCGTACAGGTCAGAAAAGTAGTCAGTCCCATCCTCGTCATCTTCATCATCCTGATGTTTAAATAACGGATAGAGTTGTGTAACTCTGTTTTCCATAGGAGAAATAGCTGTGGTGATAAGACGGTTAAACAGAGAACAAAGGCAAGGAATACAACAACATCCACACAATGTCAAAATACCAGCAAACACTGCAAAGGAAATTATTACTGATGATACTAAAATTTTATACTTCCCAAACACATCCAGCCAGGAGTTCCACATCAAGGTGTGTACTCCAGAATGCTCCTTCATTTTGCCATTTAGAGATCTCAAACCTTCTATGGCTTTCATTTGGCTGCCATCAGCCAGCTGCAGTGTTGTTAGGTGCACAAACTTCTCCTTTTTCAGCTAACAACATGTTCAAAGCAATTCTATTCTGGAATGCCATCAGGGAAGTTGAAGCCAATTGGTCATGGACAGCTTCAAACCCGCTTTGTGTCCAATTTCCTAGTTTTTGTACATTGTAATGGATATAATTGATCCTGTCTACGTTTCTGTTCAACGTACACCACTTACAGATACTTTATTCAAATCTTGCAGCTACTTGATCAGTTAATTTATCTTCATCTATAGCATCTATGTATGTAGAATCTCCCTCAGTCTGCCAAGCTGCAGCTCTGCACTTTCTATTATGCCAGTCACGTGGGGTGACACTAGATAGTCCACGTGTTACTTCATCTACTGACATATAGAAACAATAAAGTAATTAGAGCACAGAGTCCTGTTACATTTGAAGGTAATCGATCAAACAACCTGTCGTCACCACACCACCACCAAATCTCTCCTCTAGAGACTGGTTTAAAACACGTATTTACTTTTACAATTGCAGTACACCATACTGCAATGAGATTTCCCAATTTATTACCTCTCTCTGTCATATTTATACAGGTATAGTTTCTAGTGGTGACCCGCTTATGGAAAACTGATTTATCTTTATCTGCTCTAATTACAGGAAAAACAGAATCCACTAGTCCACTCATCTCCTGTGGTGGACTTTGTTGTTGCATTTCTTTTAACACTATATATTGTCTATATTATGTTGTTTTTCCATTACTAATATTTTGATTTGTCCAGCTGCAGCCTTTCTTGCTGTCTTATCTGCAAATAGTTTGCATAGCTCAATTAGCGCAATTAACTCTGCAGCCTGTGCCGAATAATGTGAAGGTAATTGTTCTGCTTTTAACACTATCTCTTGTCACCAACGCATATCCTGTTTGTGTCTTCCCTCTCTCATCTTTTTTAGAGGAATCATTCACTTAAACTATTTCGTGATCCTGCAAATCACTTCTAATTTATTTATTATTATATTATTCCTGTTGATGAAGCTTGTTTTTCAACTGGAAAAATGGGGGTGTTACATGGTGAATCTTCGCATCTTATTATCACCCCTGCAGTTATTAAATCCTTTTATTACTGGTTTTATTCCTTCACGTGCATCATATTTCAAAGGGTATTGTTTTACTCTTGGCCTGTATTCTGTTTTTGCTCTAATTTGAACAGCTAATGCTCCTTTTACTAAACCCACATCAGTAGGATCTGTTGACCATAACTTATCAGGGACTTCACTCAAGAACTGTTCCTCTTGTTCAGTAAGGAATATTTCTCATTGTTGTTTTGTATGTAAATGTACAGGTCCTTCTCAAAACATTAGCATATTGTGATAAAGTTCATTATTTTCAATAATGTAATGATGAAAATGTAATATTCATATATTTTAGATTCATTGCACACTAACTGAAATATTTCAGGTCCTTTATTGTCTTAATACGGATGATTTTGGCATACAGCTCATGAAAACCCAAAATTCCTATCTCACAAAATTAGCATATTTCATCCGACCAATAAAAGAATAGGGTTTTTAATACAAAAAACGTCAACCTTCAAATAATCATGTACAGTTATGCACTCAATACTTGGTCGGGAATCCTTTTGCAGAAATGACTGCTTCAATGCGGCGTGGCATGGAGGCATTCAGCCTGTGGCACTGCTGAGGTCTTATGGAGGCCCAGGATGCTTCGATAGCGGCCTTTAGCTCATCCAGAGTGTTGGGTCTTGAGTCTCTCAACCGCTCCCTCTTTTTATTGTCTTTTGGGGGTCCCTAGTTTACAAAAACATTAATCTCTAAAGGATGGGAAAACAACAGCTGCATCGTAAACAGGTCATAAACAGCTTTTTCCATTAACAACATATTCCCACAGTCCTCTCCATCTTCCAGGGTCAGATGCCTTTTGTTCAGTGCAATCAGCCTCTCTTGATGACCTCCTCAACTGGACTGCTTCCTTTCCCGCAAGCTCAGCTCCATTTATGATCTTTGCCTGCAGACAACTCATCAGATCATTTACTCACACACATCTTGAATGATTATAAGATCAAATGGTTAAAATAAAGAATAGGAACGAAATAAGACAAATCTTTATTCAATTATTCCAACACAAATGCCTTGTTGATGCCAGAGGTCAAAGGACAATGGCCAGACTGGTTCAAGCTGATAGAAAGGCAACAGTAACTCAAATAACCAAACGTTAAAACAAGGGCATGCAGAAGAGCATCTCTGAATGCACAACACGTCGAATCTTGAGGCGGATGGGCTACAGCAGCAGAAGACCATACTGGGTGCCACTCCTGTCAGCTAAGAACACAAAACTGAGGCTAAAATTGGCCCAGGCTCACCAAAATTGGACAATAGAACATTGGACAAACGTTGCCTGGTCAGATGCGTCTTGATTTCTGCTGTGACATTCGGATGGTAGAGTCAGAATTTGGCATCAATAACATGAAAGCATGGATCCATCCTGCCTTGTATCAACGGTTCAGGCTGGTGGCGGTGGTGTAATGGTGTGAGGGATATTTTCTTGGCACACTTTGGGCCCCTAGTACCAATTGAGCATTGTGTCAATGCCACAGCCTACATGAATATTGTTGCTGACCATGTTCATCCCTTTATGACAACAGTGTACCCATCTTCTGATGTTTACTTCCGGCAGGATAACACTCCATGTCATAAACTATCAATCATCTCTGACTGGTTTCTTGCACATGACAATGCGTTCACTGTACTCAAATGGCCTGCCTCCACATTCACCAGATCTCAATCCAATAGAGCATCTTTGGGATGTGGTGGAACGGGAGATTTGCATCATGGATGTGCAGCTGACAAATCTGCAGCATCTGTGTGATGCTATCATGTCAGTATGGCTCAAACTCTCTTAGGAATGTTTCCAGTACCTTGTTGAATCTATGCTACGAAGGATTAAGGCAGTTCTGAACGCAAAAGGATGTCCAATCCAGTACTAGCAAGGTGTACCTAATAAAGTGGCTGGTGAGTGTATTTGTGCATTTAATCCACCGTTGTTTAGTTACTTGTCTCTCACTGAACAGAGCTGGCCATTGGGAAAGGACCTCTGTGATGAGTGGTTGATCTCCAACTATCTCCTTTCTACGTTGGGAAAACGTGGTGACCATCAGATCTTCTACGAAATGGTGATCGGGATCTTTTTTCTGTATTTCAGCCTCCATTATTTTCCATTTCTCCTCCATGTTTTCAGGACTTTCTCCTTCAGGTGGATCAGGACAGTCGTTCACTCCCCCCTTTCTTTGACCTCTTGACATTTGTTCTTTCAAACCTTCTCCTTTTCTTTTGTTTATGACCACTTCAAAACATCCTGCTGCACTTAACTTTTGCCGGTAGTTTCCTAGTTTAAACTTCAGGCTGTGAGTAGCATCCCTTTTCAGTACCTGGATCTTGCAGACAGGGATGCTTCTCTACCAGTGCTCTGGCCACTCTTTCTTAGTGCTACCTCTCAGGATACGTACTGATTTTTGACATGTCTGCAAGTGTTTCGAGGATGTCAGTTTTTAAACCTTTGGAAATAACCATCACATATCCATCTTTAGTGCATCTATTATTTATTTCATTTAATTGCAGTTCCACATCATATGAAAAATGGGGAATTGGGAAAGGATCAAGCCATTCAACAGAATCCCCACTACTGAAAGAAGGAAGGCTATATGTGTTCAGAGTAGAATCTGAAGAATTATCTGCTGTGAATAGAACTTTTTCAGTCGCTTGCTCCTTAGGAAGGTCTTTGATGTCTGTTAGGTTGCACAACTGATTGTTAAAATCCCCTCTCAGACCAAGGCTGGTTCGCAGTATCTGGTACAGTTCCTCAACGTTTGCAGGGAGGTCTTCAACTGCAAGACGTCTGATCTCTTTTTCGGACAAAATGACTCGCAGAAGAATTGTGGTCTTTGACCTGAAAATAGGGGCAAAGAAAGCATTTGAAGTGCAAAAATATCAATAGAAACAATGAATTACCATGCCCCCGATACATAAAAGATTAATCCCAAAGCCCTGCCCCTGAAAAGAGACAAAATTTGACCAGTGAGCGGTAGTTTGTACGCAGCTGCAAGATGCTGAAGCGTGTACTTTAACAGGATACTTGCCTTACAAGATGTGATAAATTAAGTTTTAACAGAGATGAGAGTTCCATTTTATTTGTTTAAGGAATTCTCAGGAAAGGAATGACAACTGGACCTATTCTCTGTTATAAGCTGATCTAATGGTATTTACGATTACTAATGTAAGTAACTTTCAGAAAATAACTCAGTATTTTAATATTTAATTCAAGAAGTGTGCATCTAGAAAACCAATTGATCAATTCACTGCTTTAACATTTACAAACTACAGCTTTAGTTTCATTTACATCTTGAAATTTCAAATTGTCTAAATATAAGATGCAAAAGAGCTGAAAAAGTCATATTTTTAAGTATTGCACTGGGAGTGACCAGAAAACAGCCTCGAATGAAGTATGACACCAGTTGCAAGTAGTCGTTTAGATCCTCTGGTTACGCCAACAGACACTCAAATTTTCTTCACAAGAAGGTAACTCCGAAGAAGCTGTACATCCCAATGAAGGCAATGTCTAAAAAGCTGTCCCCTCGGTTTATTGGTCCTTATGTAATTGAGTCCCTCATTGGTCCTTCTGCCGTTCGTCTTTGGTTACCTTCCTCCTTACGTGTGTTGGACCACTTGTTTGCTGAATATTGGACTACTTGCATGGTGCAGGACGTCACAATGCCTTTCCAACGGCATCGGCCATTTTGTATCCAGGACAGTCCGCTCCAACATATCCCGTCGAACACTACGACTGATATGACGGGGCGTCCCAAGTCTGACATCAGAAGACGCTATATAACAGGGCCTCCATTTTGAACACCCGGCTTTTCAGCTGGAGACCGGGTTCGGTTACCAACATCTGAAGCATCACCTGGAGAAGAGTCCTGAGTGGATCTCAGTGGATTCTCTCTCGTTGGCCAACGAACAGTTCATAACTGAGGTTTCTGGACTAGGAAGGCCAGAAATTTCACTTTGCTGATCGAAGACGTGAGTTTAACACGTAACTAAAAACACGGAGTTTCGAGGAGACGAACCGCCACCGTGTTTCATCCGAAGTCGACTTTGATGGTCAGATCATATTTTTCCTTTTTGCCAAGGAGGCCAGAAGACGAAGATTGACCGCTTTTCCTGAAGTTAATTGTGGATGCACAGTTAACTTCCAACTCCCCCCCCCCTTTCTCGCTCGACCCCGCTGAGAAGAAAGCCAACAACAAGTAATACCCATCCTTTATTTTAGAAAGCCTGGGCAGGGTAGGAGGTTTGAGTGCGATGAGATTCGTTAGTCAGAATCTAATGTGTTCTGAACGATATGTGCATGTAACCTTGTTATTGAAACTTTGATGTGCTGTGTTGATGTCTGGAAGCAGCTGCGCTCCCAGCTCTGTGCGTGTTTTGTGGGGTATTTAACACTTGAGAGCCAGCGCAGGTGCGCTGTGAGACTGGACTGCTAAAATAACCTCATGGTGAAATTCCCCGTTTTTCTTCTTCATCCTCTGGACCGCCGGGTGGCGCTTGTTGAGGGGGGTTGATGTCGGGTTGGAGTTCTTCTGTGTTTTTTTTGTATTGTTTGTGTTTGGTTTTCTACAGGGCATTGGAGAGCAGGAGTTCTCCATTCACCGGCGATGAGGCTCCTGGAGTATTTAAGCAGGAGGCTGCCAGCATGTCAGCGCTCGAGTGTTAGCCTTCAGTGTATACCATGTTGGTGACTACCTGGATGTTACCCAGGCGGGCCACCAAGGGATTTTGCTTATGAAACCTCGTTCCAAGTTTCCCACGGATGGATCTACAAACTGGTGTCTCACTAATGCTGTGCTGCTGGATTTCCTCCTGGTGATCTTTTCCTGGATTCGACCTCTGATCCTGCCTCCACAAAACCTATCCACCCTCCACCGCTCCACTTGTGCCCACCATATAATCCTCCAAACACTGTTAACGTCCAAGGGACTAAGTATCTTGGCAGAACTCACCTCCGTAGTCCCACGCTGTTTCCTCCTGCCCAACTCCCTCTCCTCCTGGTGGTTTGTCAACAACCAACTAGTAAGAAACAGAACACCATTAGTTTCCCATCTTAGTTACCGTCTTAACTTATCTATGCTTTCTTCCTTACAGCTTTGCCTACTGTGCCAAGACCGTACTTACTTCTGTGCTTTCAATAAATCTGTAAAACACTTCCTGGTTTCCTTTGAGCATTTACTGCATGTGGGTCAGAACTATCCATAAAACGATGACAGTATGCTGTAAAAGGTTCAACAATGAAGCCGACCTGACCAGCTAACACAATGCATATTTCCAGGATTCTTCCAAAATCAGGCAGTCCACTTGTACTCCCAGCCGAAACAATCATTTATTTTGAAAACTTTGTTCCATTTAGAACAACATGTGGGGTCAGTCCTACTGAGTCAACATTGGTGAATCTATTCAAAATAGCTTGTCTTGCAGCAGCATCTATGACTTGGAGGGACACATAAATGACCTTTGCAGTCTCAGTCTCAGGCTTGAAAATGTTTGGCATTTCAAGATAATGTGCCAACATAAGCTGGTGTCTTGAGGAAAGGGTAAACAGAATGTTTTAAAAAGTTAAAGTTGTCGTAAAGTTGTTGGCATCCCGAACAGTCTTTTTAAAGAAAGAGTGTTTCTGGTCAACTTGACAAACAAATTTCTCAGAAATAATAAAAGAAAGGTGGGGAACAGGATATTTTTCAGTTGTTAATTTAATAGACATCTCTATTTGTGGCTGACATCATTCTGTTATATCAACTCTTAATAATAATTTAGAAAATGATATAAGCTGAAATTTTGAAAAAATATAGCAAACCATTTTCATTAAAAAAACGTTTTTAACCACATATTACAAAAAAACTGAACAAAAGTAAAATTAATAAAAAATACTAAAACTAAGAATTTTTGAAGAGTACAAATGAACAAGCATGCAGCATAAAATATGTATTTGGAAAGTTTCCATTGTAGTTTTATGCAAATAGCATAACTGCAAATTTAGCCCTTATGTAACAGTTTATATAACTTTGCTAGAATGAGTACGTGTGAAAAATACATTTGTTAAAACATCTACACGACAACATTTTAAGTGCAATCTCTGTGCACAAATCCTTCTACTCTAGAACCAGTTTTAAAGAGGTGCTGTTTTCAGATAAAACGTGCGATGCTGTGGTGTACAGGAACAGAAGAAATGCAACATAATTCAGTTTTCACCCTAAAAACGCCATGTGCACATGACATGAATGGCAGTTCTATCTTCTGCCCTATTCTCAAATGTGTGCCTGCTCCGTGCAGGAATGTACAGCTCACCTCTGAAAGCAAGGCTTATGCATGCTAGCAAGTACAGTATGTCACAAGATTAAAGAAAATGTAATTACACGCGTGAAAAATCAGTTTAGAAATAAAGCCTAGTCCCCAAAAGTCCCTTCAGAATCTAGTTTCCTCCCCAAGTGCCATACATGTTCTGTAAGACTGAAATCGTTAAGCTAGGTTCACCTCATTTAACTTTACTTGCATTAACATTTTTTGTAGAACTATCATGTGTCACATATCAATGTGTCACATATGAAGAAATTAATTTCTTTATATCCAATTCAGTGGCAGCTCCAGAAATATTTTTCTGCAGGTGCTAAGGGGGCCTAAGCATTTTACTGAGGGTGCTATGAAGGATTATTTGTTCTTTCAGTTCCCAACACACACAGGCACAAGCACAGATGTGCACTCAGAACTCAGACAATTAGTCACCAACAAAGTGAAGAGTGAATACGTGGTAGTCTGCATTTTAATTAAAGCATGAACAAACATGACATATATATGTATAGTGTAGAAAGTAAACTGTTACAATAAATCCACTGTATTGTTCCCCCAGATGTATCTGTATAAGTGGACAATTTAAGTTCACAGCGCTGAATGCAATACATAGTCACAGAAGGTCGAAATCATTCACTCACCATCAGAAGACTTCATAACAGGACAATCCACCTGTTATTGTGGTTGAGGGCAAACGTATCAAGAATGTTGTCACTGTCCAGGGTCCTAGTTATTAAAGGGTTGATAGCAGGAAGTGCCAGGTCATTTGTTCGATTGTCCCCGCTGCTGTTTCTTAGATAGCTCTTGAAAGGACGCAAAGAAGAAAAACTGCGTTCACATCTCACTCATGTTACAGGAAGAGTTAAAGATATGGATATCATTTTATACAAGTCTGGGAATGCGTCTTTGTAGGGCCGCATTAGAGAGAGGAAGTCCTGCGTGTTGTGGATTGTATGTCCCTGTTCTTTCGTTTTCAGCAGCCGGCCAACCTGGTGGAGCTCTGCTGACAAGTTCTCCTCGGTAACTCCATAATGACAGGCCATGGGGAGTCTGCATTTTTTGTTGAGGGACGATGAGTTTTTGGAGCTTAGAGCTGGCAAACCTTTCAGTATTTCATTTGTTTCTGAAGAATAACAAAGTTTCAGTTCCACTAGCATCCTGTCTAAAACAAGATAGAATGACTGTGTTTTTAGGTCATCCATGCTGTCTGCACGTTTTCTTTCTATTGGGGCATCCACAATAAAGGCTCTAGGTGTTTATCTGTTTGAGTCTGCCTTTTCTGTCATTAGATAGTGTCTGTTGTGATTCCTGTTTTGATGCAAAGGTCTTCTGCTTCTGTTCTGAGAGTCTCCCATTTTTTACTGTCGGAGTCTGGGAGTTTTGTCATGTGTTATTTTTGCCTGCTGCTTACACTCACTCACCACTAGATGGCGCCAGGATCCCCCGGTGTGGAGGGTAGCAGGTGTTTCTCATCTGTAGTCATCTGAAGGACAATAAGAAGGTGGAGCTGCCAGCACTCCAGTGCCTGAGTGTTTGCCTTTGTGGTATATTCATCTGGCCAAGCACTAAGTTTTGTGTTCTTGCTGAAGCTTGCAGTTATTTACCTTTTTGTGTGTTCCTTTCTAGGTGACTTCAAGTCCAAGCCTCAAAGCTCCTGCAACTTTCAGCCCCTGGCTCAAAGTCTCTGCTTTGGTTCCTGCCAAAGCCACAGTTCCCAAGCTTCCAAGTAATCTACCTAGATCAAGTATTGGCTGACAGCTCAAGCCTTCGTCCTCCTTCAAGCGAACTCTGCTCACCCTCCACCAATCCACATCCAACTTCCCGAAAACTACCCAGGTAATCAAGTTTATAACTGTCAAGAATTTACTTGAACCTCCTCCTGAGAAACTCACCACCACTTCGGACTGAAACCTCACAGACTCAGCAGCAGTCTCACCGCTCTCCCTGGCTCCACTTCACTCTCCAACGTCTAAACTTATCTTCATCTCCAGTAAGCTAAAACCTAAAGTAATTTTCTATAACTTCCAAACCATACTTCAAGATTACTTGCCCCTTTCGTCTCTAACGTACAGTCTTGTGTCTCCAGTCACGGTTCCATTATTCTCTACTGAAGAAATAAACTTTTTTCCTGCCTCCTGAGTGTCTCTCTGCATGTGGGTCAAAACAATCAAACAGACGATGACAGCTACTAGATCTAAATTAGGAGACTGTAGCTGATCAGACAATTAATTTGGTTGTTCTGAAAATATCAAAAGTTGTAAGATGCAGAACAAACTTGTCATCTATAAGTCCACTGAGAGCTTTAGCCTCTGTCCTACGTTTCACATTTTTCTGCTGAACAATGTTGAGCAACGTAGCCATTACTGCTTCTTCATTACTGCTACTCCTGCTTCTTCAGAAAAATATCATGAACAACTGACCCAGGAAAAAAACTTGTGAACCATTTGTAATGTCTCAAAAAAATCTGCCGTGGCATCGACATTATGCATACAGTCTACCAACACAAAATTCAGCTTGTGAGCATGGCAGTTGATGTACACTGCTTGCGGCACCTCCTTTTTAAAACTTTTCTTGCACTCCGTTGTTGCATCCAGGCATAACTGCGGCGCATCATAGCACTGCCCTACACAGTAATTAACATCGATATCAGAACGACTAAGTGTCATTTTAATGCCTTCAAAATAGCGAGTCTGCGTCTAATCCTTCTGAATGTTAAAATTTCTCCACCACTACTTTCCCTGAATCTGGCTGCAAATAGCAACCGATCACATAAATTTGTTTTTTGGTTTCATCTACCAAAATAGCAAAATGTTCAGCTTCCTTCACCTTGTTGCTGATTTGTTTTCCTATCATTTAAGCCTTTACGTTACACAGATTTGGGCTGCACGGTGGCACTGTTGCCAAAGACATGCCTGTTAGGTTAACTGGTCTCTCTAATTTGCCCTTAGGTGTGTGAATGAATGTGTGCATGGTTGTTTGTTGTTGCCCTGCGATGGACTGGCGACCTGTCCAGGGTGTACCCCGCCTCCCGCCCGTAGACTGCTGGAGATAGGCACCAGCTTCCCCGCGACCCACGATGGAAGAAGCAGTATAGAAAATGACTGACTGACATTAAAGATCTCTTTCTGTATATCGTGGTAAATGTACTTAGCATTTGATAGATAAGTGGTCAACTTCTTTTGAACCATGGAATAACATTTTCCAATGACATCAAGCATCTCACAGAATTTACCTTTGTTGGCTAAATCCTCATTCTCGATGTGACTGCACTGCTCGATTCCCTGACAAGCTGTTTAGCGCAAGCTTTCTACAGCACCCATTATGTACTTCCCGTTCTCCTGAACCAGCGCCAAGTGTCCTTTATCGAGCATATTGGGTAGTTTTGAGCCACTTGTTTCTTTTAACTTGAATTCACTCCATGCCTCCATTGCAAATTTGTGTCCGGCGTCTTTCATGATGGCTCCTCAATGATGCAGCTGCTTTCCACCAATTAATAAATCCAAGATTGGTAAATGCTAGCTCCAAGTGAAATCTGTCCTCCTTTTAAAAAATGCCAACAAGCAAAGCAAAAGACGTCATCTCTACCCACGCTGTATTCCAACTGCAAATATTGATCGAGCCAGCCTTTGTTAAAACTTCTCTGTTGTAATAGGCATAATAGGTATTTTTACAGAAGTGGTCATCTTGGTCCATCTTGAGGACTTCTGATTAGATCCCACAGCTGTCCAGTGCCAGCAGTGTTAGCATTCTCCACATATGTGGAAGCATGGCAGTACACTTGATCCCCTTCTTCCAGATTAATGTTTATTTATTGGTTGGAGTCTGCTTCCAAAAAACCTTCTCTGATTCTATCCTAGGAAATTTGGGTAACAGAAAACGGTCCATTTTTGCATTTTGTGCACTTTTCAAGTGTTTACCGGCCACTGATCCAATTTACAACTTGGGTCTGACTAAATCTGAACAAATGCAACGACTTACCTTACTGTGTCCTCTGCTCCTCAATCGAATAGCTCTTTGACCCAACACAACTTGCTTATACTCCTGATGAAAAGGATTCCTCCGCTGCTTCTCTTTTCACTGTCCTCAGTGTGCTAAACTAATGTTGCTATTTTTATATTAACTGGCAAATACAACCTGTTGGAGCACGTCCCCAAATGTTACATAATTATATCATAATTATATCATAATTATCAGCCGTTCATCAGATTAAGACCAATTTCTCATCACTACTTTGTACCGCGCAGTAATATTGCCGCAACACCAGTTGGCGGCAATATTATTTTTTAAAACTCATATTGGTGAGTTATTTTGACACATTAAAATTTTCATTTCATTTCATTTTTCATTTTATTGAACTTACTCAAAACCTTGAGGTGCATGAAAACGTTGAAATTGTATAATGTATTTTGAGTGGAAGCAAATAACAGAAACAAGTTATAATAACTTATTGGGCATCTCTCTTTTTACAGTGAATAGAGATGGTTCATAAATACTTGGGCATTTTGATTGATCACCCACTCAAATTTAGACCCCATGTGGAAAATCTTAAAAAGGTTAAAATTGAAGCTGGATTTTTATTTTCGAAACAAGCTATGTTTTTCATATGCTGCTAGAAAGCGGCTTGTCGGTGCAACCTTTATGTTTGTGTTGGACTATGGAGATCTCTTATATATGTTTTCTTCTTCACAATGTCTTGACTCTGTTTATCTCTCTTTGCTGAGGTTCATTACAAACTGCAAAATGTCAACACATCATTGTGATTTATACTCAAGGGTGGGATGGCCTGGTTTGGCTGCTCGAAGCAATACCCACTGGTTAACTTTTATTTACAAGGCATTACTTGGACTGCTCCCTGACTCTATCTGTTCTGCACTTGCACTGAGAAATATTGACTCTAACAACCTTGCCTTAAACAATTTGCTGCTTTTTTTTTGTCCCTTTTGGATGGATTGAATTAGGCAAGAATGCTTTTGTTCAGTCAGCTCCCTTCTCCTGGAACTTGCTTCAGAAAACTCTGGTATTTACTGAACTTATCTCAATGAATTATTTTACTTCCAAAATAAAAGTTGTAGAGGCTGATTCTATAACATGTACCTGTTTCTCATTGTTTGTGTTTTTTCTTTAAACTGTGCAACTTTGTGTTTAATTTGTTGGTGCCTTTTGGCAGTTTTTTAATCTCATTGGGATTTTCTTTCTGGTTAAATAAAGTTAAATCAATAATAATTGAGGACAAGAGTTTGCCAGCAACATTATTGAATTGTCACTATAATTTAAATTTTAGTGATTATGGACTATGAATGTACAGGAATAGTTGGATAAATGACTAGTTGCCCATCCACTAAGCAAACAATTTAGGGCCTGATCTTCAAAAGGTTTGCGTGTACAAAACCGCAAGCAAACCTCTTTGTGTTAGCAAAGCTTATCTGCAAACAAGGCGGAAATCGGATTGCGTGTGCAAAATCAGTGGAACTGCGGGCACAAACGTTTTAGCGTGTCTGCCCTCATGAATATGCAAAACACATGATAATGACCCAAACGTGCAGATTTGGAGCCAATATCAAAGAAAAGCCATGAAATTATATTGCATTACCCAAGGCATTCCATCCTCCTGTTTTTGTTTCCATTTGTTGACTCAGCAATACTAATTAGCTAGTATGGAGCCATTATTAGTGCAAAAGTATTTGTGTGTGCATGTGAAGACTTTTGCATGTGTGTTTCGATCTGTGTGTGCATGATAATATACTCACACTGTCTTAAGAATAACTTCTGTGGTTTATAAGTGTTCACTGAACTCTTTATTTTCTTTTTTAGTCTGGTCCATTTAATGCCAATTGCAGATTCACTAATAATGACAGAAGAGTGTAATTAAACTTCAACACTTTATTTTATTAAGGCAGAGAAAAAGTACAGTTACCAGCACTGGGCCTTCTTACAAGGAGATACAAGAGCAGAAGTCCGAGTCCAAGAAGAACACCCCAATCTTTAGGCTCCTTCACTTAAAAGTGATAGTGAGAGTGATTATATCCTACGACTAGGCCCTCCCATGCAAGGGTTCAGGCACAACCTTCCATGTATCATTTAGTCACATGTGTAGCCCAAGGGCTTTATCTGTTTACCAACAGATGTGTCCTGTTTAAGTGTGTGCGTATCGATACTAATGCAAGCAAGCCCTGCAGAGGAATGTGTATTCTGTTTCTCACAGTTTGATTGCATCAGCATTATCAGTTTCTAACAGGTTGATTATATCAACGGTTTCAGTTACTTCCCCAGAAACAGAGACTCTTGCCAGAAAAACAACTCCACACGTGACCTGTAATTTAGGCCCGAGCTCTAGTTATAAAATATTTATTCTAACAATTCTAACATAAGCATAATAGTTAATCGATTGTGTCAAAGAAACTTGATTAGCAGTTGTACGCTAGTAGCCTATGGGTGAGTATAGGACACAACCAGTGCATTTACATCCACTGTTCAAGGTTAAAATACAGAACTTGGTGATCTATATATATTCTGTGGGGTCGTGATAACTCAATGCACTTTTATGAAAAACATAATTGTATCTACACAGGTGGACTTTGACAGAAGCAGTGGTGTTATTCAACATTATAACTTTTAAAGACAACAAATAAGAGCAATAGAAACTAATAAACAATATAAAAATGTGCTGGTGCTCTCTAAGCTCCCTGTTAAAAAAATACCTTTACAAGGATTTCTTTGAGAGTAACATTTGGAATAATGCAGAGATTTGCAAGTTTTTTATTTTTAAGCATCTATTAACTGAATACAGTATATTAGTTATCACTAAAGTATAATACCACCCTCAGTGTTTGCATATGTGTACCATTCTTAAAACCTTTAAACATTGTTTTACCTGCAAAATTTGGGGCTGCTGAGATTTAGGTACTTATCGTGATAAGTGATAGAAAATGTATCACCATAACTTTCTATTCCTCTAAGTTAAGGGGGCACGTTTTTTTTTTTGGCAAGGCTCATTCTGAGGCTGCCAAGATGTGTACAATTCATAATCGTTTGACTAATTTATTCTTAACCTACTCATCAAGCACCATGCCACGCAGTGCCTTACAAAGCCACTCTGCACTGCCACCACCACAAGTAAATTCTAACTTTATAGGAAACACTGTCAGATCAATAGCTTTACTGGCTGATACCATAACTTAAGCCCAGGTAATGGGACCAGTCTTGAAGCTGAAAAAGTTGGATCTTCCTACTCTCACAAGTAAACAGGGCTACTGAACCTATGAATTCTTTATAAAAAAAATTTATAACCCTCTGAAAATATAGTTTCTTAGACAGAAATTTTGTTACAGTGCTTTCTGAGATAGGTACATTTACTTTAGTCTCTTCTGTGGGATATTGTTGTCTGTCTGAAGATCAGATGTAGCCTCTGCTCGTACAAGCTTACGTTGAGCATCTTTATACATGTCTGTCAAATAACAAAAACAAAACACATGGTTCAAGCTCGAAGTTGGTCACAGAACAATTCAACAGTTTGTCTGCATAATCACAGTATTCATGGCACAAAGCTGGGCTAAGTAGAGTTCTTATTGGTACAGGCAGCAACATGAAGTTCTCATACAGTCTTGAAGGTAAATGTCCTTTAAGAACCACAAGGGCCATATATAACAAACAATTCAGTGACCTTCCACTGACTGTATTGCACAAGTGACCGTGGCTTTCGAGCAAATTTATTTGAGACATGTTTTCTGTCAGTCAGTCAGTCATTTTCTACCACTTATTCCATAGTGGGTCACGGGGAAGCTGGTGCCTATCTCCAGCAGTCTATGGGCAAGAGGCAGGGTACACCCTGGACAGATCGCCAGTCCATCGCAGGGCAACACAGACAACCATGCACACACTCATTCATACACCTAAGGGCAATTTAGATTGACCAATTAACTTAACAGGCATGTCTTTGGACTGTGGGAGGAAGCCAGAGTACCCGGTGAGAACCCATGCATGCACAGGGAGAATATGCAAACTCCATGCAGAAAGACCCCAGGCTGGGAATTGAACCCAGGAGCTTCTTGCTGCAAGGCAACAGTGCTACCAACTGCGCCACCGTGCAGCCCTGCTGATTAGTTTCAAATGGCTGGAGATAACTGAGATTGTGGCTACAGACGTCCAACATCGCAAGGGTCCTTTGATCCACAAACTCACAAGTTTTACATCAAACTCTAAATCTGTTCTAAGTGGTGCGGCCTGATCAGGAAATACAACCCTGTTGTCTATGTGAACCACATGCTTTGTACATTGTTCACAGGAGCTGTAACCCAAATGACCCTTGGTACATTTTAAGAAGGCATGGGCTGGGGCATCACAGATGAAGGCATCCAGAAGTGCAATATTGTAATGCATTCCATTATAATGTAAACCCTCCTGAGTTATATGCTTCGGGTCCAGGATGAAGTCCTTAAGATATTGCTTTATCTAATTGGGCTTTGTAGGACCTGCATACAAACCAATAATAATAACATTACATCTGGGAATTTCTTTGACCTTGGCCAAAACAGGCCATAACTGCATTTTAGAGCTTCGGAAGAGGGGCAATAACACAACGACTCAGAAGGCTGATGTTGTGATTGCAACAAAACATGAGCATTTGATACCCCAAATTGATGACAACACCCATCTCCAATGTCTTTGACTTCACCTGTTTTTAAAGTTGATAATAGAGTCCTTGGATCTTTTGGTAAATCCAGGCTGCACTGCACCGAAATTTGTAATAGTTCTGAAAGGGCACTGTACGAAATGTTGCAACTTGCTGCCCAATCACCCAACTTCTTTTTTCTTCTTTATCAACTTCTTTGCAAGGTACAGTCTTTTCTATGCAACTGTCAGAATCAATTTCTTCAATGCTGTGACTGGAATGGACGTGACAATCAGATTCTTGGTCACCTTCATATTGCTTAGACTGCAAACTCTTCCACATGAACCTGGTTTTCTGTTACGGGGACATGTCCTGGATTTGATGACACATATTTTTTGAGACCATAATTTTCCAAAATGAGCAGGTGCTCTGCAACTCTTGCTTTAATTTGTCTTTGTTTGGTTCATGAGCTACAACAGTAATCCATGTTTGGATCTGAAACAAAGATTTTAATAGTTAGACATTATTCGTGATCATATAAGTACTGAACATGTATGGAGTGAGTTTGAGTCCTAAATTATTTAGCTATCCTTTTTTAAATTTAGTTTCTTTTTTAAAGATTTTTGGCATTATTGGTCTTTATTTGAAAGTAGACTGACAGGAAATGGGGTTGAGAGAGGGGAAAAGACATGCGGCAAAGGTCAACAGGCCGGGATTCGAAACTGTGATGGCCGAGTCAAGGAATAAGGCCTCCCTACATAAAGATTTTTCTAATTTTAGCGTTATCTGCAGCTTACTGTTTTGCTGTGTTCATCATTTCTGTAAACAGAAGGAACTGACCCCTCAGACAGACGAAATATCAGCTAATCCTTCTTCATACTGGCTGAGGTTGCAGAGGTACTCGTCCCCTGAAGTGCTTCGCCTAAACAAAAAGAACTTTCCCCAGTGATGTATGTATGTTTTCATTAAAAAATATAAATTTAACCAGGCATTTAGAAGAGGTTCTGATCCTAGGGGGTGGTGTAATGACTTGTGTGAGTTAATATACCCAGCAACCGAACATTTAGATTCATCTGCTTGTTGCATCCTTCAAATTGGACTATAAAAATACAAGAGGTTTGTTGGAAGTCCATAACTTTGTTTAGCATTTCCACAGCAAATACTGTGATATAACAGAACATAAAACATAATAGAAAATGAAGAAAACTGAGTGGATTGAAAAATGTGACCCAAACAGCATCTAAATATATCCTAGACCTAGAGACTGAATTTAAGTTTTATGGACATTACACAAAATTATACTGGGTATTCTCAGTGACTGGTTTCATCATTAGGTTTTAAAGATATTATGGTAACTATTTCCTTATTTTGGCTTTGCTTATCCTATTGAAGTAGTGACTATACCCTCACTCCACTTTCTCAATCTGACTCTCAGACAGAACAAGATCCAACAAGCTGTGTCTAATGGTTAAAGTACAAACGTGGGTGTTAAACAAATGCTTGAACCAACAAGTTCATTGAAGCCTAACTGGCTGTTGACTGGTTGTTATTTTTCAGAACGAT
The DNA here is from genome assembly GCF_021462225.1 of Girardinichthys multiradiatus. Lineage (NCBI taxonomy): Eukaryota > Metazoa > Chordata > Actinopteri > Cyprinodontiformes > Goodeidae > Girardinichthys > Girardinichthys multiradiatus. The sequence goes on from NC_061798.1 coordinate 2,114,106, forward strand.
GTTGCTTTGTGAACAAATAAGCTACAATGTGTGGCAGAGTTGTTCTTTTTTCATTAGTATAGATTAGTTCAGTGAGCTCTTACAACTGGTTGCCACATCGTTGCACAACCGGAATATTTGGAAAGTCTAGTCCTGTTGTCTGGTACAGGTCAACTAGCACATGCCCACACATAGGCTCAACATGGACCTGACACAGACTTTTGATGTGGGGCCCACAAAACCTACTCAGGCCCATTTTATTTTTCCTAGTCCCAAGCAATACTCAGCCTGTGTGTAATGAACACAAATAGGCCTTATATACAGTCATGGACGAAATTGTTGGCACCCCAGAAATTTTCCATTAAAGTAAGTATTTCTTAGTGCAATTAAGCATATTTTGGTAAATATTTGTTTATTTCCTTTTTGTGTATTGGAACAACACAAAAAAGCAGAAAAAGGCAAATTTGACATGATTTTATACAAAACTCAAAAAATGGACCAAACTAAATTATTGGCACCCTTTCCAAATTGTGGGTGCACAATATAATTAAGAAATTTACAACCCATGGCACTACATCTGATCTCCCTGGACATGGATGGAATAGAAAAATTTATGAAAGGTTTTAACGCAGGATAGTCTGAATGGTGGATATGTAGCCTCAAACAATTTCTAATGAAATGCAAGCTGTCCTGCAGGCACACAGTACATCGGTTTCAGCGCAAACTATCCATCAAAGTTTGAATGAGAGGAAACGCTTTGGCAGGAGACTCAGGAGGACCCCACTGCTAACACAAAGGCATGAAAAGTTAGTCTCATCTGTCCACAAGACATTTTCTCCAAAGGATTTAGGTTTACTCATGTACATTTTGGAAAACTGCAGTCTAAGATAGTTTTTTGATAAAGCACGTCATTCTCCTGTTTGCCGAAAATGGGATGAGGCCACGGTTTTTTACTTTATTACAGGAGGTCAATTTAATGCCATCCAGGTTAAGTGATTTACTAAGCAGTTTATTTTTCAAAGACTTAATTCCAAAGACGAGAACTTCTGTCTTGTCTAAATTTAGAACCAGAAAATTTTAAGTTATCCCACTTTTTATGTCTTCAAGACATGCTTGTAGTCTATCTAACTGGTTGGGCTCATCAAGATTTATGGATAAGTAAAGCTGAGTATCATCAGCGTAACAGTGGAAATGTATCGTATGCTGCCTGATAGTTTTACCTATTGGAAACATACATCTAGTAAAGAGAATTGGCTCAAGTACCGAACCCTGTGGTACTCCACAATTGACCCTGGAGTTTGAAGATGATTTATCATTTACATGAACAAACTGGAATCTGTCAGACAAATAAGATTTAAACCATCCAAGTGCTGTTTCCCTGATCCCTCCAGCATGTTCCAGCCTTTCTAAAAGAATATTGTGATCGACTGTAACAAATGCAGCACTGAGATCTAACAGGCCAAGTACAGACACAAGTCCATTATCTGATGCTAGGAGAATATATTAGTGACTTTCATCAGAGCTGTTTCAGTGCTATTATGAGCTCTGAAACCTGACTGAAACTCTTCAAACAGATCATTGCTGTGTAAATGGTCACACATTTGATTAGCAACTTTTTTCTCAAGAATTTTAGATAAAAATGGAAGATTGGTTATAAGTCTGTAATTTATTAAATTGTCTTGTTCAAGTGAAGGTTTCTTAAGTAAAGGTTTAAGAGCACATTACATAAATATGGTGGAGGTTCAAATATGTTTGGAGGTTGTTTTGCCCTGAGCATCCTCTTCATGAGACTGTCATACAACAACAGAGTGTTTTCAGTCAGAGGCTTCTTCAGACCTGCTGTAAGACAGACCGCTATAGAAGATTCTTCCTGCCCACAGCCATCAGCATCTACAACGGCTGTTGAAGCATGTATGATATAAGTTACAACAATATTTAGTTACCTTTTGGGAATAATAAAGTAGTTTGTTTTTTATTTTAATTGAAGTGAACACAGAGGAGGCCTCTCCGCCCATCCCACCCCCACAAGAGAGCTCCACCCCAAAAAGCTGATGAGGTCACATCTACATTTTTGCATGCCAATTTGCACCAACCTTTCAAAAGTGCTAAATATAGACGCAAAAACTGCAACCGTAATCCGTATCAGGTTTGAAAATCATGTTGTGGGTGGCTCACCCTCTTGAAACAGATGGCCAGAGCTCCAATCGGCATCACCTTCATCCTCAAAATGAACCTGGAGACCAAAAGAGGAGAAGGCTCTGTTTTCCCGCAGTCCTTGAACAGGGAGCCATTCTTTGCTGACCAGAGGGGGGGAGGTTACCTGCAATTGGCCAGAAAGGCAGAAAGGTCAGTATGGGCAAGCCGCATATGTTGGTCAAGCCACCCATCTTCGTATGTACACTCTTCCACAGTGCACGGGCTGTTGTGCACACTCACACGTCCTGATGAGAGGCTGAGAAGTAGCCTCCTTTCATGAAGATCAGTAATAAAGTGTGACCTTCTCATGAGGTTAGACATAGTCACATAGACTTTCAAGCAAAGGGGACAGGGACAGGTCTCATGAGTCAGGGTCATTGTTATCATGTAAAACAGAGAAATAACCAAGCAAAGCTCCGCCTCAGGCCCTTAACCAAGGAAAATAAGACTAAATCCCATCTAAGTGACATTTTGCAACCACAAAATTCCAGCTAAATGGTGGCTGAATGTTTGCTCCTCCAACATGTTGCAAGGTGAAAAGTCCCACCTTGTTAAGTATGCTTTAAGTGAATTTCATGATGCAACTCAGTGCCCTCTCCATGTACAAAGGTAAAACATTATCATTTAAGACATTATACCAGTCAAAATAAAATTTGTCACATTAGTGATGGTGGACACCTATTTTGGTGCCTAACCTAACACCAGAATTTCGAGAGGACCAGGACTTAATGTTAGGTGTGTGGGGGCCACCATGTTAGTCCATTTATACTCAAGTACCACCTCCAGACATTAGGGAAGTTTCCTCTGGGAAATTACAAAAGGTTTTCTACCAGGCCCTACTCATGAAAATCATGAAATGGGATAAACTTTGCTTTAAAGCCCCTGTCCCTGAACCAGACAACCAGGTGAACCTTGTTTAAAACCCAGATGCATATGTCTCCACAAATGTCAGAAAAGGTAGCCAAGTGTCCAATTCATATGTGCGAAATGCCATTCCTAGATAAGGCTAGATAGGAGTTCAGCAACAATGTGTGCATATTTCATTAAAGTATAGTGCTGTTGCGGTTTGATTGAATATCTAGCTACATCTGTTATACATTTTAGCAACAGAATAAAACTGTAATTTGTTACACTTACTGTGCAAAATATGTAATACAAGTGTTTTACAATTACAGTTGTTATATACTGTATATATTTGTGCTATAGTGAAAAGAGGTTTAGGGAAGTGCATCAACCAACTTACAACGTCAGGAACAGGTGGACCGGGCCTTTAATTGTGGTACTTCAAGAGTATATTTCACCCTACTTCTATCTCATCCCCTTGAGGTTCAAACATTTTCCCCTACCTATTGTAAGTAGCATTTGCTTATTAGACTAATGTCTAATATCTGTCCATCCTTTATTTGATCTTCATGTCTTTCCATTATTCTGTCTTTTACAACATTCATCTAATGTCAGTCCTTCTGTTCTCTCTTTATCCAGCTGTCAATCCCTCTGTTATCTATCTGTCTCTCCTTTTCTTGAGGCTTTTTAGTCTTTTTCCTGCTCTCAGAAATCATGCCTCAATCCCTGTGGGGAAATTTGTCCTGATAAAATGTCACTCACATACACTCACAACCAAACACACTCATAAACACTATAGTACACACACATACATTTAACCACACAAGTGCACACATGCACGTATCCAAAAAGCTTGTATTTGTCCTAATAAAATGTCAAGCTGGCAGCAAAATGAACTGTAATGACTTTCAGACTGTACTAATGGCCAATAAATCCTGGATTAGGAAGCTCACACACGCTCCCTCTTTTTCTCACACATGCACACACACATACAAACACACCCACACAGGGTCATGTTTCATGGCGTGCTGCGCTAGGTTCATTCAGGAGTCAGATGGATAAAGTTTTAAGCTGTTTTCTGCTGTTAATGACTGTTGTGCTGACTTTTATAATAACAGCATGGAAAGGAATCAGCAGGAATTAGCATGCTAGGATCATTTAAACCAATGATTCATGATGACTGGGGCTGGAAGCCATCCACACTCACTCACTCACACACACACAGAGCGTAAGAGAGAGAGCGAGAAAAAAATATGTAGTGACACACACACACACAAGTGTTTCCATCACAAAATTTCACTTTATGAGTTTAGAGTCATTTTCCGGCTAAATGTACAAACTAAAGTCCCAGAAGCAGTGTCTCTGTCGTCTTTCATTATCAGCTCAGGGATGGATTTAGTTCATCGCTTTATTTTAGACAGAATCAGCAGGATAGAGTGCAAATGAGAAAGAAAATTGTGTGTGAGGGACTTTTTTAGGGAGATATCTGCCATATGAGATTCTGTGTTGAGGCAAGATATTTGTGATATTTATAAGGGAGGAATTATGAGGAAACCAGATACATCAGTCAGGATACATTCTCACAAAAAAAACAAACTCAGCATTTTTTTATTTTCTTCAATACAGAAACGAGAGTATTTGTCCTTTAATATGTTCAATCAATGGTTGCTAAAACTGCAGGTGTGGAAAACTTTCAGCTTTATATGATAGCACACATCCTATACAGTAGATAAGAACATGTATCTAACTGTTTTAGTAAATGTAGTAAATTTAATAGCAAGGGGTTTACAAAGATGGTGTATAAAAATGAAAAAAGTTTATCAAAACATAATTAAAAATACTAAAAAACTAATTAAACGATACAGATAATTAAAACAAAATGTTAATCTTAAGGAAAAACATGTTTAAATAAGATACAGATACATATGTGTATTCTTTTTCACTAAATTAGCAGTAGAAAATATTTTCATTTAATTTTAAAATGTCTCTTTGTAAACTGTGAGATTTAATACATTTTGTTCCTCTGACTCTAAACTCATCTAAGCTATCAACCTTTGTATGCACTCTAACAGCCATGTATTTTTGTGCATTTTTAACTTGGGAACAATGAACATAGCTGTTCCACTGGGTCTTCATCATCAAAAATGAAGGAGGTCATCCTGGATATACAAGCTCGGGGCATGCGGGAAAACCATGTCTTCTCCGGCACCCCAGAACGGGCAGAGGAGGATGCCGAATCCACAGTCTGTGGATTTCTCCAATGTCAGCTGAAACTACCAATTGACAAGGTAAAAAACATCGCAATCCATAATATTCGAAGTTCGAGTACTACAAGCAAAAAGAGCAGGTCAGAAGACAGGGTGAACAAACTTCAGCATAATGACCAGTTTACAAAGGAGATCCTCGAACGAAGGCGAGTATTTTTTCCCAATCAGGAAGAAATACATCTCCGATTTCATCAGAGGCACAGTGGCTGTAGATAAACTCTATAAATAATGATCAGTTGTTCAAGGACCAGGAGATCACTGTGGCTTTATTAGGAGAAACAACAGGTTAGTCTAAGACATGTAACACTGGTTAGACAAGAGGTTAGATAACTAGCAATTGTAACCCAATATAAAGCACAGCTCAGCATGATGTTTGCATTGATTGATGTGGGCGGGCCAAGGCAGGGCTTTTGGGTATCTGCTCCTTTTGTCTCCTTATTTTGCCTGTTACCACTCCTCTTTGTCACTCTTTTCTCTTTCTGTCACACACAAACATGCACAATCACAAACACACACACATACAAATACAAGTGTTTCTTAGCATAACCTTATATCTATCACCCCCTCTCATCACCAGCACCTTCCTAATTGTCCTTTTCTCTGCTATATCTTTCCTTCTGGACTTTATATCAGGCAACCACAAGCACTGACAATGATTTAACTTGGGTCTGTCTGTTTATGTGGTGATATGCGTTGTCCAACTTTAGCTACTCACGCACAACTATGGGCACACTAAGGTTTCCCACATGTAACCTAAATGGAGCTGGTACCAGAGAGAAAAAAATAAAGATTTTTAACAAACAACCTAACAATATTTATAACAACACAAAAAGAAGAGAGAGAGAGAAAATGTTAGTTATTTTACTCGTACGAGGAGAACGATCAGAAACATGTTCAGTTACAAGTCCCCAATCATTCTGAACAGCATCTGTCCGCCTCCTCTTTTTATTGTCTTTCGGGGGTCCCTAGTTTACAAAAACATTGTTCTCTAAAGGATGGGGGGAAACAACAGCTGCATCGTAAACAGGTCATAAACAGCTTTATACATTAACAACACATTTCCCACAGTCTCCTACAACTGGTAGGGTCAGTTGTGACTTTTTGTTGAGTGTAATCAGCCTTCATCTTTATGACCTCCTCAACTGGACTGCTTCCTTCTCTGCTAGTTCAGCTCCTATTTATGACCTTTGCCTGCAGACAAACTCACACATCCTTTCTCACACATACATCATGAAAGGTTATAAGATCAAATAGTCAAGTTAAAGAATAGGAGAAAATATAAGACAAATCTATATTCAATTATTCCAACATTTCCCCCCTGTTTGTCTTATATGTGCTCATATTCTCATATCACTTAACAGCCACTTCTGTCAAATTTTGTAACTGTAAGTTTATCTTCATGAGTACAAAGACAAGAGGTACTTACTGACATTTAAATCACATAATCATATAGAAATGGATCTGCATTCAGGTCAGAAAATTGGTCAGTCCCATCCTCATCATCTTCATCATCCTGATGTTTAAATAACAGATAGAGTTGTGTAACTCTGCTTTCCATAGGAGAAATAGCTGTGGTGATAAGACGGTTAAGCAGAGTACAAAGCAGGGCATTCAACAACATCCACACAATGTCAAAATTGCAGCAAACACTGCAAAGGAAATTATTACTCATGATACTAAAATTTTATTCTTCCCAAACATATCCAGCCAGGAGTCCCACATCGAGGCGTCTACTCCAGAATGCTCTTTCATTTTGCCATTTAGAGATCTCAAACCTTCTATGGCTTTCATTTGGCTGCCATCAGCCAGCAGCAGTGTTGTTAGGTGTGAATGTGCAACATTTTTCTCCGAAAATAGCACAAACTTCTCCTTTTTCAGCTAACAACATGTCCAAAGCAATTCTATTCTGGAATGCTATCAGGGAAGTTGAAGCCAATTAGTCATGGACAGTTCAAACCCGCTTTGTCCAATTTCCTAGTTTTTGTACATTGTAATGAATATAGTTGATCCTGTCTACGTTTCTGTTCATTGTACATCACCAACAGAAACTTGATTCAAATCTTGCAGCTACTTGATCAGTTAATTTATATTCATCTATAGCATCTATGTATGTAGAGTCTCCCTCAGTCTGCCAAGCTGCTTCTCTGCACTTTCTATCACACCAATCATGTGGATTTAACACTAAATAATCCATCTGTTACTTCATCTACTAACATAGGATATAACCATAAAGTAATTAGAGCACAGAGTCCTGTTACTTTTGAAGGTGATCAATCAAACAACCACCACCAAATGTCTTCTCTAGAGACTAGTTTAAAACACTTATTTACTTTTACAATTGTAATACACCATACTGCAATGAGATTTCTCAATTTATTACCTCTCTCTGTCATATTTATACAGGTATAGTTTCCAGTGGTGACTCGCTTATGGAAAACTGATTTATCCTTCTCTGCTCTAATTACAGGAAAAACAGAATCCTTGTGCTAACACATTTCATTAGGATTAGTTTGATTCATTATTTCCATCACACAGAGTTGTGGTATCACAGCTGGAATTATTTATAATAAAAGCCTTGATCCCAAACACACAACACAATCTCTTTTAGTCATGTTAGCCCTTGCTCTACCATCAATAATCAGTTATTATTTGTTCCTGATACTCCTGTAATAACCTGGAACTTAGTCATCAGTGGTTAAGTTTCCTAACATAATTTTTACTCTCTTCGCTCTGTTACCTGGATTACATTATCAGCTTTATGGAACTTAAACAACTTCTTTTAATAACTAGCATAAGCAGTGGTGCACCACTCTGGTGTCGAATTATTTCCTTCATCAGCTACTATCATGGACCATGAGGTGTCTCTTCTATCATTAGTTAAGTACCATTTATAACTTCTATAATCCTGTCCTTTCCTTCCTCATTTGGTCAAGCTAATGAGTGGGATCAGCACCACAGCTATGGTTTTAGATTTCACGCACACTTGAATACCATAAGTATAAGAAGTTTGTTTAGTGCACATAGTTAGGTTACCTTTCCTACCTTGATTTAGCACTATTTGTTTCATATAACTCATAACAGATGTTGTTACATTCTAATTCATCTTGACTGGTTTCCAGAAGTACCAGAAAAACAAAATCAATATAAAAAAAAAATATATATATATATAACCACCCAGCATCGGAAAGCATTGCTCATCCATCTATAAATCATTTTGGCTGAAATTTTCACTCCTCTAAATGGTTCCAGTGTCTTAATTGTCTTCACTGACTTTCGGATCTCTCCAGACTCTAAATGTCTGTGTCCACCCTATTATCAGTCTATAAATCACTTCTCCTGACGGAGCTTTCAACCGAAATGATCTTTTTACAATGTGTAAGGTGAATCCAGGTTGATCTCTCAGCTATTTTACTGCCCTTGCAGTGGTTAATAATACCTAATATGGATCCTCCCACTTAGGTAAATAACAATGCTTCTTCTTTACACTCCTTATTAACACCCAGTCTCCTTGTTTCACTAGTTAGTTTTCCTGCTGGGAAATAGAACATTCCTCATTAGCTTAAATTTATTTCTGTTGCTTTCTAATATACTCCTCATATAATCAACTAGGTTAGCTTCTTCATCTAACTCCCACTTATTTTTGAACTGTGGTAATCTATATGGTCTTCCAAATAACATTTCATAGGGTGTTAACCCTGAGGTAGTTGTAATGTTTAGTTGGAAATAGTTCTATCCATTTAGAAAATGCATCTATAATGACTAAACAGAACTTTGTCCCTTCACTGTGGTTTAACTCAATAAAATCCATATGAATTGTTTGAAAAGGGTATCTTAGGTTTGCAAATTGTCCCCTTTGTTGTCTTAAATTCCCTTGTGGATAATGTTTTACACATGCTAAACATGTTTTACAAAACATTTTTTTAATAAGAATTTTAGAATTTAATCAATATGTTATATAATATTAATATATTATTTTATATTTTATTCACCGAGAGTTTTTTCCTCGTTTATAATAATCGGCTCATATTTTCCACCGCATGGCTGCACTTCTGCCGCTGAAAAACATCTTGCTGAGCTGATTACAGACCTGGAGAAAAAATACACGGACTCTTTCATCATAATACTGGGAGATTTTAACAGAGCAAACCTCTCAAATGAACTCCCCAAATACAGACAGCATATTAAGTGTCCCACCAGAGGCAAAAACACACTGGACCATTGTTACACAGCTTTAAAGGACTCATATCATGCTATTACCAGGGCTGCTCTGGGTTTTTCGGATCATTCTCTTATCCACCTCATCCCAACCTACTGACAGAGACTAAGAGCTTCCAAACCCAAGGTTCACACTGTTAAGAAGTTGACTGAGGAATCAAAGCAGATGCTACAGGCCTGCTTTGAATGCACAGACTGGAATGTTTTTGAAACCTCAGCCACTGACTTAAACCAACTAACTGATGTGGTGACATCATACATCAGTTTCTGTGAGGACATGTGTGTGCAGACCAAGACCTTCTGCACCTTTGGGAACAATAAGCCATGGTCTACTCCACACCTCAGGAATCTGCGCAGGGACAAGGAAGAAGCTCACAGCAGTGGAGATTGGGCACGGTACAGGCAGGCCAGGAACAAACTAACAAAAGAGATCAAAGCAGCTAAGATAAGCTACAGTGAGAAGCTTAAGAAAAGCCTTTCTACTGGTGACACTTCAGCTGTATGGACTGGTCTGAGAAACCTGACTGCCTACAAGAGCCCCTCCACCCATCCTGAACAGAGTTGTCTCCTGGCCAACCGTCTGATGGCTTCTACTGCAGACATGACGAGAAGCCATTCACACCTCAAATCATCCCCTCTACATCCCATTCAGGAACAAATTCCTCCCATAAAGCAACCAACCCCCCACCATCAGATCCTCTGCCTGCACTAAAGATCTCAGAGGAAGAGGTAAACAGGCTCTTTCAGCGCATGAAACAAAGAAAGCTAGAGAATCTTATAACGTCTCCCCATCATGCCTGAAAGCCTGCGCACATCAACTCGCTCCGATCTTCACAAGGATCTTCAACAAGTCACTGGAGAAATGTGAGGTCCCCTCCTGCCTCAAACGATCCACCATCATCCTGGTTCCCAAGAAACCCACCATCGTAGGATTAAATGACTACAGGCCTGTAGCCCTGACGTCTGTGATCATGAAGTCCTTTGAGCGGCTGGTGTTGAAGCACCTGAAAGACATCACAGGCCCCCTGCTGGACCCCCTGCAATTTGCTTACCGAGCAAACAGGTCGGCAGATGATGCTGTTAACTTAGGTCTACACTGCATCCTGCAACACCTCGACCGTCCAGGGATGTACGCCAGGATCCTGTTTGTAGACTTTAGCTCGGCCTTCAACACTATCATACCAGACATCCTCCACCAGAAGCTCACACAGCTCAACGTCCCAGCCTCCACCTGTCAGTGGATCAACAGCTTCCTGACAGACTGACAGCAGCAGGTGAGACTGGGGAGCATCTTCTCCCCATCCAGATCAATAAGTACTGGTGCCCCCCAGGGGTGTGTTCTATCCCCACTCCTCTTCTCTCTGTACACAAATGACTGCACCTCATCGGACTCGTCCGTGAAACTCCTTAAGTTTGCAGACGACACCACTGTCATTGGACTGATCCAGGACGGTGATGAGTCTGCATACAGACAGCAGGTGGATCGGCTGGTACATTGGTGCGGTCAGAACTACCTTGAACTGAACCCACTCAAGACTGTGGAAATGGTGGTGGACTTTCAGAGAACACCACCCCCCTACACCTCTCTCACCATCCTCAACAACACTGTATCGGCCGTGGACCACTTCAGGTTCTTAGGAACCACCATCTCTGAGGACCTGAGATGGTCTTCACACATAGACACTGTTCGAAAGAAGGCCCAGCAGAAACTGTACTTCCTGAAGCAACTCAAGAAGTTCAACCTTCCACATGAGCTGTTGGTCATCTTCTACACTGATATCATTCAGTCTGTCCTGTCTTCATCCATCTCAGTGTGGTTTGGCTCATCCACAAAACAGGACTGGTCCAGACTGCAACGAATAATCAGGACTGCAGAGAGAATAATCAGAGCTGACCTTCCCTCCATCCAGGACTTATACAGGTCTAGGGTCAAGAAAAGAGCTGCCAAAATCTCTGCCGACCCTACACACCCTGCACATAAAATGTTTAGAGTTTTACCTTCAGGCCGCCGCTACAGAGCACTGTTTACTAAAACCAGCCGCAACAGAGACAGTTTCTTCCCCCAGGCTGTTTCTCTGATGAACATTCAATAGAGTACAGAACAACAGCATACAGATGTTGCAAATGCACCTTTTTCATTAGATATTTGTATATTGTACATTGTAAATTGTAAATTTGTATATTCTGTAATGCAGAATATTGCACATTGTACATTGTACATTGTATATTGTACATTGTAAATTGTAAATTGTAAATTTGTATATTTTGTAATGCAAAAACAGAACAAAAGAGCAAAGTGTACCGGAGGCAAATTCCTTGTTTGTATGTACGAACGTGGCAATAAAGCTGATTCTGATTCTGAAGTGGTTTTGGTTGAAGGTGAATAAATTAAAACAGGAGAGAGACTTGGCTGACAAACAGTGTAGAGACAGCAGATGGTTGGGCAGAGGGAAATGGAAGCGACTTGCACAAAGAACAGAACGTGATGAAACATTTTGGTCACACATGGGTTTGTTATGGCAAAGTAGCGACCATGCCATGACTGACAAAAAAAGCAGACAGATTAAAGATAATAGTGCAGTTGAAATGCCACCACAATATGAACGTTTTGCATATCAGCCCACTACAGCCCCCACTTTTCCTCTTACTGGTTTATATCCCACGCTGCAAGTTACTGGGGGAAAAGTGAGCGTGTGTGATTTACCACCAGTAACTGCCCGGCCCCCCCATGGCCCATCACCGCCTGACCCTTCCCCCTTGGCCCCCAGCTCTGTCTGCTCACATTCCACTGCTGTGTCTGTACTTTCATCTGGAGGCTCATTCATTTCACAGGATCCACTAACTGACCCATTTGCTGACCGGGTATTACGGGACAAATTGCAGCCAGTTTCTGGCCCAATAAAGTGTTCCACCCCTTATATTTCCCATTCACCTAGTGATATGGAATTGGTCACACCTCTGAAACCAGATGTAACTGAGGGCTCAGTTAATATGACAGTGTCAGGAAAATGGATAAAAGAAGAACCACTGACTGAGGTAACTTATTATGATGCTGCTATGCAGGCACCACCCATTACAGTACAGAATCAGTTACCAATTGAAAATGAGGAAGTTATGTCATCTCCCTCAAACCCAATGCCACTAGTACCTGAGGCTACTCCTCCCCCTGCTGGACATGACTAAAACCTGAGACCCCGAACCCTGCCCAAACCTTCTTATATGGGCCCACTGTTCCAACAACCATTTGGGGAAAACAGATACAAGCCATTCACACTGGGAGATCTTACCACTTTGGGTGATAAATTGCCCCCAATCACAGAAGGGGCAGCTATATGGTTACAGACTCTAGACTCCCTGACAGAAGGCACCACGTTAGCTCTAGGTGATTATAGGGCCATTGCTGGACGATGCACGAAGCCACACACCTGTAGGGACATAGAGCTTCTTGTGGGTACAACAGCAGAACCAAATGGGGTCCCATTTACTTTATATTCCACTCTTATAGGCATGGCTCTTAGACACATGTATCCAGTAACCACAGGACGTACCATTCCAAAATTTGAGTGGAACGCAAACACAAATCCTAGAGAATATATAGATCAGTGCAAATCCGTGTGGCAAACACAGACAGGAACCAATCCAGACGGAGAAGGTCCCCAAAGGGACTGGTTCCAGGATACTATTTTAAGAGGGTTACCCTTGCAGGTTAAAACTAATATGGAGGATAATTCCGACCTCCCTGGATCAGAGCCTTGAGTATGGGATCGCCATTTGACGCATCATTTATCTAAACTCAAAGAGGCTAAACAAGATGATGAGAGTGAATTAAAAACATTACAAACACAGCTCCTGAAAATGCAATTAGCAGAAGCTAAACAGAAGGTCGGGGAAAAGAAAAAGGAGGGTCAAACACCTAAGATTATGTATGAAGGTGCAGTGTCTCAGCCCCCTCAGGCTCCTCCATTTCCTGGAAATAGAGAAACAGCAGGACAGTGGCATCAGGCCCCGGTCCCATATCAGGGACATGCTGGTCGTTTTGGGAGACGGGCAGGGCCAAGAGCAAGGGGATTCCAGAGAGGACCACAGAGGAGGCTGGGTAATGCTGATGTGTGTTATTACTGCAATGAGCCTGGACATTGGGCCCAAGATTGCCCCCATAAGAATGGTCCACCCAGAGGGTATGGGTGTTACGGTCCATCCATGGCCCGTCCATACAGAGGCAGAGGTGGCCCAGCACGCGGTGCACACGGACCACAACTCCAATTACCGGCCTGGGACGAGCCTAGTCTCTGGCCTGAGCTCTACTGAAGGTCCCCACCGACCCCAGAAGACAGCGGGACTGCGGACCCCCTGCTGTCTGAGACTGTGTCCGGAAACAGCCTTCCTTTTCTGGTGGACACTGGGGCCACATGTTCAACCATCAAACAGGCTCCTCTAAACACACTCTCCACCAGGACGACAACTGTCATGGGGTTCTCGGGGGCAAAACAGGTCCTGTCATATACCTAGCCTTTAAAGACTGAAATTGGTGGACAGACACTGAATCACAGTTATCTAGTCTCTACTGACACACCAGTACATTTACTGGGTAGAGACATGTTAATAAAACTGGTAGCAACCATTTTATGCAGGACTGATGGACTGCAGGTTTACCTGCTCAATGGCATCCAGTTATTTTGTGGCAATAACACTTCTTTTTCACATGGACAGTACCTCCTCCAGCCACTGCAGGACTCAATGGCTGACATATACTGGATTTTGCTGTAACCTGAAACCACCGCACACAGAGGCATTCTCTTGGCTTTCCATCGGTGGAAATCCTCGGTCTCCACTCTGGCACCCTATGTACCTCCTCCGGACCCCCCGCATGTCACCTTGTTTTATGATAGAAATAATTGTGAATGCTACCAGGAAAGCTTTGCTGACGAGTTAGAGGGTACACACTGGGACATTGCCACCACAGACATTTATGTAGCACCAGAAGGAGTGGTGGCCGAGGTTCACTTGACTGAAGAGCAGGAAGTGTGGTTTAGGATGTGGTCTGATGGCGTGCCTCATGTCTCTTTGGCTCTGTATTTTTCTGCCTTCCTTTAGCTGAGGAATGCAGGGACATTTTTGCATTTACCTATAAATCTCATAGGTATAGATACACTCGTTTGCCGCAGGGATTCGCGCTTTCTCCAGGAATCTTCAATCAGGTTCTAAAAGACTCTCTCCAAGATTGCCTATTACGACCAAACACCACTCTGATTCAGTACGTGGATGACACTCTCTTCACAACACCCACTGTGGATGAATGCTTAGAGGCAGCAGCAATTGTCCTGTCGCATTTGGCTAAAAAAGGCTACAAGGTTAGCAAAGCCAAACTCCAGATCTGCAGACACCAGGTTGACGTTTTGGGCAGAGTTGTTTCCCAACCTGGCACGGGGATGTCCCCAGCTCACCAATCTGTAGTTTTGTCCCACCCAAAACCGCTCCTGTTTAAGGACATGTTGTCTTTCCTAGGGCTCACAGGCTATAGCAGAACTTTTGTGCCCGGCTACACCGACCTCACTGCACCCCTTAGAGATCTTGTCAAAAAACAAGGCATGAGAAACCTCACTGCCCGCTTGAATGGACCAGAGAAGCTGAAGAAGCTTTCATTAACTTAAAAACCAGCCTCTCGCAAGCTGCACATTTGGCACACCCAGATTACACTTTGCCATTTCAGCTGGATGTTTCTGTAACAGCATACACAGCAAATGGTGTGCTGTTCCAGAAAAAAGGGGGGGTTAGGACAGTCCTCATGTACATAAGTGTAATGCTGGACAACATGGAACAAAGACATCATGAGTGCACCCGACACGCAGCAGGGATGGCTAAAATAATTCAAAAAACAGCTCACGTAGTGATGGGACATCCTCTTAATATATTGACATCACATGGTGTGGTGGCCTTTGTGAACTCTCAGGCTTTCACACTCTCACCACTGAGACAACAGAGGCTGAGTAAGGTGCTGGAGGCCCCAAACATCACATACACACATGAAGGGATAAACATAGCAGATAGAATAACTACCGGTACACCACATGTCTGTTCCGAAAAAGTGGAGTTTAATGAAAAAATCAGACCAGATCTACAAAGTACATCCCTAACAAACGTCCGAAACCTGTACACAGACGGGTGCTGCTTCAGACATGACACAGAAGGACTTAAGGCAGCATACGCGGTGGTGGAAGACACAGGGACAGATTTTGTCACAGTACAGGTAGAGGAACTGACAGATGCACAATCAGCACAGAGAGCAGAAGTTTTGGCAGTGATAGCTGCTCTGGAACTAGGAGCAGGGCAGAAGGTTAACATTTACACAGACTCCGCATACGCTACAGGAGCAGTACATGTAGAACTCAAACAGTGGCTGAGGACAGGATTCAGAACTGCAGGACAGAAACCCATTAAACATGAACAGGACATGAGAAAGTTGGCTGAAGCTTTGTTGCTCCCTCAAGAAGTAGCCGTCATTAAATGCAGAGGACATGACAGCAGTAACACCAGAGTAGCACAAGGGAATCAGGCTGCTAAACAGTGTGCAGGATATCAGCCCAGGCACATAATGCTGTGTTCAGAAGCAGGGTGGACACCAGAACCCACCCTGGAAGAAGTAATGAAACTAGAAAAGGGGGCCTCTCCTGAGGAAAAATCAGTTTGGAAGGCCCGAGGAGGCTTAGAAGATCAGAATGGTCTCTGGAGAAGCCCAGACGGATGTCCCATTTTCCCACCAGGTCTTACCAAAGTAGCCCTAGAAGAAGCACACGGAGTAGGACATGTAGGGACAATGCAAATGCTGAAAAATCTGGAACACTGGTGGCACCCTTTTTTGAAACTAATGGCAGTGCATTGGATTAATTCATGTGAGATGTGGAGGCAGTTCAATGTTAGACCAACCTTGAAGACAGCACCTGGAAAGTTCCCAGTAGACCCAATAGCAGGAAAAGAGGTTATCATTGATTATACAGACATGACTAAGAGAGTAAATGGGTTCAGATATCTGTTGGTGTGTGTGGATGCATTTACTGGATGGCCGGAGGCGTAGTCTACAAAAAAGGAAGACAGCAAATCTGTGGTGAAGTGTTTGATAAATACTTATATCCCTAGACATGGTTTTCCAGCTAAAATAAGGTCTGACAATGGAACACATTTCAAAAATGAGGAACTCAAAGAAGTGGAAAAATGTCTGGGACTGAAACACTCATTTGGCACTGTGTACCATCCACAGTCACAGGGGAAGGTTGAAAGAATGAATCAAACCCTTAAAACCAAATTGGCTAAGATCTGTGCACAGTCCAAAATGAATTGGGTTACGGCCTTGCCATTAGCTCTGATGTCTGTATGGAGTTCTGTAAATCAGAAACATGGTTTAACTCCACATGAGCTGCAAACAGGGAGGCCATTTCCAGACCCACAAACAAGGTTACCGTTTCTCACTGAGTGTGAACAATCCATGTCTCATCGTGATTATTACAGATCTCTCCACAGTCTTGTTACAGCTTTCTCCAAACAGATCCCAGCAGAACCAGAGACCAGGGTTGGAACCACCACATCGGAAGCCGAGTGGGTCCTCCTGAAAGTCATCAAAAGAAAGTGGTCAGAGCCAAGTTGGACCGGTCCATTTCAGGTCACAGAGAGGACAACCCATGCAGTCAGGCTGAAGGGCAAAGGCGCTACTTGGTATCACTGGAGCCAGTGTGCAGGAGCAGAACCACCTCACTTTCTCAGGTCCAGAAAGATCTGAGCGAAAACACAGGAGAAGATAATCTCACTTCTCTCACCCAAGAAGGGGCAGAATAATCCCCGGGTGAGAGTAATTAGCCCAGGGTCAGTCTGCCCTGAGAGCTGAAGACAGAAGAAGAGGTGGAAGTGATTGAGTTTCTCTCTCACTGGGAGTGGTAGAGTTTCCCTCCCACCCCAGAAGACACTGTTCGGCAAACATTTTATATTTTATATTACATTTTGATTTTTTGTATCTTTTTTCAGGTTATGATTTAACTGTATATGTTTATGTTTTAAGTTTCATAAGTTTTAAAAAGATGAGTGCCCAAAGTCAGGGAACTAGACTCTCTAGGAGTTTCATCATAGGTGGAGTGTTACTCTCAGTATTCATTGTTACATTTATTTTATGGTATTTTTGTGAACTTCCATTCCAGAGATGTTCTGAAAACCACTCCGGAAAGGTGTCCAAATGGTCTAGGTTAACTCCATCCTAGGACGTATGCCTTAAGCATTATGGGGGATTAGAACTAAATTACAAGTTAGGAGCAACTACCACTTTTCGGTTTGACCTGTGTGATGTCATGAAGTGTGGGAAGAATCCGACTGCCTGGTTGGGGTATAATGTGTATTTGTGTGCCAATCTCGACGTGTCCACCCAATGCGCTGCAGGCAGGACCATGAGTTTATATGGGGGAAATGAGTTTTGCGGAAACTGGTGTCACGCAGTGGGGTATACGGGTAGGTGGACACCCACCCTGACATATATAAATTCACGGAATCGAGAAAAACCCAAACAAATCAGCCTGGTACGAGCGTTGACACATAACACACTTGGGGGTGTCAATCCACTATTTTTGTCCATAAAATCGTTACAAGAAGGTTTGCATCGCATCTCTCACAAGTGGGATGAGGTGATGTATTTCACTCTAGGGGTAGAGGTAACAGGAACTGACCCCCAGGTACTAATCAAAGTCAATTTAAATAAACCAACCCCTCAGGTACAGGCCACTAGCACTTCTACAATCCCAGAACCAGAAGACCAACTAGAAGGGGTGATGAAAGTAGATTACTCCACCCTGCAGCCTCTAGAAATAATCCAGATGACCACAGGTTACACAGATGATAATCTTTGGTTGCAATGGATGACCCAAACTGCAAAGGAACAAAGTAGGTCTGACTGCATTGCATGTGCATCTGCAAGGCCACACTTAACCACTGACCCAGCCCCTTTGTATCTGAAAGATGCTTGGGGGTACAGTTGCATGTTACAACTAACTAAAGAAGCCATCCCAACCAACTGTACCATGCTAGCTAACATCTTTCCACCCATCCCAAACAATACCAAGACAGGACCATTCACTCCCCAGAGGCTGAATGGAACATATTCTTGTTTCAAGTTCACCTGAAACACCCTAAAGGTGAATGTAGGACAAATTCCCTCGGACTGGTGTAATACCACCACATCCGGAAAAGTGATAGGACTTTGGGCACGATCAGGATTATATTACTACTGTGGAGGATATAGACTTCTCACTAATATACCGAATAACACTATAGGATTATGTGCAATGGTCAGATTGCAGAACCCGTTGATTTTAATTGGTCCTTGTTAGGGTTTTATATCTTTTGTATTGTTTATCACTCATGTAAGTGCTTTTCCTTCCTTACATGTTACAGGAAGGGAGATGGGGACAAGAATGAGTTATGCTTTAATTCTTTTATTCTTTTATTAGCAGCATCTGGGGGCTATTCATCATGTCCCCACTTCCCACTTCCTCTGTTTGTTTATAATCAAGACAAATGAACCCTAACCTTTCTGACACCCCCCCCCCCCCCCCACACACACACACACACACACCCACCCTGAATGTTGTTTGAACTGTGTGTGACCAAGCATGTATAAATAAAGATGGAGGAGTGTTAATACTTCGTAGTTTGTATTGCACAGTTACCCGTGCCGCAAGTATAACTGACTCTGTGTCGTTCCTTACCTCTGAGTTGATTAAATAATACCTAACATTAATTTGGTCCTTCGAGCCGGATATTATAAGAACTAAACTGATTTTATCTTTCTTTGCAGTGACTGGCGGATCTCTGGGAACAGCCTGATGTCGAGTTAAGCGCTGCCGCACAGCCGCACCTAGGCCTGGTGGCTGAAAGTCCTGGTGTGTGACATTCGCATCTGGCCGGTGGGTTATTGTCTTGCTCGATGCCAAGAATTTAAGGGACACCTTACGCTTACTCTTTGAAAGAATTCGAAGAGTTTATATACAGACAGCAGATTATGGTAAAATCTCACAATGCAAACAGAAGGAGGAAGAAGACCCACAAGATTTCTTGGATAGGATGACACGTGTTTTTAGAGCAAACTGCTATACCATATGATGAAGCAGAGGCAGGAGCCTATCAGCAACAGTTGAAGAGAGCCTTTTTGCAAGGCCTTAAAATTGAACTCAGATGGTATATAGACAAACACTGGGTTCATCAAAATATAGGAACTGTTACACAAGCTTTAGAATATGCGCAGCACGCTCATAAAACACAGCGAGATAGGAAGACAGATACGTTTGGAATGCAAGACAGTTTAATGGCTTTGCATTGCTCAGGGGCAAGCGGGCAAAAAGGACGGAGGGGATTTAGAGGTCACAGAGGAGGAGGAGGGCCACGACACAGTTACACACAGAGCAATGCGTGTCTGAGGTGTGGAAAAATAGGGCATTATGCTAGAGAATGTAGGACAATTTTACAAAACCCTGGTGCAAGAGATGACAACTGCTGGATTTGCAATGAGCCAGGACATTTTGCAAGAGAATGTAATGAAAAGCGGGTGTATAACCCCAATTCTACCCAGAATTGACAATTACAGCCACAGCCCCCACCTCCTCCCCCACTAGCAGAGAGAAACAGTAGTGAAATAGAGGAAGTTGACATACAAGCAGCATTGGAACTTATAGCACTGAGTAGGACGCAAGATTTGCCATATAAAAACATAATAATAAATGGCAAAGCATATGGCTGTTTGTGTGATACAGGGGCATGTAGAACTGTGCTAACTAAACCTCCACCCGGAGTAAAATATTCTAACACTGCAGTGCATGTTAGATCAGCAGCTGGCACATCAGAGGTACATTACCTAAGTGCACCAGTAACACTAACAGGGCTTTAAACAAAACATACTTGTCAGGCCCCCGTTCTGATAAGTCAAAAATGCCCAGTAAACCTGTTGGGAAGAGATCTTATGCAAAAGTTGCAAATAAATAAGTATCAACAGAAACAGGTATGAAAGCTGTAGTGGAAGAAGGGGCCTTAGTCCTAAATGAACTATCACAGCCGCATTATTACTGGTCCCTCGATCTAGGCCCCAAACCAACTGAGGAGAACTGCTGAGGAGAACTAGAGAAAAAGAAACCTCCCAGGGGGCACAGTACATGCCAGATACTGAGCTCCATGTAACCATGAAATATAAAAATATTGCAGGGCCAGATTATCAGTATGATACTGTTTTTCACAGAGAAAACAATCAGACTGTTACCATACAGCATCTGTATGGTGACCCCAAAACAGGGAAATCATCCACCTCAATCATACTGTCAGGAAGACAGCTCCAACAATTTAAAGGCAGTACACCTCATCTGTCATTAACTAAACCCGTGGGGGGTCAGTGGAAAGAATTAGAAAATTTTATACAGCGTGCTGAAAGAGGGAGATATGAGGCCTTAACAAGCTCTGACTGGAAAGTAGATCCTAACACAGGAATCTGGAAACTCACTCTAGGGTGGATAGACAAAGTTCATCCAAATACACATTTGGATGAGGCAAAGTGACAGATACAGGACCTAGCTGAAAGCAAAGAAAGCAACGGGCACCCTGCCCCAGGTCCCAATCATCGACCGATGTAGGACTTATAAAGGGGTTTCCACCATATAAGATTAAATTAATATCTGAAGAACGGCCAGTAGTTCGCCAGTACCCCTTGAAGCCAGATGCTGAACAGGGTATTAAGCCAGTAATACAGGACATGCTGAAATCAGGAATATTAAGGGAAGCACCTGATGTTACATGCAACACACCTATCTTTCCAGTGCAGAAAGCCAGCACAGGAAAGTGGAGGATGGTTCAGGATCTTAGACCGATAAATAAAATAGTGTGACATGCGATTTCGGACGTCCCGAATCCACATACATTACTGCATTCATTAACTCCAGATAAAAAATATTTATCAGTGGTAGATCTTAGCAATGCTTTCTTTACAGTACCACTGCATGAAGAGTCACAGCATTTATTTGGCTTTCACTTTAAAGGGAAAAATACACCTACACAAGACTACCACAAGGCTTCAGTGAAAGCCCACATGTATATACACAAGCCTTAAGATACTCTATGAGCACCTGTGAGGTGCCTGAACATAGTGAAGTCCTGTTGTATGTAGATGATATTCTTATAGCTTCAGACACTCAACAACACTGTGAGGAAGCTACCATAACAGTTCTGAAACATCTCTACCAGACAGGGCACAAAGCCTCTAGGGATAAACTGCAGTTTTGCAAGGAGAAAGTAATTTATTTGGGACATATGTTATCATAACATGGTCTTTCCCTCCTAAGTAGTAGAAAAACAGCCATACAGGAAGCCCCAAATCTGCGAACTAAACAACAAATGATGTCCTTTCTGGGACTGTGTAATTTTTGCAGAGAATGGCTATCCGACTATGCAGCCATTGTACAACCCTTGCAATCTATGATCTATGGCAAAGACATGACATTAAAAGATAAAATCACATGGACTAACGAAGGAGAAATAGCATTCACAGAGCTAAAAAATCAGCTTTTGCACCATTTATATTTTAGCTTATGAAAAAAGTTTCAAGCGCGTAACATTTGCATTTCCCTAAACCAGAGGTAATTAATTCTGGTCCTCTTAAAACATACAGGGCAGGGGTCATGTTTCCCAGCCTCCACACACCTTCCTTCCGTAAACGATGCCACCTTAATTTGTTTGGTTTAATGCTACCCTCTGCCAGAATTTTTAGACACAAAACACAAACGGGTCTTTCCTCATTCCCGGCCGCATTAACAGTGAATCCAAGGGCAAGGTAGGCTTTGTCATATTTTCTGATTTTATTTTTATCCCCATTTCTTGCCATTGACAAATACTCAATTTTTATTTTTACTCCTATGACAAACCTCTCCATCAGCTCTGTTTACACAGGTGCTGTGCATTTCTTCCACTGGTACAGTTAGCCTGTTTGTGCGCTGCTGGAACCTAGTGACTAGAGGCCTGTTTATCGTTCAAGTAGGAATAAAGACAGTTGAATCCATCTTGCCTTTCATGCTCCCCCTGACTCCTAAACATGTGCCCCACTAATTGAGAAATACTGATCTAAATAAAAAAATAGACAGTTTGAGTACAAAAAGAACTCAGCACAGTTGGCAATAAATAAATATAGTGCATGAGAGATTAGGGACATTGCGATGCATGGTGACCTCTTCATCCTAACCGTTGGGAATCTATTTTCTAGTCACATGTCCTTCGCTCTTACTCTCGTCTGGATTATTTCTTAGTCAGCAGCTCAATGTTGACTGACATTTCAGACACTGAGATACACCGTAGCTGTCAGCGATCATGCTCCTGTCTCTTTAATTCCAGTAAAAAAGAAAGAAAACCCACAAAGCAAAAGCTGGAGGTTTAATACATCATTGCTTTTGATGAAGTTTTCATAAAATATTTTAAAGAAGAGTGGACTTCATCTTTGGAGTATAATGACCTCCCTGGGAGATCAACATTGTTCTCTGGGAGGCAGGGAAAGCAGTGATGAGAGGTAAAATAATCTCATTCTAATCACATAAGAAGAAAAGGGAAAACAAATGCACTCTTACTCGTCATCTCCCGCTTTATCCGGAAACAGGTTGCAGGGGCAGCAGACTCAGCAGAGACGCCCAGATATCCCCTTCCCCAGACACCTCCTCCAGCTCCTCCGGGGGGAGCCCAAGGTGTTCCCAGGCCAGCCGAGAGACATAGTCCCTCCAGCGTGTCCTGGGCTGTTCCCTGGGCCTCCAGCCGGTGGGACGTGCCTGGAACACCTCCTGAGGAAGGCGTCCAGGAGGCATCCGATATAGATGCCCCAGCCACCTCAACTGACTCCTCTCGATGTGGAGGAGCAGCAGCTCTACTCCAAGCTCCTCCTGGATGGCCGAGCTCCTCACCCTATCTCAATTCAATTCAATTCAAAAATACTTTATTAATCCCAAAGGGAAATTAAATGTTGTTATAGCTCATATTATGAAGGTTTCCTCAAAGAGCCATTGTAGATGCAAAAAATCTCTAAGGGAGTGCCCAGCCACCCTGCGGAGGAAGCTCATTTCAGCTGCTTGTATCCGGGATCTCGTTCTTTCGGTCATAACCCAAATTTCATGCCCTTAAGTGAGGGCAGGAACATAGACCGACCGGTAAATCGGGAGCTTTGCTTTTGGCTCAGTTCCCTCTTCACCACAACAGACCGGCACAGAGTCCTCATTACTGCGGCAGCCGCACCAATTAGTCTGTGCGTGGAGGTGAGCCCCACTATTTCTAGGCAATATCTCTCAACCTCCTGCACAAGATCAGTGTCAGGTTTGCTGATCAGAGTGAACATTAGAATGTAGACGGACAGGCAAAGTAACGGTAAGTAAAAGGGTTATTTTCAGCAAAACAAAACTCACTCTCAGGAGGAGGCAGGAACAAAACAATAAACAGGCATGGACAGGCAGACAAGACAAGCTTGACATGACCAGAGAAACTGACATGTTTCTGCGAGGAATGAACAGAATGAGGGTGTATATGCATAGCGAGACACAAGTGAACAATAAAAGCTGACTGACATGGTGCAGGTGGGCTGAATTAAGTTAATTGCTTAACAGAGAGAGAGAGTGAAAACAAAGCATGGCAGGAACTACAGATACTACCCGGACAAAAGCAAACCTAAGAAACATAGCATAACAGAACATGATCCAGATAGTAATATGAACAGAATAGCCGAGGTTCAACTATCGGCCGGACTCTCCTCTCCAATACCCTGGCGTAGGCCTTACCAGGGAGGCTGAGGAGTGTGATCCTGTGTAGTTGGAACACACCCTCCGCTCACCCTTCTTATGAAGGGGGACCACCACCCCACTCTGCCAGTCGAGAGGCACTGTCCCTGACCACCACTCAATGTTGAAGAGGCGTGTCAATCATGACAGCCGTACAACATCCAGAGACTTGAGGTACTCAGGGTGGATCTCATCCACCCCCGAAGCCCTGCCACCATGAAGCTTTTTAACCACCTTGGTGACTTCAGCATGGGTGATTAAAGAGTCTAACCCCAAGTCCCCAGCCTCTGTTTCCACCAGGGAATGCGTGATGGCAGGATTGAGGAGATCCTCCCTCACGATTCCCCCTGCAGGTGCGTCTCTCCTTCGGGCTTGGCCCAGCCAGGTCCTGCGAGGAGCAACCCAGCCACCAGACGCTCTCCGACGGGTCCCGACCCCAGTCCTGGCTCCAGGGTGGGACCCCGGCTCCACCGTACCGGGTGACGTCACGTGCCTCGTTTGTGTAGTCCTCATGAGGGTGTATAGAACCGCTCTTTGTCTGACCAGTCATCCAGAGCTTGTTTGCCATGGGAGACCCCACAAGGGTCATTTACGAACCAGAAAACACGGCCTCTAGGATCATTGGGGCACTCCACCCTCCACCACGTTAAGGTGGTGGTTCAAGGAGGGATTTGAGTGCCCGAATGATCCTAGAGGCTATGTTGTCTGGGGCTTAAATCTCTTTTTACAAGGTATTGTTGTCGACCAACAGTGAAAAATCGTTGTCTGTCTGCTTTTTTGAAAGTACAACCACTCTCACCAGTGATTGAATCAAAAGTACAGCAAACAGTGAATGCTGTTTTTGGGAGGAGGGTGGTTACATTACCAGATGATGTTATTTTGCTGGCAAATGAAAATAAAAGAAAATAAACAAGTTATTTATGTATTATTTATTTGGAAATCGGAGCGATGTTATCATATTGTCATATTGACTTGATCAGATTTTTGGGGGGTCATAACCCTCCTAAACTCCCCGCAAATTATGCCCTCGTCTATGCTGGCTGGGGTTTGCATTTGGGTGGGTCTGATGTTTTGGGTCAGGTGTGGCTTGTTGACCGCCTCGGTGTTGGTGTGGAACGTGTTTTGTTGAGCTCAATGAGTTTTGAGTGCTGAGAACAGTCAGCACCAACCAGACATCTTAAAAAAACAGGTTTTGTAGACAAAACTTTACTTCTAAAAGTAAATAATTTCATTGCATTTTTTAAGGTTTTAATCACAAATGCTTTTTTAATTGAAATACATTTTTGTTTGATTAAATAATATTTTTGTGGTTGAAATTACTTTTTTGTTTGATTGAATAATAAAAAGACAAAATTCCTGTTGTGCAACAGTGATATGATAAGACATGGAAAAGTAGTCTTATTATTTATCAAAGAACATCATTTTGAACTGTACTACTATCGTCTTCCTGTCTACCTACTTTCAAGAAAAGATCAAATAAAGGTGACTAGTGCAACAAAACAAATCTTAAAAGAACAATTTTTGAATCTTCTGTATTAAATAAGATTAATATATATTTTAAAAGGTACAAAATATATCAACAGTATGTTCATGAAAAAAAAATCACTATGTATATATTTTCATAAAACTAAATATAAAATATAAAAATATAAATATCAAATACCCATGTAGTTATTTAATACAAGTGTTAAAGTGTGCATTAATAGCATTTTATTGTTATATTTAAAAAAGAAAGCTAAACAAAAGAAAATATAAGTGAAACAAAATGCATCAGTTGCTTTGGGAGACACAAAAATCACCAACTGTACCATTAAATATAACTATTAAGGTGACGTACTAATGGTAAACAACACTTAATTATAAACATTAATGAAATAAAGTGTGCAAACGTTTTATTGCACCACTGAATGTTTCATCTCCAAAGAGCTCTCACTAAGACTTGAGTCCCATCTTTCAAGGTAAAGAGCCACTGAAAAGAAATGGGTCATTTGTGAACGTCGTATCACTAGAATTATTTACATAAGATAACATTAGACTTGACACTTTGCCTACACTAGCATTTACACTTTGACTGAATGAGCCAAAAAGTTAATATATACCAGCAATGTTGTAAACAGTGGTATTTAAAGGTGTAACAAGATCTTGTGGCAGCAATATTTCTCATAAAGAAGACGTCTGTCTTGTGAAGTGTTACCCAGTTGCTGTCAGCATATGATTTCATTAGATCAAGCAAATCTAAGCTGCTGTTATGAATTCCGGACAGAAGTGTGTTCTAAGCTAAAAACCCTATGATTCAGCCTTTTGTTTTGAAGTAAGAAAGGAAGTATGTCCTCTTTTGGTCCATTGTGTTGAAAGAGTATGTTAACAAAATGCTCTTCATGGTAGCTGCGGCGCCCAGGGGGATTCAGGGGCTTTGCTCAGGGACCCAGAGTGGCAGGCTGTGGGATTCAAACCAGGGTACTTGTGGCCTCTCCAGGACACAAATGCCCTGCCCTCTAACCACTAGGCCACCACCCCTCATTTTTCTTTTGTAAATAGAGACGGTTTATTTTTCAGCTGGACCCAAAGCACGCAGCCAAAATCTCAATTGAATGGCTTCAGAACCAATCTGTCAATGTCCTGGAGTGGTTAAGCCAGAGTCTAGTCTTTAATCCGATTGAATATACCTGGAGCATCTGAAAATGGCTATACACAGACATCTCCCATCCAATCTGATGGAGTTGGAGATGTACTGGAAAGAAGGAATTGGCAAAACTGCCTAAAGATACATGTGCTAATCTTGTGGCATCATATTAAAAAAGACTTGAAGCTGTAATTGCTGACAAAGGTGAATCAACAAGGTATTAAGCAAAGGTTGTGAATACTTATGTAAATATGATTTCTTAGTTTTCTATTTGTAATACATTTGCAACAATCTCAAAAACCTTTTTCACATTGTCATAATGGGGTATTGTGTGTAGAATTTGAGTAATTACATTAATTTGCCAGGGGCTGCACAGTGGAGTGCACAGTTGGTAGCACTGTTGCCTTGCAGCAAGAAGGTCCTGGGGTCGATTCCCAGCCGGGGGGTCTTTCTGCATGGAGTTTGCATATTCTCCCTGTGCATGCGTGGGTTCTCACCGGGTACTCCGGCTTCCTCCCACAGTCCAAAGACATGCCTGTTAGGTTAATTGGTCACTCGAAATTGCCCTTAGGTGTATGAATGAGTGTGTGCATGGTTGTCTGTGTGTTGCCCTGCGATGGACTGGCGACCTGTTCAGGTTGTGCCCTGCCTCTCACCCATAGACTGCTGGAGATAGGCACAAGCTTCCCTGCGACCCACTATAGAATAAGCAGTAGAAAATGACTGACTGACTGACATTCATTTAATACCATTTGGAATAAGGCTGGAAAAGATCAGCACTGTGAAAATTTTCCGGATGCACTGTAAACTAGTCAAACCTGGACTGAATTATTCTACACTGATTAAAGATACTTTAAAAAGGTTCTTTGAAACCTATACTATATTATATACAATCTCTTCTATTTTCTATTTTTGAGTGCGCTTCAAGTATTTTCCATATCGGTTCAGATTCTGTTTTGACTTGTAGTCATGTATTTCTAATTTCTGTTTTTCTCTTTGGTATGTCATGATCTGTGTGTTGTCTTGTTGTTGTTGCACTGTGCTTGGCCTCTAGGTGGCTCTGGGTTCGTGAGGAGTGGTGGCAGGTGTCCCATATTCCCTAATCATCCCTGGAGGGTACTTAAGATGAAGGCCGCCAGTAGTTCAGCGCCAGAGTGTTGCCCTCAGTGGTACTGACTCAACCACAGTTTGCCTAAGCCTGTCTTTATCCATTTGGGTAATTTTGTATTTGCTCTTTGCAGACTGGATTCCTATGCCTGACCTTGTCTTTGAAGAATCCTCATCAACTTGGATGTTTTTGTCACTGGAGTAGGATTTCCAAGCAACGTGGATTCTACCTGGATTGCCAACACTTTGCTTCTTAAGTTACTGGCTGGCAGCTATTCCGACGGTGCCTTTCCTGGAACAACTACGGACCACCACAAGCGAACCCTGTCCACCCTCCCACACAATAACATCATCAGCCGAACCTCAGAGTACCTCAAAGTGAGTCCAAGTACCTACCAGCTCCGTTAATCTCAGTGTGCAGTTCCATTGTTGTCTCACCCCCTCCTGGCGGATCAAACTCCACTCCCTAGTAAGACAAATTTTGTTATTTTGTAACATTCACCATCTTGCACTTTATATATTCTTACCGTGTCTACTTACCTTGCAGCTGTCTTACGGTTCCAGCTCCACTTCCCTTTACCTGCTCACTGTAAAATAAAACCTCTTGTAAAACCTCATCGGTCTCCTGATTGCTTTCTCCATGTGGGTCAAAACAATCCATAAAACTATGACAGAACACTCTGGCCAGTCTGACCCAGCAGAGGCTTTCAGGAGATCTTTTTCCGAACAGTCCCACCAAATCCAGGCTCATGACTCCACTCTCCGGTCCTTAGCTGAACAGCAGAGACAAACAAACCTTCATATTGAACAGCTAGCATCCATGCTACAACACACCCTGAACAGTTTACCCAACCCAGCCGCAGAGGGCTCTGCAGCCCCACCGGTCACACAGCAGCTACCATACTCTCGTGACGTCACTTCCCCCAACCCTAAAAAATATTCCGGTAAAACACCAAGCTTAATCTAATGCAATACAGAAACCTCCATAGAATATTACATACAGGACAAAAGATGTTCCAAATAGGTTTTTCACAAACTAACATATATCCAAACGGCATCAGAGATTTACAGGTTATCTCCATAATGTCTGGCACTACCCTCCTGTCTATGATTTTGGCTAAGAATATGTAAAGATCTATGAACAAACCTAGAATACACAGTCCCAGTCTGCCCCTCACTCTTCCTGGTTGGTGATGATGTTTATATGGAAATGAATAGATCCCAAATAGCTTTTGTAATCAGATTAAGCTTTTAGGAAAATAATGCCTGCTTGTAAGATAAGCAGACCATCTCCAGGGACACCAGGGAGTTGTGTTGAAAGCCATCATGGTTGGGGCTTGGGTGTCTGTGGGTGGCAGCCCTTATTTGGTGTGGGCTGCCATGGCAATAGGGAAGTTGGGTGCACTTGCTGGGCCCTCCTGGTTCCTGGGCCTGAGTTCTGTCAAACTGCTCCTACCTAGGGTTCGGCGATGTGCTCCTGTCTGGCAGTGCTGTGGATCGCTGGAGAATCCCTAGCCAGAGTGTCCAATTCGGTGATGTGTGTGTGTGTGTCCATCCTTCTGACCATTCTAACAATCATGCACATCCAGGTGACAAATTGCCACCCCTGGTATCCGTTTTTAGAGCAAAACTACCCTGCCACATGCAGGGAGTCATCTTCTTCCTTTGCCTAAAATACTGTGGCAGCAAAAACACAAGGAGAACTTAATAAGCCTGTTTATTTAACTGAGGGACTAAAGAGGGTTTTCCTAGCAACAACAATATTTGTTTTGTTAGCTTGTTTTTGTTTTCAACAGTGAATTCTAATGTTAGTTAAGAGGTCATAGCAGATGGCCGCTCACACTAAATCTGGTTCAGCTGGAGCTTTCTTCCTGTTAAAAGGGAGTTTTTCCTCTCCACTGTTGCTACATGCATGCTGAGTATGAGGAATTGCTGCAAAGTCAATGCAAGTGACTGTCCACTGTCGCTACATGCTCATCCAGGAGGAGTGAATGTTGCAAGTCACTGACTCGATGCAATCTGCTGGGTTTCATTAGATAGAAAAGCCTTTAACCAATTCTAATAATAAACTTGAGAGAGCATGCATTGTGAATTGGATCTATATAAACAAAACTGTGTATATAATAATATAATAATAATAATAATAATATGTCGTTTCGCCAACCTCCTGTCTGCCTCACTGTTCCAAGGAGTGACTCCACAAGTAAAACAATACATGGAGGGGATAGGTACGTTTGGTTAAAAATCTAATTTTAATTACCAGATCAAGTTGTCTATCTGAACCTACTTTATCACCAAGTTCACCAAGGGTGTTCAAAATGAATTCAAAACATACTATACAATGGGTAAACTAGTGAATTACATTTCTTTCTTGACACAAAACTAATCTCACATGCAGTGTAAGATTCTAAACTTCTGGACATAACTGCTATTTAGAGTTAGAATAATAGAAAACAAAATAATAAATATAATCAGGCTCCTTTTTACATTGTTCTGGTATAAAGAGGCTCCAATTGTATCACTGTATTATTTTTTTTTCAAAAGATTTTACGTTTTTCATTCCTGGTTTACTAAAGACCTTCCTGTATCATTTGATTACCCTTAAAGTTTGTTACTGTATTCTTTTGCATGCATATTATTTAAATTTATTAGAGTGTGCAATCAAACTTATTTAAAACGGAGAAAAGTAGTAAAGGCTGTTCATATTCTTGATTCAGTAATCCACCGGAGAAAATTTGTGGCACTTGGATTAGGCATGTCAGAAATTCTTGAATTGTACTTTCTGACTAAAACATTACCAATTTTTCAAAATTGTGACAATTGAAAGTTTCTCATCAATTTCTATCCCAATGAACTAAAATATTTGTCTGTCATTCTGTCATTTAGAATGAAATATTTAAAAGTTATTTATTTAATAAAACAGTTTATTTCAAAGTAAAATGTGGTTAGTACATTTAAAAAGAGAAGTCAAACAAATGTTTGGAAAACGTGGTATGTCAAAGTACTTAAAGAACATTCTTGATCATTAAAATAACTAAGAATGACAATAAAGCATGACTTAAAACACAAAAAAGTTAAAGAAAAAAAAATGCACTCTGTATTAGATATACAAAGAAACAAAGGTCAGTAGCAAACATTGCAGTTCTGACAAACTTTAACAAGCCACAAGTTCTTCAGTGTAACTGTACATCTTGTCTATATTGTGTTCAAGAATATGCCCATTTTAGTTTTAAAACACAGAATGGTATAAAAGGCTGATCCATAATTTTATATCTATTCCTCTATCATTCTGAGTTTCTGCCACAGCAGGCAGTTTCTATATTGCACATTGTCATCTAACATCACTCCCTTAATCTAATGGGACCCCAGGATATTTGTGTCTCAGAGTTTATCTTATAGAAAGACATTAGGTGGTAATTAAACACACTGTAGCTGAATTCCACCATGACCAATTTAATCTATTGTGTCTATATGGAAGGTTGATATTCTTTATCAGATGGGAACTGTCTTTGTGAACATACAAGGTCCAGGGGGACTGTGGTGGCAGACGGACCAACGGAGAATAGCACAGTTAGACTGATAGGATGGGTAGACTGAAAATTAGTTGACACCTGTGGTGTTGAGATCACAAGCTGAAAATGTACAGCCATGATTCTTTACTGTATCCCTTGAAAGCTCTCCAGGAATGCACATAACAAAAAACATAGCTCAATTACTCTACAATATGTTTGATTTACTCACATGTCAATGCATGTATATTATATATTTTTGCACTTTTAATTTTCTAACTCATACATCAATCAGCATGTTGAGGCAAATGGAGAAGTGTGTCTTGTTCAAGCACACTTTATGTTGTAGGAGAGCATTCAACCCAGTTCCAACTAGAAGGCAATAAGGAGGCTAAAGCGGTCCCAATTGGTATTCAGTGTTCTTGAGTTTGTAAAACATTTAGCTATGGTAAAAAGGCAGGAGTGATTGACATAAGGTTCTGGGTCAATTTGCCTCATCGCATTGCCTTTTTATGCCTTCCTACTACTTGACAAAACTGACAATCCAGGGTTCAGACTACGAAGCAGGGTCCTACTTTAACACTCCTCTGTGCAGCTTCTGTACTTTTAGCAACCCCTTACCCTATTAAGACAGTGTCTTGACTGTGGCCAAAATTGAATAGATTGAAAAATCATCTAAAAACATGGAGGAAACCATGAAAATCTCATACAAATAAATAAAACTCAGACAGAAAAGAAGAATAAAACATTTCGCTTGTTGAACATAAGATCTCTCTCTTATAATAATTTTTTGTTAATGACTTGATTTGAGACAATCTGATTTAATTTGTCTCACAGAAACTTGGCTGCAGCAAGATGATTATGTTACTACAAATGAGTCAACTCCTTCTAATTATTGAAATTTTCACATACCTCAAAATGCTGGGCGAGGAGGAGTAGCAACCATCTTTCAGTCCGATTTAAATGGTATATGATAAATGAACTGAACTTACATTGCGCCTTTCCAGTCATACTGACCACCTAAAGCGCTTTACACTAGAGTCACATTCACCCAGATGTACTCACTAACGCACACACATTCATACACCGATACACAGATCGGTAGCCAATTTGAATTAAATGCCTTGCCCAAGGGCACATCGACATGTAGCAGGAGGAAGCTGAACAATAACCCACAACTTTCGATTACTCTTCTCAGTGATCCACAGTTATTGATTAGTCCCAGACCAATTAAGAGTTAGAACTCTTTTGAATATTTAATCCCTAGTTTTCCTCATCCAAATTGCAAAGCACTAAAACCACTTATGTTTGTGGTCCTTATTCAGAATTTTAAGATCAGTTCTCTGACTTCTTATCTGATTTAGTGTTAAATACAGACAAGGTCATTATAGTGTCAACATGAATGTATAAAATATAGCCTTTAATATAAATATAGCCTTTAATGCTATCTTAGAATCAATTGGCTTTGCTCAAAACATTAGCAAACCTACTTGTCAGGTTCAAACAACCTAAAATACCTAAAACATCACACAAATAAGAGAAAGACAAGATAATTAATTTCATACTAGCTGCAAGGAGAACGGACAGAGATGTGCTTCAGTTACAAATCTCCTACCACTCTAAAACATATCCCGCCGAAACCTCTTTTTATTATCCTTAGGGCGGTCCCCAGTTAGATGAGCGCTGCTGCTCTAAAGGGTGCGGGAAACAAACAGCAGCAACATGTCATAGGTCACGCACACCATTATCTTGTACAAACACGCTTGCATAGTGTTGGAATGATTGTATATAGTTTTATCTTATATTTTTCCTTTTCTTTAACTTTACTATTTGATCTTTATAACCTTTAATGTATGTGTGAGTAAGGATGTGTTGAGTTGTTTACAGGCAAGGATCAAAGGTGGAACTGGGAAGGAAGCAGTCACAGTTGAGGATGTCATAAAGACGGTGGCCGTTTGTGCTGAACAAAGGACACACTGATCTTAAGATGGGGGAGACTGTGGAAGTGTGCTGTTACAAGATAATGATGTATATGACCTGGTTACGTTGCAGCTGTTTATCCCACCCTTCAGAGCAGCAACGTTTATTGTAACTAGGGAACACCCAAAGATAATAAAAAGAGAAGTGCGGACAGATGGTTTTCAGAGCAGTAAGAGATTTGTTGGGTGTGAGTGATTTTATGTGTATGCATGAGAGTGGGAGTGGGTGATTGTGACTGTGTGTGTCTGTATTTTTTTTTTTTTTTGCGACAGGTTGGGTCTTGGAATGCTCCCTCTCCTGGATCAGCTTCCTCCCCGCCACACCGCCTGCCAGTGGTTGGAGTCTCTGCCCGCTGGTGTACTTGTGGTTCTCGGTGTCCGGGGCCGGGTGCTTTGGTGTGTGCTGGCTCACTCCCGGTGGCTGCTTGCCGGGGCCTGGCCCCCTGGGCTCTGTCGGGCCTCTGCTTGGGGGGAGGTGTGTCCCGGGGTCTTGGGCCTCTGGGTCCATGGCTGGATCTGCGCGGGTGTGGACAGCTGCTGGCGGGGTAGGAGATTTGTAACTGAAAGCACATCTCTGCCCATTCTCCTTGCAGCGAGAAACTAATTCTTTGTCTTTCTCTTCTTTTTGTGATGTTATAAGTATTTTAGGTTGTTTGAACCTGACACATAGTCTCCATTATCTTAAGATATGTGTGATCCTTGCTCAGCACGATCAACTGTTATCTTTGTGATGAGTCCCCAGCTGTGATTGCATCATCTTGATTCTGCCTTTCCTCCTTGCCTGCAAAACAACTCATCACATGTTTGCTTACACTTACAGCATGAAAGGTTATATAGATCAAATAGAAAAAGTAATAAAGAGAAAATGTAAGATAAATCTATATACAATTATTCCAACATTTCCCCCCTGCTTATCTTATATTTGCTCATATTCTCATATAACTTTAAACAGCCACTTCTTTTGGATTTTTAACTGTAAGATCATTTTTATGAGCACAAATACAATTACACTCAGAGGCACTTACTGACATTTAAACCACAGGATCATATAGAGATGGATCTGGGTATAGGTCAGAAAAGTGGTCAGTTGGATCATCATCATCCTCATCATCCTGATGCTTAAGTAGGGGATAGAGCTGGGTAACTATCTTCCAGACAGGGAATACATCAACATCCACACAATGTCAAAATTGCAGCAAACACTGCATAGGAAATTATTACTGATGATACTAAAACTTTATACTTCCCAAACACATCCAGCCAGGAGTCCCACATCGATGTGTCTACTCCAGAATGCTCCTTCATTTTGCCATTTCAAGATCTCAAACCTTCTATGGCTTTGCTGAGGCTGCCATCAGCAGCAGTGTTGTTATGTATGAATGTGCAGCATTGTTCTCCAAAAATTGCACAAACACCTCCTTTTTGAGCTAACAATATGTCCAAAGCAATTCTGTTCTGGAATGCCATCAGGGAAGTTGAAGCCAATTGGTCATGGACAGTTTCAAACCCGCTTTGCGTCCAATTTCCTAGTTTTTGGACATTGTAGTGGATATAGTTGATCCTGTCTACGTTTTTGTTTGTTGTACACCACCAACAGATACTTGATTCAAATCCTGCGGCTACTTGATCAGCTAATTTATATGAATCTGGCACCCCTCGAAGTACACCTGTAGCATCGATGTATGTAGGGTCTCCTTCAGTCTGCCAAGTTGCAGCTCTATGCTTTCTATTACACCAGTCATGGTATTACACTAGATAGTCCACATGTTATCTCATCTACTGACAGGATATACTGAAACTGGTAACAATAAAGTAACTAGAGCA
The DNA here is from genome assembly GCF_021462225.1 of Girardinichthys multiradiatus. Classification (NCBI taxonomy): domain Eukaryota; kingdom Metazoa; phylum Chordata; class Actinopteri; order Cyprinodontiformes; family Goodeidae; genus Girardinichthys; species Girardinichthys multiradiatus. The sequence goes on from NC_061798.1 coordinate 2,149,464, forward strand.
CAGAGTCCCGTTACATTTGGAGGTAATCGATCAAACAACCTGTCGTCACCACACCACCACCAAATGTCTCCTCTAGAGACTGGTTTAAAATACTTATTTACTTTTACAGTTGTAGTACACCATACTGCAGTGAGATTTCCTAATTTATTGCCTCTCTCTGTGATATTTATACATGTGTAGTTTCTAGTGGTGACCTGTTTATGGAAGAACGGTTTGTTTTTATCTGCTCTAGTTACAGAAAAAACAGAATAAAAGTGCTGACACTTTTCATTAGGATTAGTTTGATTCATCACTTCCATCATACAGGGTTGTGGTATTACAGCTGGAATTACTTGTAACAAAGGCCTGGGGCCCATACACACAACACAATCTCTTTTAGTCATGTTACCCGCTTGTTCTACTATCAATAACCAGTTATTATTTGTTCCTGATACTCCAGTAATAACCCGGAAACAGTCATCTGCGGTTGAGTTTCCTGGCATAATTTTTACTCTCTTTGCCATTGTTAGGGTTTGAAAACTTTTGTATTGTTTATCACTCATGCCTGCTCTAAGTGCCTTTCCCTCCTTACATGTCACAGATGGGGAGAGGAGTGAGTTATGCTTTTATCAACAGCATCTGGGGGCTATTTGTACCAGGTCCCCACTCTCCCTCTTTGTTTATAATCAAGACACATGAACCCTAACCTTTCTGACCCCCCCCCCCCACACACACACACACATACACCCTGAATGTTTGTTGAACTGTGTGTGAGTGAACCAGCATGTATAAATAAAAAGAGAGGGGTGCCTACACTTTGTAGTCTGCACTGCAGTGTGAGCTACCCTTGCCACAAGTAAAACTGACTCTGTGTCGTTCCTTACCTCTGAGTTGATTAAATAATACCTAACATTAACTTGGTCCTTCAAAGCCGGATATTATAAGAACTAAACTGATCTTATTTTTCTTTGCATTGACTGGCGGATCTCCGGGAACAGCCTGATGTCGAGTTAAGTGCTGCCGCACAGCCGCACCTAGGCCTGGTGGCTGAAAGTCCCAGTGTGTGACATTCGCATCTGGCCGGTGGGTTATCGTCTTGCTCGACGCCGGGTGACTCTGGGATGTCCAACAGAGTCACCTAGAAGTCAGCTCAGAGGTGAGACATTTTGTTTAACATTAAAAAAAGGTTATAATAAGTCGTTGGTAGTGTCTCGCCGTAAGGAGACAGCAATTGGATAGGTTTTATTTCGCCGAAAGGAAATAGCGATAAATTTAGGTATGATCTCGCCGCAACGAGATCTGAAACGACTAGGTAATTCCGCCGTAACGGAAGTGGATAATTTGGTTGGTAGCATTTCGCCGAAAGGAAATGAAATTAAATGTTGAATAATAAGGGAGCTCATAAACTAAGCTAGGTCGACCATACATATTGCTGAAGGGACATAAATATGTTCAAATACTAACTGTGTGAGTGCTGTTGTGTGTGTTTGGAAGACTAAGCATTTTGGAAGAATCATAGCAAGACTCTGCTGGTCTTGTGTTTTCTTTTGCCCAGAATAGAAAACATATTGGTGATTTTTGGAGATAAAGGTCAGGTTTAATCCCAGAAAATTAACACCGCTGCAGATTAGTCACAGTAGAAGGGCATGTTAATGTCCTCTCCTTGAATCTCATGCCAGCGAACTTCTATCTGGGACATTTATAGTATTGTGATCTAAAATTAAACATCATGGGGAAGAAACAAAGTAAACTAATTAACTTAGAAGGGGATGTAAAGTTTATGGAGAACTATGTAGAAGGAGCAGGTATGATCTGTCATAGATGGAATAAAAAACATGGTTTCTTGGGTAAACTAAATATTAAGGATATCTTAAAATTACAAGGAGATTTAAAATTAGAAATAATGAAAACCAAGAAACCAACTAAAAAGGAACAGAGAAAGGTCGGGTATAAATTCTCGGACAAATGGCTGGAACAAAGTAAGTTAAGAGACATACAGAGGCAAGATAAGGAGGAGAAGCGAAAGGAGAAGCTGACAGCTGCAGTTTTGGTGCGCCCACATGAGGAAACAGTGTTCGCATCCAGACAGCGAGGAGCGCAGCCCCCTGCCGTGCAGACAGCTGCAGGACAGGCGGCTGCAGCACAGCAAATTGGAGGAGTGATAGACGGAGCTGTAGCAGTTCCTAAAACTCCTATAAGTAAGCAAGAAAAATTAAGCAATCTTTTTAAAACAGAAGAACAGAGCTCTTCTAGTGAGTCCTGGTCTCCTAATTCCTGGTGGGGCACAGGAGTGCAAACTAGGAGTAAATATAAGAAAACTACTCCTTGCATATACCCAGGCGAAGCCTTAATGGCTCATGAACAGAAATTTCATCCATCTGGAAAAAATGTAGAGGAAGACACATTTCCTCTAGTTGAAGTAGCAAATCCAAACGTAGTTGACGCTAATCACCGACAGCCGCCAACTATTCTAGTATAAAGGCCATGGACACAGGAAGACAGAACTGCTGCTTTAAAGATTATCCCACCGATACAGGAAGGAGTAGAGGAGTTTTTAGCAGCTATTACATAACTCAAAGGAAGCTTCCATCTTAATGGCAGAGAAATGCTCCAGTGTTTTACCCAGCTGTTTGGCCACCACTGGTGCAGAGTAGCAGGAGGTTTCACTGGATGCGATGACAATTGTGACACATTAGCACTTAATTCACCAGATTTAAGGGACGCCTTAGGCTTACTCCTTGACAGAATTCGAAGAGTTTACAGGTCCTTCTCAAAATATTAGCATATTGTGATAAAGTTCATTATTTTCCATAAAGTCATGATGAAAATGTAACATTCATATATTTTAGATCCATTGCACACTAACTGAAACATTTCAGGTCTTTTATTGTCTTAATACGGATGATTTTGGCATACAGCTCATGAAAACCCAAAATTCCTATCTCACAAAATTAGCATATTTCATCCGACCAATAAAAGAAAAGTGTTTTTAATACAAAAAACGTTAACCTTCAAATAATCATGTACAGTTATGCACTCAATACTTGGTCGGGAATCCTTTTGCAGAAATTACTGCTTCAATGCGGCATGGCATGGAGGCAATCAGGCTGTGGCACTGCTGAGGTCTTATGGAGGCCCAGGATGCTTCGATAGCGGCCTTTAGCTCATCCAGAGTGTTGGGTCTTGAGTCTCTCAACGTTCTCTTCACAATATCCCACAGATTCTCTATGGGGTTCAGGTCAGGAGAGTTGGCAGGCCAATTGAGCACAGTGATACCATGGTAAGTAAACCATTTACCAGTGGTTTTGGCACTGTGAGCAGGTGCCAGGTAGTGCTGAAAAATGAAATCTTCATCTCCATAAAGCTTTTCAGCAGATGGAAGCATGAAGTGCTCCACAATCTCCTGATAGCTAGCTGCATTGACCCTGCCCTTGATAAAACACAGTGGACCAACACCAGCAGCTGACACGGCACCCCAGACCATCACTGACTGTGGGTACTTGACACTGGACTTCTGGCATTTTGGCATTTCCTTCTCCCCAGTCTTCCTCCAGACTCTGGCACATTGATTTCCGAATGACATGCAGAATTTGCTTTCATCTGAAAAAAGTACTTTGGACCACTGAGCAACAGTCCAGTGCTGCTTCTCTGTAGCCCGGGTCAGGCGCTTCTGCCACTGTTTCTGGTTCAAAAGTGGCTTGACCTGGGGAATGCGGCACCTGTAGCCCATTTCCTGCACACGCCTGTGCACGGTGGCTCTGGATGTTTCTACTCCAGACTCAGTCCACTGTTTCCGCAGGTCCCCCAAGGTCTGGAATCGGCCCTTCTCCACAATCTTCCCTCGGGGTCCGGTCATCTCTTCTCGTTGTGCAGCGTTTTCTGCCACACTTTTTCCTTCCCACAGACTTCCTACTGAGGTGCCTTGATACAGCACTCTGGGAACAGCCTATTTGTACAGAAATTTATTTCTGTGTCTTACCCTCTTGCTTGAGGGTGTCAATAGTGGCCTTCTGGACAGCAGTCAGGTCGGCAGTCTTACCCATGATTGGGGTTTTGAGTGATGAACCAGGCTGGGAGTTTTAAAGGCCTCAGGAATCTTTTGCAGGTGTTTAGAGTTAACTCGTTGATTCAGATGATTAGGTTCATAGCTTGTTTAGAGACCCTTTTAATGATATGCTAATTTTGTGAGATAGGAATTTTGGGTTTTCATGAGCTGTATGCCAAAATCATCCATATTAAGACAATAAAAGACCTGAAATATTTCAGTTAGTGCGCAATGAATCTAAAATATATGAATGTTAAATTTTCATCATGACATTATGGAAAATAATGAACTTTATCACAATATGCTAATATTTTGAGAAGGACCTGTATATACAGACAGCAGATTATGGTAAAATCTCACAATGCAAACAGAAGCACGAAGAAGACCCACAAGATTTCTTGGATAGGATGACACGTGTTTTTAGAGATAACTCTGCTATACCATATGATGAAGCAGAGGCAGGAGCCTATCAGCAACAGTTGAAGAGAGCCTTTTTGCAAGGCCTTAAAATTGAACTCAGACGGTATATAGACAAACACTGGGTTTATCAAAATACAGGAACTGTTACCCAAGCCTTAGAGTATGCGCAGCATGCCCATAAAACACAGCAAGATAGGAAGACAGATACGTTTGGAATGCAAGACAGTTTAATTGCATTACATCGCTCAGGGACAACAGCAGAAGATGGGAAACCACATTCTTGCAAAACAAAGGTTGAGGAAGACACAAAACCTAGGCAAGATATCTCTCATCAATCTGATGAAACCATGGAAACAAAGGGGAACACCTTCGCTGACATTTCTGCTAAAATAGCTTCGAGACTTCCCCTCACTTTGAAAATGTCAGATCTCCTATTTATAGATACAGATGTGCTGAAAGATTCACAACAATCTGCACCAGCTGCAGAAGTTAAATCTTGGCTGAATAGAGGGGCCATAAAGAAAGATGAAATTTATCATTTGGAAAATAAGCCAATATTACCAACGAATTTGTACAAGACGGCGGCCCATGCGACACACAGAATTTCGCATGTGTCGAGAGGGGGGAATACTTAGTAAATCTACATTTCCACACCATACATTTTTCTGATTATGCAAAACACTTTTGTAGATCATGTATTATCTGCTGCAAACATAATCCACAGGGAAACATGAGACCCAAAAGAGGCCAGTTCCCAGCAGCAATTCATCCCTTTCACACGATACACATGGATTTCATAGAGTTATCATGGTCAGGGGGAAATAAATATTGTTTAGTGGTCATAGATGCATTTTCAAAGTGGGTTGAAATATACCCTGCAAAGCACTGTGATGCACTCACAGTGGCAAATAGTTTAGTTACACATTTCTTCACCACTTATCACAAATCATAAGATCAGATAATGGGACTCATTTTGTAAATAATGTATAGAACTGTGCTCTAAAGCATTAGGGTTTAAGTTAAAAAAAACATTGTTCTTACCACCCGCAATCTGCTGGGCTGGTTGAACGAACAAATGGAACAATAAAAAATAGATTAAGGAAAACAATGGAAGAAACAGGGAGACCATGGCCCGAATGCCTATCCCTGGTTAAATTATGGATGAGAATAACTCCAAATCAAACTGGTCTCACTCCATTTGAAATAGTACATGGCAGACCTTTTCCATTGCCATCAGAAATGGATGACACGCGAAAAGCACAGCAGGAAACATCATTAGCTGAATGGATGAATAAAATGTTACAAACAAAAGAAGTACAGTTGTCCAGTAGTCTGCCAGTAAATTCTGCTCCAATTTCACAGAACAACCTGAGGCCTGGAGACCTGGTCCTGATTAAGACATTCCACAGAAAGGCCTGGAGCACTCCCTGCTGGAAAGGGCCTACCGTGTTCTCCTGACCACACCGACAGCTCTGAAAATCGCAGAGAGACCATCCTGGATCCACAAGAGCCACTGTAAGCTAATATCACCATTACAGGAGCCAAACCAACCGACGGGGTAACAGGGGAAGACCGGGTACAAAGGGGTTGGTGCCCCATAGGGCCCAGCATCTCAAACCGGTGAAGAAAACAACTGACCTGTGCCCAACTTAGCATGGCTTTTTGTAACATGCGGACAGGACTGATAAGCCTGAGTCTAATTCTGGTAGCAGGGCTCTTTCTCTGTTTAAGGCAGGATCCACAAGTCGACACCACATTGGACCCAAAAACAGATGACTATGATGACATGTTGTAAATGAATATATCTTTAATGCCTGAGTGTTTTCATAATTGTACTTCAAAAAAAGTTGCTATTTAAGTGAAATGAGAAAAAGTACAATAAAAATATGAACACGGCTTGTTTTAGTTCTTTTACTTTTATTACATTTGGTTTTCTTCGATTTATTATATTGTTTTATTATTATTGTACTCTACCATGGTTGATGATCACCTTGGGCGGAGTGGCGTGTGAGAATTCTTCCCACAATATAATCTGCTTTCCGTCCGTGGGTTTTCGCTCACGCAGAGTGTTTTCTTTTACATGTATTTAATCATGACTATATTCGTGATAAAAAAAGGGGGACTGTTAGGGTTTGAAAACGTTTGTATTGTTTATTACTCATGTCTGCTCTAAGTGCCTTTCCCTCCTTACATGTCACAGAAAGGGAGATGGGGAGAGGAGTGAGTTTTATCAGCAGCATCTGGGGGCTATTCGTACCAGGTCCCCACTCTCCCTCTTTGTTTATAATCAAGACACATGAACCCTAACCTTTCTGATCCCCCCCACTGACGTTCGGGTCTCTCTAGCCTCTAAATGTCTGGGTCCATCCTATTATCAGGCTGAAAATCACCTCTCCTGGTGGAGTTTTCAACCGAAATGACCTTTTTACAATGTGTTTTCCTGCTGGGAAATAGAACATTCCTCAAGAGTTTGATTTTGTTTCTGTTGTTTTTCTAACATACTCCTCATATAATTTGCTAGGTTGGCTTCTTCATCTATTTCCCACAGATTTTTGAACTGGGGTAATCTGTATGGTCTTCCAAATAACGTTTCATAGGGTGTTAGCCCTGAGGTGCTTGTGATGTTTATATATAGTTTTACTAGATCCAGACATTGTCCATGGTCTTCCTGTCTCTTCAATACACTTTTTCAGGCGGTTTTTTATAGTCCCATTCATTCTTTCCACTAATCCACACTGTAAAAGAAATTCTGTTGTTTTTACAAAAAAAAAAAACTGGCAGCTGTGGTTGCCAGAATAATTTTGTAGAAAACACAGTGAACATGTAAACTGATTTACTGACCAAACAGTAATTACAACAGTGTTAAATTGTGAAATAAACAGTCAACAGGGGAAAATCTTTGGTGATTAGCAAGACACTCAATAAAGGAGTGGTTCTGCAGGTGGGGACCACAGACCACTTCTCAGTACCATCCAGCTCATCCAGGATGGCACATCAATGCGAGCTGTGGCAAGAAGGTTTGCTGCATCTGTCAGTGTAGTGTCCAGAGCCTGAAGGCGCTACCAGGAGACAGGCCAATACACCAGGAGACGTGGAGGAGGCCATAGGAGGGTAACAACCCAGCAGCAGGACCGCTACCTCCACCTTTGTGCAAGGAGGAACAGGAGGAGCACTGCCAGAACCCTGCAAAATGACCTCCAGCAGGCCACAAATGTGCATGTGTCTGCACAAACGGTTAGAAACCGACTCCATGAGGATGGTATGAGGGCCCGACGTCCACAAATGGGGGTTGTGCTCACAGCCCAACACCGTGCAGGACACTCAGCATTGACTTTTTCAAAAGAGATTGCATATATGTTTCTCCCTGGTCTTAAAGAGTCATAAAAAGTCTTAAGATTTTGTTATCTCTAAAGGCTGTACATTTTTACATCATATCTCTTACATGTCATTTAGTTACAGTACAGATCAAAAGTTTGGACACACCTTCTCATTCAAAGAGTTTTCTTTATTTTCATGACTATGAATATTGTAGCTTCACACTGAAGGCATCAAAACTATGAATTAACACATGTGGAATTATATACTGAACAAAAAAGTGTGAAACAACTGAAAATATGTCTTATATTCTAGGTTCTTCAAAGTAGCCACCTTTTGCTTTCATTACTGCTACACACACTCTTGGCATTCATAGTGATGAAAATAAAGACAACTCTTTGAATGAGAAGGTGTGTCCAAACTTGTGGTCTGTACTGTATATATATATATATATACATACACTGCTCAAAAAAATAAAGGGAACACTCAAATAACACATCCTAGATCTGAACAAATGAAATATTCTCATTGAATACTTTGTTCTGTACAAAGTTGAATGTGCTGACAACAAAATCACACAAAAATCATCAATGTTTTTTGGCAGAAGGACCACCATAGTCTTAAAGAAGCATGAAAGCACAAAGACTGGTCAAATTGAATTTGTCTAGATTAATTTGGTTTTATTTCTTGTTTTTTGTTTGATAAATTATAAACTAAAAAGTTATTTATTTATTAATGTGTTTTGCATAGTTTGTTTTGCATAGCAATTCTAGAATTGCGCCGCTCAATGTGGCAGCAGGTTGGAGTAGCTCTGTTACTTTTGATTCTGATTTATTCTTTTTTGGGAACTATTCCTCTTGTGGTGGATACAGTTGATTTTTTTTTGGATGACTGTCCACTCCAGTGTCGGATGCTGTGCAGCTTGGAAGATTTTTCTTAATACTTTCTATTTTTGGACATTTGTTATGATGCATTGCCATGGAAACAGGGTTTTTTCTTACAACTGGGAGCAGCTGATTAATATCTCAAAAGCTCAAATAATACTTCAGCTACAACCTCAAATCCCTGATGAGTTGAAAAGGAGACGTCGTGGATGCAGAGCAAGAGCTAAGAGAAGAGAGAGAAGGAGGAAGTTCAAACCATCTCTTCCGTCGATTTTGATGGCCAATGTGAGATCGTTGGGAAACAAGTTGGATGAACTCCAAGCCCTACAAAAGACCCAGCCAGAGTACCGGGCATGCAGTATCATGTGTTTTACTGAGACATGGCTACAGGATCATATTCCCGACTCCAGTGTCTCTCTGCCGGGCTTTTTAACCATATGAGCAGACAGAGATTTAAAGAGGAGCGGCAAATGTAAAGGAGGTGGACTGGCAGTACTTGTGAACAACAGATGGTGTAATCCAGGACATGTTACTGTGAAGTGTCATCTCTGCAATCCAGATATTGAACTGTTGGCAGTAAGTTTTCGTCATATTATTTACCCAGAGAGTTCACCAGTGTTATTTTGGCAACAGTTTACGTTCCACCTTCCACTGTTGCTGACACTGCATGTGATGCCATCAGCTCAGTTGTTGCTAAGCTACAGACACAAAACCCCAATGCTTTTGTGGCAATTTCTAGTGATTTTAACCATGCTTCACTCTCTGCTACACTTCCAACATTTCAACAATTTGTCAGCTGCTCTACCAGAGCAAACAAAACATTGGATTTGTTTTATGCAATTGTCAAGGACTCATACATCTCTACAGCAAGACCTCCTCTAGGCAAATCAGATCACAATCTTGTTTTTCTCTGCTCGAAATATAAGTCCCTTGTCCAGAGGCAACCTGTAATAAAGAGGACTGTGAGAAAATGGTCACAGGAAGCTGAAGAAGCTCTGCAAGGTTGCTTTGAGGCTACAGACTGGGATGCACTGTGCCAGCCACATGGAGAGGACATCAATGCCATGACTGATTGTGTAACCGACTATATAAACTTCTGTGTGGATAACATCATCCCCACCAGAACCGTGAGATGCTTCCCCAATAACAAACCTTGGATCACCAGTGACCTGAAGGACCTGCTTAACAACAAAAAAAGAGCCTTCAGAGAGGGAGACAGAGAATTATTGAGGATTATACAGAAGCAACTTAAAGTCAAGATAAGAGACAGCAAGGAGGTGTACAAGAAGAAGCTGGAGAGCAAGCTCCAGCAAAACAATATCAGAGATGTGTGGACAGGGATGAAGAAGATCACAGGCTTCAAGCAGAAAGATGATCAGACCGATGGAGGTCTGGACAGAGCCAATGAACTGAACACATTCTTCAATAGGTTCAGTTCAGAAACAAGCTTTGCATCCTTCTCTCCTGCTCACAGCCAAACAGACATTCCATCTTCCTTTGACCCACAGGCCCCACAGCTGTCCAGTAACACCTCACATTTTTTATCTTCCACCTCAGCCCTAGACCCTTCTGCTTCTACATGTTTGCCTTCAACCATATCAGAAGATGCTGATGCTTCCTTTGCTTCCCCCTTCTACCTGTGTCTCAAGACGTCAGGTGAAGAGACAACTGGAGAGACTGAATAGGAATAAGGCTGCAGGTCCAGATCATGTCAGCCCTAGAGTCCTGAAGGCCTGTGCAGAGCAGCTCTGTGAGATTCTGCAGCACCTCTTCAACCTTAGCCTGGCCCAGAAGAAGGTTCCGGTGTTGTGGAAGACCTCCTGTCTTGTTCCGGTACCAAAGAAAACTCACCCATCAGTCCTCAATGACTATAGACGTGTTGCCCTGACATCTCACATCATGAAGGTCCTAGAGAGACTCCTGTTGGCCCACCTGAGTAAGCAAACAGTAAACCATCAGGACCCCCTTCAGTTTGCTTATCGCTGTGGAGTTGGAGTTGAAGATGCCATCATACACCTGCTTCAACAAACCCACTGTCATCTGGACAAAGCCAATAGCACTGTGAGGATCATGTTATTTGATTTCTCCAGTGCATTTAATACAATCCAACCTGATTTGCTTCGTCAGAAACTCCAGAAGACTCAGGTGGAGGCCTCAACAATCTTCTGGATCAACGACTACCTGACAAACAGACCACAGTTTGTGAGACTGAAGGGTTGTAAGTCTAACCAGGTAGTCAGCAGCACAGGAGCACCACAGGGGACTGTACTCTCACCATTCCTTTTCACTCTGTACACCTCAGACTTCCAGTACAAGACAGACTCCTGTCAACTGCAGACACACTCGGATGATTCTGCAGTCGTGGGGTGGATCAGAGATGGACAAGAAGCTGAGTACAAGAAGGTGGTGGACCGCTTTGTGGCATGGTGTGGAAACAATCATCTCATTTTGAACGTGACTAAAACAAATAAGATTATTGTAGATTTTAAGAGAAACAGGAATAAGTCAAAAACTATTTCTATCATGGGAGACGAAGTGGAGGTGGTGGAGGAGTATAAATACCTCAGTGTTCACCTGGACAACAGACTAGAGTGGAGATGCAACTGTGAAGCCATCTACAAGAAGGGACAGAGCAGACTGTACTTCTTGAGGAAGCTTAGGTCCTTTGGTGTTTGCAGCAAGATGCTGCATATCTTCTATAAGTCTGTTGTGGAAAGTGTGATCTCTTCTACCCTCATCTGCTGGGGAAGCAGCATCAGAGCCAAGGACTTAAAAAAGCTCAACAAGCTGATAAAAAAGGCTGGCTCTCTTCTGGGGACTCCTCTGGAAATCATTGTGCAAAGAAGTATTATTCATACAATGAAGAAGAACATTATGGAGAACCCTGAGCATCCTCTTCATGAGACTGTCCTACAACAACAGAGTGTCTTCAGTCAGAGGCTTCTTCAGATCTGCTGTAAGACGGAGGAATTTTGGGTTTTCATGAGCTGTATGCCAAAATCATCTGTATTAAGACAATAAAATACCTGAAATATTTCAATTAGTGTGCAATGAATCTAAAATATATGAATGTTAAATTTTCATCATGACATTATGGAAATTAATGAACTTTATCACAATATGCTAATATTTTGAGAAGGACCTGTAGATATCATAGGCTTCTGTAAAGAAGGCCATATTAAAATGACTTGTGCTAGAGAGCCAACAGTAAACAGCCCAATGCTGCTTCAGTGTTCCATCGGAGACACTGATATCTCCCTGCACACTGGGCAATCCAAAAGGTTCATGTCTGGAAACCTTCGTGCACAGATTTCAAAAGAGCTGTGTGAGGGCAGGATGGAGCCGGCTGTATGGAGGTCAGCAAAGGCCTCAGATTTGATGGATATTGGAGATGCTGAGCCAAGTCACCTTCCAAATTTGGCCACCCTACGAAAAGCTAAGCAGGAGAGAAGAGATTTGGAATTAGGTGACAAAGATCCCATTTTGTCTTTGCAGTTATTAAAATATAGCACACGTCACAGTGGTAGTATAAGAGACATTGGTCTAGACAAGTTCTTCTGCCACTTTTGGAGTCAAACACAGCTACATGTGTGTAAGGCATTGTCCAAAAAATGCCCCTCAGTAGATTGCTTTGACACAACTGGCTCAGTTGTGAGAAGACTGGTGAGACCAAATGGTACATCTGGCCACATCTTATATCAAGGCGTTCTGACAGGGGACAACTGCTCAGTCCCAGTTGTGCAAATGCTGTCAGAGGGACACGACATTAATGCAATTGCAACATGGCTGACAGAATGGCTTCGTACAGGTGCTGCTGTACCAAAGGAAGCCATGAGTGACTTTTATCTGGCTATCTGGTGAAGGCCTTCACTCCTTACCCCGATCTGAAGACTGCGATGAATCAGAAAAAAGCGGACCCAAGATTCAGCCAGACACAGTACTGAAAGTTTAAAAGGTTTATTCAGCCAAAGGAAAACGTCACACAGGTAACACTCCCCACAGCTTCCAGGAATCACTGAGGCAGAAAGAGGGATTAGTGACTCGTAGTCTCTCCAGATTTTGCAGGGATCAGAAAAGTCACTAACCTGCTTTTGTCTTGAGTGGAACTTGAAACCCAGAGGGGAAACCTCAGTGGGCGGCAGGCGGTGATCTCCACAGCACAGGTAAGAAGTGACTCCAGGCTGAATAATCCGAGGGCTAGGCTGGCTCAATAATCCAAGGACAGAAACAGGGTCAACGATCGGAACAAGAGGCATCAGGCAAGGGGCAAGCAGAGGCATAAACCAGATGCAGGAAACAAGGTCGACAACCAAAATCCAAATAGTCCGACAGGGAGCAGGCAGAGGCATAAATCCAAAAGGCAAGGCAAGGTCAATGATCAGACAAGAAGGAACGCTGGATATCTACTCACACGATGGCTTTCAAAAATCTGGCACCGTCTGCTTGTCAGAGACAGTATATATCAGGGAAGACACAGGTGCTTGGCATGCCACAGATTGCACTGCACAGCAGCAGCCACCAGGTGCATCTAATCTGCTGATTGCAGCTAGGGAGACAGGGTAGAGCAGACGTGCCAGAATCATAACAAAGACATTCATTAACGAATGCTTCCGTGTGCTACTTGGGAACCAGTCTGCAAAACTTCCTCCCTGTTTTATCAGGGTTGATGTGGCACACTGCATAAAGATGATCTGTCAGTGGGACTGTCTGAAAAACAAGTCACACCATGTCAAATATTTCTTTGTCAGGGCAATAGCAAAGCTTCTTCAATCACAGTGCTTGGACCATGCAAAACCGCTAATACATGCCATCACTGTTGTGGCCCTCAGTGAGGCAGAGGTTGATGATAGTTCAGGAGTCCCTCTCAAATCAGAGATGTGCAAAAAATCTCTAAAAACCCAGGCTGGGTATCAAACATATGCGAGAAGAGCAGGTCATTCGCTGCAGCCAATGGGGATAGGGATAACATCCATTTCCTCCATGATATTGTTCCACACATAATAAGACTAGCACGTTACTTACCACTTTGGACAGGAGTAATGGTCCCCCTCTTCAAAAGCACCATTCTCACAGCAAGCTCAGCCACTGTTGAAGCAGAATTCAAAAATGTAAAGCATGGCCTTTTTAAACACGAGAATTTACCCATTCGAGTTGATCGCTTTATTTCTCATCATCTTTCCTTTATTGAAGAAAATATGTTGATTTGTTTTGCAAAAGCGAAAAATGATGAGGAAACATCTGGATTAGCAAAAGTTTCCGAAACAAACTCTGTATCCATGACTACCCACAGTGCTGAAGCCAAGAAAAGAATGGATTCTCACCATTCTGTGGAATCCAATGAAACCACATACAGGGGTTGGACAATGAAACTGAAACACCTGTCATTTTAGTGTGGGAGGATTCATGGACCAGCCTGGTAGCCAGTCTTCATTGATTGCACATTGCACCAGTAAGAGCAGAGTGTGAAGGTTCAATTAGCAGGGTAAGAGCACAGGTTTGCTCAAAATATTGAAATGCACACAACATTATGGGTGACATACCAGAGTTCAAAAGAGGACAAATTGTTGGTGCACATCTTGCTGGTGCATCTGTGACCAAGACAGCAAGTCTTTGTGATGTATCAAGAGCCACAGTATCCAGGGTAATGTCAGCATACCACCAAGAAGGACGGACCACATCCAACAGGATTAACTGTGGACGCAAGAGGAAACTGTCTGAAAGGGATGTTCGGGTGCTGACCCGGATTGTATCCAAAAAACATAAAACCACGGCTGCCCAAATCATGGCAGAATTAAATGTGCACCTCAACTCTCCTGTTTCCACCAGAACTGTCCGTCAGGAGCTCCACAGGGTCAATATACACGGCCGGGCTGCTATAAACAAACCTTTGGTCACTCATGCCAGTGCCAAACGTCGGTTTCAATGGTGCAAGGAGCGCAAATCTTGGGCTGTGGACAATGTGAAACGTGTATTGTTCTCTGATGAGTCCACCTTTACTGTTTTCCCCACATCCGGGAGAGTTACGGTGTGGAGAAGCCCCAAAGAAGCGTACCACACAGACTGTTGCATGCCCAGAATGAAGCATGGGGGTGGATCAGTGATGGTTTGGGCTGCCATATCATGGCATTCCCTTGGCCCAATACTTGTGCTAGATGGGCGCGTCACTGCCAAGGACTACCGAACCATTCTTGAGGACCATGTGCATCCAATGGTTCAAATATTGTATCCTGAAGGCGGTGCCGTATATCAGGATGACAATGCACCAATACACACAGCAAGACTGGTGAAAAATTGGTTTGATGAACATGAAAGTGAAGTTGAACATCTCCCATGGCCTGCACAGTCACCAGATCTAAATATTATTGAGCCACTTTGTGGTGTTTTGGAGGAGCGAGTCAGGAAACGTTTTCCTCCACCAGTATCACGTAGTGACCTGGCCACTATTCTGCAAGAGGAATGGCTTAAAATCCCTCTGACCACTGTGCAGGACTTGTATATGTCATTCCCAAGACGAGTTGATGCTGTATTGGCCGCAAAAGGAGGCACTACACAATACTAATAAATTATTGTGGTCTAAAACCAGGTGTTTCAGTTTCATTGTCCAACCCCTGTAGATTCCCCCAACAGATGAAGACGTGGTTGAAAACTGGAGGGGACTAATTCTTCCACCCAAAAAAAGGAAGAGGACTTCTTATCTCACTTCCTGCACTGAATGGCTCCATGCAGATCCATCTTTTGGGGCAAAAAGAGTGAAAGTGGGACTATTAAAAAATGGAAATCTGCCTTAACCGATTACAGGTCCTTCTCAAAAAATTAGCATATTGTGATAAGGTTCATTATTTTCCATAATGTCATGATGAAAATTTAACATTCATATATTTTAAATTCATTGCACACTAACTGAAATATTTCAGGTCTTTTATTGTCTTAATACGGATGATTTTGGCATACAGCTCATGAAAACCCAAAATTCCTATCTCACAAAATTAGCATATCATTAAAAGGGTCTCTAAATGAGCTATGAACCTAATCATCTGAATCAACGAGTTAACTCTAAACACCTGCAAAAGATTCCTGAGGCCTTTAAAACTCCCAGCCTGGTTCATCACTCAAAACCCCAATCATGGGTAAGACTGCCAACCTGACTGTTGTCCAGAAGGCCAATATTGACACCCTCAAGCAAGAGGCTAAGACACAGAAAGAAATTTCTGAACGAATAGGCTGTTCCCAGAGTGCTGTATCAAGGCACCTCAGTGGGAAGTCTGTGGGAAGGAAAAAGTGTGGCAGAAAACGCTGCACAACGAGAAGAGGTGACCGGACCCTGAGGAAGATTGTGGAGAAGGGCCGATTCCAGACCTTGGGGGACCTGCGGAAGCAGTGGACTGAGTCTGGAGTAGAAACATCCAGAGCCACCGTCCACAGGCGTGTGCAGGAAATGGACTACAGGTGCCGCATTCCCCAGACCTGGGCTACAGAGAAGCAGCACTGGACTGTTTCTCAGTGGTCCAAAGTACTTTTTTTGGATGAAAGCAAATTCTGCATGTCATTCGGAAATCAAGGTGCCAGAGTCTGGAGGAAGACTGGGCAGAAGGAAATGCCAAAATGCCAGAAGTCCAGTGTCAAGTACCCACAGTCAGTGATGGTCTGGGGTGCCGTGTCAGCTGCTGGTGTTGGTCCACTGTGTTTTATCAAGAGCAGGGTCAATGCAGCTAGCTATCAGGAGATTTTGGAGCACTTCATGCTTCCATCTGCTGAAAAGCTTTATGGAGATGAAGATTTCATTTTTCAGCATGACCTGGCACCTGCTCACAGTGCCAAAACCACTGGTAAATGGTTTACTGACCATGGTATCACTGTGCTCAATTGGCCTGCCAACTCTCCTGACCTGAACCCCATAGAGAATCTGTGGGATATTGTGAAGAGAACGTTGAGAGACTCAAGACCCAACACTCTGGATGAGCTAAAGGCCGCTATCGAAGCATCCTGGGCCTCCATAAGACCTCAGCAGTGCCACAGGCTGATTGCCTCCATGCCACGCTGCAATGAAGCAGTCATTTCTGCAAAAGGATTCCCGACCAAGTATTGAGTGCATAACTGTACATGATTATTTGAAGGTTGACGTTTTTTGTATTAAAAACACTTTTCTTTTATTGGTCGGATGAAATATGCTAATTTTGTGAGATAGGAATTTTGGGTTTTCATGAGCTGTATGCCAAAATCATCCGTATTAAGACAATAAAAGACCTGAAATATTTCAGTTAATGTGCAATGAATCTAAAATATATGAATATTGAATTTTCATCATTACATTATAGAAAATAATGAACTTTATCTCAATATGCTAATTTTTTGAGAAGGACCTGTAGAGTTGGGAAATCAACAATCTCTGTTCTGAACACATGTGCATTTGATGTGTTTTGTCAGTGCTTATGCTGTGCTTTCTGTGACAGTTCAGCATTTCAAAATGTTGTCAGGAACAACACTGACAACAACATCTCGCTGCTGGTAAAAGCCATTGCTACAGATGGTGTGACCCCAAAGATCTATTCACAGAGGGCAGAGCTGCTTAGTGCAATGTTTGAAAAAAGTTGAGGTTTGGTGCCGACCAAATCGATGCCCAGTGCAATATCTCCACTGTCATTGGAAAAACAATGAGAAATATATCCAGCGTTTACCTCTCAAAACACTGCTCTTCAGAGTTCTGCCAGCTAAACAAAGGAACAACAAGGGAAGTACCATTTGTTTCTCCTGACATTTCTGTGCTGATGGACTCTGGCATGACTCAGCTTGACATTTCAGTGGAAAATGGACTCTTCCTTCCGGAGTCTCCCTGCCTTTGCCCACTACCGAAAGAATCAGAATGTCAGTCGGAAAGCAATATAAAAAGGTTAGAACACGAACACAAAGAGACCAGAAATAAAAATATATTGAAGCAATTACAAGACTGCAGAGCTTCCCTGGATGAACATCGCACACGAAAAGCTGAGCGCTTCAATATGCAAACCAAAGATACGAAATCGAGCGAGCCATCTACTTCGCTTTTAACAAAGAAAAGAGCAATCAAACCACGCTATTCCTAAGATAAAGCACCCGACATCTTTAACTGAGGTGTCACACCCAGAAGACGTAGCTGATACATTTTGATTTAAAAAAAAATAAAAAGCCATACGAGACACCACAAAATACTAGACAAAAAGAAATTTGAATCGATGTTCAAAGGCCTTAAATTAGTTAAACGTTCTGTGTCTGAGGCAGAAGAATTAGTAGCTCCAATTTGTGAAAGCGAGATATGAGACGTTATCAAATCATTGAAAAACAAACAAGTCACTTGGCACAGATGGTCTACCAGGGGAATTTTTACAAGACCTTTATGGAGGTGCTTGTACCAAAACTTTGTCAGGTCTTTAATTACACCTCACAGGAAAATGACCCACTGAAGATCGGGTCAGAGGCCATAATAACAGTTATTCATAAGGAGAGGAAGGACCCACTGGACTGTGATGACTATAGGCCAATCAGTCTATTGGGAAATTATGTTAAAATGATTCCATACTAGCAAATATGATACAGAAACACTTGGCTGAATTGATTAATCCTAATCAGACCGGTTTTATACAGAGTCGTCAGGGAGCAAACAAAATAAGAAGAGTTATAAATTTACAAACAGTAGCAATGCATTCTATCTGTGGATCTCTCCCCAGCAACCATATAACCTCATATCCAAATAAGGAGTACTTCTGGTTCTTCTCTTATAACAAACTTATCGTGTCTGGCCCAATTTATGACCTTGCCCTCTCTGTGCGCTGTTCTCCCTTGTCTTCTTCTCCCCCATCAGTGATTCCTTGTCCTTCACTAATTTATGACTTTGGACTCTCTACTTCCCTCCCCAAGGACCTTGCACTTTCTATGCTTCACTCCCTAAGCTTGACCCCCCCTATGTTCTATGTACACATGCCAGTTACACACAGAGATAGTTAATATTACACACATAAATAGTTTATATTCTACAATCCCCCTTTTGAACTCTAATAAAAGAGTTCACAATCTAAAATGTCCTTCTAAGAATAAGTAGAAATAAGTAAAAATATTACTGTACTACCTGTAAAAGAGAAAATCATTAAGAAAACATGCATCCATCATATTATGCGTCCATGAATTCACACACTGAGTCTTCATCCACACAAAGTTAAATCATAACCTGAAAAAGATACAGAAACATCAAAATGTAATATAAAATATAAAATGTTCGCCAAACGGTGTCTTCTGGGGAGAAGGAAGTTCCACCACTCCCAGTGAGAGAAACTCAATCATTCCGCCTCTTCTGTCTTTGGGTTCAGTGTGGTGTCAACATTTACACACAGTATTTAAAGAGTATGTGGGTGTTATCTCCACTTAAAAGAGTCTATGCTTTATGGCCCTGAACTGTCCTCGGGTCAGGTGTAACAACGTTATCTATGAGCAGACCCAGCTGCTCCTGGTTTTGACAGCTTCCTCCACTAACACAGATGTTCTGCAAAAAGAAAGGTAACCTAAAGGTCATACACTTTAGAACACCTTAGAGCACTTAATACAAGAATTTACATTAGAACTCCTTTCTTCTGGTACTGAAAACAAATTATCACAACGGCAGAAATGAACACATTTCAAATTAGTACCATAATGATAGATATCAAGCAATAAACATGAAAGTTGGATAAAAGCATCCGAGATTTCCTTCTCATAGTCAGTTTCGCTGTCAAAGTGGGAGAAAATAATTTGGCTGACCCTTGCTGTCCAGGCAAAGGAGCCTAATAGCCACCAAATGTTAAGAAATTAAGGAGAATAAGCATCATGGTGCATGTTTGACAGTCTCTCTGTTGCAGACGTCGCCAGTCCATCATCCAGGGAAAGGTTATGTGCAATGTGTAGAGGTCTTCCCTCTCACTGTGGTGTGTGTGTGCAGTGAGGCAAATGACCTTATGATTTCCAACTTTCAGGCAATGCGATGGCCTTAAGTAGATTGTGAAATAACGTTGCACTGCCCAAGGGATTATTATGCCCTTGTAAGAACAGTGTTCTTCAACCACCTCTTCAATCACTTGCCAGTGATCCGCTTACAGTTCTTTGTCCTGTGGTGGTCCACTGTCCTCACACCTTTCAGGCCGTGGATGATCCAGTTGGAAGATGACTTGTGTCCTGGAAGCCAGATGAAGCTGGGGAGCTTTCCTGCAGCTTTCCTGGGTGTCTAGTAGGATCTGATATGGGCCTTTCCAGCGCCTGTGACTTCCAGTGTTTTCTTCTAGATTCTCTGATCAGAATCCAGTCGCCAGGAATAAAGGACTGGAGGGTGGAAGTGGCTGTTTCTGGTAATGAAGCCTTCAACGTCTGTGAAACTTGAGAAAACACAGTGGACAGGTTTTGACAGTAAAACAACATCCTATCTTCCCACAAAGATGTGGAAGAAAATTATCTTGGCAATAACTCCATGTTACTTTATTCTGACACTTCCCCCCTTTTGGCACAGGGTCCGACCCCTGCGACAATCCAGCAAAAAGTTTAAAATGTTCTAGTAATCAAGATCACATTACATAGAACCAAAGACATGAATTCTGACATAACTATGTGTCTCTATGAATTTAACGAAAACAACATAAATAAAATCCAGATGTTTTTAACTATAACTCAGTTCCATTAACAACAAAACACAAACTTCAGTCGTTGTACAGTTCATCAGTATTTCACTTAGAAATAAGTCACACATCTTCCTGATTTGTCTTGCATGAAGATAAGTTTGAGATTAATGTAAATCTAATGGAATTCTGATGCATACACTCTACAAATTAAATCTAATAAATAATTCCTGTCAAATATGAAATCATAACTCTGATTCTTTATCAAAAATATATTCCTTACTTTTGGCATATATTGACTGTCAGTTAGCGTAATGGCACCAGGGAAAACTTTCAATCTAATAAATCACCAATGATTCTGTATGCAAAACTAATTCTTCAAACTAGTGTAAACTATTTCATTAACCTTTTTATAGTAAAACACATAAATCCAAATGTCATGCTACATCCTTAATTATTATACAAAAAATCATATTTTTAAGGCAACAATCACTACAAGCATTTTGATTCTATTGTCTCTTAAACAGTGTTAAAACTCAGGAAGGGAGGTGCTGAGCGTCACCATGACAACAAAGGCATGAACCAACCTGATAGGTGGGCGGAGTCAGGCAGAACTAACCTCTGATGGACAGCCTATGGGCGGACCCACAGTTTCTTCATTCAAACCCATATTAGTGTAACTTAAACTGCAAAACTGTCAACATGCACCTACCTCAGAAACAAGCTGCTTCTTAACTCTCCTGAAAACTCAAAGTTTAATCAATCTGGGATTTAGAAACATTATTCTAAACATGAATTATTGTTTCATGCAACATATAAACAAACATGCATTCCAACACAACAAACACAAACATCAAAGACAAACAAATGGCCAAATTTGAAGCTTCAAGAATTCAAAGAAATTTTTAACAATCTCTTTTCAGAATATGTTTTCCCAGCCATATCTGTTAATGCTGTAATTGATCAATTTTGTTATGACAATTTTCAGGATCCTTTTTTAAGATGAGTGCACATAATCCAAAGAGATCTCAAACTATTTAGAAGCACAGCAACAGTTTTCTATTAAATTAATCCAAATTCACTGATGCTGAAACCTTTTGTCAATTCTTTGTAATGTAACTCTGTAATAATAATAACTACAATCCTGAGAGTTATTGTTATAGTTCTCTTTTTGTTTTGCTCAATTTTGATCGCAGCTGCATTCAAGAATTTCTCTGCTCAGGTTAAATGCAAAGAAGTATTTTAAGCCGGCGTTGACATTTTTATGGTATGCCCAAACAAAACAAAAACTGCAGTGTTTGACTTAATCAGAAATTAAGATAAGAAACTTGACTCCAAACTGGACTTTTTCCACATAGTGTTTCAAAGGGAAGACACACATAATTTTCCTTAATTTAGCTATTTAAATTTTGAGAGTTGGGGAGAAAATCATTACTAGAACCCCTCTTTAATAATCCAAATGCTGATAAATGTTCCAATATTTTATCTTATTAATCTGAAATTACCTTGTGTACCTTTCTACTCCTATGTATTGTTTTAATCTTTAAACCCTAAGAAATCAAACAAGGAACCTTTATTTCTTTTCTTTTCCTAAAATGAAGGATTTTCTTTATCTTTATTTCGTTATAAAAATCCCAACCTTGGTTCCAAAACAAAACTCTTCAACCCCAATCTGTGTCACCCAGAGTAGAAATTTTTAGTATTATTGCATTTCAAAGCCACCAAATGACTGGAACTCATCATTGGCTTAGATCTATTTTAATAGGTAATCAGTCTACTTTTAATTAAGTATTATAATTTTATGGACCCAAAATCTATGGCTCATGGGTTTCAGGAGTCCAGAAACCACAGGTTGAGTACTCCTGCATTGAACAATGATGTTGGCTCTCTGCAGATTGAAGAGAGGATTGGCTAAATATCCCCAGACCTGTTAGTGTATTATTTCTGCTTGGACAATAATCAGATTTAAAATTATTAGTTCACAGCTCCTAATTTACCTCAGATCATATTTGCTCCTAACCCAGTTCATAAGAAGCTTCAGACAAACATTATGCTAAAAAGCCAAAAACAAAACAAAAATACAGATCTGTTTTAAAATAAAGGAAAAAGCATGCTTAAAAAACTTGTTACTGTGGTGGAAAATAACTCCACGGTTCTGAAGGCCTTTTCTATGCAGAGTCTTTTATGGAACATAAGATTAGTTCAATTTTTGTGTGGTACCACTGTCCAATCAGAATCTTTCTTACCTTCAAAAAGAACCCAATTTTTCCCATTTTCATTTTAAAGGTTTGGTTTACCAAGGAAAATGTGTTTAACAAAACCAATTACTCTCAAAAGTTTTAAAAGTTTTTAGCTGGTGATATCTCAGAAAACAAGAAGTGTTTTAATATTTCTGTGCAGCACAGAACTGATTAGGTGTCTTTTCCTTCCCCAAAGGGAAAGAAACTGCAGAACCAAGCCTTTCATAGTTTTTGTCAGGATCTGATATAAGGTACAGTGTAAATCAACACGCTGCATGAATCAGAAGAGGGAAGGAAAAATTAATTTAACCTCTTCCCAGCAGCTGCTGTGAAAAACAATGAATTTGTACTTTCCACAAGCGTCAGTTAGCACTTGCGGACAAAAACTGCACCAAACTGTAAGTACTGTGTCAGAGACTGTATGAAGACCATCTGCAGTAAAACTAAGCCTGTTTTAATGAGGTCTCTACCCATTAGATTTATGGGATACAAACTCTGACAACAGAAAATAATACCTGAAGGAGAAACCCATCAGGTTTTACGCATGCAATGGGTTTTAAAAATGCTCCTTCATGAGATCTGTCCTGAGAATAACATAGAAACACATGGTTACTGCTGAGTTTTGGAGATGTAACTTCCTCTGCTTTTTAATAACTTTTAATAACTATAATAATTGACCCAGAATATTCCAAGACAGAAGCGAACTTGCTTCTCTAAAATAATTAACTGGAAAGTATCAAATGAGCTAAGTTATCACCCTTTTAAAGATACTTTTCTAACCCTAAAATAATATTTTAACCCGCTATATCTGTCAACGTCAAGCAAGCGTCACATGAGCAGCGGTTAATAAGCGTTCTTCATTGCAGAAAATAGGAAAAGATGTATGCAAATGTGTGTGTGTTTGTACGTTACCCCCATCAGTTTCTTAACCGCTCAGTCAGAATGTCAGACTGTCATGGCACACAATCCATTATCAGTCCAAAAAACAACCCAGGCCCTTCAGGTCTGTTGGTGAGACATTCAATCCTTCTTTGTCCACTTTTAACTTCTCCAGGAGGGAGAAAGAACTTTGCCTGTTTTTCCACATAAGATGTGCTTCCAATATAAATCCAGTGTATCGCTCTTCTGGCTCTGCAGCAGCATGGATCGTTGTCCATTTCAGCGGGTTTGGGCCAGACTACTTCTGAGTTTCGTTCTGTGGAAACTCACACTGTGATTTACAGCAGACAGGCAGGCACTCTCTTTCAGGCCGTGCTGAAGAAGCGTCTCTGGTGTAGTAGCCATGGAGAAGGGCAGATTACTAAAGTCCAGACTCAAAAACGCAGATGTTACACTCAAATCCCATACATGTGTGTATGTGTGTGTGAGAGAGGCAGATGAAAAAGTTTAGTATAGATTCAGATTTTGCACACAGAAATATTATCAGTCAGTCAGTTGTCCACCATAACATGCACTATACTCTTTCTTTTCCGACTGATCGCACTATTTAAGACAAACGAAACTTCCTGCAGGAAAGTTTTAACTCTTTAACACCTTAATTGATGCACTCTGTGCTTTTTAATCTTTTTCTTATGTTTTTATTTTTCTCATCTCCATCCATCAACTGTTTTACTTGAAACTCTTGAAACTATTTAACTTATTTACCCTAAAACTTCCACTCTGTGAAAAACCAAACTTATCTTCCCAAATTAAAGCATATTTAACACAATCGCAGAAGGCCTTGAACCCTTCCACTCAGCGGGACTTTTTCAATCTCTCCTGGTCCAACCGCTGTGATGCCAAACCCAGTTTGACACCTAGGAATCAACCCTCCGTTGACTCCCTGGAATTCCTTTTCCTTAATCTTATTATTACAGTTTCACCATTTAAGTATCTCAACTGTCTTCCCTCACCTGCCAGTTCAGGGTCTCGGGGTCCTATCCCTGGCCACTTTGAGGTGTCCCAATCCCTCGGGGAGGCTCTTATTAACCCCAGCCTAAATACCCCAATCCTCGTCAGGACTGAGTTTGGATTGCCAAATCCGGAATTTATTTACTGGCCACTTTGAGGTGTCCCAATCCCTCGGGGAGGCTCTTACTAACCCCAGCCTAAATACCCCAGTCCTCGTGAGGACTGAGTTTGGATTGCCAAATCCAGAACTTATTTGCTTCAACACCGTCATCATTTAAGTATCTTCGGTGAAACGTATGTTACAGCCTCAACATTCAAGTATCTCGGCTAAAATTTATCTTGTCTCAATCAACAAATATTTTTACGCAATATATAATTTCTTTACCGTAAGCCATTATTTCAACCAACAAATATTTTACCCAAAACTGATCAAGACTGTAAATTTAAGAGAAAACAGATATCTATTCCACAACACCACCTACACTATTAGCAGGCAGAAGGAGAATAAATATAGATCTCCATACCATTTTGGTTTTGGGTCGACCCAGTGGTGTTGTAGAATGACGTCCGCCTCGTAATCAATTAATTATCCTTTAGTTAGTGCCAATCCGGGTCACGGCGCCAATTGTTGAGGTAGGAAAACTTTACTGGCCGTCCGTTAATTCTTACATTACTCCTCACCTCTCCCGACTCTTTTATTTGGCACCCAAAGGACTATCCTCAGTCAGAGATCAGTTGTACGTTTCCACAAGTTTATAAAAAACCAATCTGAATTCAGAGAGGGGACACACACTCACACTGGTACCTAGAAACGTCTGTGTGTTGTCTGTTTTGGAGGGGCCACAAATACCTTTATATACCCCTTGCTGCTATGCAGTACACATACACAATCATACTATCTGTGGATATCTCCCCAGCAACCATATAACCTCATATCCAAATAAGGAGTACTTCTGGTTCTTCTCTTATAACAAACTTATCGTGTCTGGCCCAATTTATGACCTTGCCCTCTCTGTGCGCTGTTCTCCCCTGTCTTCTTCTCCCCCATCAGTGATTCCTTGTCCTTCACTAATTTATGACTTTGGACTCTCTACTTCCCTCCCCAAGGACCTTGCACTTTCTATGCTTCACTCCCTAAGCTTGACCCCCCCTATGCTCTATGTACACATGCCAGTTACACACAGAGATAGTTAATATTACACACATAAATAGTTTATATTCTACAGTTAATAAAGGGAAATCAGAAGCAATGATAACAGGATGCTGGCCTACGTGCTTGGATAAAAAGGTGAAATTTAAGGGGTCAAAAGAGTGTTTTAGGTATGTAGGAGTCACTTTGACCCATAACTCAAATCAATTATATAAAGCACATGTCACATGCGGTGTAGTGGAGGACTCCAGAATGAAGAAGAGCAGGAAGCATTTTAATGTAATAGATTAGAATAATAAATGAAAATCATTTAAGCAGGTTGTGGTAAAAACAGGCATGGACAGGCTTGGCATAAACAGCATGAACTGAAATGTTCCTGTGAGGAATGAACAGAATGACAGTGTATATGTATGGTGAGACACAAGTGAAAAAGAAAAGGTGATTGACATGGTGCAGGTGGGCCGAATGAAGCTTATTGCTTAACAGAGACATAGAGTGAAAACAAAGCATGGCAGGAACTAAATACTACCCGGACATAATCAAACCTAAGAAACATAGCAATAACAGAACATAATACAGATAGCAATATGAACTGAATACAACAATCAGAAGAAACCAAAACATAGCACCACCTCTAAAACAATAAACAGAAGCAGGTTTCAAAATTCAACTGTATGAAGAGGAAAAACCTGCAACCTGCAACCAAACACCCTCAAATCATAGCAGCAAATTACAATACACTTATTTTTCGAATCATACATGATTTGGAAAGATGGGAGATGCTTCATTTGTCTTTAGTTGTGAGGGTAAAAACTATCAGGGTGAATCTTGTGCAAATATTACTATTTCTTTTTAATTTGTTACCTATTCCTGTTCTTGTACCTGCCTTTATATTTCTAGACAAGCTTACTTCCAAATTCATATGGCAGAACAAAAGGTCTCGAGTAAGACTTAAGGTCCTCTATGCATGCAAAGATAAGGGTGGTTTAGCCTTGCCACATTTTAGAAGTTATTACTTGGCAGCACAACTTGAAAAATTGGCTTCATGGGTGAAATTAGATATGGACACAAAAAGAGTTCCTATAGAACAAGTTTCAGTAAAAGGTGTCTCTCTCAACATTTTCCTTCCTAAGATCAAAAGGTTCTCTGCTTTTCATAAACTTAAAATACAAAACGAATGGGTTAATTATACATGAAGTGTTTGGGAGAAGACAAAACGAGTGTTGAAATTACTTTTATTTATTTCAAGGGCAACACAAATAATGAATGTCTGGGATTTTCTCCCAGCAAAAATGGACAGTGGTTTCATCAGATGGGTAGGGAAGGGCCTAATCACAATAAATCAACTATTTGACGTAGTGACTTTCATGGCTTTCTCACAACTTCAGGCAAAGTATGGCATTGATTCTAAGCATTTATTTAGATATTTTGAAATTAGACATTTACTGACAATACACAAAGACTGAGACAAAATTAAAGACGTTCCATCAAATTTTGAACAATATCCTGGAATATATGGTAGGATCCATAAGAATACATACATCAGTGGATATGCTTGATGTGGAAGGTAAATGGGACGGAAACTAAATGGGAAAGCATGGGAGCTGGAAACTAAAACCTCAATTGCCGATGAAGATTGGGAAAGTCTCTAGGTATCTAGGTAGAAATGTTTGAGCAGACCAACCTGGAGAAAATTTGGCTGGAAGGTGAGAGTGAGATATTTTAAAACTCCTTTGGTAATAGTTAGTTTCACAATATATGTGCCCATCTGTGTTGGAGGGGTTGCGAAAGGGTAGCGGACTTCTCACACATTTTCTGGGACTGCCCTAATGTGCAGAAATTCTGGGAGAAGTTGAAGCGACAAATATGTGAGATTTTGAATTTAAATAAACCTTTTGAACCACGGCAGCTAGTTTTGGGTACAGTATTATTAACAGGTTAGGGAAAAATAGTACATTTATGCTAAGAGCTCTTCTGTTGATTGCACATAAAATGATCACAGTACACTGGCGTAAGCCCCATCTACCCACACTGGACCAGTGGACCCAAAAACTAAAGGCTGTAATTTTTATGGAACACATAATGGCAAGACAGACTTGTATCTTAAAAAATGAAAAACTGTTATAAGGTATTTAGATGAGTGAGAATAATGTTTCTGTTTAGCTGAACTGGATGGACTTATTTGTGTTATGTTTTATTTATTATGTTGGAATTAACCAGAATTCCAAAGAATGACCTTTCACATCTTTGCCATTTGATTGTCTTTTATTCTGAATCTAAATCTGATAGCAATTTGAGTGTTTATACATGTCATACTGTGTGAGACTCTGTCAAGGAACCTGTTCTAATAAATTTTCAACAAAGAAAATCCACTTTATGAATTTGAAATTTCTGTATCATAAATATGCATGAGATTTGTTGCACATAATTAGTCTGAAAATCTATGAATAGTTCAGCTATTATATAAATATCCAGGTCCACATTATGTGGGGGTAGAGATGATTGCTCTGTAGCAAAAGGATGGGTACACCTAGTGAAAATACTACCTGTAGATAACTTTACCAAACGAATTTAAAAAGGTCAGAAATATAATTTATTTTTAAAGAAGTTTGTAATGAATTGTTTACATTCTCCTAATTTGACATTTTAGGATGTTTTATCAAATAACAGAATTTCAAATGCTTTTCTCTGTGATAAAACATATTAATTTTTTACTGTAAGCCTAATAGGTAAAATGTAGAAAACTTGGAATTTTATTTATTTGTGCTGAATATAAAAAAAAATGCACAAAATGTTCTGAAATAAACATACTCCAATAAAATACAGGTCCTTCTCAAAATATTAGCATATTGTGATAAAGTTCATTATTTTCCATAATGTCATGATGAAAATTTAACATTCATATAGTTTAGATTCATTGCACACTAACTGAAATATTTCAGGTCTTTTATTGTCTTAATATGGATGATTTTGGCATACAGCTCATGAAAACCCAAAATTCCTATCTCACAAAATTAGCATATTTCATCCGACCAATAAAATAAAAGTGTTTTTAATACAAAAAACGTCAACCTTCAAATAATCATGTACAGTTATGCACTCAATACTCGGTCGGGAATCCTTTTGCAGAAATGACTGCTTCAATGCGGCGTGGCATGGAGGCAATCAGCCTGTGGCACTGCTGAGGTCTTATGGAGGCCCAGGATGCTTCGATAGCGGCCTTTAGCTCATCCAGAGTGTTGGGTCTTGAGTCTCTCAACGTTCTCTTCACAATATCCCACAGATTCTCTATGGGGTTCAGGTCAGGAGAGTTGGCAGGCCAATTGAGCACAGTGATACCATGGTCAGTAAACCATTTACCAGTGGTTTTGGCACTGTGAGCAGGTGCCAGGTCGTGCTGAAAAATGAAATCTTCATCTCCATAAAGCTTTTCAGCAGATGGAAGCATGAAGTGCTCCAAAATCTCCTGATAGCTAGCTGCATTGACCCTGCCCTTGATAAAACACAGTGGACCAACACCAGCAGCTGACACGGCACCCCAGACCATCACTGACTGTGGGTACTTGACACTGGACTTCTGGCATTTTGGCATTTCCTTCTCCCCAGTCTTCCTCCAGACTCTGGCACCTTGATTTCCGAATGACATGCATAATTTGCTTTCATCTGAAAAAAATACTTTGGACCACTGAGCAACAGTCCAATGCTGCTTCTCTGTAGCCCAGGTCAGGCGCTTCTGCTGCTGTTTCTGGTTCAAAGGTGGCTTGACCTGGGGAATGCGGCACCTGTAGCCCATTTCCTGCACACGCCTGTGCACGGTGGCTCTGGATGTTTCTACTCCAGACTCAGTCCACTGCTTCCGCAGGTCCCCCAAGGTCTGGAATCGGCCCTTCTCCACAATCTTCCTCAGGGTCCGGTCACCTCTTCTCGTTGTGCAGCGTTTTCTGCCACACTTTTTCCTTCCCACAGACTTCCCACTGAGGTGCCTTGATACAGCACTCTGGGAACAGCCTATTCGTTCAGAAATTTATTTCTGTGTCTTACCCTCTTGCTTGAGGGTGTCAATAGTGGCCTTCTGGACAGCAGTCAGGTCGGCAGTCTTACCCATGATTGGGGTTTTGAGTGATGAACCAGGCTGGGAGTTTTAAAGGCCTCAGGAATCTTTTGCAGGTGTTTAGAGTTAACTCGTTGATTCAGATGATTAGGTTCATAGCTCGTTTAGAGACCCTTTTAATGATATGCTAATTTTGTGAGATAGGAATTTTGGGTTTTCATGAGCTGTATGCCAAAATCATCCGTATTAAGACAATAAAAGACCTGAAATATTTCAGTTAGTGTGCAATGAATCTAAAATATATGAATATTAAATTTTCATCATGACATTATGGAAAATAATGAACTTTATCACAATATGCTAATATTCTGAGAAGGACTTGTAGTAGTTCTTTTGGTATTGATCTGTGTGACTACATATAATGGCTTAAACTGCTGATTACTTTCTCCAAATAAAATTTTATATGGATGTTGGGGAATGTGTGTGTGTGTGTGTGTGTGTGTGTGTGTGCGCGCTCCTGTTTTTGCAGCTGATTGAGGATAATTTTTTGTATTTCACCATCAAAGTGAGGACCATTTGTTGTAAAGTTAGGACATTTTCATTGTCCTCACTTGCTTTTTGCTAGGGGTTAGATTTAGGACTAAGCTGTGAATTGAGTTAAGGTTAGGCTTATGGTTATACTGGTAATGGTTAGGTTTAGGGGTAGGGTCAGGGTTTAGCCATAGAAAGGGTTAAAAATGAATGGAAGTTAATGGATGTCAATGACAGTCAATGCAAGGTCCTCACAACATATAAGACAAGTGTGTGTGTGTGTGTGTGTGTGTGTGTGTGCGCTCGTGTGTGTGTGTGTGTAAAAGAGAACGGGTAATGACCAGTTAGTGACGGACTGGCTGTCGACAATTCAAAGATGTCAGCTGAGTAATGTATGCTAATGCCATTCTCTGCTTAGCATCCAAACACAGCAACATATGCCAGAGTGGTGCAGAAAGGGTGATAATTAGTTGTGTGCGTGCATGTGGGTGTGTGTGCATGTGTGTGTGTGTTTGTGTGTGTGCATGCTTGCACATATCTGCTAACTTGAGTTCAGGATAACAATTACCACAAGTGAACAAAACAGTCAGTCAGTCATTTTCTACCGCTTCTTCCATGGTGGGTCACGGGGACGCTGGTGCCTATCTCCAGCAGTCTATGGGCGGGAGGCGGGGTATACCCTGGACAGGTCGCCAGTCCATCGCAGGGCAACCAAAAGAAAAATTTTTGAATAATTAGAACAATATTGTTAGTGCTGCTTTAAGGGTTGCTTTACAAATGTTTTTTCACATATATTGTAAAAAGCAAGGATTACATTAAATGATAAATAATCATCACATTTTTCCTACTATTGTCAGTTACAGAGTAATTGTCCATACAGTGTTGGGTAGTTGTAATTATAGATTTTCTTGTAATTTCACTTTTTTTAATCTCCATTTCTTTCCTTCTGTACTTTTATGTTTTCATGCCTTTCTTGGATCATAAGTAATGTTTGGGTGCAGCCTCAAAAGAAATTAGATTTACCTCTTTTCATTTGGAAGAATATGTTAAAGATATGAACTTTCACATAAATAGTAGTCAAATATTTGATTAGAACCTACCTATGAATAATTTGAGGAGTTCACTATCAGCTGCAGCACCTGTGAAGACTTTTTTTTCTTTCCATAATCCATCTGATTTAAACATAAATGAGGCTAAAAGGATGAGTTTGAGTTTTTCAGTAGCTGCCATGTTTCTTAAGAGTGCATCCTGAACATCTGTTGACCTGTATAGTATACTCTTTGAAATATTTTATATTGTATTAATTGTAAACTGGGGTTACTAGTCAGTGTAAAAGTTCTGGAACATATCTGAGACCAGAATGTTTGTAGATTTGACTTTATGTTTTGGATCATTGTCTTGTTGGAAGATAAATTTCCGTCCCAGTCGCAGGTCTCTTGCAGACTCCAACAGGTTTTCTTCCAGAATGGTCCTGTATTTGGCCCCATCCATCTTCCCATCAATTTTGACCATCTTCATTGTCCCTGCTGATGAAAAGCAGGCCCAGACCATGAGGCTGCCACCACCATGTTTGAGAATGGGATGGTGTTTTCAGGGTGATGAGCTGTGTTGCTTTTACGCCAAACATATCGTTTTGCATTGTGGCCAAACAGTTCAATTTTGGTTTCATCTGACCAGAGCACCTTCTTCCACATGTTTGGTGTGTCTCCCAGGTGGCTTGTGGCAAACTTTAAACGAGACCTTTTATGGATATCTTTGAGAAATGGCTTTCTTCTTGCCACTCTTCCATAAAGGCCAGATTTGTACAGTGTACGACTGATTGTTGTCCTATCGACAGACTCTCCCACCTCTGCTGTAGATTTCTGCAGTTCATCCAGAGTGATCATGGGCCTCTTGGCTGCATCTCTGATCAGTCTTCTCCTTGTTCGAGATGAAAGTTTAGAGGGACAACTGGGTCTTGGTAGATTTGCAGTGGTCTGATACTGTCAGGTTTAAACTATTAAAAAAAAAACTATATACAATTATTCCAACAGATACGCCTTCCATTTCAATATGATTGCTTGCACAATGCTCCTTGGGATGTTTAAAGCTTGGGAAATCTATTTGTATCCAAATCCAGATTTAAACTTCTTCACAACAGTATCTCGGACCTGCCTGGTGTGTTCCTTGGTCTTCAGGATGCTCTCTGCGCTTTGAACAGAACCCTGAGACTATCACAGAGCAGGTGCATTTATACGGAGACTTGATTACACACAGTTGGATTTTTTTTATCGTCATCAGTCATTTGGGACAACATTGGATCATTCAGAGATCCTCACTGAACTTCTGGAGTGAGTTTGCTGCACTGAAAGTAAAGGGGCCAAATAATATTGCACCCCCCACTTTTCAGTTTTTTATTTGTTAAAAATGTTTGACACATCCAATAAATTCCACTTCACGATTGTGTCCCACTTGTTGTTGATTCTTCACAACAAATTATAATTTTATATCTTTATGTTTGAAACCTGAAATGTGTCAAGAGGTTGACCAGTTCAAGGGGGCCGAGTACTTTCGCAAGGCACTGTAGCTCTCCATCCTGTTTCCTCGTCCAGTTTGTTTTATGGCAACATACGAGACAGTATTTCACTAGTTTCACTAGTTTCTATGTTCGGCTTAAATTTATTGGCTTGTTTTACCTGAGTTTTGTTGTGTTTGTTTACCAGTATACCGCCATATTACTTACACAATGCCCTTGCGAGATCTCAGTCGCTCATCATGCCTCCGGAAGAAGAGTTTAAGGTGACACGAGCTCCGGAGTTGATGATGTACAGAGATTCCAATGATCTAAAGGTGGCAGAAGTGTCATTGATGACCAGCAGGAAGTGGAGCGCCCAAGCTGTTGTTCTGGATGCTGAGATTCGGCAGCACCACAAGGAGTTGGTCGAAGTAGTGGCACATGGCAGAGCAGGTTTGGGGATGTCCCCTACACTTCCTCGGTACAAGGAGTGTAAGGGAAAGGAGAAGGACGGGCAGGTACAGGAGGAGGTTAGAGCTGCTGTGGAAGGTGTATTATGTGCTGCCCAGCCCTACAAACCTTTTCACATGGGGGAAAACAGAGATTCCCCACCTGCCAACGTTATCCAGCCTGAGAAACTCTGGGGCACATCTTGAGCTCCTGCCCTACAGCACTCAGCCTGGGCCGCTATACTTGGCGCCACAATCAGTTGTGAAAATCCATTGCAGATACCATCAGGGGCAATCCCTCTAGAAAGCCCTAAGTGAGTTGGGCACAGCAGGAAGAGCAAGGAGCAGGGCCATCAAGGACACCACCGACGCAGCCGAGAAAGCCTCGAGATGGCTCTGGATCCATAAAGGAGACCCATGGGTACAAGTGAGAGCTACCTGAATGGAAGCCGCAGCCTGATCAGCCACAGCTGGGTCGCCTGGGTGAGGGTGTCTGATATTGAAAAACCTGAAACACCTGATGACACCAGGTTACAACTGATAATATGGTCAGGTGCAATGGAAAATGTGAGATCTCTGCTTTCAACAGGTTGTGTGTGAAGAGGTTGTGTGGTGAACAGCTCTGACCAGGTTTTGGGGTTACACCATTTTTTGTAGTTTGTCTACTTTCTCATTCAGCTGCTTGTAGTTTTAACTGTGTTTGGTGTTCATAGAATGTGGATAACACACATTTTTAGGTTTAACTAGGGGAACTTGCATGATTGAATGTAGAAAGAAAAAAGGTTAAAGGTCTGCCCCAGTAATGGGGGTTGGGTCTCAAGAATAAACAAAATAGATTTTTTGTAACTCTCTGGCTATATTACACTTTTAGTACTATACAACTGCACTCACAGTGTCAACTGTATTCAACAGTTACCTTCAGTGTGCTGGGCCTAGCCATGGAACAAAATAAAATGGACTCAACTGTACCAGCAACAATAGAGACTGGCAAAACTTTGAATATCATAATGTGCAGTATTAAGCCATTTTCATGACAACTCCCAAGAAGGAATATTTATAGCAAGAGTTCTAAGTGACCCCATAGAACTACAAAACTCTGCATAATAAAAATAATAAGAATTACTCTACAAAATTCAAGCACTTTGTCTCAAAGGAATGACTCTCAAACTGAGCTATACTTGTAACACTTTTAATTTAAATTAGGCAGAGGAATGGTTGCAGAGATGTTATATCTGGTTTCTTTCAGAGGATGGCTCTCCCTTTGATTGTCCCTCATCCAACCAAACATTCACACTGTATGTTGTGGAGCTTACCACTTTAAAAGGTCCAATCCACCTTGGGTCTTTCCAAGATCTGTGGAACACCTTATGTATATCCACTCCCCAGGTGCAATCTGTTCTAATCTCTCCCATTGGTTCTATGTTTGGTGCCTCCTGTGCGTTATGAAAAAGAAAGGGTATTCTGTCTAGCAGTGGCATCTCATTACCCTTTGGCACCCTCAAGCACAAACTTTACTCAATTGTTCTTTGATTGTGCGTCCAGCTCTCTCCACCCACATGGTGAAAGTGTTAACTGTTATATATGGATAAGCCAATAGAATCACCATCTCACCTTTAACCAGAATCTTATTTATTTTAGCCCAAGAAATTGACAATTTATTGTCCTTTAACCACTAGTTAATGTCGGATATGCCCAAACTGTTAATACTTTTTGAAATCATCCCCAGAACAAAATATTCGCATAATTTTCCATGAAGGTGTCTAGATTTTTGGACAAACAGCTTTTCAAATATGTTAATAATTTGATTACATCTACATAAATTAGACCTTTATGGTCCTTCCCCGTAACTTCTACCCCCAATACTAGATAAGTCATTTTCATAGTCTGGACATTCTCAATTATACCATCATTTAGTTATCCATTCCTATTAAACATCTGGCCAAATATTTTACCATCAAATTATTAAATCAGAAACCTATGGCAGAAGGAAAGGTTCTATTTTATTTTGTTCCCAACTCAAGTGACGAAATGTTCCCACCTCAAGAGAATTTGGATCCAATTTCACCTTAAGAAAATTCATAAGAAATTTAAGTTGTCACCCTCTGAAACGAAACTCCAGGTAATTGTTTCAACTTGCGAGCATCCAAACACATATAGCCAACACCGACATTAGAGAAAAAAACAAATGAAAAACAAAACTTGGTGCAGTCCTAACACAACTACAAATCAAAAACCCAAACAAATAATGAACTAACAGATACCAAAACATACCCTTTGATTCTCGCAGATTTCACTCAGATGGCCCACATCAGTACATCATTCATACCTTGGGCCTTCATTCATTCCTGTTCAACCCTGTTCAACCACACTCTTTTCATGCCCTAACCCCAATCTTCCCAGTCATGCTGTTTCTGAACCCCAGGGATCTTATGTCCTAAGTAATAATGTGTCAATAGACCCATTTGTCAGGCTGCTCCAGGCCACCTTTTCAGGGCTTCTTCACCTAGGAGACAAATATATGTAAAGGGTTGGTGCTCACATCAGCAGACAGTATAGTGGGATGACTCTTCATTAACCTTTTCAGAAAAAAATCAACTCCTGAGTATTGTGACTTGCAAAACCTGAAAATAAACAATTTGATCATACAGCTGTCCCAGTACAACAATCTAACAAGAACAAACATCACAAACATGGGTAGTGAAATCAACATTTCTTCACCCTTTTCAGGAAAGGGTTTTTTTTGCTCTGTGCTCTGTGTTCTGTTTGACTGCAGTTTTGCAGATTCTTCACCAGTGGGCTCCCTTTAGCCAGCTGCTGGCCTGGGCGTGTCAGCTCCTGCTGCACCTCCTTGCAGGTGCAGCTCAAGCGCAATCAGCCTCCTTCTACTGGCAGGATAAAGGAGCAGGAAGCCGGTTTCGTTGTCCGCTGAGCCAACCCCTCCCTCCTACTTCCTTAATTCTAAAAGGGATTGCTCAATCCAGCTCTCCATCCAACGGGTCCGGACTTCCCTAAAACAGAGAGGTCTTTCTAAATAGGTTTACTGAAAGTTCTGTTTAAGCTGGTGTCGGGAAATGACTCGCATAGCCTCTGACAGCCTACAGGTCCTTCTCAAAATATTAGCATATTGTGATAAAGTTCATTATTTTCCATAATGTCATGATGAAAATTTAACATTCATATATTTTAGATTCATTGCACACTAACTGAAATATTTCAGGTCTTTTATTGTCTTAATACGGATGATTTTGGCATACAGCTTATGAAAACCCAAAATTCCTATCTCACAAAATTAGCATATCATTAAAAGAGTCTCTAAACGAGCTATGAACCTAATCATCTGAATCAACGAGTTAACTCTAAACACCTGCAAAAAATTCCTGAGGCCTTTAAAACTCCCAGCCTGGTTCATCACTCAAAACCCCAATCATGGGTAAGACTGCCGACCTGACTGCTGTCCAGAAGGCCACTATTGACACCCTCAAGCAAGAGGGTAAGACACAGAAATAAATTTCTGAACGAATAGGCTGTTCCCAGAGTGCTGTATCAAGGCACCTCAGTGGGAAGTCTGTGGGAAGGAAAATGTGTGGCAGAAAACGCTGCAAAACGAGAAGAGGTGACCGGACCCTGAGGAAGATTGTGGAGAAGGACCGATTCCAGGCCTTGGGGGACCTGCGGAAGCAGTGGACTGAGTCTGGAGTAGAAACATCCAGAGCCACCGTGCACAGGCTTGTGCAGGAAATGGGCTACAGGTGCTGCATTCCCCAGGTCAAGCCACTTTTGAACCAGAAACAGCGGCAGAAGCGCCTGACCTGGGCTACAGAGAAGCAGCACTGGACTGTTGCTCAGTGATCCAAAGTACTTTTTTCGGGTGAAAGCAAATTCTGCATGTCATTCGGAAATCAAGGTGCCAGAGTCTGGAGGAAGACTGGGGAGAAGGAAATGCCAAAATGCCAGAAGTCCAGTGTCAAGTACCCACAGTCAGTGATAGTCTGGGGTGCCGTGTCAGCTGCTGGTGTTGGTCCACTGTGTTTTATCAAAGGCAGGGTCAATGCAGCTAGCTATCAGGAGATTTTGGAGCACTTCATGCTTCCATCTGCTGAAAAGCTTTATGGAGATGAGATTTCATTTTTCAGCACGACCTGGCACCTGCTCACAGTGCCAAAACCACTGGTAAATGGTTTACTGACCATGGTATCACTGTGCTCAATTGGCCTGCCAACTCTCCTGACCTGAACCCCATAGAGAATCTGTAGGATATTGTGAAGAGAACGTTGAGAGACTCAAGACCCAACACTCTGGATGAGCTAAAGGCCGCTATCGAAGCATCGTGGGCCTCCATAAGACCTCAGCAGTGCCACAGGCTGATTGCCTCCATGCCATGCCGCTTTGAAGCAGTCATTTCTGCAAAAGGATTCCCGACCAAGTATTGAGTGCATAACTGTACATGATTATTTGAAGGTTGACGTTTTTTGTATTAAAAACACTTTTCTTTTATTGGTCGGATGAAATATGCTAATTTTGTGAGATAGGAATTTTGGGTTTTTATGAGCTGTATGCCAAAATCATCCGTATTAAGACAATAAAAGACCTGAAATATTTCAGTTAGTGTGCAATGAATCTAAACCATATGAATGTTAAATTGTCATCATGACATTATGCTAATATTTTGAGAAGGACCTGTAGAATGGTGCAGTTTCTGGTTTCTTGCTTTGTGTCATCGTTTTACCGATAGTTCTGACCCACATACAGTAAACGCTCAAAGGAAACCAGGAAGTGTTTTACAGATTTATTGAAAGCACAGAAGTAAGTACGGTCTTGGCACAGTAGGCAAAGCTGTAAGGAAGAAAGCATAGGTAAGTTAAGATAGATGGTAACTAAGATGGGAAACTAATGGTGTTCTGTTTCTTACTAGTTGGTTATTGACAAACCGCCAGGAGGAGAGGGAGTCGGGCAGGAGGAAACAGCGTGGGACTACGGAGGTGAGTTCTGCCAAGATACTTAGTCCCTTGGACGTTAACGGCGTTTGGAGGATTGTATGGTGGGCACGAGTGGAGCGGTGGAGGGTGGATAGGTTTTGTGGAGGCAGGATCGGAGGTCAAATCCAGGAAAAGATCAGCAGGAGGAAATCCAGCAGCACAGCGTTAGCGAGACATCAGTTTGTAGATCCATCCGTGGGAAACTTGGAACGAGGTTTCATAAGCAAAATCCATTGAAAATCCATTGGTGGCCAGCCTGGGTAACATCCAGGTAGTCACCGACATGGTGTACACTGAAGGCTAACGCTCGAGCGCTGACATGCTGGCTGCCTCCTGCTTAAATACTCCAGGAGCCTCATCACCGGTGAATGGAGAACACTTGTTTCACCACTCCTGCTCTCCAACGCCCTCTAGAAACCAAACAATACAAAAAAAAAAAACACAGAGAACTCCAACACTTTGATCATAATATGGGTTATTTACCTGAATGATTGGCAGGGAACAGAACTGTGACAGATCTTTGTCAATGATATCCCCAGAGAAGAATCCCTCATCCTTCAGTTCTCCTAGAGCTGTGATCCATGGTTCAGACTTAATCTCTGCCAGACTTCTCATCACTCCCCACCAGCTCTCAATTCTTTGGTTCGCAGTACTTGACCCTAGCTTCTCTCTGCTGCTCCATCATCCTTGTCATCTCTCCATAGATGCCGTTGAATGTCTCTAACCACCATGTTCTCAGTGCCCATGTCGGTCTGTACAAGCCTGGTGCAGCCTCCACAGTGCTTCAGTGCCTCCACAAAGTACCCCCCAATGACTTTGCTATTGGAGGGTGGCTCACAGCGAAATGACTTAGCCTGAAAACCCTTCGATGGCGCCATTAATACATATCCATATGCCTTCAGTTTGTCATATGAGTCTATGTGCTAAACAAAGTGAGGTTCCTTAGCAAAATATTCCCTCCTTCTGATACGTTTGGCCTGGTGAACTTGACAACCGTTGGGGTTCAGCAGAGAGAGGAGCATCCTGACATCTTCTTTTTTGACACGAATACTGTGTAGTGCGCACTTAGTATGCATCCACCAATAACCTTAGTCCTTTGCAGGGCCTTGCAGTTGGTCAACAATTAACTCTATCGTGGTGTCCAAGTCGTACGTGTGCTGGTGAAGTGACCTGCCTTTCAATAGTCTATATAAATGCCTCTCACTAATGAGAATTCCTTGCGATGCCAGGCTTTTCAGAATCTCTCTGTAGCTCATCCCAGCCTAAAATACATCTCGATTAGGCTATCCCTATCCATCTTGTTGTTTTGTTCCTCCGTATGTCAAAGTGTTGTGGTCACAAATAAGTACTTTGTGGGAATTAATTAATAATTCATGAGCACGTTATATATATTTTGTGGCCATAAATTAATGTTTTGCGCGCACAAGTAAGTATTTCGTGAGAACGAATTAGTATTTTGTGGAAACTAATTAGTGTTGGAATAATTGTATATAGATTTGTCTTACATTTCCTCTTCTATTATCTTTACTATTTGACCTTTATAACCTTTCATGTTGTATGTGTAAGCAAACATGTGATGAGTTGTTTTGCAGACAAAGAGGAAAGGCGGAATCAAGATGATGCAATCACAGTTGGGGACTCATCACAAACAGTTGATTGTGTTGAGCAAAGATCGCACATATCTTAAGATTATGGATACTATGCAAGCATGTTTATACAAGATAATGGTGTGCATGACCTATGTTATGTTGCTGCTGTTTGTTTTTCCCCCACCCTTTAGAGCAGCAATGTTCATGTAACTAGGGACCACCCTAAAGATAATAAAAGAGGATTCGGCAAGATGTGTTTCAGAGCGGTAGTAGATTTGTAACTGAAGCACATCTCTGTCGGTTCTCCTCGCAGCGAGTAAGAAACTAATTCTCTTGTCTTTCTCTTCTTTTTGTGATGTTATAGGTATTTTAGGTTATTTAAACCTGACAATTAGTATGCTATATATTTTTGAACAGTTTAGTTCTCAACGCCTGAAGAAAACTTCATTGGTTGTTATTTATTTTTAAACGTATCTATTTTAATTTTTCTCCGTATTTAAAACAATACTTAATCTGACTGATTCACAATATAGCCTGAGAAATACTGATCAGTTATCTTTTTGTTTCCTACACCAATAATTTAGGAGCAAAATACAGTTTAAAACTCCATCAGGTTGGAATTATCCTCTCCCTTCATGTATCCCTTTCATATTTCTAAGCCATCTTTACTTACTTATTGTAAAACATCTTGCCTTTGTTTTCAATAAGAACAAAGATTCATTTATTCTGGACTTAATCATTACAGGGGTATGCATATGCTCTGTATCTATATGTATTGCCTTAGGGTTAGGGTTAGCCCTTTTGTGACTTGATGTACCATGCAGTGGATGCGTGGTTGTGAGTGTGTGGGTTGATCTTGATTGTGGTGTGGGTGTTTCTGTGTTAAAATGTATGCTTTGTATTACTGTTGTTTATATTCAAGGGGTTGCCCCTGAAATAAACAAACTACCTATATGACGTTGTGATAGATAGGATTAAAGACTAGGCTGAAGTGACATGTTTCATTCCTGCAGATATTTCTGTTTGGCCATGATAAAACTGCTCTCTTTTAATCATCTGCTTTCATAACATTTTGATAGGGATCCATCTGCAAGATTATAATGACTCTGAAAGTTTTTAGTCTAATTTAGCTTTATTTAGATATATCTACATTTTCCCAATGCAGTTAGTCCTTATTTAAAAAAAAACTGGGGTAGCTAGTTTTTATTAGTTTATTAGTATTATTTTAATGACTTTCATATCTTGATTAGTGTCTTTTTAGGTGCAGGATTCAAGAAGGGTCAGAGTATAGTACTCATTATACCGTGAATGTTTGTATTAAATCTCAACCCTAGATACCATTGTCAAAATCTGTTTCCTTTTTCCACATTAGTTTCATCTGAATAACTTAATAAAATTGATAAACAAAACTGAAGGGCATATCTTATAACCTTAGTTTGGTCTTAGCCAGTCTTATGAACACACCATATAATTTTAACAATAATAAGCCTGTCCCGTAATTCTGTTAAAGCGTACATTTAATCTTGTGTTGAATTTGAGTCTAATTTGATCGTTCTGAACCTGACTGGAAAAAGTCTAAACCTTTGTTAATCAAAATCCTGTTTTGAGGGGAAAAATTGTCCTTGTCTGGATTTCCTTTTGTTTTACCATAAAGAACCAACCTAAAGTTATTATGATACTGTTGAGGATCAGACCTGCTTTTGTAGTCTCTAATTGTTATTATGACAACCCTTAGTTGGCATAAAGACAATTAAAATGTCTTTATGACAGTTTAAAATGTTTTTACCCTTAAAGCAGGCATTCCATTGGCCAGCACCCTGTTTACTTCTTTTGTTGTAAATGCCAAATTTGAGATAATCTCTTCTCCACCATGTATTGTGTCAGCAATGTTGTATTCAACCTTATCTTGTTTTAACTTAGGATCCTGTTTAAAGATAAGTGTGCACTTAATGTTTGTTATGTTGTTTCTCTTAATGGTCAGAAATAGTTTCTTATCATTTTCCGGTGACTCGTCGATTATTTTGGGACTCAAACATGCTCAATCACACTGTTGTTTTAAATTGTTAAAGCATCTTTGGGGGAAAAGCTTGCTGATATACTTTTTATCCCTGTTTTTCATGCTTGCTAGGCAGGGGACTCATTTTCTTGTGGTATCTTAGTCATTCTTTCACTTCACACACACACACACACACACACACACACACACACACACACACACACACACACACACACACACACACACACACACACTTTCATACGCTCTGGCCAACCAGGCAGTACAGCACCGTTTCCTGGTCATGATGAGAGCTTATTTCTTTATCTCTCCGACACCATAGCTTATTTACGGTAGAGTTTATTCAGTGAGCTAGCGTTCATTAGCTTAGAATCTACTACTCAAGGTCTGTCAGTGTAACTCGTCCCCCATATGCTACTTCCGCTAGCTCACTGTTATTGACTCACACACATGTACACTGGCCAGTTGATCTATACTCACAAGGAAGTCAGCGGCTTTTTGACTTTCTTAAGGAAAGTCAAGAGAGCTATTGAAACTCAAGGCTTCCTCTCAGCTGTATCTTTAAGACATCTTAAGCAGATCCAGGACCCAACAAACCTTACCCGAGTATGTGCATCTACCTCTCTGCGTGTTTACTCACAAGGAAGTCAGCGGCCTTTTGACATTTTTTAAGAAAACATCAGAGAGCTATCAAAACTCAAGGCTTCCCCCAGCAGTCTTTTTCGAACTTCTTAAGGAAGGTTCTGGACCCGACAAACCTTAGCCGCTTGCGTGCCTCACTCAGGGAGGTTGCTTTTATATTGCGTGTGAGGGAAAGCTATTTTTCCTCGCATGCATAAAGGAACTTTAAATCTACTTCCCCTAGCCTGTAGTATCTTTAGAGCGTCATTCCGCCCCCTCCCGGACTGACACCGCTACAATCACACAGCTATCCCACAGGTCTCATTGTGTTTTCAAAATCTCACTAAAAACCCTTCTAAACCCTTTCTCTGCCTCCAAGGGCATAC
The DNA here is from genome assembly GCF_021462225.1 of Girardinichthys multiradiatus. Classification (NCBI taxonomy): domain Eukaryota; kingdom Metazoa; phylum Chordata; class Actinopteri; order Cyprinodontiformes; family Goodeidae; genus Girardinichthys; species Girardinichthys multiradiatus. The sequence continues at coordinate 2,192,107 of NC_061798.1, forward strand.
AAATCCAGCTCAATAAGAACCAACAACACAGAAAGTGTTTTTAAGAAAAAACACTGGAGATTTTTAAGAGGAATCTCCTCACCTGTGAATGTGCCACCACAAACTGTGAAATTACACAGTGGTGCACACTCCCTCAGTGTTTATCAGTAGACTATGTGTCACCATTATGGTGTCACTCGTGGTTATAGCAGGTGTCCATTCCTTAATCTAAATGTGGCTGCAGCATTCTAATCAACCTGGTTACAGAGTGTTCCACTAGAGGGTGACACGGGAGTGGATTTTCTCTCCTGTCCCATCCCACTCCCACAGAAAAAATGTCTTCCTGTCCCATCCCAATCCCAGGCCAGCATAACAAAAAAGATCCTGTCCCTTCCCACTCCTGGTAAATTGACTCCCACTCCCATCCCGCTCCCATTTAGAACAACTCCCACTCCTGTGTCACTCCCATTTTTGTTTTCTTCATTTAGTCTTTTGGCAATTTCTTTGAAGGACCAGTTAGGTCCCTGTTTTTAGCTGTAGTAAAGGCCAGTTAAAGTAAAAAGAATAATAATGAAGAAATAATAAAATATCACACAAGGAAACAGACCATGCCTATCTTAGCTGAATAAACAAAATGTACATAGTTGTATTTTACTCATTTATTAAGTGATTGTTTTCTTTGAACAATGACATTACTTTTATGTTTCAAGTTGCGGAAACGAAAGAAAAATGCACCTAGCAAGAGAACTGTACTTGTTGAACAAAAGGGCAAAAAGGCATTACCTTCACAATTTAGAAACTGTACCTCAATGGTTCACAACCCTGGTCCTCAGGGACCCCTTCCCTGCAGGTTTTAGATGTGTGTCTGCTCCAGAACACCTGATTCAAATTCTGACATGACCTCCTATAATGACATCAAGAATGGAGGGTCAAACTGGACAAAATTAATACAATAAAATCATCATAAAATAAATAAAGGTTGTGAATGTCCCATAAGTGAAGTAAATGTAACATGAAAAAAATGTAACATTAAATGTGCCATTAAATTAAAGGTTCCATTTATTTATTTAATACATCATTACAAACAATAAATGTACCATTATATCATGAAATTGACTATTATGCAATTAAATGTGCCACTGAAGTATAATTTTAAAGACGACATGACGTAATTATTTTTACACTTAATATTTAATGATGTATTAAATAAATTGTACATTTAATGGTACATTCAATTTTTTTCTATTTCACAACATATTTATTTAATATCTTCCCTTGATGAAGCCTTTAAACGAGGTCCACGAGGGGACATGGGGGGATTTCTTCTCTTTTTGCATTCCCACGCAATACTTTTTGCGTTCTCACGCAATAGTCTTTGCATTATTTCGCAATACTTTGTGGGATAGTTTCCAAACCAGATAACTGAAAAAATGAAACAAACACTACACCCGTTTTGAGATTTATTGAGTTTTATTTTGAAATCGGCCTTAAATAAAATTATCTTCAAATCAGACTAAAAGACAGTTTTTATCCACAAGCTGTCTGTATAAAAGGCCCATGTGGGCTCAGGACCTCCCCCAGCAGTCACCAGGGCGACTTCCCACCTACCTCCTCCTAACCATTCCGCCCGAGCTTTAGTGTCAGAACAAGTTTATAGAGGCCCCAAACCTGCCATACCTAAATTTAGCTATCCAGATCCCAGTGAGTTTGCCAGACTTCGCATTGCTTTAGAGAATCTGCTCCCAGCAGATTCTACAGATCTCTTTAAGTACCAAATTCTTGTGGATCACCTGAAGTTGGAGGAAGCTCGGCTAATAGCTGATGCTTATCTGAATTCACTCACCCCTTACACCGACACTATGAGAGCCCTGTATGGCAAATTCGGCCAGCCTCATCAGCTAGCACTAGGGAAAATAGCTACCGTCTTAGAACCTGATGTAAAGCGTGGGGATTCTGCAGCTTTCCAGAGGTTTTCCCTGCAGGTTCAGTCCTTGGTGGGTTTACTGCAGACCTTGGGGCCAGAGGGAGAGATTGAACTGAACTGTGGCTCACATGTTGCTCGTCTTCTGAGTAAACTTCCTGCGGAGCAGAGAGCAGGTTTCCGTCGACACCAGTTTAGGCAACTTGGGACTTCACACACACTGTACGATTTGTCAGAGTGGCTCAACTATGAGTCATGGTGTTTAAGCTTTGATAGTCATGCCGGTGTTAAGAGCAGTAAGGAAAGGCAGCCTAATAGGTCTGATGGTCGGCCTGCAAAACAGGTGACTGTGCTACATGGCCTGGGGGAACCTTTTACAAATGTCTCCACAGCTAAGCTGAGTTCAGCAACAAAGAAACTTGTGGGCAAAGCCTACTGTGCATACTGTCAGAGTATAGAACACTACTTCAGTCAGTGTGAGGAGGTGGCCAAACTCACCAAGGAGCAGCTCAAAGAGTGGATCCAGGTCAACCAGCGATGCTGGCGTTGTGCACGGAACCATCAAGCAGCTCAGTGCACCTTGAAGAAGCCCTGCAGTATCTGTAAAGGGAAACACCTCTTAGCTCTTCACGAGATAAATCAAAGGCCCGATAAATCTAACAAGGATGTGGTAAGGAAAGAAGAGAGCTGCCTAACTAACTCTGCCTCTGATTCCCTTTATCTTGACCGACCTGCAGCTGGAAATCGAGTCATGCTGAAAGTCATACCAGTACTTCTGCACCATAAAGGTCGCAGTCTGAGCACGTTTGCTCTCCTGGACGACGGGTCAGAGAGATCTATGTTGCTACCAGCTGCAGCCAAATTGCTGGGAATAAAGGGCATACCAGAAAACCTTCCCCTGCGAACCGTCCAGCAAGATATTCAGGTGCTTCATGGATATAAAATATCTTTCCATGTTTCCTCATCTACTGACGCTCAGGTTAAGTATAAGATTGATGGTGCCTTTACTGCCAGCCGCCCTATGCTTAGCCCAGCATACATACCCTATAGAGCAACTGCAGAAGAAGTATAAACACCTTCATGGCCTTCCCATATCTGCACTAACAGATGCTCAACCTTGGCTCCTTCTCGGTTCTGATCAGGTACATCTCATAACACCTGTGGAACCAGTCCGACTTGGGCCACCTGGGGGACCTGCTGCTGTCCATACAAAACTGGGATGGACCCTCCAAGGCCCTATCCGTTCTATGGGGCGGCAAGTTCATTCGGTACAATGTCTGTTCACCTCCTTCCCTCAACAGAGGGATGAGTTATACAGCCATGTTGAGAGGCTGTGGCAGATCGACACTGTACCTCACCGCCCGGAGAGAGAGGTGACTCGATCAAGACAGGATCGACAGGCAGTCTCTCTATTGGATGTTAAAACAGTCCGTGTTGAGGTTGATGGAGTCAGAAGGTATGCCACACCACTACTACGTCATGCAGCCATGCCCCAACTTCATGCCCCAAAGGAGTCAGTAATGGCTTTATTGCGAAGCACGGAGCGGCGGCTCTTGAAAGACCCTGAGCGAGCAGAGATCTGCAGAGCAGAGATGCAGAAGCTCATTGGAGCAGGAGTTGTGAAAGAGGTTACCCAGGACGAATCCTCCAGGGAGTGTTGGTACATTCCACATCACTTAGTCTCCCACAATGGAAAAAATTGGCTGGTTTTTAACTGCTCTCACCAATATCAAGGACAAGCTCTAAACCAGTACTTATTACCTGGGCCCACGTTGGGGGCCTCGTTGGTCAGAGTATTACTGAGGTTCCAGGAACACATCCTTGCAGTTAGTGGAGATATTAAAGGGATGTTCCATCAGGTTCGCCTCCTACCTGAAGATCAGCCCCTACTAAGATTCCTATGGCGTGACCTAAAAGTGAATGAGCCCCCTAAAGTATTTGAGTGGCAGGTCCTTCCCTTTGGTACTACCTGCAGTCCCTGCTGCGCCACCTACGCATTGCAGCGCCATGTTGCCGACCATTGCCAGCCTGATGATATCCTGAGATTTTCTGTTGAACGATGCTTCTATGTGGACAACTGCCTACAGAGCGTGCGCACCTCAGGGGAAGCTGAACAGTTGGTGGATCGTCTCAGAGATCTCCTGTTCTCTGCAGGCTTCGAGCTGAGACAGTGGGCCTGCAATGAGCCTCATGTCTTGGACCACGTACCACAAGGCGCCAGATCTCAGAGCATAGACGTGTGGTTAGCACAAGACAAGGTCAATCCTCAGGAATTCACACTTGGCCTTAGTTGGAACTGGGAGAGAGATTCCCTGAACTACAAGCAGAGACCAGTGTCCTATGACGCCCCAACCCTTAGGAACATCTACAAAGTTTTAGCTTCCCAATACGATCCTTTGGGTTACATGTTGCCTTTCACAACTAGGGCAAAGCTCATCGTTTGACAGTTATGGGATAAGCAACGAAGTTGGGATGATCCAAACCTACCTGCTACCCTGCTCTAAGCCTGGTCCAGCTGGGAGAATGAACTGCAGTTTTTGCCTCAACTTAACTATCCCAGAGCATATGCACCCTTCACCTTTGACCTAGGGGCTGTTGCGTATGAAGTGCACATCTTTGCAGATGCTTCCGAACAGGCCTATGGAGCTGTGGCCTACTTAAGGTTGGAGAATAAAGAGGGCCAGAAACATGTCTCCTTCCTCCTTGCTCGATCCAGAGTAGCTCCTAAACGCGTGCACTCTATCCCTCGCCTGGAACTGTGTGCAGCCTTAGTGGCTTACCCAGACTCCTAAAGAGAGAACTCACCTTGGAGATAGCCCGCATTATTCTGTGGTCTGACTCCACTACGGTGCTTACTTGGCTTCATTCCCAGTCCTGTCGCTACAAAGTGTCCGTTGGACACAGGGTGGCAGAGATATAGGAGCTGACGGGAGATGACAGCTGGTGCTATGTGGATTCAGACCAAAATCCTGCAGACGATTTAACAAGAGGGAAAACCTTGCATGAATTTAAGGATGCAAACCGGTGGTCTCAGGGGCCATCTTTCCTGCTCCAAAACCCAGACAGCTGGCCTAAAATGCCCAACACTCAACAGCTAGAGGACCAAGCCAAGCTCAGGAAGTTGGCCTTTTGTGGAGCCACGGCCACGTCACTTACAGGTGATGGTCCAGAGGTTAGGAAGTACAGCTCCTGGCAAGAGCTTATGGATGTTAAAGCTAAAGAGCTCAAAGGAGAACCGACGCCCAATGACCCACTCACTGCTGAAGCATATCGGCAGGCGGAAATCAGCGTCTTGCAGCAAGCTCAAAGGCAATCCTTCCCTGAGGACTTCAAGCTACTTTCTGGAAGAAAGTCAGTGTCGCCCTCAAGTCGCCTGCTCACCTTAGCCCCTGTACTTGACCAGACGTCCGGTTTAATAAGAGTGGGTGGTCGTCTTCGACGACTGGAAGGCCTAGAGCTGCCCCTTCACCCTGTGGTTTGCAGTGATGATGGATGCATCAGGTCAGCTGACATCAACATCAAGGGACATCTACACCCGGCCGGTAGCCCGGCTTGTGAAGTTGCCTGCTCTTCCTACAGGAGAAGAAATTAATTATGGACATTCAACCACTAAGTAAGCCTTTCATTTGATGCAAATGTGCCCTGCACATTTTGGGGCGGCTGTATAAAAGGCTATTAGTTTTTAAGGACAACTGTAAGAGTTTGTTTCTGTCACTAGGGGGCGGTGACGTACTTGTTTTTCTTCCTCGAGTTTTTTGTGTTCTGGAGCAATCGGTGGAGCTAGCAAACAGCTGAGATACTACTGTTTTCTTCGGTCTTCATATTTCGTCCATATGGGTGACGTTGCTAGTCTGGCAGAGATTAAGTCTGTCTTTGTTCGAGATGTGCCTTATTGTGATGCTCTGAGTGTTTAGTAGATGACAAAAAACTGTACCAACGCTGAGTTCTCACAATAAAGTGCACAGCCAGTGGAGTCTGTTGCAAGAAGATAAACCATCTCTCACTCATTATTCCTGTGTCCTGACCGACACCGTATCTTGTTTCCTGCATACCAACACACAAATTAGCGCCAAAGAATTCTCTCCTCTATACTGTCAAACTACTGAACTCTGGACAATAATACTGCACGAAACCACATCTGTGACACTTTGTTTGCTTATTACTGCTGCATGATGTGTACTTTTGTTTTTGCACGCCATTAGTGTTTTTGTTTTTAACGTGATTTGAACGGTTCTTCTTATCCTAAGCATTTCATCGCATTGTTTACCTGCATATGACAAATAAACCATATCTATCACATATCAGTGCTGTTTGTTTTATGAGCAGTTTGTCATCTGTGCTGCTGTTCCAAAATGCAGAACGCAAAAGTATTGCGTCGGGACGCAAAAAAAACCAAAATCCTCCATGTCCCCTCTTGGGCTCCGTACCTTTCCCCTCTACTGTGGCAAAGGCTCTTAAATCTTTACAGCACATGGAGCAGTTTTGTTGGCCAGATGAGACTTGACACATGATGGTACTTTTGGTTTGATGAATGAAGCTGATTCAATCCAGAATCTGCCTTGCAAGTGTCCCTTAATCACTGGTGAACTTGATTACGACTAAACACGTTTTACAAGCAGCAGACTGCGTGTTAACACCGCTGCATTCAACTCTCTTGAAGTTCAGTAATATTTGCGACTTTCCTGTCAGCTCTATGAGTTTAATAGATGAGTCCTTACTTCTGACTTTACGTTGCAAATCCAATTTTACCACATCCAGTTCTCCACCTGCGTTTGCTCCCTCCATCCTGAACACAGGTGGAAAACATCGAGCAGAAGCACTGTTGGCTTGTGGGTCGTGTAGTTCGTTTGACTCGCATTATAGTATAGGCTTCTTGGAAAAGAACTACACAATGGTGACGTCGATCCAAGTTTTTTTTTTCTTAAAGTTTATAACAAAGTCTCAATTTTACATTTCCAAAGACAATTGATCCTAGTTTATTTTCCCTCCTATTGGTTAGCTCCCGCTCCCGTCTGCTCCCGTTAATTTTTTATCCTGTACCGTCCCAATCACGTGATCTTTACTGATGCTGTCTCCCGTCCCGCGGAATTCCCATGGGAATCCCGTGACCCGTGGGACTCCCGAAAAAATGTCAGCCTCTATGTTCCACAATCAAACCCAGTGTACTAAACTTAATGTCAAACTTTGTTCAATGTCATTTGCCCTCATAATGTACATCAGTGATGAGTCCATATCCTAACAAAAGTGAAAACATTAGCAATTTTATTTTATAATTTTTTTATTATTTTATTTCACAATTTTTCCTTGTAGTTTAATACTTTTACTCACTCTTTTCATATTTACTTAGTAGTTCGTTTTAAAGTTACTTGCCTAATTAAAGAGTTTTCTAACTGAAATATTTAAGGTGGATGTTAGTGTATTTTTCAAGACATTCTTGTATTTGGAAATAAGTTGTTTATGTTTATTCTGTACATGTGTGCAGGGTTTGCTGTTTGAGAATGCCATTGTGCAATTTCACTTCTTCACTTATTGTTCTATAATACCATACCTCACCAGGCAGGGGTTTAAAACAATCACCAACAGAGCTGTTTGGCTGTTAATTACTGATTATCAGGTGTTGCCCCTGTCATGATTTTTACAGCCGACTTAACCCACATGCAGAGACTCTCAGAGAACTTTGTAAAAGGAATACGTTTTTATTGAAAGATTGATCAGGAACAACAGGAGCGACGAGTCTAAACTTCCTTACTGTGAAAACACAAAGAGAAAAAAAAATAGCTGAACCTCAGAAACATGAACCAACATAAACGTATCTTACTGGAAATTCCGGAATAACCCGCCAGGGAGAGAATAAATGTCAGGAAAGGAGTTCAGCTTGCCATGCACAGACTGGATCAGGAAGTAGCCTTAGCCACTATGGAGGACTGGAACAGATCAGGTAGGATTCACACCTGGAACAGGTAACAAAGCAAGTTAGAGTTCGCAACAACAGATCCTTCAAAAGATATCCATGGTAAAAATCATGCAAAGATTTCAGAGCTGGCCAGAAATTACCACGGAGGCAAAAACACTCAGGCGCCGAGGTGTTGGCAACCTTCCTCTATATGCTTCCCAGCTGATGAGTAGATGCACAACACCTGTCGCCTCAGGTACACACCCACTGGCCGCACCTAGTGTCGAAAAGGTGTATGCAGCAGGCAGCAGAACTCCAAATCCTGACAGCCCCGACGGGGCTGATTAAAATGACTGCTGGAGATTAGCACCAGCTTCCCCGTGACCCAATATGGAAGAAGCAGTATAGAACAGGACTGACTGACTAACTTTGTTAATAATTGCCTTTTGCACATATTAATAGTTATGCAAACCAAAACCTATTGCTGCACAAACTTTTTTTTTCTTTTTTACATATATACAACTAAGATCCAACCTTTTTGAATGACCCTCTTTGTTTCATGGCCCACAGTGCATCTTATAACTACATTTTTGTGCTCACCAGAAATTCATGTTTCCATGGTAACAGATACACCAACCCTATTAAGAAAGTGGGCGAGGAAAGGCTACTTGTCCTGAACACAGGTTAAAGAGAAACATTTTGCAGAAAACCTTTTGCTGTAAAATATTTCAAACAAATCGAATAAGGTTTTGTAACATACAACTAGGAGAGAAGGTCAAAGAGTTCAGCAAGGCAAAGAAATGTTGTCATTGCCTAATTTTCCCCCAGTAAACACAGGTCATTCTTTTAAACGTAATCTGTTCAACTACTTTTTTTTTTTTTCAAAGACCATGACGTGAACATAAAAGACTTAACGTTGGGTCTTGTAATCAACAGTAGTTATATTTTCCATGTATATTAAATGGCTCCACTCCACTCAGTCAAATCAAAATATAATTTCACTATTTAAGAATTATAAACCATGCTTGAAGGCTGAAAGTAAATAAAAAAGACACATTAGCTTTCTGAATTACATGCATTCTAAATCAGCTGTTCAAATACACATACATTTTCTCTAAACAACATCACTATGAAACAGCATGATTTGTTTTGAAATTGAAAAAGGGACTACAGTGGCTTTTATTTTTCTCAAGTTTTGACAGAAAGCAGACAGGAAGGGAGTGGAGAGAGGGGAAAGACATTCAGCCGAGGATGCCTGCGAAAGGAGTTGAACCAGCAATGGGCTGCGTTGAGGACCTGAGCCTCTAGGTTGGAAATTTATTGACAGTCCTTAAGCAATCCAGCATGTTCAGGAGGAGAGAGCAGGCAGAGAGCAGCTGGCCATAATCAGACTGCCTGTTTTGGATCAAACAAGAGGAAGACCGAATATCCAGCGTCCAACCTTAAAATGACTTCAACGCTGTCAAAAGTGAGCCATTTTGTAAGATATATTTGCCTATACAATAATACAAACATTATTTGTATTTTATTTATTTATGTTTTTTTATAACTTCAAGCCATAACTTTAGCCATCAGAGGGTCAGTGGAAACACAGCAGGTTCTGTGCCAAGTATAGTGAGTGGAGTGGAACTGCACTGCCTAAAAATAGCCAGTGGAAAAGAGGCATAAGACAACATTTAGCTCATGATGTAGAGATTCAGCAGTAGCATAAAATCTGATGCAAATAATATGATGAGTGAAACTATTTGCTAAATTTTAAATGCTGTTATAGAGACCACTGGCAGGAAAAGAGGAAAATAGGATTAGGACTTCTTGGTATAGTCACTCCAAAATGTTTCACTTTTGTTTGTTCATATTTAAGAAACATTATTAAATCAAAGCACAAAAATATTGTTATTTACTTCTACATATTTATGAAATGGGGTGTATGTTTGAATCTACATTCAGCTAATGGAGTTTTGACGAAAATTCAATCTGGAAGACTCACCTCCACCACCGGCTCTGTACTGTGACTCCATCATGCATCTCTGTTCCAACCAATCAGTGCCAAGTCTGCATTCCTCCTCAGCCAATCACCCTTCAAGGCTTCGCTTTTAAGGACCTCCAACCATGGATCTTCCTGCTCTCCCACCGAGCTTCGACCCTCCACCACCCCATCACCACCGTCTGGCTTCCTAGCTCCTTCCAACTCCCTTATTATCGGGCCTCCACTCCAACACCAGTATCGGATCCTGGGGGGGAAGACATCTCTAATCTTAATTCTAAATCATTCATTCAAGCTCATGTCATTCGTAACATTCATGTCTTCCTCCGGGGTCCGAGAGCCAAAGAAATAAACACCAGCTATTTAACTTCTCTAATCGGCATCTTTGTGTTTTATTGTGAGTCTTTACAGGATTGAAATATCCTTTAAAAGGAAAATAGCACCACTGACAGAGACAAGCACATACAGTTAACAAAATTAGTGACCTCATTCTTAAATATAATGAGGACTTACTGCATTGTAAAAAAAGGCTAGATTAGAATAGATGCATTTAAATAAAGCTAGATTAGAAAAGATTATTCAGAGCTGTTATAATCTTGCTGCTGAATACCACAAAAATTGTTATGGAACCAGATGATTAAAAGAGAGCTACTTTATCATGGGCAAACAGAAACATTTGCAGGAAAGATACAATTTAATTTTATTTAACCCTATCTATCGTGATACCATACAGGTTTTATTAACATCTTGGATGGCACATATTACGTATGGAAATAAATTTAAAAAAGGGTATAATTGGCAGTACAATGTAAAAATGTAGTTATTACTGAAATTATTAAATGCTGTGCTCTTACCAGCTAAATTAGCTGAGTGTAAATGTGAAGGGATTACTAGATGCCCTGAAGGAAAGCCTATATTACCTAAATCAATGTTCCACTGGGTTGCAAATGTGAGCCATGTGCAGAGCCATGTCTCAACAGGGAGGATGATTGGCTAAGTGAACAAACAATTTACTACATATGGATTTAATACTTACTAAAAACTTACAAAAACAATTTTTGTGCATCTTGTTTGATATGTCTGAAATATAAACCCCAAGGAAATCTTTCCTTGCAAAGGACCAGTTGTTATAACGGAGGCAAAAGGAGCTATGTACATTTGGAATTCCAAGAAGGATTTATAGTGATAATGGAACACATTATAACAAAGTCATACAACTTCAGTTGTGGGAGTTTGCGATCTCCAAAACGAGACGTGCTGCACCTACATCCCTGATGAGAGCAACGCGAAGATGGACACAGAGTGAACAATGCTAAACGCCAATTAAATTAAATCAAAAGGGATATGCAGCAGGATGTCAATGCCGGCCGAGGAAGCCTTTTTTTTGTGGCTTACTTCAAGACCGTGGTGGCAACTGTTTTTGAAAATCATGACCACTGTCATTGCTCTGTTATTGTTGCTTTGCCTTTTTACTCTGGGCATTGTTCCCTGTATCAGAGCAATGATTTTAAGGATGGTTGGAGTAATTGTTGATACAATGTTGTTCCAGGATTACCAGTTTCTGGATGAAGACCAGGCCTATGATGACACTATGGAGGAGAAGTCACTAAACTTAACAATAGTTTAATGTTTAATGAGGTGTATGCATAAAGCTATTTGGAAGTGTACATGGATGTGATATTAAACTAACCAATAATAAACAGGAGGGAATTGTTGGAAAAAATTATATAAGTTATCATTGTTTAGTTTAAATCATGTTTATGTCTGAAGTTCTACTATAGTTAATATGATTCCTATGATTGCGTTTTTAGTGTGAAAAAGGGTTTGTGGAAGGTGAAGGAATGCGGCCTGGAGTGGATCACTCTCTGGACATGACAAGCTTATACCATATATGGGAATGACTACACTTTTAGGTTGAGATCTCTGTAAGAATTGGCTGAACCAATTCCCGCTTTTTGCTTGTAGGAATATGAGTTGTAAATAAAAGGCTGGTGCAAGGATTTTTCCTTTGTGAGAAGGAAGTCTCTGTTCTGACAGAGAACTGTCTCACTCTTGCAAGTCAATATTACTTGGTTCACTTGTGTCTTATTTTACACTTGTCTGTGTTTATCAGCTTTCTAACTCTATCAGGAAAGACCATAAAGGTCTAGTTTAGGTAGATGTAATCACTTTATTAACGGGCCTGAAAAGTTGTTTTTCCAGAAAACTAGACAGGAAAACGATGAGATTATTTTGTGCTGGGGATTTCAAAAATTATTGTGGAAATTAACGGCTTGGACATATCTAACACTGACTAGGGATTAAAGGATTATACATTATCAATTGATTGGTTGAAAATAAATATGATTCTGGTTAGAGGTGAGAAGATGAATCTGTTAGATTATTCATATAGAACAGTTGGCACGTTCACCAGGTGGATTGAGAGGGCTGAAAGGAGAATCAGAGAATAATTGGCTGAAGGTTTGTGCTGACAAAAACATGACATGGCTGGAGGTGCTGCCTTGGTGATGTTTTCTATGAGATCATCACCCACTGGACACATGGGTTTGACACCACACTTACAGGAAGAACTGTGCACCAAGTCTAGATTCGCAGTGTGAGGAATTAATACGTTAAGCTTAACAACTGTATTCTGCTGTGAAGGTTTTGTCTCATAACACATAGGAGGCATGGATTAAAGAACAGAGGGGAGAGAATCTGGGACAGATTTCACCTGGGGAGTGGATACACAAAAAGCTGTTCCACAGACTTTGGAAATTTTAAAGTGGTAAGCTCCACTGCATACAGTGTGAAGGTTTGGTTGGATGAGGGATAAACTAAGGGAGAGCCATCCTCTAAAAGAAACCTCAGAGAAATCAGAAGGCACCTGAGGGAGTACATGCAAATAGGTTCAGTTGGAGATCTTTGGACTTAGGGGCTTGGTTACTTCATAAGAGGGAACGTGATAAAGGAGTAAATAATAAAAAAAATTATTAGTTGTTGAGTTTAAAGGAGTGTGTGTCAGTAAACTTGAAAGAATGTCTCTGCTTTGGAACCTGGTGTTACGAAAATCAAAGAGGGAAGAAGGATTTCTAAAGTGTGAATAACCAACAAACTAATGTGTATTTCTGTATGTCAGTAAATATTTGAGGAACAATTTGCATGAGGGGTTGAAAGATTGCTTAGCTATAGGTCAATTCAAACATCTTCATGAAGAAAAATGATTAATTCCTGTGTGCTTTTTAGTTACTTTTTCATCGACACTGTTGTTTGCAACTTAGATTGTAAATTAGTTTGATATAAGGCTTTGAATTTCTATTTGCTGTTGGACCTTTTGAAGTGATCATCCTCGGAAGTGACTATGTGTTGAATGGACAGGACAGGTTACCCTCTCCATCCAGGATGCCCTGACAATGATTGACCCACATCGTCGCGGGGACTTTTTCAGAAAAATTTTGTTTTTGTATTTGTCACATACAGCCCTTTAGCTTCAATTGACTGTCACTTACTAAGATCCACACTTCCAGATCCAAGAAAAGGAGCACCCATTTGGATCAAATAATTTCTGACAGTGGTTAGTGGATAGGAAATGGCAATAGGTGATGTGAGAACTTGCTTAGCAGTTCACCTGGAGCAGCATGACATACTTAACAGAGGTGGCTGCAAGGATTAATGACCTGACATTGTCTACCCCTTTAGCTCCTGTGTCACAGCAGTTTTGGGCTATCCTTTAGACAGCTTTTCCTGTTAGAACAAGGAACTCTGACACAAATCAGGTGAACAAAACCAGTTTATGACGGATGACAACAATGCATGTGTTTGGTGGGGACATGCTGTGCATGGACAGCTCTCAGCACCTCCTTAGTTTCTTTTCAAAACAAAACAGTTTTAGATTTTTTCCTAGGAAAAAGATGGAAAGGTGTGTAGTATTATTGGAGAGGCTTGTCGTTCCTTTATTCCCAACCACACAGCACCTGATGGATACCTCATGAAGGCCCTAAGAGGATTGAAATCACAATCCACTGAATTAAATTGCTCTCAGGATTTGATGGACCATTTACAAATATGTTTGAGACATGGGCTGGAAAATAGGGAAACCTATTGTTGAGTAAATTCACTTCAATGATTATTGTGACTGTAGTGATCGCAGTCTGCTGTTGTGCACCATGTATTCGAGCTCTACTCCTTAGGCACATATATACATCCGGCGGCCCCCTGGATGCAGGAGGATTGGGAGTCCCAAAAGCCTATCAAATGTCAATGGTAAAGTATCGATTGCTTTATTGCATGAATATGAGGAGGAGGAGGGAGCTGTGTTCTGGCTTACAGGAGTAGCAGGTGTAATGGAGAATAACCCATGATCGTAGATAAAGACTGCGGTCTGGGCTGATATCCTTTACAAGGATTTCTGTGCCTTAATGACAAAAGGGACAGAATACTTGATTGAATGTATGAATACTTTTTTTAAACTTCATTACTGATTACTTATGTAGAATGTAGGAATTGAGTTAATTTCTTGAATAAAAGACTGAATTAAAGCTTGCAGTATAAAGTACCCGATCAGATTGTAACTAGAATTTGGACCTAAATTTTGAACAGACTCTTTAAAAAAAGATTATGAAATCTGCAGTATTGGAGAACACTAAAAAATAAAAATAATATGCTGATTAAATAAATTGAATTAACAAATAGAGGATATATGATTAAACTTATTGGCTTCTTAACTATCACCAGTTAACTTCAAACTAGATTGTATGGGGTGCCAAATGTAAAAATTCAGCCAAACTAAATTTACTGTCACATTTCTGTTATTTAGCAGGCTTCCCAGTGGCGCAGTTGGTAGCACTGTTGCCTTGCAGCAAGAAGGTCCTGGGTTCAATTCCCAGCCAGGGGTCTTTCTGCATGGAGTTTGCATGTTCTCCCTGTGCATGTGTGGGTTCTCACCAGGTACTCTGGCTTCCTCCCACAGTCCAAAGACATGCCTGTCACTCTAAATTGCCCTTAGGTGTATGAATGAATGAGTGTGTGCATGGTTGTTTGTGTGTTGCCCTGCAATGGACTGGTGACCTGTCCAGGATGTACCCTGCCTCTTGCCCATAGACTGCTGGAGATAGGCACCAGCTCCCCCAAAACCCACTATGGAATAAGCAGTAGAAAATGACTGATTTCTGTTATTTAGTGTGCTTTTTTTACATTTAGTGAATTTTTCTTGCATTTATTGGGAAATGCTAAATCTAAATCTTAAATCTAAATCTAAATGTTAAATCTAAATCTAAATGTTAAACCTTCTAAAAAAATTAGCATATTGTGATAAAGTTCATTATTGTCCATAATGTCATGATGAAAATTTAACATTCATATATTTTAGATTCATTGCACACTAACTGAAATATTTCAGGTCTTTTATTGTCTTAATACTGATGATTTTGGCATACAGCTCATGAAAACCCAAAATTCCTATCTCACAAAATTAGCATATTATTAAAAGGGTCTCTAAACGAGCTATGAACCTAATCATCTGAATCAACGAGTTAACTCTAAACACCTGCAAAAGATTCCTGAGGCCTTTAAAACTCCCAGCCTGGTTTATCACTCAAAACCCCAATCATGGGTAAGACTGCCGACTGCCGACGGCCACTATTGACACCCTCAAGCAAGAGGGTAAGACACAGAAAGAAATTTCTGAACAAATAGGCTGTTCCCAGAGTGCTGTATCAAGGCACCTCAGTGGGAAGTCTGTGGGAAGGAAAAAGTGTGGCAGAAAATGCTGCACAACGAGAAGAGGTGACCGGACCCTGAGGAAGATTGTGGAGAAGGGCCGATTCCAGACCTTGGGGGACCTGCGGAAGCAGTGGACTGAGTCTGGAGTAGAAACATCCAGAGCCACCGTGCACAGGCATGTGCAGGAAATGGGCTACAGGTGCCGCATTCCCCAGACCTGGGCTACAGAGAAGCAGCACTGGACTGTTGCTCAGTGGTCCAAAGTACTTTTTTCGGATGAAAGCAAATTATGCATGTCATTCGGAAATCAAGGTGCCAGAGTCTGGAGGAAGACTGGGGAGAAGGAAATGCCAAAATGCCAGAAGTCCAGTGTCAAGTACCCACAGTCAGTGATGGTCTGGGGTGCCGTGTCAGCTGCTGGTGTTGGTCCACTGTGTTTTATCAAGGGCAGGGTCAATGCAGCTAGCTATCAGGAGATTTTGGAGCACTTCATGCTTCCATCTGCTGAAAAGCTTTATGGAGATGAAGATTTCGTTTTTCAGCACGACCTGGCACCTGCTCACAGTGCCAAAACCACTGGTAAATGGTTTACTGACCATGGTATCACTGTGCTCAATTGGCCTGCCAACTCTCCTGACCTGAACCCCATAGAGAATTTGTGGGATATTGTGAAGAGAACATTGAGAGACTCAAGACCCAACACTCTGGATGAGCTAAAGGCCGCTATCGAAGCATCCTGGGCCTCCATAAGACCTCAGCAGTGCCACAGGTTGATTGCATCCATGCCACGCCGCATTGAAGCAGTCATTTCTGCAAAAGGATTCCCGACCAAGTATTGAGTGTATAACTGTACATGATTATTTGAAGGTTGACGTTGTTTGTATTAAAAACACTTTTCTTTTATTGGTCGGATGAAATATGCTAATTTTGTGAGATAGGAATTTTGGGTTTTCATGAGCTGTATGCCAAAATCATCCGTATTAAGACAATAAAAGACCTGAAATATTTCAGTTAGTGTGCAATGAATCTAAAATATATGAATGTTAAATTTTCATCATTACATTATAGAAAATAATTAACTTTATCACAATATGCTAATTTTTTGAGAAGGACCTGTATATCTAAATCAATATCTCAAACTTAAATCTTCAGAAGATATGCTAATTAACCACGCCCCTTCAATGTATCAACTCGTGGCCACGCCCCCAGCGGATAGGGCCGTGAATGAGAAGAACGGGGAGGTCAACAGCCAACATGGCGGTCTCGTTGCAAGCGGAGGAAATTGAACAGGCTGTAGTGGCATGTGTGCAGGCTGCACTGCAGGGTCACTCCCGCATGCACCACCCTCAGCAATTCCGGTAAGTACAATAGTTTTTTCACTTAACTTCTGTACATAAGTGAGTTCAGGAGGAATCTGCTCTTAGCCAGCCGTGGTTGAAGCCTGAGGAGGACATCCCAGAAAGCAAAACACCAACGCATCCTCCTGTGATGTACGGTTCTGCAAAAGAAACCCAGTTTAAATATCAAACGTAGCAGCAACCCTGCTTCTTAAAATCATAAAGTAAGGGATGAACTTTAGGGAAGTTCTCTGAAAGTTACTCATGCATCTGCGAACAAAACATGAGCTTCCGTCTTTAGCTGTTGACTGCAGAAACATTATTGGCTAAAGAAGCTGCTTTTATCAAACAAATGTTATTCTATAATGACACTTTATTATATAAGAGCACAGAATTTAATCTGGACATCTGACTGTGCTTCGTACAGATTGCTGTCATCTCTGTTGTGCAACAGAGAAAAAAAATGCAATCAGAGCCTGTTTGATTATTATCAAAATGCATGAATTGAAGAGTAAACAGTTGTGCTTTTGGAGTTTAAATAAATATCACTAATTTAATAGGACCTAGTTTATCTCCCCAGTCTAACATCTCCCCATCTGGTTCTTCACTGACCGTACCTGCTCCAGCTCGGCCTGTTGTTATAGAAAGTTTTTCTCCTTATTTCTTTAATTGAGCTGGAAAAATTTGTGGACTCAATGAAAGCATCTTCTTGCTCTCTTGATATTCTACCTGCCTCTCTGTTCAAAAATGTTTTCCGCCATATGAGTCCCTGTGTGCTTTTGATAATTAACTCTTCACTGGTCTCTGGTCAAGTACCCACTTCTTTTAAGAACGCTGTCATTCACCCACTTTTAAAGAAACCCAAGCTTGACCCTTCTATTTTCAACAGTTATAGACCAATTTCAAAATTACCCTTTTTATTTAAGATTCTGGAAAGGGTTGTATCTATGCAGCTGAAAGCCTTCATGGACAAACACAATATCCTTGACAAATATCAGTCTGGTTTTTGTAGGTTTCATTCCACAGAAACAGCTCTTGTTAGAGTTTCTAGCGATATCTTGTTGCGTAGTGATGCAGGAGAGTGTTCTGTTGTGCTGATGTTGGACCTTACTTCTGCCTTCGATACCGTTGACCATCAAATCTTGCTTGATAGGCTGAGACATTGGGTGGGTGTATCTGGTTCTGCTTTAGAGTGGTTCACTTCATATCTATCTGAACGATGCTTCTGTGTGGCTGCCTCTAGGTACAGGTCCTCTCCAGCCTCCCTTTCTTGTGGTGTCCCCCAAGGTTCTGTCCTAGGGCCCTTGTTATTTTTATTGTATTTGCTTCCTTTACAGCATGTCCTGGGCACTTTTGAGGGCATTTCTTATCACTGTTATGCCGATGACATTCAGCTGTATATTTCCTTTAAGCCTGAACATGTCTTTAAGTTACAGTTGCTGATTTTATGTTTTGAATCTATCAAAAGTTGGATGGCTGATAACTTTCTCCAACTTAATGATGAAAAAACTGAAGTCCTTCTTTGTGCCCCTGATAGATTTATACCCAGGATAATGGAAGCTCTTGGTCCTCTTGGCAAATTTGCTAAATCTTCCATCAGGAACCTTGGTGTAACCTTTGACTCTGTTTTCTCCTTAGATACTCACGTCAAATCTTGGGTTCACTCTTTTTATTTCATTGTGTCACGTTCTGAACTTTAGATTGCTATCCATGCATTCATTTCCTCACGTTTGGATTACTGTAATGCTTTATTTACCTGTCTTAGCAAAAACTCCCTGGAACGTCTCCAGGTTGTTCAGAATGCTGCTGCTAGACTTCTGACAAAATCTTCTAAGTATTCCTACTCCACACCGTTACCAGCTGCACTGGCTCCCCATTAATTTCAGAGCTCAGTTTAAGAATCTGGTCCTGACTTATAGAGGTCTTCACGGTCAAGCCCCAATTTATATCAGTGAACCCTTGTATCTGTACATTCCCCCCAGGTCTCTGCGGTCATGCGATAAAGTCCTACTGGCTGTACATCACACAAGGCTGAAAACTAAGGGTGATAGAGCTTTTGCAACAGTAGCTCCCCGACTCTGGAACTCTATCCCCTTGTGTACAAGGACTGTAGATTCGGTGGTGTCTTTTAAAAAACAGCTAAAAACTCATCTTTTTAGGCTTCCGTTTGGTTAGTTTATTTTTGATTTTATCTTATCTTCTTTTATTTTACATATATAAATATTTCCAATTGTAATTTGTTTTAGTGTTGTGAAGCACTTTGTGATCTATGTCTTGAGAGGTGCTATATAAATAAAATTGTACTTACTTACTTATTTACTTTATGTTTAGCGTTTGCTTCCGTCTGTGTGTGGCGCACAGGGGTGAAAGTAGTTTTAAAATCTTGCTGGTACTTAGGGGCAGAGCTAGAGGGGGGAATGGGGATATATATATATATATATATATATATATATATATATATATATATATATATATATATATAATGTGTGTTAATTGTTACTCTCATCTGTGGCCCCCTCGAGATCTCTCTCTCTCTCGCTCTCTCTCTCAGCAAAATCCAAACTCAAACTAATTAAGACGTATCAATATTTTACTTTACTGTAGGCTGTCTGTATAAGGCAGAAATTAGAATCACTTGACAATGTAGAATATATATATATATACTCGTACTCGTACTCGTCGTCTTCCGCTTATCCGGGATCGGGTCGCGGGGGCAGCAGACTCAGAAGAGACGCCCAGACGTCCCTCTCTCCAGACACCTCCTCCAGTTCCTCCAGGGGGAGCCCAAGGCGTTCCCAGGCCAGCCGAGAGACATAGTCCCTCCAGCGTGTCCTGGGCCGTCCCCTGGGCCTCCTCTCGGTGGGACGTGCCTGGAACACCTCCCGAGGAAGGCGTCCAAGAGGCATCCGTTATAGATGCCCAAGCCACCTCAACTGGTTCCTCTCGATGTGGAGGAGCAGCGGCTCTACTCCGAGCCCCTCCCGGATGGCCGAGCTCCTCACCATATCTCTAAGGGAGTGCCCGGCCACCCTACGGAGGAAGCTCATTTCAGCCGCTTGTATCCGGGATCTCTTTCTTTCGGTCATGACCCAAAGTTCATGGCCATAGGTGAGGGTAGGAACGTAGACCGACCAATAAATTGAGAGCTTTGCTTTTCGGCTCAGCTCTCTCTTCACCACAATGGACCGGCACAGCGCCCCCATTACTGTGGCAGCCGCACCGATCTGTCTGTCGATTTCCCGCTCCATTCTTCCCTCACTCGTGAACAAGACCCCGAGATACTTAAACTTAAGATATATATATATATATATATATATATATTTCAATTGTTAAAGAACTGCCATGTATGAAACAATGATAATCCATTTTCTGATGCATAACTTTTCATCTTCAGTTTCCATCTTTTCTTTTGAACAAATAAGTTATTGTTCTCTGCATTGTGGTCAAGTTTTGATTTCATTTAAATAAAAAATTTGGCAGTTCGGTTGTTTTTGCGGTTTTTATTTAAAAGTCTGTAGATGGTAAGTGATTTATTGTTCGTCCTGTCCTAATGCAAGCGGCGGTTTTTTATGTCTGTGCACCACCTGTGTAAAATCTCCCAGTCCACTAAATCGAACGCACCGATCTCTTTGGCAACCTTTCTGTATTGGAGGTAAGCGCGCATGCGCTCTCGTGTAGTGTATGTGAAATCTCTGGTCATAAGCGGTGTTTTTGAGCTGTACTGTGTTGTAATTCAGCAAAATAACATGAAACACAGCAAGTTACTCTCCCTTTGCTTTTAACTGGGGTATTTAGCAGCGAGCAGACAGACATTAAACGTAGCGGTGGTCGTTTTAAAGGCTGTCCGTTCACAAAAGCCTCGAACTCCGAGGGGAGAGAAGCAAAGCAAGAGCATTGAGGCTCCAGTATAGCAGAACAGTTCAGAAACAGTTTGGAATGAGGGGAAAATAGCTTTAGTTATAAGCAGATTAAGTCGTTTTGTAGACTGCCTATTGGTAGCGGGTCTGTTCTTCTTTGTGTGCTCGTGGGTTTTTGCAGCCGTAACTGGTTCTAGATGACGGCTTCATAGCAGGCAGCCATTCTTCCCTCTTCCCGGTACTGCGTACCGGCACAGAATCGCTTAGTGGTAAGCAGTACCGGACCGTACCGGCTAACTTTCACCCCTGGTGGCGCATATGAAATTGCATCAAAGTTAAGCAGCGATAGCATTAGCCTTCTGTTACTTGGGGCATTCTGAACGCTTCCGTTTCTGAAACAATGTAGGGTTTACACCAAGTCTTTATATTGCTTAAAACCAAAGCATTTTACAGCTGTTACTTTGAGCTGAGTCTCTATGATGGCTAATGTCCACCCCCTCACTGTTCAGCGTAGTGACGGCAGGAAAATCCCTGCAACACCGACCCCACGGTACACTGAATAGCTGGCTGGCTAAGAACAGATTCCTCCTGAACTCACTTATGTACAGAAGTTAAGTGAAAAAACTGTCGTACTTAACGGAATTGCTGAGGGTGGTGCATGCGGGAGTGTACCCTGCCGTGCAGCCCACACACCTGCCACTACAGCCCATTCAATTTCATCCACTTGCAGCGAGACCGCTGTTGGAAGATTTGTACATGAATTATCATTGCTTAGTTTGAAAAGATCCTTTATCCTTATGATTTTCAATTAAAAGACATTTTCATTTATTTAGTTTGGTGAACTTTGATAGAAGTGGTTTGAATACTTTTTACATTTATCTTTGAAGTACTTTTATGAACTATTAACAGAATTGTCATCTTGTCTTAGAGTTGCATTTGGGTGGTTGCTATGCAGACTGAGCAGGAACTTGTGTGCGGGGGAGTCCTGGGAAGAAGGCGGTTCACAACCCAGCCAATCTCCGCGTCCTTGAATGCCAGATGTGGACGTGTGTGCTGTATCAGTATCTGGACAAGAACCAGTTTTATTCAGTAGGACTTGTGTTTTTGAAACTGTGTGTAGCCACACGCATGATGCTGTAACATGAGTGTTTTTTCTTTCTTTAATAAAAGGTTGTCACACAGCTCCTCTGAGAGAATGGACTGTCTCTCCCTGACCACCCAAAGATGACTTTGACTCACTTGTATCTTTATTGCATACCTTCTCTGAGTTTATTAGTGTGTCTAATTCTGACATTTCTTTGGTCCTTTTGAGCTGGATCGCAGGTGTCTGCTGTTTGGAGGAGCCCTGAGGACTGAGGGTTAAGCCTGCATGCAGCATCCAGAGCTAAAATCCTCCACAGTGAATTCTGTGTGGGTAACCGCTCCGTGGGGCGTGCAACTCCGGACTGTTGACCAACGTGATCTCGAACAGAAGGTGTGATTGAACGCACAAGGTAAAAAGTTAAACCTGGGTAAAACGCAGGCAAATGGGCCTGGTGTAGGAAAATCGCAGGCAGAGAGGCCTGGCATCTGCGGTAAAAAGAGTTAAAAGGATAAATAAATCTCGGCTAAGGTTTCGATGGCTACGTTTGCCCCCTTAAGGGGGCTTTGTTGGCCAAGCCTAGCTTTTGTTGGTAGTCTTGTGTTGTGTTAAAGCCCAGTGGATTAAGCAATCAAACCTCACAAGCCGTTCAATAAATGGGAGCATTCCCCAACATATTTGGCAGTCTGGATATTGTTTGTAAGCGCGTTGGAACCAGGATCCGCCCAAAGCCAGAAGCGACCAAAAGAATTGAGCTTGATGCATTTTACTAGCAACAGTCTAAAACTTCTTTTACCTCTGGGATTAGAACCCTAAGCGGAAAACCGGATGAAAACCAGGTTTTTCATCTAGAAGCCTGTTTTCCGGGAGTAATTGAGGGTCCGGTGAGTAATTCTGTTTGCTGGTGGATTCTCATACATATTTTATGTTCTGAAATTAAATGAGATAATAATAATGAGTTGTTAAATCAGAATACATTAAGAAAAAAAGCAAGAGCAGCCTTTAACTAACATAATAATACTGAGGCCTGTTGAAAAGCACAAGGCAGAACTTTCAGCTTAACTGAAAACAAGAAGGGGGGGCAGACTGCCACCCATCCCAGCAGGCAGAACAGTGCTGAGAAGTAATTGAGAATAAATAAATCTTGTAGTCAAGTGTTAGTGAGAAACATGTGCTTTAAAAATCATTCTATGGTCTTATACTACCAGCTGCACCATGATAAAATACAAATATTCATTTTACGGGGAAATAATTCCATATTTGACTCAGATTGTGTGCATTTTTTATTTTTTTTTCCTCTTTGAGAGAAGTTAAATTCCAGCTCTGTGAAACAACCTTGACACAGGAAATGCAGCTGCCTGAAAATAAAGATAAAACTTCTGCACACAGCAGAAGCCTGTCTCTGCTGAGAGCTCTGATGAAGATTGTAACTCTACCCATGTTTAAAACTCAAGGTCCGCGGGCCAAAACCGGCCCCCAGAAGTTTATGTGAGTTTCTAGAAGTAGAGCCTTTGATATGGTGATTGTGTGCTTGAATGTTATTTTGTCAATCAATAAGCAGTTTTGTCTACATTCTGCCACAATCTGCCTTTTGAAAATGTTTTGGATCTTGCTCTTTATGTATACAAAAAGAAAAATTGACTAAAGTCTGCAGACACAAAATTAACCTGGATTGACGCTCTAACTGAGTTTATTTAATCTTAGATCCTCTCCAAATGCAACAGTATGTCAGTCTACATGAGATACTGACAACTTTAACTACTGGTATAATATAAAGATCTGAGTGAATATGTGAAACAACTGTCTATAATGATGAAAGTTTTTCAACAGGTGATGCTAATCCAGGAGGAAGACAGTGTTCCTAGGAAATGCAACTCATTTACAATCAATTTTTCTCCTATAGGTGGACGTTTTGCTGACTAATCATAGGCTGGATCTATGAAATATTATGTGCATAGACCAAATGACCAAGGTTCTGACCGACTTGTGAACCTCACTGACCTGACAATGATAACATGGCACCCAACAGACAACACATTTAAGGTGGACCCCACCTTATTGTTTTTTAGTGAATAAAAAAGAATTGACGCATTCAAAACAGACCTAGCGGAAACAAAAAGGGATATGAGAAAATAATGTGCATTTTAAGAATAATAGAAGAAAAAACATGTTCAAATTTTTGCAAATGAAATTGCTCTGACAGAAGTACAGGGGTTGGACAATGAAACTGAAACACCTCATTTTGATTCCGATCTAAACATATCTGTTGGATTAAAATTAATCCCAGTCTAAATCTGCCTGTTGTATGAATAATTATGCATTTAACTACATGTAAAGGGGCTGGACAATGAAACTGAAACACCTGTCATTTTAGTGTGGGAGGTTTCATGGCTAAATTGGACCAGCCTGGTAGCCAGTCTTCATTGATTGCACATTGCACCAGTAAGAGCAGAGTGTGAAGGTTCAATTAGCAGGGTAAGAGCACAGTTTTGTTCAAAATATTGAAATGCACACAACATTATGGGTGACATACCAGAGTTCAAAAGAAGACAAATTATTGGTGCACGTCTTGCTGGCGCATCTGTGACCAAGACAGCAAGTCTTTGTGATGTATCAAGAGCCACGGTATCCAGGGTAATGTCAGCATACCACCAAGAAGGACGAACCACATCCAACAGGATTAACTGTGGACGCAAGAGGAAGCTGTCTGAAAGGGATGTTCGGGTGCTAACCCGGATTGTATCCAAAAAACAAAACCACGGCTGCCCAAATCACGGCAGAATTAAATGTGCACCTCAACTCCTGTTTCCACCAAAACTGTCCGTCAGGAGCTCCACAGGGTCAATATACACGGCCGGGCTGCTATAAACAAACCTTTGGTCACTCATGCCAATGCCAAACGTCGGTTTCAATGGTGCAAGGAGCACAAATCTTGGGGTGTGGACAATGTGAAACATGTATTATTCTCTGATGAGTCCACCTTTACTGTTTTCCCCACATCCGGGAGAGTTACGGTGTGGAGAAGCCCCAAAGAAGCGTATCACCCAGACTGTTGCATGCCCAGAGTGAAGCATGGGGGTGGATCAGTGATGGTTTGGGCTGCCATATCATGGCATTCCCTTGGCCCAATACTTGTGCTAGATGGGCGCGTCACTGCCAAAGACTACCAAACTATTCTTGAGGACCATGTGCATCCAATGGTTCAAACATTGTATCCTGAAGACGGTGCCGTGTATCAGGATGACAATGCACCAATACACACAGCAAGACTGGTGAAAGATTGGTTTGATGAACATGAAAGTGAAGTTGAACATCTCCCATCGCCTGCACAGTCACCAGATCTAAATATTATTGAGCCACTTTGGGGTGTTTTGGAGGAGCGAGTCAGGAAACGTTTTCCTCCACCAGTATCACGTAGTGACCTGGCCACTATCCTGCAAGAAGAATGGCTTAAAATAAAATCCAGTGTTTATAAAACTGGGTAAAACAAACTAAGATTATAAAATATACCACAAATTCCGGATTATAAGCCGCTACTTTTTTCACACACTTTGAACACTTTGGCCTATACAGGTCCTTCTCAAAATATTAGCATATTTTGATAAAGTGTCATTATTTTCCATAATGTCATGATGAAAATTTAACATTCATATATTTTAGATTCATTGCACACTAACTGAAATATTTCAGGTCTTTTATTGTCTTAATACGGATGATTTTGTCATACAGCTCATGAAAACCCAAAATTCCTATCTCACATAATTAGCATATTTCATCCGACCAATAAAAGAAAAGTGTTTTTAATACAAAAAACGTCAACCTTCAAATAATCATGTACAGTTATGCACTCAATACTTGGTCGGGAATCCTTTTGCAGAAATGACTGCTTCAATGCGGCGTGGCATGGAGGCAATCAGCCTGTGGCACTGCTGAGGGCTTATGGAGGCCCAGGATGCTTCGATAGCGGCCTTTAGCTCATCCAGAGTGTTGGGTCTTGAGTCTCTCAACGTTCTCTTCACAATATCCCACAGATTCTCTATGGGGTTCAGGTCAGGAGAGTTGGCAGGCCAATTGAGCACAGTGATACCATGGTCAGTAAACCATTTACCAGTGGTTTTGGCACTGTGAGCAGGTGCCAGGTCGTGCTGAAAAATGAAATCTTCATCTCCATAAAGCTTTTCAGCAGATGGAAGCATGAAGTGCTCCAAAATCTCCTGATAGCTAGCTGCATTGACCCTGCCCTTTATAAAACACAGTGGACCAACACCAGCAGCTGACACGGCACCCCAGACCATCACTGACTGTACTTGACACTGGACTTCTGGCATTTTGGCATTTCCTTCTCCCCAGTCTTCGTCCAGACTCTGGCACCTTGATTTCCGAATGACATGCAGAATTTGCTTTCATCCGAAAAAAGTACTTTGGACCACTGAGCAACAGTCCAGTGCTGCTTCTCTGTCGCCCAGGTCAGGCGCTTCTGCCGCTGTTTCTGGTTCAAAAGTGGCTTGACCTGGGGAATGCGGCACCTGTAGCCCATTTCCTGCACACGCCTGTGCACGGTGGCTCTGGATGTTTCTACTCCACACTCAGTCCACTGCTTCCGCAGGTCCCCCAAGGTCTGGAATCGGCCCTTCTCCACAATCTTCCTCAGGGTCCGGTCACCTCTTCTCGTTGTGCAGCGTTTTCTGCCACACTTCTTCCTTCCCACAGACTTCCCACTGAGGTGCCTTGATACAGCACTCTGGGAACAGCCTATTCGTTCAGAAATTTCTGTCTGTGTCTTACCCTCTTGCTTGAGGGTGTCAATAGTGGCCTTCTGGACAGCAGTCAGGTCGGCAGTCTTACCCATGATTGGGGTTTTGAGTGATGAACCAGGCTGGGAGTTTTAAAGGCCTCAGGAATCTTTTGCAGGTGTTTAGAGTTAACTCATTGATTCAGATGATTAGGTTCATAGCTCGTTTAGAGACCCTTTTAATGATATGCTAATTTTGTGAGATAGGAATTTTGGGTTTTCATGAGCTGTATGCCAAAATCATCCGTATTAAGACAATAAAAGACCTGAAATATTTCAGTTAGTGTGCAATGAATCTAAAATATCAGTCAGTCATTTTCTACCGCTTATTCCATAGTGGGTCACGGGGGAGCTGGTGCCTATCTCCAGCAGTCTGTGGGCGAGAGGCAGGGTACACCCTGGACAGATCGCCAGTCCATTGCAGGCCAACACACAAACAACCATGCACACACTCATTCATACACCTAAGGGCAATTCAGAGTTACCAATTAACCTAACAACCATTTTTTTGGACTATGGGAGGAAGCCGGAGTACCCGGTGAGAACCCACACATGCACGGGGAGAACATGCAAACTCCATGCAGAAAGACCCCAGGCTGGGAATTGAACCCAGGACCTTCTTGCTGCAAGGCAACAGTGCTACCAACTGCGCCACCGTGCAGCCCAATCTAAAACATATGAATGTTAAATTTTCTTCATGACATTATGGAAAATAATGAACTTTATCACAATATGCTAATATTTTGAGAAGGACCTGTACAACGGTGCGGCTAATGCATGTTTTTTTTATGCCGTCAAAAACATTTTGCCTGGTAACTGTAGACCACTCAAATTGATGAGTAGTTCAAAGAGGACCATTGAACTTGTGCGATAAATCAAGAGCACTTTCACAATTCAGTTACTGGTATTGTATATCAGACATTTATATTCACCCTCATCAACATGGAAAATCACCAACGTGTTTCGAAAGGCTGGACTGCTGCATGATTAAGGGGACCGGGTGCGCTCAAGTGAGAGCATCAACAAAGAGGATGAAGTGAGTGACGAGATCCTGAGGCTTAACCTGAGGTTAAATTCGGAAACTGAAGAACAGGACTTTGATGGTTTCAATGGGCAGGAACAAGATGAAGAAGGCGATCAATGACTTTTAACCTGGTAGGCTACAGTGTATATCAGTTAGGAAATATTGGAATGTTGTTCGTGCACTGTTCAGTAAAAAACCATTAGCAACGAAATTTGTGTGTTACTGATAATGTATGTATATTTAAAGGTAGTCGTGTTAGCCACTGTTCGAAAAAAAGCATTTGCAATATGCATTTGTTTGTATTACCCTACAGATTAAGTAAGTTAAAGTTAAAAATTCCTCACATGTCATATCTTTCTGTGTAAATCATATTACAACGTGGGACACCCGTGGCTTAACATCTGGTGCAGCCGGTACAAGTACAAATTTGGTTTTCTTTCTAAAATTAGAGCATTAGAGCTTTTAATCAGGTGCTTTCTATAGTCCGGAATTTACGGTAAATGCCCTTCATTTTTTGTGTTCATCTATGAGGAGTGAGTTTTTTTATTAGAACTAAACCAAGCATTATTAAAATAATAACAACCAACAAAAATAGTGACCTCATTCTTAAATATAATAAGGACTTACTGCATTAAAAATGAATAAATAAATAATAATTTAAAAAAATAATAGATACATCTAAATAAAGCTAGATTAAAATAAAACATTCAGAGCCATTATAATCTTACTGATGAATACCACATAAATTGTCATGAAACCAGATGATTAAAAAAGAGCAGCTTTATCATGGCAAAACAGAAATGTTTGTAGGAAAGATCCAATTTAATTTTTTTAACACTATAACGACACCATACAGGTCTTATTAACATCTTGGACTCCCATATTATGTATGGAAAGAAATAAAAGGTATAATTGGCAGCACAATGGAAAAATGCAAAGTTATTACTGAAATTATTAGATGCTGCACTTTTACCAGCTAAATTAGCTGAGTGTAAATGTGAAGGAATTACAAATGTGAGGCATGGGCAAAGCCATGTCTCAACAGGAGGGAGTATAAATATTAATATTGCTTAGTGATAATAGATGCATTTTCAAAGTGAATAGAAATATTTCCCTGCAAATCACCTGACGCCATAACAGTAGAAAAGCTTTGTGCAAAATATAATACCAATTTCTTTTTTGTAAATAAAATAATACAGGAATTAGGAAATTTTTTTAACATTGATCTAAAAACCCATTGCAGTTGTCATCCTCAGAGTGCAGGACTTGTAGAAAGGACTAATGGCACAATTAAAAACAAATTAAGAAAAACAATGGAAGAAACTAAAATAAACTGGATTGAATGCTTGGATATAGTAAAACCTAATATGAGAATAACTCCATCAGCTCAAGGAGGTTTAACACCTTTTGAAATAATAGACTGCTCAAAAAAATAAAGGGAACACTTAAACAACACAGTATAACTCCAGGTAAATCAAACTTCTGTGAAATCAAACTGTCTACTTAGGAAGCAACACTGATTGACAATCAATTTCACATGCTGTTGTGCAAATGGAATAGACAACAGAGGGAGTCTTTGGCGATTAGCAAGACACACTCAATAAAGGAGTGGTTCTGCAGGTGGGGACCACAGACCACTTCTCAGTACCTATGCTTTCTGGCTGATGTTTTGGTCACTTTTGAATGTTGGTGGTGCTTTCACACTCGTGGTAGCATGAGACGGACTCTTCAACCCACACAAGTGGCTCAGGTAGTGCAGCTCATCCAGGATGGCACATCAATGCGAACTGTGGCAAGGTTTGCTGTGCCTGTCAACGTAGTGTCCAGAGACTGCAGGGGCTACCAGGAGACAGGCCAGTACACCAGGAGACGTGGAGGAGGCCGTAGGAGGGCAACAACCCAGCAGCAGGACCGCCACCTCCGCCTTTGTGCAAGGAGGAACAGGCGGAGCACTGCCAGAGCCTTGCAACATGACCTCCAGCAGGCCACAACTGTGCATGTGTCTGCACAAACGGTTAGAAACCCACTACATGAGGATGGTATGAGGGCCCGGCGTCCACAAATGGGGGTTGTGCTCACAGCCCAACACCTTGCAGGATGCTTGGCATTTGCCAGAGAACACCAAGATTGGCAAATTTGCCACTGGCGCCCT
This sequence comes from Girardinichthys multiradiatus, assembly GCF_021462225.1. Taxonomy (NCBI): domain Eukaryota; kingdom Metazoa; phylum Chordata; class Actinopteri; order Cyprinodontiformes; family Goodeidae; genus Girardinichthys; species Girardinichthys multiradiatus. The sequence continues at coordinate 2,221,827 of NC_061798.1, forward strand.
GTGCTCTTCACAGATGAAAGGAGGTTCACACTGAGAACATGTGACAGACGTGACAGAGTCTGGAGACACCGTGGAGAGTGATCTGCTGCCTGCAACATCCTTCAGCATGACCGATTTGGCAGTGGGTCAGTAATGGTGTGGGGTGGCATTTCTTTTCCATGTGCTTGCCAGAGGTAGCCTGACTGCCATTACGTACCGAGATGAGATCCTCAGACCCCTTGTGAGACCATATGCTGGTGCGGTTGGCCCTGGGTTCCTCCTAATGCAGGACATCGCTAGACCTCATGTGGCTGGAGTGTGTCAGCAGTTCCTGCAAGATGAAGACATTGAAGCTATGGACTGGCCCGCCCGTTCCCCAGACCTGAATCCGATTGAGCACATCTGGAACATCATGTCTTGCTCCATCCACCACAGACTGTCCAGGAGTTGGCAGATGCTTTAGTCCAGGTCTGGGAGGAGATCCCTCAGGAGACCATCTGGCGTCTCCTCAGGAGCATGCCCAGGCGTTGTAGGGAGGTCATACAGGCACGTGGAGGCCACACACAATACTGAGCCTCATTTTGAGTTGTTTAAGGACATTACATCAAAGTTGGATCAGCCTGTAGTGAGTTTTTCCACTTTAAATTTGTGTGTGACTCCAAATCCAGGCCTCCGTTGGTTAATAAATTTGATTTCCATTGATGATTTTTGTGTGATTTTTGTTGTCAGCACATTCAACTTTGTACAGAACAAAGTATTCAGATCTAGGATGTGTTATTTGAGTGTTCCCTTTATTTTTTGAGCACTGTACATGGCACACCCTATTACATTCCTGATTTGGAGAAGAAATTAAAAGACCCAAAACTGGATAGAACAATGGCAGATTATATGAGAAAAACAATAAAATCTAGAGAAATACAAAGTACAAATAATCGACTAAATGTTTTTGACACCCCACAGACCTCCTCAGATGTAAATGAAGGAGACTGATGGTTCTCACAACTCCCACTGCTACTTAGATACATTGAGGTGGGTCAGTCAATACTTTTTCCCGACGCTAGGGGGCCATGTTGGGTGTTGACCTCCCCGTTCTTCCCCTTCATGGCCCTATGCATTGGGAGCGTGGCCATGTGTTGAGACGTTGAAGGGCATGGTTAATTAAGCATATCATCTTAAGATTTAAGTTCGAGATTAAAATTTAGATTTAGATTTAACATTTAAATTTAATTTAAGATTTAGGTGTACCATTTCGATTTAGTTTAACATTTAGATTTTAGATATATATTTAGATATAGATTTAGGATTTAGATATAGATTTAAGATTTAGATTTAACAAATATTTCAGATATGGATTTAAGGCTTAGATATAGATTAAAGGTTTAGATTTAGCATTTCCCAATAAATGCAAGAAAAATTCACTAAATGTAAAGAAAGCGTGCTAAATAACAGAAATGTGCCAGTGAATTTTGTTTTTTGCTGAATTTGTACATTCTGTACCCAATAAGATTGGTTTATGGATGAGACAAAATGTCTCCTTTCTGGACATAGGAAGGTTTTTAAAGGACCTCTGGGTTGATGAAATTGGCTGCTTTGATTAAATGTCAGGGGACAAAATGAACTAATGGGGACACTGGTACTAATAACAGATCCGCTGTTTTACAGAAACCGGGTGGTTCAGCATTACGACCAAAATTTTCGACTGGGATAATGATGTTTTCAAACAGGGAGGGGACAGTGCTTATGAGTAGCAGTTGAAAAGGGGTTTTTCATGTTTAGAAGATGAGCTGATCTGGCCTAAAATCACTATATATATGGGCTGCAGACTGAACTGAGCTGCACAGAACAACATCGATGAGGATTATGTTTAATTATGTTAAAATTCATAGATAATAGAAATACGGAGTCCAAATGAATGGAATGTGTAATATCTCATGTAATATGTGTTATAACGTAGGTTGTGTGTCTGTTTTTCTATAAGGGTGGATTGGATGAGAAGATAAATTAAAAAAAAGAAAAATAAACTGGAAATCATTATGGTTTTCTTTTGTGAAGGTGAAACATATATGATATTAGAGTGGATTTATGAACGGGGCCTTTACCTGGGACCTCTCAGAGCTGGGAGTGTTTAGATTGGCCAAATATGGCCTCTCCCATGGCCTGCACAGTCACCAGATCTAAATATTATTGAGCCACTTTGGGGTATTTTGGAGGAGCGAGTCAGGAAACTCTTTCCTCCACCAGTATCACATAGTGACCTGGCCACTATCCTGCAAGACGAATGGCTTAAAATTCCTCTGACCACTGTGCAGGACTTGTATATGTCATTCCCAAGACGAATTGACGCTGTATTGGCCGCAAAACGAGGCCCTACACCATACTAATAAATTATTGTGGTCTAAAGCCAGGTGTTTCAGTTTCATTGTCCAACCCCTGTATATACAGAACAAAAAAGTGTGAAACAAATGAAAATATATCTTATATTCTAGGTTCTTCAAAGTAGCCACCTTTTGCTTTGATTGCTGCTATGCACACTCTTAGCATTCTGTTGATGAGCTTCAAGAGGGAGTCACCTGAAATGGTTTTCACTTCACAGATGTGCCCTGTCAGGTTTAATGAGTGGGATTTAAAGCCATAAATGCGGTTTGGAACATCAGTTGTGCACAGCTGATAGTCCTACTGAATAGACTGTTAGAATTTGTATTATGGCAAGAAAAAAAGCAGCTTTGTAAAGAAAAACAAGTGGCCATCATTACTTTAAGAAATGAAGGTCAGTCAGTCCAAACAACTGGGAAAACCTTGAAAGTGTCCCTAAGTGTAGTCGCAAAAACCATCAAGGGCTACAAAGAAACTGGCTCACATGAGGACCGCCCCAGGAAAGGAATACCAAGAGTCACCTCTGCTAAGTTAAGTTCATCCGAGTCACCAGCCTCAGAAATTGCAGGTTAACAGCAGCTCAGATTAGAGAACAGGTCAATGCCACACAGAGTTCTAGCAACAGACACATCTGTAGAACAACTGTTAAGAGGAGACTGTGTGAATCAGGTCTTCATGGTAAAATAGCTCCTAGGAAACCACTGCTGAGGACAGGCAACAAGCAGAAGAGTCTTGTTTGGGCTAAAGGACACAAGGAATGGACATTAGACCAGTGGAAATCTGTGCTTTGGTCTGATGAGTCCAAGTTTGAGATCTTTGGTTCCAACCATCGTGTCTTTGTGCGGCGCAGAAGAGTTGAACGGATGGACTCTACATGCCTGGTTCCCACCATGAAGCATGGAGGAGGAGGTGTGATGGTGTGGGGGGGCTTTGCTGGTGACACTGTTGGGGATTTATTCAAAATTGAAGGCATACTGAACCAGCATGGCTACCACAGCATCTTGCAGCGGCATGCTTTTCCATCCGGTTAGCGTTTAGTTGGACCATCATTTATTTTTCAACAGGACAATGACCCCAAACACACCTCCAGGCTGTGTAAGGGCTATTTGACCAAGAAGGAGAGCGATGAGGTGGTGCGCCAGATAACCTGGCCTCTACAGTCACCGGACCTGCACCCAATCGAGATGGTTTGGGGTGAGCTGGACCGCAGAATGAAGGCAAAAGTGCCTACAAGTGCTAAGCAACTCTGGGAACTCCTTCAAGACTGTTGGAAAACCATTTCAGGTGACTATCTCTTGAAGCTCATCAACAGAATGCCAAGAGTGTGCGTAGTAGTAATCAAAGCAAAAGGTGGCTACTTTTAAGAATCTAGAATATAAGACATATTTTTACTTGTTTCACACTTTTTTGTTCAGTGTATAATTCCACATGTGTTGATTCATAGTTTTGATGCTTTCAGTGTGAAGCTACAAAATTCATAGTCAAGAAAAGAAAGAAAACTCTTTGAATGAGAGGGTGTCCAAACTTTTTGTCTGTACTGTAGATTGTTTTAATTATGCCACTTTGAATGCTTGAATGATAATAATTAGAGGTGCTAATTGACTACAACTTAACCAGGGTTAGGGCTAGCCAGCACCTATGGTGGGTATGTCACTTAAGCATGTGACATTCATCAACATTCGCAGGCAATAGAGAGTGCTGTAAATGTGCAATTTTTTGTATCAAATACGTAATGTGTAAAGGTGACCTATTATACTTCCTTGTAACCTTCCTTTGTTCCTTTGTTGGGGTCACCACTGACCCCTTTCAGTTTTTGAATACATAAAAGTACCACACATATTTTGTTTATCGCATCAAGGTTTTTTGACTTTGTCAGAAACCTCTGTATTAACAAAATAAAGCCAATACATCCAACTTCTATTTATTTTAAAATAATCTGGTAAAAATGTTGACCTTTGCTGTGTTGGGGTCAGTTTTGACCCTGTTACTATAAATGATAAAAAAAAAAATTTTTGCCCAAACTGAAACAATTTTACCTCACTAACACTGTTAGTTATCATCCCACTGACAACCCAAATTTGAGTCCTGCTTTAGGGCTTCTTTTTTCACCTGTAAACTAAAGAACATGCCCAGATATGCTTGATATGTGTGGAGATATATTATGTGTGTGCATTAATTATTATTATGTTCATAAACAGTGTGGGAAATAAAATGTATAACCTGTGTTAGTATAAGTCATAGTGGCCTGCAGAAGTGTTGTTGCACAAACTTGGCCTTGAGTACGGTGAAGCAGAAAAAATACTGAAGAACTGTAGGGGTAGGGAGAGGATGTGAAAAAGATTAACTGGCCAAGCACTCCCTTCTCACATCAGCAGAAAAGCAGAGTGCAGGTGCTGGGAGACAGGAACATGTCCTAATATGGTAGGCAGGAAAATGTGTGTACGTAACCATATGTGTGAAAAAACTGTAAACAGGGGCTGTTCATTTTCATGTGTTTTAATAAAAGCCATGTGCCCAGTGAGAAGCTCCGAAGTCGTCTCGGTGTGTGTTGTGATCACATGACAGAGAGCTTCCCTGGTCCAGGTACTTGAATAACATACAGCTGTTTCCATGTGATTTATTCTAATGTCTTGTGAATTCTTTCAGCTTACGGTGAATAAACGAACACGCAGAACACCCCTTGGGGGGGGTGCTTCAACATATGCAAACAAAATTGAGTTTAGAGTTAGTCACTTGAATCCATCTCCATGCAACAAGGGAAATTGAGACGTACATGGTAGCTGCTGTAAACGTGATAAAAATGGCACCTGGGGTCACAAGATTCGCTGTGACAAGAAAAAGCGACATCAAGAAATATTTTGATTTGTTCATGCCATTGTCATTGAAAAAAGGTTATAATCACAAAGACAAACCAGAAGTACAAAAGTCTATGACAAAAAAATGCATTGATTTTGATGCGGATGACTTGGATTTCTATATTGGTATTCTTCTTGCTGGAGTGTACAGATCCAGCAATGAGGCCACTGAAAGCCTCTCAGAAGCATTGTCTAGCAGAAATATTTTCAGAGCAACAATGTCACTTTAGACCTTTCAAATGATCTCAAGAGCCCTCAGATTTGACTACAGAGACACTCGAATCAAATCAATATTTGGATGAGGACGGTGACAGTTCAAACCAGTGCCAGAGGTGAGAGTTGATGAATGTTTTGTCCTTTTTTGTGGAAAATGCCCCTTCCACTAATATATTCCAAGTAAGCCAGGCAAATATGGAATAAAAATCTGGGCGGTCTGTGATGCAAAAACAAATTATGCATGAAATCTACAGATTTACACAGGCAAATCTGTGAGTGGCATTCCTGAGATAAAAACAAGGAGATCGTGTAGTCCTTGATATTAGGGATTTTGGTTTGATATAGGGGTCAACAAATACAATAAATCTAATCAATGTATGTGTTTTAATACTCTTCAGTAACAGATAACATAATAATTATTTATTTATGAAATTCTCTTGAGGTTCATTTAACTTTTTTTTATTGAAAATGCGGTGAAACATGAGAAAACAGTCACGTGACGCCACACTGAAAATATTACAACAAAGGTTTTGATGGAAAAGGAGCCTAATAAAGTAACCAAGAGTTATAAAATAAATTAGGCAATAAAAATGCATTTTAAGTAATTTTTGTTTCGTTGATTTTAAGACTGGGGTCTAAACCGACCCCAAACACTATGGATGATAACAAAAACCTAACACTACAGGAAGGTTTAACATTCGGGATAGGTCTATAGGCTATACAAAGCATTTTAATTACATTGTTTGCACAAAATCATTTTCAGATAATGACATTTCACCTCCTCACATTGCCCTTTTTTGAGGAATGAGCTGTTTTAGGGCTCTGTAATTTTTTTTTGAAAAACAAAACCGAAACTTATGAGGCAGAACAATAAGTTCTTACATTTCTGTCATCTGCAGATTTGCCAGCAACAGTAGGGACTGAATTTATCTGAAGTCTTTTTGCAAATCCTGACGTGTACTGATGTAAGTTCTCAAATCAGTCTGTGGTGAAGTGATTCGTACAAACTTTGTGACTGGAACATTGACCTCAAAAATAAAACGAAGTCACGAATCTCTGTTTTCCGACAGTAGGAGAATGTGCATGGACACGTGGGACTTTGCAGCCAACAGCAGAACATCTGCCTTTGAGGGTAGCCATTGTAAAGCACATGTAAGGTAAAACCAGCCAGTCAGATGTGATCCTCTACTAAAAAAATCAAGTCGGTGGAGCTCTCCTTCAGTTGCTAGTCAGGGACTCAGGTAACGTTGCTAGGTGCCAGTGTAATTGTGACGTCACAATTACACAGCTTTTGAAACCTCACGTTTTCTAGAAACAATAAAAAACATTCATTTATAGCCAAACAACGACTGAATGGTGTTTTTTTTTTTGCATTTGGACTGTTTGTAGAAGCATAAGAGACCCAAATGGAAGTATAAAAACAATCAAAAAGTAAATTTTGCATAATAAGGCCCCTTTAAGAACAGAAGTCAGAGTTCAGAAATTATACATCTAACATTCAAGTTGGAAAACCATTGATCTAATTTCAACAATGTTCAGAGAATGCAAAATATTAAAATGTCCAAAGAAACATTTCAGGACATCTGTAATTGCCTGAAGTCTTTTTTTTCCGAAAGACAAGACAAATTTTTATTTGTGAATTCCACTGATGAAAAAAGCTCACTCATAAATGTCAAGTTTAGGAGTTTTGCACATTTCTTTGGAGCAGACTGCCCGAGAGGTTGCTGCTCCTATGTTGAAGTATTGCTGTTCAAGATCACTTATGTATGCCAAATACATTTAATGTAAAAGACATATTTCTTTGATGTGTTCCGCATTGGGGTTTCGTGTGTGGGATAGTAATGGTGTACACATCCCTATTATGGCTCTAAGGGCATGTCACACAGAATATTTCAGTCATAAGATATTGGGTTCTTTAAGACTGCAGGCAGATGTTGATTGAAGAGGTTTGTTTTTGGATGTTTATGCAGGGCAGTCTATAAGCTTGCATCACGTGTCCGTACTTTGGTGTTTTCCTAACAATGAATGTTGAACTACATCTTAGATGGTGCCTGTTGTCAAGATAGGAAAGCACAATATCACAGCAAAAATGCAGTGACTGTTGTCTTGTGTGAACCTTGTCTATGTTATTGACCTGTTTCAAATCTATTTCTTCCTTGGGAACCATGCTTTAGTCCACTGAGAGAAATAAGGCGTTGGAATCCGTCTGTATTTAGCACCCTAAGTGAATAGTTTGTAGAAACATTTTTCTATGCAATTAAAGCCAGAGGTACTTTGTGGCGTGTGTCTACCACATTGCACTATTAAATACAAAAATCTTTGCAATTTGTTTTCTTGCAAAATCACTTAAGTTCAGAATTAGAATTATTGGAGAATTTTGTCTGCATGAAAACTGAATTTGACTTTGGTTTCACACTCTCAATGTATACAGACATTAAATATAAATATTGAAACTTTAGAGGAGATAAACATAAAAAAAAGTTTCACATATATGTGTATGTACACTTATTTAGGTGTTTTTAAAGACATTTTATAATACTCTAAATATGCTTATTTTGTTTCACAGAACAGTTGCTGACTACTCTGGCTGTAAGGTGTTCAATAAACTACACACAGGAGGGCTCTATTCACCGATCAGCTAACCTCGTACTTGTACTCATAGTCGTCATTTTCTGCTTTATCTGGGGGCAACAGACTCAGCAGAGACACCCAGACGTCCCTCTCCCCTGACACCTCCTCCAGCTCCTACGGGGGGAGCCCAAGGCATTCCCAGGCCAACCGAGAGACATAGTACCTCCAGCGTGTCCTGGGCTTTCCCCTGGGCCTCCTCCTGGTGGGACGTGCCTGGAACACGTCCCAAGGAAGGTGTCCAGGAGGCATCGGGTATAGATGGCCGAGTCACCTCAACTGGCTCCTCTCGATTTGGAGGAGCAGCGGCTCTACTCCGAGCTCAACCTGGATGGTCGAGCTCATTTCAGCCGCTTGTATCCGGGATATCGTTCTTTCGGTCATGACCCAAAGTTCATGGCCATAGGTGAGGGTAGAAACGTAGACCGATAGATAAATTGAGAGCTTCGTTTTTCGGCTCAGCTCTCTCTTCATCACAATGAACCAGCACAGCCCTCCAATTACTGCAGCAGCCGCACCGATCCGTCTGTTGATTGCTGCGTCTGTCAATCCATCTGTCGATCTCCCACTCTATTCTCGACACGACAACAAAGTCGATCATCAACCTCCTGCCTAGTGTGTCCTGGTGCCAAGTGCACTAATGAACACCCTTATTTGAACATGGTGTTCATTATGGACAATCTGTGACTAGCACAAAGTCCAATAACGAAACACCACTCTGATTCAGGTTGGTGAGCCCATTCCTCTTGTAGAAGATAAACTATCTATGTGTGTAACTGGAATGTGCAGATAGAGGGCAGGGAGTAGAGGATAGAGAGTGCAAGGTCATAAATTGGTGAAGAACAAGGAAGGCCGGAGACAAGAAAAGATAAGCTTGCTGGAAGAAATAACAGGAAGCATTCCTTATTTGGACATAAGGAACTGTTATGCTATACATGAGTGACATGATATATGTAATGTAAACACACCCTGGAGTCTTAATAAAATGAGCTGGAAGCGGAGAGAGACCAGAGTTGGGCTTGCAGGTGTTTGGCTGGTGCCTATCTCTCACTCTGCGCAGAGGCAAACTAAAGCTGATTGTAATTTTGTGTTTATTTCACTCTTTTGAAACCTGTGCACAAATCAACGGACCCGGGGAAGCAGAGACGGCTTCGACAACTTGGGGGCGTCGTCCGGGATTTGGGAGAACAGGTGAAAATTGGGATCACTGACAAGGACCAACAGACACCGGACACAAGCTAGCCAAAACTACAGAAAAGGTAAGCAGAACCTGTTTTATCAAAATCTGCTTTTGGATTTTCAATAGGCTAAATTAATATTGTGTCCGATGTCTTAGTAAGTCTGAGTCTGCCAAAACCTAAGAAAAAGAGTGTCATAAAGGTTGACTAGGATTTAAACTGCTGAATAGGATGTTGTTTTAAGAGAATTACAAGACTTAGTGGTGGTATTGTGTGGGAAAATATAGTAGTTTCTCCAACAAGATCAGATGTTGTTAGGGTCAAAAAGTGAATGAGCTGTGAGCTGGACACACACACCAGCAAAACCAGACAAAATTTACAGTCTTGAGCATCATTAGAGAACCTTCAGTTGGACCGGGAACTAGGGACAAAGCGTGCCATACGTCCCGGTCGGCCAGAACTGAATGAGTGAGTGACTGAGATAACGCATTAAATATATCTTTTAGAAAAAAGTATAGTAGTTGTCATAAGAATGGAAGGTGAATTTGATAGAGAAATAGATATTAGTCCAGAGAAACAGAATGATCTATGGAAGAGCATAGAGAACCAGCTGCTAATAATGAAAGCTGCTATTAAAAAATCACATGAATACAGAGAGGAGCAGAGGTTGGTTAAACGGATGGATTCTAAAATAAATGAAGAATTGTCAAAAGATGGAAAGAGCAAGACAGATAGAGAGAATGTTGGCAAGTGGTTCTGGTTGAAGATGAAAAAATCAAAACAGGAGAAAGACTTGGCTGACAAACAGTGTAGAAACAGCAGGTGGTTTGGAAGAGGAAAGTGGAAGGAACTTAGAGACAAAGCAGAAAAAGACGAAACATTTTGGTCACAGATGGGTTTGCTGTGGCAAAGTAGTGATTATGCTATGACGGAGAACAGAGACAGGAAGAGCAGACAGATTAAAGATAGAAGTACAGTTGAAATGCCGCCTCCTTATACACATCCCACTCCCCCCACTCCTCCCACTGCAGGCTTATATCCCACGTTGCAAGTTACTGGGGGACACGTGAGCGTGTGTGATCTCCCGCCAGTAAATGCCCAGCCTCCTCCTGGCCCATCACTGTCTGCTCTCTCCCCCTCAGCCCCCGCCTCTCTCTGCTCACATTCCACTGCTGAGTGTGCACTGTCTTTTGGAGGTTCATTCATTTCACAGGCTCCACTAACTGACCCATTTGCTGACCGGGTATTACGGGACAAATTGCAGCCAGCTTCTGGCCCAATAAAGTGTTCCACCCTGTATATTTCCCATTCACCTAGCGATATGGAATTGGTCACACCTCTGAAATCAGATGTAACTGAGGGCTCAGTTAATATGTCAGTGTCAGGGAAATGGGTAAAAGAAGAACCACTGACTGCAGTAACTTATTATGACGCTGCTATGCAGGCACCACCTATTACAGTACAGAATCAGTTACCAATTGAAAATGAGGAAGCGATGTCATCTCCCTCAACCCCAATGCCACCAGTACCTGAGGCTACTCCTTCCCCTGCTGGACATGGCTATAACATGAGACCCCGAAACCAGCTCAAACCTTCTTATATGGGTCCACTGTTCCAACAACAATTTGGAGGAAACAGATACAGGCCATTCACACTGGGAGATCTCACCACTTTGTGTGACAAACTTCCTCCGATCACAGTAGGTGCCTCTATATGGTTACAGACACTGGACTCCCTGACAGCAGGCACCACGTTAGCTCTAGGTGATTACAGGGCCATTGCTGGACGATGCATGAAGCCACACAGCTGTAGGGACATAGAGCTTGTTGCGGGTATAACAACAGCACCAGATGGGGACCCATTTACCTTCTATTCCACTCTCATAGGCATAGCTCTTAGACAAATGTATCCAGTAACCAGAGGACGTACTATTCCAAAATTTGAGTGGAACGCAAACACAAATCCTAGAGAATATTTAGATCAGTCCAAATCAATGTGGCAAACACAGACAGGAACTAATCCAGACAGAGCTGATCCCCAAAGGGACTGGTTCTGGGATGCTGTCTTAAGAGGGTTACCGTTGCAGGTTAAAACTAATAGCAAGAATAATCCCTACCTCCCTGGGGCAGAGACTGGAGTATGGGATCGCCATTTGATGCATCATTTATCTAACGTCAAAGAGGCAAAACAAAATGAGGAGAGTGAATTAAAAACGTTACAAACTCAGCTCCTGAAAATGCAACTAGCAGAAGCTAAACAGAAGGTCGGGGAAAAGAAGAAGGTGGGTAAAACACCTAAAATTATGTATGAAGGTGCAGTGTCTCAGCCCCCTCAGGCTCCTCCATTTCCTGGAAATCGAGAAACAGCGGGACAGTGGCATCAGGCCCCGGTCCCATATCAGGGACATGCTGGTCGTTTTGGGGGACAGGGAGGGCCAAGAGCAAGGGGATTCCAGAGAGGACCACAGAGGAGACTGGGTAATGCTGATGTGTGTTATTACTGCAATGAGCCTGGACACTGGGACCGAGACTGCCCCCATTAGAATGGTCCACCCAGAGGGTATGGGTGTTATGGTCCTGCCATGGCTCCTCCGGCCCGTCCATACTGAGGCAGAGGTGGCCCAGCACGCGGTGCACATGGACCACAACTCCAATTACCGGCCTGGGACGAGCCTAGTCTCTGGCCTGAGCACCACTGAAGGTCCCCATCGACCCCAGAAGACAGCGGGACTGCGGACCCCCTGCTGTCTGTGACTGTGTCTGGAAATAGCCTTCCTTTTCTGGTGGACACTGGGGCCACATGTTCAACCATCAAACAGGCTCCTCCAAACACACTCTCCACCAGGACTACAACTGTGATGGGGTTCTTGGGGGCAAAACAGGTCCTGCCATATACTAAGCCCTTAAAGACTGAAATTGGTGGACAGACACTGAATCACAGTTATCTAGTCTCCACTGACACACCAGTAAATTTACTGGGTAGAGACATGTTGATAAAGATTAAAGATTAAAGAACCATTTTATGCGGGAGTGATGGACTGCAGGTTCACCTGCCCAATGGCACCCAGTTATTTTGTGGCAATAACACTTCTTTTTCACATGGACAATACCTCCTCCAGCCACTGCAGGACTCAATGGCTGACATATACTGGGTTTTGCTGCAACCTGAAACCACTGCGCACAGAGGCATTCTCTCGGAAATCCTGGGTCTCTACTCTGGCGCCCTATGTACCTCTTCCTGACCCCCCGCATGTTACCTTGTTTTATGATAGAAATAATTGTGAATGTTACCAGGAAAGCTTTGCTGACGAGTTAGAGGGTACACACTGGGACATTGTCACCACGGATATTTATGTAGCACCAGAAGGAGTGGCGGCCGAGGTTCGCTTGGCTGAAGAGGAGGAAATGTGGTTTAGGATGTGGTCTGATGGCGTGCCTCATGTCTCTTTGGCTCTGCACCCAGGTCATGAAGCACGTGAACTTGGAGGTGTGTTAAAACGCTCCCTGAACCTACAGGATTGGCAGCCTTTGACAACCCCCGACCTTTTCTACTCGCCCCCAGGGAACACTTATTGCATATTCAACCACTCCACGGATGTGGGCACACTGGAGCATGTTCAGTTAGACAGACACCATGGTAGGGAAAAAACAGACCATCCGCTTGCAGCTGCTATGCTATTGTGGAAAAAATGCCTTCCACCCTCTGGGCAGAGGGGCCCACAGATGTAGGCCTGATTCAATTTTCCCCATTACCTTTCAGTTGAACACCGAACAACAAATATGGAAGCCCCAATACCCTCACAAACCAGCAGCAGAACTAGGCATTAAAGATACAGTGGAAGGCCTCTGGTACTCAGGTGTTTTAGAGTTTGCACATTCCTCTTCATGGAACACACCCATTCTGCCAGTGGAGAAAAAAAGGCGCAGGTGTTTGGCTGGGGCCAATCTCTCACTCTACGCAGAGGCGATCTAAAGCTGATTGTAATTTTGTATTTATTTCACTCTTGTGAAACCTGTGCCCAAATCAACGGACCCGGGGAAGCAGAGACAGCTTCGACACTCTCCATTACGCCTCTCCAGGTGTCACTGTCATTTCCCACATGGGCGTTGAAGTCCCCCAGCAGAACAATGGAGTCCCCAGGAGGGGCACTATCCAACACCCCCAACAGGGACGCCAAGAAGGCCGGGTACGCCGCACTACCACTCAGCCCGTGGGCCGAAACGACAGTCAGAGACCTGTCCCCAACCCGAAGGCCCAGGGATGCGACACTCTCATCCACTGGGGTAAACGCCAACACGAGATGGCTGAGCTGAGGGGCAATAAGCGAACCCACCCCAGCCCGCTGCCTCTCCCCGTCGGCCACTCCAGAGTAGAAGAGAGTCCAGCCCCTCTTGAGGAGATGGGTTCAAGAGCCTAAGCTAGGCGTGGAGACGAGCCAGACTATTTCTAGTTGATATCTCTCGACCTTCCGCACAAGTTCAGGTTCAAGCCAGGTTCATAAAGGCTACGGACCAGTTGCCTTGATCTCCCACCTGATGAAGACCATGGAGAGGCACATCCTCACCCACCTCGGCACTGTGATGAGCCCCACTTCGGATCTGCTGCAGTTTGCCTACAGGCCCAACATTGGAGTAGAGTGCGCTGTCATCTACCTGGTGCAGCGGGTGCTCTCCCACCTAGACTGCCGGGAACGCTTTGAGAGTGAGATGTTCTTTGACTTCTCCACCACTTTAAACAGCATCAAACTGGTGCCGCTGCGGGGAAAGCTGGAGGACGTGGGAATGGATACACACCTTGCTGCCTGGACCATTGATTACCTCACTGACTGGCCACAATACGTGAGGCTGTGCAGCTGTGAGTCAGGTGGTAGTCTGCAGTACTGGGGCCCCGCAGGGTACTGTCATGTCACTATTTCTTTTCACCTTTTACACTGCCGACTTCACCTACAACAAAGACAGCTGTCATCTCCAGACGTTCTCTGATGACTCATTGTGGGCTGTGTGTCTGAAGGAAATTAGCTAGATTTCCAGTTTATGGGGGAAATTTACTGCCAAACATCAAGAGCACATATTTTCAATTTGAGAGCAGGATTTCATTTTGCTTGTACTCAAACTTAGTAATACTTGCACTCAAAACCTCTGCTTGCACTCAAAACTTGTGATGCTTGCACTCAAAAGATCTGCTCTCTTTCAAATATATTCTGCTGTCCCTAATTTCTTTTTTTCCACGCTCAGATATAATGCTTCTTGAACATATATTTTCTCCTCCCACTTGCCTCATTCTGCCCAAACTTGCTCTCTGCACTGATGAAAAATGTGCTCCCAAACCCCTCTTCCCTGCTTGTGGATTTGTATTCCTCTTGCACGGATTGGAGTGGGCCTGTTGCCTGACAGTGTGCAACTGCAAGGTCACAGCCTTAGTTGGGGTGTGCTTTTTTTTCTTCTTCTACTGGGTGTGCTTTTGTGACTTTTGTTTATTGCTACATCTCCTCTTCTGGCATTGCCCACTGCTAGCAGGGATCTGTGTTTAAACTGAAGAAGAATAAGAACCAGCAACAGCAGCTACTTGTTGGACCTGGAGACATTCATCCATCCCTTGTCTAAACTCACATATTATTGTAGTATAGCAGACGTGCTGGTGCCTAGTTGATGCTAAATTGCTGTAGCAGGACTGCATTAAGCTGTCCTTAAGATGAGTTTAGGTAGTTTTGAAAAGAAAGATAAAGCTATATGAATATCCCATTTTCAGAATGAGTTGATTATAAACATTTGAACTGTTTACTTTGCAGTAGAGTATTTAACAGTGTACTGTATTTAAAGCTATTACCATATTAGACTTGCTAACATAGATGTAGCTTTGTGATTGAATTGCTGGTGTATATTAGTCCGTTCACACAGAACACTAATCTGTCTTTTCAATTAAGATAATCTGTATTTAGGTTTCTGTCACATGATTGCAGCTGTTGATGGTTTCTAATCAGATCCTGTCGGATCAGGTTCTAACACCACAAACTAGTAACAAACTTAATTTCAGTTACGCTGCTTCCTGTATCGGACCTGCATGTTTTTTTTTCTATCTAAGAAACAAACCAGCTGATTAAAGCTGCATGTAAACATTTTGTTTAAAATAAATGTTTCATTGAATAACTGAAGTGCTATTTTTGACAGCAGTGAATGTACTTAGTCTTTACAGTGTGAACCTGCTTATGTGGAGGACAAATTCCTTGTCCTCTCTGCCATGTCTTCCATTTGAGTCAAACCTTATTATAGAAAATGTAATTAATAGTCAGTGGGATACAGTTTCACCCCCAAACCAGATATTTTACAGATATTAGCAGACCTTGTATTAAAATAAAGCTAACTCGGACTGAATTGTGTATAGTTTCTTAAGATTTTGTCAAATGTGTCGAGTGGCAAGATAATTCAAGGTTTTTTCATAACATCTCATACTGGTGAACAACTTGTCGAGTGTTTAACATGCATTTAACATGTATTATATACATTTGTCAGGAAATTGCAGGAATTCACATTATTCGTTTTATTATTTTAGGACAAACGTTGTCATGTGAGACTCATCTGTGACTCCTCAAAGTAAAATGCAGATTTTGTTTTGTTTTGTCTTTATCTCCAGGCTTGGGTTAATGTGCTGGACCTTTGTTGGATCTAGCAGCTTTTCTGTTTTTGGTAACGCAGGCTGTCTTTAAAATGTTTATTTGTAAAGCAATGAAAAGGTTTAATGTTATGTTTTTCACAGTCCTGATGATGATGTTCACATGCTGTAAAGTTTTCTTGGTTTTACTTAATGTTTTAGCTTTTGACAAGACAGTTGATGACTGATTATCAGGTTTTTGCTGAATTGAAATCATCGAATCAGGTGTGTTAAAGCAAGGAAATACAGGTCCTTCTCAAAATATTAGCATATTGTGATAAAGTTCATTATTTTCCATAATGTCATGATGAAAATTTAACATTCACATATTTTAGATTCATTGCACACTAACTGAAATATTTCAGGTATTTTATTGTCTTAATACAGATGATTTTGGCATACAGCTCATGAAAACCCTTGCACCATTGAAACCGACGTTTGGCATTAGCATGAGTGACCAAAGGTTTGGCTATAGCAGCCTGCCTTGTATATTGACCCTGTGGAGCTCCGGACGGACAGTTCTGGTGGAAACAGGAGAGTTGAGGTACACATTTAATTCTGCCGTGATTTAGGCAGCCGTGGTTTTATGTTTTTTGGATACTATCCGGGTTAGCACCCGAACATCCCTTTCAGACAGCTTCCTCTTGCATCCACAGTTAATCATGTTGGATGTGGTATGTCCTTCCAACAGTTCGCTTCGTTCATCCTGGTCGGTGTTTACATCCCGCCGCAAGCTAACGTGCAGGTCGCACAGCGCATGCTCGCCGACCAGATACTGAGTGTAATCGTCGTTGGCGACTTTAACAAAGGTAATCTCACCCACGAACTCCCCAAATACAGACAGTTTATAAAATGTCCGACCAGAGAGGACAACATTCTGGATCACTGTTACACCACCATCAGAGACGCTTATCACGCCGTCCCACGTGCTGCACTGGGCCAATCCGACCACATCATGGTCCACCTGATTCCTGCATACAGGCAGAAACTTAAGCTCTGCAAACCTGTTGTGAGGACGACAAGGAAGTGGAGCAGTGAGGCTGTGGAGAATCTCCAGGCGTGTTTAGGCTGTACAGACTGGGATGTGTTCAGGACTACTACCAACAGTCTGGACGAGTACACAGAGGCTGTGACTTCCTACATCAGCTTCTGTGAGGACAGCTGTGTATCATCATGCACCAGGGTGAGTTACAACAACGACAAACCCTGGTTCACAGCTAAACTCAGAAGGTTAAGACTGGATAAGGAAAAGGCCTTCAGGAGTGGGGACAAAGACATATACAGAGAGGCTAAGTACAAGTTTGGCAAGGCAGTGAAAGAGGCCAAACGACTGTACTCTGAGAAGCTCCAAAACCAGTTCTCAGCCAACGACTCTGCGTCTGTCTGGAAAGGGCTCAAGCAAATCACCAACTACAAGCCGAAAGCCCCCCACTCCATCAACGACCGACGCCTCGCCAACAACCTGAACGAGTTCTACTGCCGCTTTGAAAGACAAAGGGACAGTCCTGCAACCATCTCCCACGACGCCCCCCAACAGCTGCAGCCACAATCCACCACCCCCACCTCCCCAACCTCAAGAGGGGCCTTGGCACCTCCAACCCCCACCCTGAAGTTCCCCCCCACCAGCCCCCTACCCACACCGAGGACGGCTCTTTCCATCCAGGAGAGGGACGTCAACAAACTCTTCAGGAGACAGAACCCCCGGAAAGCTGCTGGTCCGGATTCTGTCTCACCAGCCAGCCTGAAGCACTGCGCTGATCAGCTGTCTCCAGTCTTCACAGACATTTTTAACACCTCACTGGAGACATGTCATGTGCCAGCCTGCTTCAAGTCCTCGACCATCGTCCCTGTTCCCAAGAAGCCAAGGACCACAGGGCTTAATGACTTCAGACCCGTCGCCCTGACCTCTGTGGTGATGAAGTCCTTTGAGCGCCTTGTGCTCTCACACCTAAAAGACATCACCGACCCCCTCCTTGACCCCCTGCAGTTTGCCTACAGAGCCAACAGGTCTGTAGATGATGCAGTCAACCTAGCCCTTCACTTCATCCTCCGGCACCTGGACTCCACAGGAACCTATGCCAGGATCCTGTTTGTGGATTTCAGCTCTGCCTTCAACACCATCGTCCCAGTTCTGCTACAGGAGAAGCTCTCCCAGCTGAGTGTGCCCGACTCCACCTGCAGGTGGATCACTGACTTCCTGTCTGACAGGAAGCAGCGCGTGAGGCTGGGGAAGCACGTCTCTGACTCCCTGACCATCAGCACCAGTTCCCCCCAAGGCTGTGTTCTCTCTCCTCTGCTCTTCTCCCTGTACACCAACAGCTGCACCTCCAGTCACCAGTCTGTCAAGCTTCTGAAGTTTGCGGACGACACCACCCTGATCGGACTCATCTCTGATGGTGACGAGTCCGCATACAGATGGGAGGTGGACCATCTGTTGGACTGGTGCAGCCAGAACAACCTTGAGCTCAACGCTCTAAAGACAGTGGAGATGGTTGTGAACTTCAGGCAGAACCCAGCCCCACCTGCCCCCATCACCCTCTGTGACTCCACAATTGACACTGTGGAATCTTTCCGCTTCCTGGGAACCATCATCTCCCAGGATCTCAAGTGGGAGCCAAACATCAGCTCCCTCATCAAGAAAGCCCAGCAGAGGATGTTCTTCCTGCGGCAGCTGAAGAAATTCAACCTGCCAAAGACTATGATGGTGCACTTCTACACAGCCATCATTGAGTCCATCCTCACCTCCTCCATCACCATCTGGTACGCCGCTGCTACAGCCAAGGATAAGGGCAGGCTGCAGCGTGTCATTCGGTCTGCTGAGAAGGTGATTGGCTGCAGTCTACTGTCGCTCCAGGAACTGTACACCTCCAGGACCCTGAAGCGGGCCGGGAAGATTCTGGCTGATCCCTCCCACCCCGGTCACAGACTCTTTGAGACTCTCCCCTCTGGCAGGAGGCTGCGGTCCATCCGGACCAAAACCTCACGCCACAAGAACAGTTTTTTCCCATCTGCCACCAGCCTGGTTAACAAAGCCCGGAAACCACCCTGACACTCTCCCTTTCCCCCACACCCCCCCTTTTTTTGCTGACAGGACACCTGTAACCTGTAACTCTATGTGTTACATTAACGCTCAGCTTGGACTCCTGCTTTACTTGCACTGCTTTACTTGCACAATGATCACCTGCACTGTTGTATTGCTCTTGCATCTTATACTGCTCTATATTTACTCTCACTCACTTAAAACTGTGCACATATATTTATATTATATTGTAGATATGTTTATACTGTTTAATTTGTACTGTATTGCACCGACTACGCCAAAACAAATTCCTTGTATGTCCAAAAACGTACTTGGCAATAAAGCTTTTCTGATTCTGATTCTGATTCTGATTCTTCTTGGTGGTATGCTGACATTACCCTGGATACCGTGGCTCTTGATACATCACAAAGACTTGCTGTCTTGGTCACAGATGCGCCAGCAAGACGTACACCAACAATTTGTCTTCTTTTGAACTCTGGTATGTCACCCATAATGTTGTGTGCATTTCAATATTTTGAGCAAAACTGTGGTCTTACCCTGCTAATTGAACCTTCACACTCTGCTCTTACTGGTGCAATGTGCAATCAATGAAGACTGGCTACCAGGATGGTCCAATTTAGCCATGAAACCTCCCACACTAAAATAACAGGTGTTTCATTTTCATTGTCCAACCCCTGTAAATTTGGATATAAATTACCCCTAATGGGGCTTAAAGTCAGGAGTCGGACAAGATCAGGTGTCACGAGATCTTCCGATACTAAAATGCCATGAGATACCTCATCTAAATGTGATCTTATTGCAAAGCGCTGTCTAATTGCGGTATCAGTCTCAGATTATTATTATGAGTCTTAAATATGAAAATGAGTGCTTTACTCTTGATGACCCAAATGTTGGATCAGACCTTTATTTTGAAGTAAGAAAGAATGTACAGGTCCTTCTCAAAATATTAGCATATTGTGATAAAGTTCATTATTTTCCATTATGCCATGATGAAAATTTAACATTCATATATTTTAGATTCATTGCACACTAACTGAAATATTTCCGGTCTTTTATTGTCTTAATACAGATGATTTTGGCATACAGCTCATGAAAACCCAAAATTCCTATCTCACAAAATTAGCATATCATTAAAAGGGTCTCTAAACGAGCTATGAACCTAATCATCTGAATCAACGAGTTAACTCTGAACACCTGCAAAAGATTCCTGAGGCCTTTAAAACTCCCAGCCTGGTTCATCACTCAAAACCCCAATCATGGGTAAGACTGCCGACCTGACTGCTGTCCAGAAGGCCACTATTGACACCCTCAAGCAAGAGGGTAAGACACAGAAAGACATTTCTGAACGAATAGGCTGTTCCCAGAGTGTTGTATCAAGGCACCTCAATGGGAAGTCTGTGGGAAGGAAGAAGTGTGGCAGAAAACGCTGCACAACGAGAAGAGGTGACCGGACCCTGAGGAAGATTGTGGAGAAGGGCCGATTCCAGACCTTGGGGGACCTGCAGAAGCAGTGGACTGAGTCTGGAGTAGAAACATCCAGAGCCACCGTGCACAGGCGTGTGCAGGAAATGGGCTACAGGTGCCGCATTCCCCAGGTCAAGCCACTTTTGAACCAGAAACAGCGGCAGAAGTGCCTGACCTGGGCTACAGAGAAGCAGCACTGGACTGTTGCTCAGTGGTCCAAAGTACTTTTTTCGGATGAAAGCAAATTCTGCATGTCATTCGGAAATCAAGGTGCCAGAGTCTGGACGAAGACTGGGGAGAAGGAAATGCCAAAATGCCAGAAGTCCAGTGTCAAGTACAGTCAGTGATGGTCTGGGGTGCCGTGTCAGCTGCTGGTGTTGGTCCACTGTGTTTTATCAAGGGCAGGGTCAATGCAGCTAGCTATCAGGAGATTTTGGAGCACTTCATGCTTCCATCTGCTGAAAAGCTTTATGGAGATGAAGATTTCATTTTTCAGCACTACCTGGCACCTGCTCACAGTGCCAAAACCACTGGTAAATGGTTTACTGACCATGGTATCACTGTGCTCAATTGGCCTGCCAACTCTCCTGACCTGAACCCCATAGAGAATCTGTGGGATATTGTGAAGAGAACGTTGAGAGACTCAAGACCCAACACTCTGGATGAGCTAAAGGCCGCTATCGAAGCATCCTGGGCCTCCATAAGACCTCAGCAGTGCCACAGGCTGATTGCCTCCATGCCATGCTGCATTGAAGCAGTCATTTCTGCCAAAGGATTCCCGACCAAGTATTGAGTGCATAACTGTACATGATTATTTGAAGGTTGACGTTTTTTGTATTAAAAACACTTTTCTTTTATTGGTCGGATGAAATATGCTAATTTTGTGAGATAGGAATTTTGGGTTTTCATGAGCTGTATGCCAAAATCATCCGTATTAAGACAATAAAAGACCTGAAATATTTCAGTTAGTGTGCAATGAATCTAAAATATATGAATGTTAAATTTTCATCATGACATTATGGAAAATAATGAACTTTATCACAATATGCTAATATTTTGAGAAGGACCTGTATCTAAAATATGCAGGGCAATGTGCCTTCAGGACCAGGGCTAAGTAACACTGAGGTGTTCAGTGTTATGCCCAACTACTGACTTTAAAATTAAAATATTTATATCTATAGTTTTTGCAACAGTCTGTACCAGTGAACGTGCAGGGGGAGGATATTGAATCAGTGGACAGTTTTAAGTACCTGGGTTTTCACCTCAACAATTAACTGGACTGGTCCCATAACACCAATAGAAGAAGGGCCAGAATCACCTCCATCTTTTGAGGATACCGATGTCCTCATAAAAAGGCCTTTTCTCAGGACTTTTTATGACTCTGTGGTAGCCTCTACGCTGTTGTCTGCTGGGCCCCAGGTAGCACAGAGTGGGACAGAGTGGGCTGCCCACTAGACTCTGTAAAGGTGGTGGGTTGTGGTGCTAGCCAAGTTCATACCCATCATGGACTGGAGCTGAGCAGCCCCTTCAGTTGCCGACTGAGCCACCCTCAGTGCAGGAAGGAGCGCTACCGCAGGTCCCTTATCCCCACCACTGTCACTGTTCAGTTCTACTATATAATAACTCATGCAATAACCTCTGTTTTTATAAATACCTGCAATAATTATCACTTTAGCACAATCACCTCCACAATTTATTGTACATAAGTTATTTTACTTTATTCTATTATTACTAATTGTTTTTGCACATTTATCTTGTTCTTCTTTGATTGCACATTTTTCTAACTATCTGCACCCTACTTGTGTGTTACTAAGAGCTGCTGTAACAAGTTAATTTCTCCATTGTGAGACCAATAAAGTCTATCTTATCCTATGCAATTGAGCCTCAGGGTCAGTTTATCTTTCTTTGTCTACTTGATGTTCATGCTGGGGATAACAAATAAGATTGTTTACCATGAATGTTTGAGACGTTTGTCTGTGTAACATTCATACGCTACAAATTAATTTGTAGGGTATCTCAGCAAGCAGAATTGATGCTGAAAGTGCAGGATGCTGCTTTGATGTGTGAAGATGTGACAGATACTGCTTGGTTAATGTGTACCCAGACCACCCATTAGCCTTCAGTATGTTTCCACAAAACTCAGTTGCACATTTTGGCACATTTCTGAAGAAACAAATAGGCAAACAAAAATATGGGTTTCGTAGATGCAAGTAAAAACAAACAAAAAAAATTTTCACTCATCCCCAAATCATTTTCCATATGGTACCTGTGGGCATTTTCAGATATCTTTGTCTGAATTCATCAGAATTTTAGATATGTGTCTATTTTGTTTGTTACTGTTCATTTATATTTGTATTTTGGTGAAAGAAAAATAGGTCAGAAAATCCTCAGGTTCTGCAGCACTGAAGACACACTATGTACTGTATATTCTCATTTTTTACCTCTTTGTATCCCTCCTTCCTTTTTTCCACCATTTGTTCATTCCTCCTTTCTCATGTCCATCTTTAATTCATTCCTTTTTCCCTTTATCCTATCTTTTTTCTTTCTTCTGTTCTTTACTTCTTTCACTCCTCCCTCATTCCTTTCTTGTTTATTTGTTTTACCCATGTTCCAAATATAAAGCATGACAACCATAGAAATATTTGCTATACATCTATAAGAAAACTTTATACAAACTGGGATAAACGGACTTAAAGTTCTATATATTCCAATCTGGAACAGGGCTTTTCCACCAAAGTGCTTCCAGTGCCGTTAACCAGGGCTGGTGTTGGAACCAGTTCTGAACCGGCTCTCTAAAATAACTGGTTTGCTTTTTTACCACCTTATAGCCAAGTTGGAACCACATCATTATGTCATTATAAAGGTCTTATCTAGTAAATATTTGATCCTCCCCGTTTTATTACGTCTTTTTATAAAGGATCATAGTGCACAGAAGCAGTTTAATCACACAAATTATATTATTTATCCCAGTATCCCTGCAAACCGATACCCTTATATCAGCTCCTTAATTTATTCATGCTGTTTTAAACAAGTGGTGCTTGTGAGCACTTCATAATCCAAATCCGCTAATCTATCATCTGCAGCAGCAGCTGGAAAATTTTAGTTATGCACAGCTTTTTGATGCAGGTTTACTAACATCACCTCATCATATTAAGATAATGGCTGTGTTAAAGACCTGAGCTTGAAATGGTGTTTATGGATAGAAAACAAATGGCTGTGAGTGCTGCTGTGAGCAACGCATTGACCCACTTAGACTCTGTGACAGATCATTTCTAATGCTCCTTTTTCATGAAAAACCAGCTCCTTGAACCCGTTCCACTCCACTCAGCGCGTTGTACACATTTCCATCACTAGTTTTTCTGGCTTGGTACCTGCTTT
This sequence comes from Girardinichthys multiradiatus, assembly GCF_021462225.1. Lineage (NCBI taxonomy): Eukaryota > Metazoa > Chordata > Actinopteri > Cyprinodontiformes > Goodeidae > Girardinichthys > Girardinichthys multiradiatus. Next base: position 2,245,586 of record NC_061798.1, read on the forward strand.
TTTGGGATCTACTCAATAGCAGGCATTATTGGGATTGAATAGAGACTACATGTTGTTCACTGATTGGCGATGGGACAAGGAGAAATAGAACGTTTTTCGCCAGGGTATTGCAGGGAAAAGTTAGTAAGACTCAACAGCGACTACAATAATATTAAGGACAACAATGGCCAGAGTGGATCAAATCGAAATTAAATTTTTCTATTTACAAATCATAAACCATGCCTGAAGGCTGAGAGAAAATAGGACACATGAGCTTTCTAAAGTACATGCAATTACACTGTCCGGGGCACATACATTTTCTTGAAAACACACCAAAACAATACCACCTTGAAACAGCGTTTTTGGTTCAGAAATTTACTGATGGTCCTTAAGAGAACCAGCATCTGCAGGAGGAGGGAGCAGGCAGAGAGCAGCTAGAGTACCTGCATTGGGACAAATGAGTGGAAGACCCTTCTGAATCTGCTGAGAACGAATATTCAATATCCAATCAAAGACAAACTTTACCCCAGTCCGAAGTCTGTGGTTTTACACTTTAAAGTCCTTGTCCTCATTATAGCCATGATTCCTCATGAAATTGAAGATTGTAACTTCTTCAGGCAAACGTTGGAGCTTTACCATTCTAGACACCAGCGTCTCTCCTCTCCTGCAACACCCCTCTCACATTGTTTAAGGCCCGAGCAGGAAGCCTGCAAGGGCCTATTGTAATCGTAGTGTTTCTTATTCTTTTGTTTGGCCTATTGTAATCGTAGTGTTTGTTATTCTTTCTTTCTTTATTGTTATTCCATTGCCTCTTTGCGAGGCAATTTGGGAACTATAACAAGCTCCTAGATGCACACGATTTTACCCAAAATTGTCCCCCTCGTGAAATTTAAGTTATTTAATGTTGTCGTCAGTGGGCGTGGCCAAACGTGAAATTGGCCGAACCGTAAGTTGTAGAGATCTGAAATTTGGCACACTGGTAGAGCTCTTCAAACCAAGAAAAAAAGTCTCTTGGGGTTATGCCCTAAAACGTACAGGAAGTTGGCCATTTTGGATCAAAGGCAAATTTTTGGCTGTTTTTCACTTTTACTCACCTCGAACTTTAACGAACTCCTCCTAGGGATTTTGAACCATCAGCTTCGTATTTGGTCAGTATGCGGTTAAGACATGGGGGATTAAATGTTATCAAAATCGTGAGTTTCCGTGCATGTTTAGGGGGTGTGGCAGGGGCACGAACTTGGAGTTCATGCCAAAAGTGAAAAAAACGCAATAACTTTCCCAAAGAAATGTTAAATCGCACCAAAGTTGGCATGAAGGAGGACCTTTCGGTTCCCGTTGATCCTACGTGGTCATATGCTGACATCATCAAAGCCCCGCACCAGGAAGTAATTTTTTTTACTAGGAAAGGTCGTTATCTGGCTGTCTACACTCAATCCACTTCAAACTGTGTGAGGTGACTGATAACTAGTGGTTTCAAGCACAGTTACTTTTCATAAAAGATCGTGGCCGTGGTGGCGCAGCGAAGTTTGACGTCACGCTATGGCCATACGTTTGGCTCTAATTTCCACATGTATCATCTGAACTGCACCAAATTCAATATTATTGATCCAATTGAGCCATTTTGGATTAAAGTTGCGATTTTGACCCCAGTTTTGTCATTTTTAACCTCTGTATCTGAGCAAACTCCTACAGCTTTTGACTTAGAGACTTCAAAATCACTCAGTATACTCAAGTTACCAAAAGCTTTTTGCTGCATCAAAGCGTGTGGTGTTGGGATTATGATTATTGATTGAATAATCTTGATCAATAATTATAATTACAAATCATAATCTGACTAAATCAATTTCTTAACCATAAATCCTCATTTACGAATCGAGACCAGAGAGGTTTCTGGTGTTGTAATTGTGGCTCAACGACTGACAATTACAACCGTTAAATACTCCGTAATAGTTAATAACTATTGCCGGAGATGTCACTGTTTAATCGACCGTTTCTGCCGAAACGTGTGGAACTTGAACCTTATTTTGACTGACACATCACTTTTTGCACACAATGAAACACCAAACGCTCTCTCTTTATCTATATGAATATTTATTAATTGTCACCTACTCAACATGCAAAATTCTACACACACAGGGGTAAACACATCTAAATAAGCAAAATCAACAAACGGTAGTGGGTATGTATTGAGTCAACCAGCAGTTTATGGCACAACAGAGGAAAGGAGAGGATATGAAAAGGGGGGTGTGGTGATGACTGGTGGGGGGTTGGAGCGCAGCTTAGAGTGTCTTTTATGATCTTCTGATCATAAAACTTCCCCCCTTTACTCCCGAAACAAAGGATTGATAACTTTTGGCGGCAAGCTAGCACAGTGAGATTGAAGACAAAGGTAAAATGGAGAATTTTACCATGAGGTCGTTTTAACAGTCCAGTTTTGCAACGCACCCGCGTTCAGATAGTAAACACAAACAGCTCTAGGAACACGGCGGATCCCGATATTACATAACACATCAAAGTTTCAACAAGCAAGGTTACATGCACATATTATTCAGAACACATGGGATCCTAACCAGCGATTCTGATCGCTTCTACAACCTCTGACCCTGCCCAGGCCTTCTAATAAAGAAATTAAAAAAAGAAATGGGTTTTACTTGTGTCGTCTTCTTCCTGAGCGAGGGAATTCGAGCGAGGAAACGTGGGGTTGAGTTAATTGTGCGTCCACAATTAACTTCAGGGGAACGGTCAGTCTTTGTCCTTCTGTCTTCTTGACAAAAAGGAAAAATATGATCTGACCATCAAAGTCGACTTGAAAATGAAACACGGTAGCGGTTCGTCTCTCCGAAACTCCGTGTCTCCAGTTACGTGTTAACTCACGTCTTCGATCGGCAAAAGTGAAATCTCTGGCCTTCTTAGTCCAAAAACTTCAGTTATGAATAGTTCGTTGTCCAACGAGAGAGAATGAATGAAACTCTTCACAGAGTTCTTCTCTTAAAGTGGCGCTCTTCAATCACCAGGTCATTTCCAGCGGAAGGCAGCTTTTCAAACATGAGCGCCTCCTATATAGCATCCTGTGACGTCAGACTGGGGACGCCCAGTCATATCAGTCGCAATGCTCGATGGGATATGTAGGAGCGGGCTGTCCTGGGTACAAAATGGCCGATGCCATTGGAGGGGTACAGTGACGTCCAACAACGGGCAGATAATCCAATACTCAGCAAACAAGTGGTCCAACATTCCCCCCTAGGTTCAAAGGGTGAGATGAATCGCAGTCTTTGAAGCTACTGGGACCATTCTGTCCTTTGCTGAGCAATCAGTGATCCGAAGCAGAACAAAACAAAATTGTCTCTGTGTTACTCAAAACCTACGACTGGGCAGGATAGAGGTTAGCCTGGGCAGGACTAACTCTGACTAAACTCATCCCTTTCTACATTGTTCAATGAGACAAATACAGGACAATACATTCACATCATCATTACATTCTTTGGTCATCAGCTTTGGTAATCCTGAGACAAAATGAAACAATAACAGATATCGTACATATATATGTATATATAAGAATAAAAGGAACAAACAAAATCATGGTTCATAGCTTATTCATCCAACTTCTATTAGGCACTGGACCCTGGCTGTGTCGTTGGCAAAGGCGGTGCTATGAACCGTGAGGGAATGAATGTGAGGGAATCAATCCTGACCTGTAAACGCTTAACCTGCTGGTATGCGGTGTGTAATCTAAAACGAATGGTTAAAACAGGTTTAGGCTTAAACCATTGGCTCTTCCGGATGATGATGGGTTTTAATAGGACTCCTGTCTCTAAACTATCTAGATGTGGAAAGAGGGAGAAAAGAATAAACGAATTGCAGTATTTAGGCTATAAGCCAGGTGTGTTTGTGGAGGTTGCAAGGTGTCTTTCGTGGTGGACTTAGGATTTCTCTACTAAGTTCAGCAGAACTAGGTCAATGGGTATCTGTGCCTCGGTGGGACTGTCTATAGATGAACCAACCTCCTTTACCACGATTTTGCATGAAATCTCGGGCAGCATGGGTGTGTCCATTACATCATTCTTAAACACTTTTGTGAGGTCTGCTGTGCATACAGTGTTATGGAAAATTATCGTGTCAACTTACAGTTTAAGACTGTGTCCTAGAAGGTAGTTATATGTTTAACTGTTTCTGTTGAAGAAAGTTGTTAGTGATTAGTGCATGTTAGTGTGAGTTAATGAAACATGCACCTATTTAACTAGTCCTACGCGCTGGCCTTTCCTTTCCCGGACATTGAGACAAGCTCTGTTCTTGGGGAGGAGAGTTCGATGTAGGACTTCATCTGGTTCAGCTAAAGAGCAGCAGCTGGGATGATGGTGTCAACCTTTTCTGACAAGCATCCAACCCACTTGATGAAGCTGCATGTCGCAGTTAGGAGGAATTTGTTACCTACTGTTAATTTTGGAGCTGGTTCGACCCAGTTGGTCTGAAGGTGGAACCAAGGTAATGTAACCCCCCTTCGCTGAAGCGGAGGTTTACTGGTTGGCTGGGATGGCTGAAACTGGCGGCAGGTTAAACATCCTTTGATGTAGACCTGGGTGTCGTGAGACCTTGGAGGCCAGTGCGCCATCTGCTGGAGGGTGTGGAGTGTGGCTTTGTAGCTCCTATGGCACCTAACGGGAGAGTAATGGGCGTCGGATAACGTGACCCCCCTTTGGTCTGTTGGAACAATATCCACAGCATGGGAGAGCTGTTTGATGCCAATCTGCACACTGGCTGTCTTGAGGAGAGGGCGGAGCCCGTCTACTAAAAGGAGTGTGTGGCTGTGTTGTGCCTCAGTTACAAAGGGGTCTTTTTGGCACAAACGGTCATACAGCTCTCTAATGGTTGATGGATGTCCCAGCCAGAATGCTAGTAGCTCTTCTGGTATGAACATGGTTTCCAGGTGTACATCTTCCACCACTTTGGGGTTGTAAGTGTCCACACCTGGGTTCTTTAAAGAGCCAAGCAATGCATGACCGCCTCTGGCAGGAGTTTCCTGGATGGCTGGGTGCAGCTGTGTCTCGGAGGTGCACATGACCGGCTCTGATGAGGGCCTGAGAGGTCCTTCAGGCTCCTCTAAGCTGCTGACCTGATTGGTCACAACGAATCGTTCGCTGCGTGCACCCCGTGGGTTTTGCACCTCTGCCTGGACCCAGAGTTGGTCCTGGTGGCCGTCAATGAGTGGGGCCAGCCTGTCCAGCAGGTCCTGGCCACCAAGACAAAGGTTTTTGTTTAATGTGCACCTATAGATGGGGTGCACCAGAGCCGTGTCTTCGGGTGTAATGTCCAGCTCCACCCAATTAGTGATGCATGATCGGTTTTGGGTGCAGCTGGTGATACTTACATCACAAAATTCAGCCTGAAGTGGTTTACTGAGGGAGAGCATGGCTCTACTCGCCTCCTCAAACGAGACCGAGAACCACAGGCTGATCTCTGATCCTGTTTTAAAATGGAACCTCAGTTTGACCTGTCCTCCTATACTAGTGAGATAGTGTAGGTAACCTATATGTTCATTATGGTTCAGTTTACCTAAGAACCTTGGAGCAATGATTTGTGGTGTTTCTCCTGGAGAAGTCCCAAGGGGTTCTTGGAGTTTCCCAGGTTTGTCTCCCCATCCGATCAGGTAGACTCTGATGGCTGTGGAGACTGGGTCCACGCCTAGTCATGCTGACGGGAAATTTGGGTCTGGTTTAACTAGGTCCGCTTCCTGTTTCAAGGGTTGTGGGGGCATGGTGGCCTGACGCACCGCTTCCGTCACCATCTTACGCAAGGCCTCCTCCATCTCTTTCCCCATAATCCCTTCTGCGTGTGGGTTCCACCCTCTTCCATCAGGTTTACCTTTAGGCTTCACTTGATGGTCAGGTCGTCTGTTTGACCGGAAGTGGTCCGGCAACTTTGACTGTGGTTGGTATTCAGTACCACCCCCCCAGTCCAGCTGACAAAACCTATGTTGTTCCCTGAACCTGTTCTTCGCATAGGTTCTGGTTGAAGGCCTTTCCTGGCCTTCTAATGCATGGCTGGTTCTTTCAGTCTGGACCTGTAAAACCCTAGCCTCGCTCTCTGATCCCTTGGTCGGGCGAGCACGTGTTTCCCACGCCATCTGAGCATATTTGCGGATCTCTTGCATGCTCATGGCCTTGGTCCTGCAATACATAGTAACTTCGTATCGCATACTTTCATGAAGGTTGTGGAGGAACAGGGATTTAAAAGCATGTTCCTCCTCAATGCCTGGCGCATTGCGTCCTTGGAAGTAAACGGCTCTCAAGCGCCGGTAATACTCCCTGGGTGCTTCGCTTTTCTTTTGCTGGATCGTGAAAGCACCAAGTGTGGCTGAGGCCCGGTCCGTGTACACAGAATATTCCTCCCTTAAAGCTTCGCAAAGGGTTGAATAACGGTCTCGGACTGCGGGTGTCAGGCTCTCCATGAAAACATGGACGCTCCTGGACGTTGTCTTCCAGATGAGCTTCAGTTTCTCCCGTGCTGATGGGCAGTACAAATCTAGAAGACAGCGTTCCACTTCCCTAAGGTAATCATCAATGTTTGATTCTGCCTTATTAGGGTCGAAACGCTCTATGTCTTTAGCAAGGGACTCAAGCTGGTGGGTGCGCAATCCACTTTCAGGGATTGGTCCCGGCCCATCTGAGTCATCATCGGAGAGTTCACTCCGGTTGCACTCAGAGGGTATCGGTGCATCACGCCTCATCCTCGGAGGAGGCAGTGGAGGCTGCTCCCGGTATAACTGTGGGCCCTGTGCTTCCCGGACTCGGGTCCTGGGCAGCGGTTGAGGGCGGTAGGAGCTACCTGAATCCCAGGGGCGGCACTCCTGTCGCCGTGGCAGAGGTGAGGGATCGTAGAGGACCGTACTGCGAGTCACGTTTGACGGCTGCTCGCATCTGAACCGTGAACTATTTACACCTGCTGGGTCCCCAGCTAGGTACCGTTCATGGCTGCTGATTGCAGTGGGGCGGGGCACCGCACCACTGAACCTATTCTGACTACTTACCCCCGTTCTTACCTCGGTGGATGTCTGGGGAACCCCATGAGCCTGGAAAGGTAATCTCTGGAGAGCAGCTTCTACATCCTCCAGATCTGACCTGCAGGTTCTCTCAGGGTTTCGCAGGTGTGGCTCACCTCCAAAGGTTTCAACCTGTGAGGTGGGTTTCGGTTCGTCCCCCCATTCTTCCAGGGGGGGCGGGGTGGCATGGCTACCCTCTATTGCTTCCAATCTATTTCCCACTTCTGTTATTTCCCCTTGAAGGACATCCACCGTCTGCAACGTATCATTCAGCTCGAACTGCAGTTTAACGCGCTGGTCAACTTCCAACATTAACCTTCGCTGATACAACAGAGTGAGCTGTCCTAAAACATCTGAGACCCGTCTGTTCTTCGGTGGGTTTTTAATGACTTGGAGCAACTCCTGAATCCTGGCTTCACATTGCTCAATGCCATAATCATTGAGGCCTTTACGCTCCTCGGGGGACAACAGAATAAATGACCCTATCACCTCTTGTGCCTGCATTCCTATGGGGTCCTCCACCATACACACATCTCCAGCTGCAGTCTGGGATGTTCCCTCCATCTTTGACCCAAAATGCACAATGCAAACACACAAACTGTTTATTTATGAACCACCACTAAAGAAATTAGCAGCAATTCAACAGGCTAAGCTATTCAGTGATTAACAATTGCTAAATTTAATTAGCTGCACACAACAGGCTAAGCGGTTCAGTGATTAGGGATTGCTAAACTTAATTAGCTGCACACAACAGGCTAAGCTATTCAGCTAGCTGTCTGATTCATACCTGTCTCTTCCAGGTGTATGGGTTTGCTTAAAATGGGCACACAGGTTTGACCGTTCAAACTGTGGCTTACCCAAGTCTATGCTTTAATGGGGTTAATCAAGCAAACATGCAAAAAAAAAAGGGAAAAAGGGAAATAATTTTTTTTGAAATAACCCAGAAACCAAGTTCAAAATAAAATTTTAAAAATGGGAAAACAAAACTAATTCGAGCGAGGAAACGTGGGGTTGAGTTAATTGTGCGTCCACAATTAACTTCAGGGGAACGGTCAGTCTTTGTCCTTCGGTCTTCTTGACAAAAAGGAAAAATATGATCTGACCATCAAAGTCGACTTGAAAATGAAACACGGTAGCGGTTCGTCTCTCCAAAACTCCGTGTCTCCAGTTACGTGTTAACTCACGTCTTCGATCGGCAAAAGTGAAATCTCTGGCCTTCTTAGTCCAAAAACTTCAGTTATGAATAGTTCGTTGTCCAACGAGAGAGAATGAATGAAACTCTTCACAGAGTTCTTCTCTTAAAGTGGCGCTCTTCAATCACCAGGTCATTTCCAGCGGAAGGCAGCTTTTCAAACATGAGCGCCTCCTATATAGCATCCTGTGACGTCAGACTGGGGACGCCCAGTCATATTAGTCGCAATGCTCGATGGGATATGTAGGAGCGGGCTGTCCTGGGTACAAAATGGCCGATGCCATTGGAGGGGCACAGTGACGTCCAACAACGGGCAGATAATCCAATACTCAGCAAACAAGTGGTCCAACAGTGGAAAAGACAAAAAAAGGACAAAATTGATATAGCTCCTAAGGAAAGTCACAGAGACCTGAAACCTTCGGAGATTTATCTGCCTCTGGCCCTGAACAATATTCACTGATCAGATGCTGACATCCTCATAGACCAGTCCCCTGAGAACAGGAAGTATAATGTTTTCTTTTTGGAGGTCAATATTTGGTGTCCTTCACCTAAACAATGTGAAACTGTCCCATATGACGGATAACATGATGGTCTAAGACAGAATCCAATACGGACTGGTTTGGAGGGAGGGTGACGCCGTTGCGGTGTGGTGAACTCTGATGTTACGCCATGGCCATACTTTTGGCTCTAACTCACACACGCATGATCTGATTTTCTCCCAACTCAATATGGTTGAACTTTGTCAACATCAAAACAGCTCTATTGGATTACATTGGAATTTCAATCAAAAGCGCCCCATAGGACATTTCAAGTGCTCTATCTCCCTTATACATCATCGGATCCACTTCAACTCTAGAATACATCATCATGGATCAATGCAGTACAGTGGCCGGGGGGTGCAAAACACTTTTACAAGTACCGAAACAAATTTACATTTCAGAAAACAAATTTACATTTCAGAAAACAAATTTACATTTCAGAAAACACTTTTACATTTCACAAAACAAATTTACATTTCAAAAAACAAATTTACATTTCAGAAAACACTTTTACATTTCAGAAAACACTTTTACATTTCACAAAATCAACTGGAAAGGGAATGTACCAACGCCGAGGCTGACCCGGAAGTCAGCCTCAGGGGCTGCATCCTTCGAAGGCCGTATTTGTAGGTCGATTACGTTACAGCGCGGCGACGAAGGCAGTCCCAATTCATGAATCATGACTCCCTCAAATGCGGCCTACAAATGTGTCGCATGATCTGATTTTCTCCAAACTCAATATGGTTGAACTTTGTCAACATCAAAACAGCTCTATTGGATTACATTGGAATTTCGATCAAAAGCGCCCCATAGGACATTTCAAGTGCTCTATCTCCCTTATACATCATCGGATCCACTTCAAATGTAGAATACATCATCATGGATCAATGCAGTACGGTGGCCGGGGGGTGCAAAACACTTTTACAAGTACCGAAATAAATTTACATTTCAGAAAACAAATTTACATTTCAGAAAAATAATTTACATTTCAGAAAACACTTTTACATTTCAGAAAACAAATTTACATTTCAGAAAACACTTTTACATTTGAGAAATCTGACCGGACTCCCGGCACTAAGCTCCCGCTGGCAGTCATCACAGTGAACGTTTAACACAAGTGATTTCTAACAGTTTATGTTATTATTTTAATTGTTACTGAAAATCTATTTAACATTTCAGGTGATATTAAGGTTAACCAGAATAAATGGACAGTTTTATGTAATCCAACTGTATTGCTGGAGAGTGGGATTGAGAATAAATAAGCTTTTCAATATTAATTTTTAATGAAGAAATGTGCTATATGTTTTAAAAGTTTATTTATAATTCAGTTAGCATTATAATTTCTGATTCCAGGTACAATCCAGAGACAATCATGTTCAGGTAAAAAAGATGTTTGATTTAACTAGCCAATAAACAAAGAGATAGCAACTTTATGGCTAATGTATGTCGACATATTATATATATATATATATATATATATATATATATATATATATGTAAACAACAACTTTCAATTTTAAGATAGATGGGAATTATAATTTTTAATGAAGAAATGTGCTATATGTTTTAAAGGTTTATTTATAATTCAGTTAGCATTATAATTTCTGATTCCAGGTACACCCGACAAGGAATACACCTCCAGATGTAAGTGAATCTCAGTAAAGAAGTGAAAAGTTTGAAAGAGCTTGTTGTAGACATTTGCATATAAATATTTTAATATTTTCTTCAAATTAAGACAAATGTAAAATTAAAAAAGGCTTTGTTTTTGCTCTTATATTAAGCAAGATGTTTTTTTTTAGGTATTTTCATATTTTTTTTAGGTACAAAGGAGCAGACGGGCCAGTTTATTGAGCTCAGGGGTGGGAACCACCACCTTTTTGCTGGAGCTAAAAACTCACCCACTGTGGCTTGGAGGTACAATAACAACATTCTTTGCAGTCGGTTTCTGTCCAGTTTCAATAACTCCTATCTTTCTAACTTTCGTAAATATCCATCCAGTGATTAACATACTTCTTTTGTTTTAGGACAATTCTGGAGAAGATGGACCAACAGGGGAAGTTCAACCCCTTTGCAGGCCAAAACAATGTGGAACAATAATAAAAAAAAAAAAAGAATTTAGAGTATGTTCAGAAGTTCTCATGTCACACACAAATAAAAAAAATATTTCTAAACATCTTGTTGGATTCTCTGTTTAGTCATTTGTTTTTTTATTCCATCTAACTTTAGGATTATAAGTATCCGGGGTCAGGAGAGGGAGTCAGTGAAAAGCCCACTGCTGCTATTGGCCCTGGTTTTTTGGAATGATGAAAACCAGATTCAGAGCCATCTTCCTGCAAGTGCTGGAGGTGCACGACACCTTTGTACCTCACATAGGTTTTGACCTAGATCCATTTTATATATACATTATACATAATATATACACATACACACACATGCACCCTCTTTTAAATTGTTTTCAGGTCATAACAGCATGCACCATCCTCCACAACATCTGCCTTGGTGCTGGGGATGTCATGGCCCCAGAGGATGACCCAGAGGAGGCTGTAGAAGAGGATGAGGGTGAGGTCCGGACTGAGACAGTCAGCGGTGCTCTCTGGCGGGACCAGCTTTCAGCTGAGGTGTCTGCCCTGGAGGAGGTACCACCAGTACATGACTACTGTGTCAGCCAAGTATAATATTATAGATTTGATTAATTTTTGAGGGGTATAACTAATTGTAATATTTTGTGAGCACCATCTTCTAATTCTGCATTTTTCCGATTACCTCTTAGTGATGTGGCAGCTGTCAATCCAGCCAGCCCTTTAAACCCATTTGATGGACGATACCGTGGACAGCAGAGAGAGGCATCACAAACATCTGCAGACCACCTGTGTGATGCTTCGCTCACCATCCAGAAAGACTAACCACAGGTCTCAGATGCAGCATCCCATCCAAGTCTCTGACCTTGTGAAAGATTTAGCCACACCGCCACTTTCTGTTCAGAAAGACATCTGCCTCTTTGTTCTGTTGAAGAGGTGTTCCAGGAACTGGTCACGCAGGTTGATCCTGCTGTCTCCATTGTAAATGCTTGTACATAGTTTTATTTTATGCCTTTTGTCTTGTAATCTTGATCTGTTTGAATGTTTTCTTCCCACATTCTGTTTAAAGTGCTGTTTGTATTTTTCATAATAAATTCTGTTTATAACTTTAAACGAAGTTGATGTATTGTTAGATCAAATGTAAATAACATTAGTGACAAAAACAATTTTGAAATTTATTAGAACACCTTAAAACTTTAATAAACAATCAGAACAAAACTTAATATTTCTTATGTAGCACATTATTTTGGTGCCATTCTTTGGAAAACAGTCTGTCCATTCTCTGTGCCCTCTTCTCCTCTGCTTCTCTATGTACCCTCATGTCCTCCCTGATGAACTCCATCATCTCTGTCCCTCTTTCTTTTCTTACCCCTTCCTGCTGGCTCACAGTCTTCCTTCTCCATCTGGTTGCCCACCGCTCCGCTTGGCCCTGGAGTGTCCTCAGGGATGCAGGCAATTAGGACAGGAGGTGTTGTGGAAGGCCTCTGTCCCAACACCTCATCCATAAGGACAAACCAGGGCCAATTGCAGCAGTGGGCTTTTCACTGACTCCCTCTCCTGACCCTGGATACTTACAATCCTAAAGTTAGATGGAATAAAAAAAATTCAAATTGTCCCACATTGTTTTGGCCTGCAAAGGGGTTGAACTTCCCCTGTTGGTCCATCTTCTCCAGAATTGTCCTAAAACAAAAGAAGTATGTTAATCACTGGATGGATATTTACGAAAGTTAGAAAGATAGGAGTTATTGAAACTGGACAGAAACCGACTGCAAAGAATGTTGTTATTGTACCTCCAAGCCACAGTGGCTGAGTTTTTAGCTCCAGCAAAAAGGTGGTGGTTCCCACCCCTGAGCTCAATAAACTGGCCCGTCTAGTTTATTTTTTTTAGGTATGAAAATACCTAAAAAAAAACATCTTGCTTAATATAAGAGCAAAAACAAAGCCTTTTTTAATTTTACATTTGTCTTAATTTGAAGAAAATATTAAAATATTTATATGCAAATGTCTACAACAAGCTCTTTCAAACTTTTCACTTCTTTACTGAGATTCACTTACATCTGGAGGTGTATTCCTTGTCGGGTGTACCTGGAATCAGAAATTATAATGCTAACTGAATTATAAATAAACCTTTAAAACATATAGCACATTTCTTCATTAAAAATTATAATTCCCATCTATCTTAAAATTGAAAGTTGTTGTTTACATATATATATAATATGTCGACATACATTAGCCATAAAGTTGCTATCTCTTTGTTTATTGGCTAGTTAAATCAAACATCTTTTTTACCTGAACATGATTGTCTCTGGATTGTACCTGGAATCAGAAATTATAATGCTAACTGAATTATAAATAAACTTTTAAAACATATAGCACATTTCTTCATTAAAAATTAATATTGAAAAGCTTATTTATTCTCAATCCCACTCTCCAGCAATACAGTTGGATTACATAAAACTGTCCATTTATTCTGGTTAACCTTAATATCACCTGAAATGTTAAATAGATTTTCAGTAACAATTAAAATAATAACATAAACTGTTAGAAATCACTTGTGTTAAACGTTCACTGTGATGACTGCCAGCGGGAGCTTAGTGCCGGGAGTCCGGTCAGATTTCTCAAATGTAAAAGTGTTTTCTGAAATGTAAATTTGTTTTCTGAAATGTAAAAGTGTTTTCTGAAATGTAAATTATTTTTCTGAAATGTAAATTTGTTTTCTGAAATGTAAATTTATTTCGGTACTTGTAAAAGTGTTTTGCACCCCCCGGCCACCGTACTGCATTGATCCATGATGATGTATTCTACATTTGAAGTGGATCCGATGATGTATAAGGGAGATAGAGCACTTGAAATGTCCTATGGGGCGCTTTTGATCGAAATTCCAATGTAATCCAATAGAGCTGTTTTGATGTTGACAAAGTTCAACCATATTCAATTTGGAGAAAATCAGATCATGCGACACATTTGTGTCAAATACAATTAAAATAATAACAAACTGTTAGAAATCACTTGTGTTAAACGTTCACTGTGATGACTGCCAGCGGGAGCTTAGTGCCAGGAGTCCGGTCAGATTTCTCCAAGTTTAGCTCGCCTCACCGCCGGTAGGGCTGGCGAGGCAAGCCAGTTACTACGCCGGGAACGGAAAACTCCGAACACGTCGGAGCACGTTTGAAATTAAGCGATGTCTAGATAAATCAAGCAGATATTTCACGTCTACAAAGTTATATTCCCGCACTAAAAACATTGTAGAAGTTAATTTGTGTCACAGAAAGTGTAATTTTCCACAATTTACTCACAGCTTTTGTTGCTATGGTCCGCCATGGCTTCCCCTGCATGACCAATCCGCTTTGACCTGCAATGAATGATGGGAAATGATGGGCCGCGAAGGATACTCACGACCCATCCTTCAAATCGGACAAAATAAGGACACATTTGTCGGCCGCATTTGAGGGAGTCATGATTCATGAATTGGGACAGCCTTCGTCGCCGCGCTGTAACGTAATCGGCCTACAAATACGGCCTTCGAAGGATGCAGCCCCTGAGGCTGACTTCTGGGTCAGCCTCGGCGTTGGTACATTCCCTTTCCAGTTGATTTTGTGAAATGTAAAAGTGTTTTCTGAAATGTAAAACTGTTTTCTGAAATGTAAATTTGTTTTCTGAAATGTAAATTTGTTTTGTGAAATGTAAAAGTGTTTTCTGAAATGTAAAAGTGTTTTCTGAAATGTAAATTCTTTTTCTGAAATGTAAATTTGTTTTCTGAAATGTAAATTTATTTCGGTACTTGTAAAAGTGTTTTGCACCCCCCGGCCACCGTACTGCATTGATCCATGATGATGTATTCTACATTTGAAGTGGATCCGATGATGTATAAGGGAGATAGAGCACTTGAAATGTCCTATGGGGCGCTTTTGATCGAAATTCCAATGTAATCCAATAGAGCTGTTTTGATGTTGACAAAGTTCAACCATATTGAGTTTGGAGAAAATCAGATCATGCGACACATTTGTAGGCCGCATTTGAGGGAGTCATGATTCATGAATTGGGACTGCCTTCGTCGCCGCGCTGTAACGTAATCGACCTACAAATACGGCCTTCGAAGGATGCAGCCCCTGAGGCTGACTTCCGGGTCAGCCTCGGCGTTGGTACATTCCCTTTCCAGTTGATTTTGTGAAATGTAAAAGTGTTTTCTGAAATGTAAAACTGTTTTCTGAATTGTAAATTTGTTTTCTGAAATGTAAATTTGTTTTTTGAAATGTAAAAGTGTTTTGCACCTCCCGGCCACCGTAATGCAGTGAAGTGAGTGTAGCTTCCATCAGGAAGGTCAGATTTCGCCCAAATTTTGAGTGCTTCTCGCTAGAAAATCAGAGAGTATAAATACAGAGGCAATAAATAAACAACCCAATCAGGTGGAATTTGGAGCAGCTGGTGACAGGGAGAATGCAGAGCAACTAAACGAGTGATGCTAAATATCACTTGATACACTTGGCCCTGTCTTTCAGTGTTTAACCCTGTCTGTCCTAGATATAGCTACTGGCTGAGCTTCTACTGTGACTAATTGTATGTGCTCTCTTTCATACTCTAGACTTGAAAACTGGCTCAGAGTTCATCTGCTTAGCTGTCTTTCTCTACTAGATGAAGCCTCTAAAGGAACTATAATCATTCATGTTTCACCTTTCTTTAGCAGGTTTCTTCCTGCTAAAAGTGTAGTGATTTTGGGGTTGTTTGGTTTTTGGTTGCGGGTTTTTCCTCTTATGTTTCTCACAGTTGAGTTTTGGAACCTGCTTCTGTGTTTTAGAGGTAGTGCTATGTTTTGGTTTCTTCTGATTGCTGAATTCTGTTCATATTGCTTTCTGGATTATGTTCTCTTATTGTAATGTTTCTAAGGTTTTGATTATATCCGGGTAGTATTGAGTTCCTGCCAAGCTTTGTTTTCACTCTCTATCTCTGTTAAGCAATCAGCTTCATTCGGCCCACCTGTACCATGTCAATCAGCTTTTGTTTTTCACTTGTGTCTCACCCTCATTCGGTTCATTCCTCGCGGAAACATTACGGATGACTTCCCTCTTCTGTCACTCAGCTCATGCCAAGCTTGTCTTGCCTGTCTGTTCATGCCTGTTTCTGCCACCACCTGCTGAAGTGAGTTTTTTATAACATCCTTTACTCACCACCTACACTTCCTGCTCATCTGCACTCCGGGGTCCTCCACTACACAGAACCTGACAAAAAGGAAGTTTTCCTCTCCACTGTCACTACATGCATGCTCAGTATGAGGGATTTCTGCAAAGTCAATGCAAACAACTGTCCACTGTCGCTACATGCTCATCCAGGAGGGGTGAATGTTGCAAGTCACTGACTCGATGCAATCTGCTGGGTTTCCTTAGATAGAAAACGTTTAACCAATTTGAATAATAAACTGAATCTAACTGCACTGTTTAATAATTAGGATTATTTAGAATGTATGCACCCGACTCTGTATGATTGGACTGAATTGACTTTGTAAAGTGCCTTGAGATGACATGTGTTGCTGAATTGGTGCTATATAAATAAAACTGAATTGAATTGAGCTGAATTTACACAGATGAGCAGGAACATGGAGAAATCCAAGAAAGTTACATAAATATCTAAAAACAAGAATGAACCATGAACCTAGTCTTGTAGAGAACGTTGAGAGACTCAAGACCCAACACTCTGGATGAGCTAAAGGCCGCTATCGAAGCATCCTGGGCCTCCATAAGACCTCAGCAGTGCCACAGGCTGATTGCCTCCATGCCACGCCGCATTGAAGCAGTCATTTCTGCAAAAGGATTCCCGACCAAGTACTGAGTGCATAACTGTACATGATTATTTGAAGGTTGACGTTTTTTGTATTAAAAACACTTTTCTTTTATTGGTCGGATGAAATATGCTAATTTTGTGAGATAGGAATTTTGGGTTTTCATGAGCTGTATGCCAAAATCATCTGTATTAAGACAATAAAAGACCTGAAATATTTCAGTTAGTGTGCAATGAATCTAAAATATATGAATGTTAAATTTTCATCATGACATTATGGAAAATAATGAACTTTATCACAATATGCTAATATTTTGAGAAGGACCTGTAGTAGCTTCTGATTTACATAAATATATAAAATATTATTAAAGAGTAAAAAAGAAAGTCCTTTAGCCAACATGCCACCAAAGAACAGATTATTAGAAATAGTAGATTTTCTCAACAGTATTTATTCATGTGGAGAAGGGTCTTTTGTGTAAAGTATTATTATTACTCCAACAGAGCCAAAGCAGTTATTATGCATCATTACCCTTAGCGATAACATTACATAATGACAGCATCTTACTATTCCAATAACTGTTAGGCCTGACGTGACGTATACCAAGATACCTTTTTTCCAGCCTGCTTAACGAAAATACATATTATTTATGAATTATTTATTCACTTCTAAATAATCAGTGGAAAAATCTAAATTGACATCATAGTAATAATGGCCTTCTAATAACTGCGGACTACCATTTTAGCATATTTCCCTGGTGTTTTGATGATTTATCGTGAGTTCATACTCTTTGAGATTGGGGGGTCTTTTATCTAACTGTATATGTGTGTAATAAAAAAAAATAAATGTTCTAGTTGTTTCCCACACACATTAAGAAGAGTAAATAACAGCTTTTGACATATATGCTGTATCTTCATTTGAAACTTTTATGAGTTTGGATTTTTATTTTTGTTTTCTTACTTTTGTTCTAATTGGATTTAGACTGGGGTATGTTTTCTCTATGTTTCAAGGGTTGTGTGGTGTACCTAAGTTTTCCATATGCCTTCTGTTTCTGAAAAGGAAGAACATATACAAACATTATGCATGTACATTAACTGTGAGTTGTCTTTAGCCCTATATAACATGGCTTTCAGTTAGGTCAAAAAATATACAAGCTAACATTTTTCAGCTTGTCAAACGTTTTTATAATAAATGGCAAAATGTTTGCACAGGGGGAACAAGTCAGCACATTTCTTTCAAATGACAGGAACACAGCCTCTGTAGAAAACGTTTTACGAAACAGAAAAGTGCAAAAACAGAAAAATTATGAAGTAAATTATACAGAATAGTAATAGGGGTATGTAACAAAAAATGTGAGGGACAGTAAAAGTGTGAGAGGCTGAGAGAGCAGAACAATTCGAGAGACAAGCGTAAATGTTTTCTTAATCGAAAGAGGTGGCAACCAGCCCCTCTACAGTGTATTTCACTGTTGAAAAGACTGCAATCTCAAAGAGGTAAAGAAAAGACCATACACACATCTGATTTGTAAGCAAAATGCACTTTCTTCTTGACACTAGCATACTTGTTAGAAAATCTGTTCTTCACATCCTGTAACCTTGCAATGAATACCACTTCAAACTTTTTGAATAGTGTGTGTGTGTGTGTGTGTGTGTGTGTGTGTGTGTGTGTGTGTGTGTGTTTGAGGAGAAGCTCAGCAGCCACACGAACAGGATTTACAGTGATACTATTCTGTTGGATGGGTGCAAAAACTTGTTATCACTCATGTAAAAACTTTGTGTTGCAAGGCACTTGCACTATGCCTTCCTCCCTGTGTGTGTGAGATCATTGTTATCTTTGTGAGAACCAGCCTCCTTTCCGTCTCACACACACACACACCCTGTCTGAACTGTCTGTTGTATTGTGTATATAAATAAAGAGATAGGGTGTCAAAAACTTTGTAGTTTCACTGCAAAGTGGGCTACCCTTGCTGCAAGTAACTCTGACTGTATCGTTCTTACCTCTGAGTTGACTAAATAATACCTAACATTTATTGGTCCTTCGTAGCCAGATTAATTCAATAACCTTATTTCTCTTTGCTTTAACAGTGACTCTGGGATCTGTGGGGGAAGCCTGACGTCGAGCGAAGCACCGCTGCACAGCCTCCATTAGCCGGAGTGGCTGAAAGTCCTGGTGTATGTGAATTTACACCTGGCCAGAGGGTTATCACCTTCCTCGGCGCGGGGTGACTCTCACAGGGTCCAGAGAGTCACCAAGAAGTCAACTCCGAGGTGAGACAGTTTTAAAATACAGTTCATAGGAAAAGTACTTAACAGTCGCTGGTAGTGCGTCGCCGGTAAGGACGCTGCATTCGGATGGTTTTATTCCACCGTGAAAGGAATAGTGACAAATTTGGTACAATCCGGCCGTGAAGGGAATTAAAGAAAACGACTGAGGATTATTCCCCTGCGAGGGAATAGAGTAAGCGCTATATAAATAAAAGAACAAAAGTACTTAACAGTCATTGGTAGTGCGTCGCCGGTAAGGACGCTGCATTCGGATGGTTTTATTCCACCGTGAAAGGAATAGTGACAAATTAAGGTAGGGCCCCGCCAAGAAGGGGGCCAAATAAAACGACTAAGGGTTATTCCCCTGCGAGGGAATAGAATAAGCGCTATAAAAGTAAAAAGAACGGAGTAAATTGAACTCATAAAATAACACCAAGTTAACTTAGAAAAATTACAAGGTACCTGAAACTAACTGTGTGACTGTGTTGTGTGTGTATGGAGGACTAAGCATTTTAATAGAATCAGCAGGATTCTGCTAGTCCTGTGTTTTCTTTTGCCCAGATTAAAACTACGTACTGGTGACTTTGGAGATTCAGGTCGGATTTCATTCCAGAAAATTAACACCGCTGCGAATTAGTCGCAGTAGAAGGCCGTGTTAATGTCCTCTCCTTAAAGTCTCATGCCAGTGACCTTTTATCTGGGACATTTATACTACAATTAAACTAACATAAAACATAATGGGGAAGAAACAAAGTAAACTAATTGACTTAGAAGGGGAGGTAAAGTTTATGGAGAACTATGTAAAAGGAGCAGGTATGATCTGTCATAGATGGAATAAAAAATAAAAAACATGGGTTTTTGGGCAAATTAGATACAAAGAATGTCTTAAAATTACAAGGGGATCTAAAATTAGAAATAATGAAAACTAAAAAGAGAAAAATAACAAAGAACAATGGGGAAGGGACAGAGAAAAAGCTCTGATTTAACAGAAATATGTACACGATGGCATAAAAATACGGATTTTCAGGTAACTTAATTATCACTGAAATCCTAAAACTACATGGGGATCTTAAACTGGAGATTATGCATTCAAAAGATTCAAGAGACAATAAAAAACCTTGCCAGATTATAATTTCAAAGGGGACCTCTCAGTCCCTGAGTGCAGACAGTTGATAAACAGATTAAACAAAAAGATGAATAAAAAAAAAAAAAACATTTATACAACACAGCGGCTACAGTGACACATTGGGAAGACCCACGTGTCAAGGGGGGAATATGTCACATCTGGTAAAGCATTAATGCTACACTATAAATTTTTCTGACTATGCAAAGAATTTTTGCAGATCGTGCATAATTTGTTGCAAACACGGGGGAAGAAATATTGCCTAGTTGCAATAGATGAACCTAGTGACACATTTCTTCCCCACATATGGTATCCCACAGATTATAAGGTCAGATAATGGAACTCATTTTGTAAATAAATTAATAGAACTAAGTTTTAATGCATTAGGGTTTCAGTTAAAGATTAAGGAAAACAATGGAAGAAACAGGGAGGGCATGGCCCGAATGCCTATCCCTGGTTAAATTATGGATGAGAATAACTCCAAATCAAACTGGTCTTACTCCATTTGCCACCTACTGTACATCATTGTATAACTCCACCCACTATATTCTGAGTCTGAGATCACGTGACACCAAGTTGCTAATGTGAATTTGTATTCTCAAAGAAATAGTACATGGCAGACCATTTTCTCTGCCCTCTGACATGAATGAAATAGAGAAAGCACAACAGGAAACTTCATTAGCTGAGTGGATGAATAAAATGTTGCAGACAAAAGAAGAACAAATGTCCAGTGGTCTGCCGATAATCTCTGCTCCTATCCCACAGAATGACCTGAGGCCTGGAGACCTGGTCCTGATTAAGACACTCCACCGGAAGGATTGGAGCACTCCTCGGTGGAAAGGGCCGTTTCAAATACTCCTGACAACGCCCACAGCTCTGAAAATAGCAGAGAGGCCTTCCTGGATCCATAAAAGCCACTGTAAGCCAGTTTTGCCGTTACAGGAGCCAAACCAACCGACGGGGTAGCAGAGGAAGTCCGGGTTCAAAGGAGTTGGAGGACCCATATGGCCCAGCGTCTCAAACCGGTGAAGAAAACAGCTGATCTGCGCCCAATTATAAAATGGCTCTCTGTAACAAGTGGACAGGACTGATAAGCCTGAGCTTAATTCTGGTAGCAGGACTCTTTCTCTATCTAAAGCAGGATCCACAGGAGGTGATACCGAACCAGAAGAGATGGAGATCAGACGGGACCCATCTCAGAACACTGACGGAAGGACATGACACACACCCATTTCTGCAAAATTACTGGTATCGTTATGTGTATGACACAGCTAAAACTCAAAATAAAACTGATTGTTATGTGTGTTCTATAATGCCCGTGCATTCCCAAGGCCCCACCATATATGTCAAAGCTATGAACCTCACTGAGACAAGTTGCGCCATATCAATGGGCCTGATAGGATATACAAATAAAAAGTTATTTCTTATGCCAGACCAATCTTTCAGTAACCAGAGATTAAATTACAGTTGTGACCCAGAAAACTGCACTTGCGACAGAAAACAATGGCAACCTCTCAACATTACAGGGAAATCAGAACCATTCAAAGCATATGTAACAGACCCCGGAAACCATCGACACTGCATAAGACAAAATATTACAGGGAATCATACTCATTTTGTAGGGAATACTACGAAATGTAACTACTTCTACACTTACAGGAATAATCCCGGAAACGGCACATACTGGATAGAAGGGGTGGCATGGTTATGTGATAATAACGCTTATGTACTTCCACCCAGTTGGTATGGTGTATGTGCCCCAGTTTTCACATCAGATCACACTGTGGTACTTAGTAAGCAGACTATAGTTATACCACATAGGAGATCAAAAAGGGAAATAGATGTTAAACCACATGACCCCATTTGGGGAACAAATGTCCCAGATGAATTTAAACTTTGGTCTAAAGATGATAAAACATTATTATCTCTCTTACCCTGGTTAGGTGTGGGCAAATTAATGCTGCGCGTGGAAACTTTAAGTTATCGATTTGGATTGTTTCTAAATAACTCCATAATAGTAGAAGAGGGTCAAAACACAGAAATGAGCGCTATGCGAGCCATGATAATTCAGAACCGCATGGCTTTGGATATTCTAACAGCATCAACGGGGGGCGTTTGTGTTCTATTGAATAACACCTGTTGCACATATATCCCAGATAATTTACACTCTGCAAACATAACGGGAGCATTAAACAACCTACGGAATCTGCAAAATGTCATGGCACATGACCACCCAGATCCTAACTCTTCTTGGTCAGATTGGATGCTCACAGGGGGATGGATAAATCTGTTTAAGGTTCTCCTAGTTGCAGTAAAAGCCTGCATGGGCCTTCTGTGTCTCCTGTCAATATGTATTATCCCATGTTGCAAATGCATGGTACAAAGAATAGTAACTCAGTCAGTCACGGTGGCATATGCAACATTGAACCAGGTAGAAATGCACGAAAATGAAGGAGACGATTATGATGACATGTTGTAAATAAATCACATCAAAAGCCTGAGTGTACTCATACATTGTATTTCATAAAATGACCTTACAGCAGAAAATCGAAAGAAGTTGTTGCTTAAGTGAAACGGGAAAAAGTACAATGATAACATAAACAGGGCAGATTTTTAAATTCCTTTATTATGTTTTACTGTTTTCATTAAGTATTATTCTTTTATTTTTTTGATTTCAAGTATTATTCTTTTATTTTTATGATTTCAAGTATTAATCAACATTTAACTTTTAATGGTTGCCGAGGGCGGCGGGACCGTATGAGTATTTCCCACAAAATATAATCTGTTTACCGTCCGTGGGTTTTCGCTCATACAAAGTATTTTTCTTACTCGTTTTTATATTAAATGTTTGTACTTGTGATAAAAGGAGGGATTGTTGGATGGGTGCAAAAACCTGTTATCACTCATGTAAAAACTTTGTGTTGCAAGGCACCTGCACTATGCCTTCCTCCCTGTGTGTGTGAGATCATTGTTATCTTTGTGAGAACCAGCCTCCTTTCCGTCTCACACACACACACACCCTGTCTGAACTGTCTGTTGTATTGTGTATATAAATAAAGAGATAGGGTGTCAAAAACTTTGTAGTTTCACTGCAAAGTGGGCTACCCTTGCTGCAAGTAACTCTGACTGTATCGTTCTTACCTCTGAGTTGACTAAATAATACCTAACATATTCAAATGGCATATTCACTAGCATGCAAAACTCTAATTATTTTCAGCTGGAATGCAACAAAAATGCTAATGCAACAATGTCTATATACATCTGGAAAGTCCTTTTAAACAAGTAATAAAATCTTGACACACGAAAAATAAATCATCAATAAATACTTCAAAATGCAACCATGACTTGCTAGCCGGGATACTTTTCTTGTATTTTGATTATTGTAGACAGCTTCACAGTTGCATCTCCACTCCAGTCTGTTGTCCAGGAGTGGAGATGCAACTGTGAAGCTGTCTACAATAAGGGACAGAGCAGACTGTACTTCTTGAGGAAGCTTAGGTCCTTTGGTGATTGCAGCAAGATGCTGCATATATTCTATAAGTCTGTTGTGGATAGTTTGATCTCTTCTGCCATCATCTGCTGGGGCAGCAGCATCAGAGCCAGGGACTTAAAAAAGCTCAACAAGCTGATAATGAAGGCTGGCTCTGTTCTGGGGACTCCTCTGGAAACTCTGGAGATCATTGTGCAAAGACGGATTCTTCATAAAATGAAGAACATTATGGAGAACCCTGAGCATCCTCTTCATGAGACTGTCCTACAACAACAGAGTGTCTTCAGTAAGAGGCTTCTTCAGATCTGCTGTAAGACAGACCGCTACAGGAGATCCTTCCTGCCCACACCAATCAGCATCTACAACGGCTCTTTGAAGAAATCTGCATAATATGAGCTACAACAACATTTAATTTCCCTTTGGGATTAATAAAGTATTTTTGAATTGAATTGAATTGAAATTTTAACATGCTTTTCTTCCAAACATAACACATTGGTATAGTAATCAGGGAAAAGGAGGCAGAAAGAAAATCGTGACGCTTTTTTTCTCTTAACAAATGAAACATTATTTAAAAACAGCTTTTTGTATTTCTTCAGGTTATCTCTGTCTGATACTAAAATTCATTTGATTATGTAAAACACTTTAAAGGTATTTTTTTAGGCTCTAGTGGCCTTTATTTCTTAATTCTTTTGATAGTAGGTTGACAGGAAATGGGGAGGGGGGAAAAATCAGGGAGGGAAATGCAGCAAACTACGACGGGCTGGGATTTCATCAGCTACAGCCTCTGTCAAGGACTAAGGCCTCCATACATGGGTCATGCACTTAACCCCTTGTGCCACCAGCACCGTGTAAAACATGTTAATCATTTTTGAGAGAGAAAAAGAGCAAAAAATGTAAAACATTTTTGTGTAGGAGAAAATGATGGTGAATGGGCACCACATGAGTTGAAAACTTACAGTCTTTTTTGTTTTGTCGTTTTTGTATTCGTCAGTTAAGAATGACATTGTGTTGTGCTTTAGACTACAATGAACTACTAATAAGCAATATCTGCTAACCTCAATGTTTATTGGTTTTGTTTCCCTTATAAGTGGTAAAACTCATGTTAAATGTTAGATGCCACTGTGTAAAGATTCTCATAGTCACATAGTCTGATTTCCTAAAGTGATGTGTTGAAGTTCCCTTTAATGGGGCCTTCTGCGCATTCGTTTATTCACCGTAACCTAGAGGAATTCACAACACATTAGAATAAATCACACGGAGACAGCTGTATGTTCAATTACCTGGGCCCAGGGGAAGAGAGCTCATGTGGACAGGACACACCGAAACTTCTTCTGGCTCCCCCTCACTGGGCTCATTTCTTTTATTAAAACACACACGAAAATGGGCAGCGCCCTTGTTTACAATATTTTCTTACACATATTCACGTACACACTTTTCCGGCTGACCATATTTAGACCGGTATTGTCCGCCAGCTGCATCCCGTATCTACTGATATAAGCAGGGAGTAACACTTATCACCAATTTTCACACACACGCAGTTCTCAGTAATTTTCCACTTTCCTCTCCTGTGAGAAATACTTCTGCAGGCCACACAATGTCTTATACTAACACATGTTACACATTTTATTTCCCACACTGGTTATGAACATAATAATAATGTACACACATAATATATCTCCACAGATGCTTTTCTGTTGCTGAAACTATGCTTCTTTAGTCACAGTGTCTAGTGAAAAGCGTGCAGTTAGGTGGCAGGGTGTACTTGTGTGCTGCAGTGGCTAACTCTGCTTGTTGCTGATGCTACAAAAATCAACACTTGTCATAAATTTCAGGAGAAATCTGCTGACTCTGTGTATCGGTTAGCTTAATAAGAAAGCACAACAGCAAACCGTGAAGGAAATACTTTTTTATCAAGTTATAGTTATGACAAAATTACAATCACGGTAGTTTCCCCTTCATATCAGAACATGAATAATAATGATCTTGTTCTAATAATGTGATAAATTACTGTTAATTCAGTCTTGTATAATAAAAAACATAATACATATTAGATAACAGAAATAATATGTTTAATGTTAACTAATCAAAATGTTTCAAAGAATGTGATAAACGTGGAACAGAAAAGGTCCCAGGCTGTTGGACTGCCTCAGTCGACCGCTGAAAATGACATTGTTAAGAGAAGAGAAGATGATGCCTCCGGCCTCTCCTAAAGTGCATTGACAACATCAAAGCATGGATGGTTGTGAATCTTCTGAGCTTATTAACAAGAAAACAGAGGTAATTTTATTCAGTATTTTATACACAACTCTTCCAAACCTTGGTGAACTGGAGTCACATTTTAAGCAGGTTACAAATTTTGGTGTAACCTTGGATTTAGATTTTAGCTATGTCAGGTTGACAAACTGAAACCAGTTTTGTCTAAACATGATCTAGAAAAAATAATCCATCCTTTTATCACAGCCTGTCTAGATTATTACAATTCACTTTCTGCTGGGATGATTCACACACCTTCAACTCATTAAGATTGCTTAGACCGACTGACCAACTGCTTTTGGTTGTTGTTGGGAGATCGGGCTTTTTCAGTTGTGGCTCCAAAATAATGAAACAAGTTGCCATTCAGGCTTATTTTGCTTTTTTTAAGTCTCTCTTCCAAACACACTTATTTTCAGTGGCTTTTGACACAGGGTGAGACACAGTGCTTTATAAATAAAAGGGATTTGGGTTTGGATACTTAATGGGGTTGTTGGGATTATTACATATATATGATCAGCATATGTGGGATGATCACCATGAAACTGAAGAAGAGTTATCCAAAACTGCAAGTTTAGATTATGTTGAAACTACTTTAACAAAGACCAAATGGATCATTTAGGTAAAGAACAAAAACATTATGACAGACATACATACATATGATAGTATGTATTTGTATAGTTGTATTACTTTTTATATCCACCTTATTCTTATAACACATGATGCCTTAAGTGACTTGTGTCTATGACTGTTGCATTCTTACATGTAAACAAACACAAAAATTGTCACAATCTGTTTGTTTTGCTCTGCGTGATCTTCCTGTTTTCCCGGAGAAGCTCTGCTGAAAAAATACAGATCAAAACATGTTGGAATGTCAATTTTTAAATCTTAAATTGGATACTATAATCATTGCTGCTCCTTGATCTTTCAAAGATTAGGAGGATAACGGGAAGAACCAGGTAGTTTTTCAGTACATATGCTGGTATGGGCTGTTTCCTCAGGTTCTTTGCTCCTTTGGACAAATAAAAATCAAATTGTCAGCATCTGCCATTTTGGACTTTGTTTTGATTTTGTGTTTTTTTTACTTTTTCAGTTAGGTGTTTCTATTTCTTTGGGTTTAGTAGTTATGTTGTTTATTTCTTTTGTTATCCTGATGTTAATTTTGCTCTTGTCCCACTCAGGTCTATGTCAAATAAACTGTCTCCCAGGTTTATAGGTCCTTATGTCATCCATTCTGTTATCAGTCCCTCCACTGTTCGTCTCTGCCTGCCTTCCAGTTTCCGCATTCACCATGTATTCCATGTTTCTCTGATTAAGCCTGTCCATGCCAATACGCTCTGCCCTCCGGCCGAGCCCCCTCCACCAACCCGGGACTTCCAGGGCCACCCCACTTATTCGGTCTGCCGGATCCTGGCCTCCCGTCGATGAGGTCGTGGGTGGCAGTACCTCGTCGACTGGGAGGTGTACGGTCCGGAGGAACGCTCCTGGTGCCAGGTTCCTTCATATTGGGCCCTGCCCTTATCCGGGACTTCCTTGCCTCCCAGCGGGTTCCGCATGGGCCGCCGGGTGGCAGACATTGAGGGGCAGGTGGTGTCAGGATCTGAACTGCTGATCATGCCAGTAACCAGTTTCCTCACTAGGTGTCGCAGGAGTCCTGAGATGTGAAGGCTGACAGGTGCAGCCTATCTGGTCATCAGCCACGGTGCAATGAAAGGGAGGACTGCCAGCATATCAGCGGCTGACTGTTTTGCCCCAGTGGTATTACAACCGGCTCTCCTCGAATCTCACGTTTTAAAGTGTTCTTGTCAAGCCAAGCTCTCAGTAACCTTTGCCTCTCTTATGCAGGTATTGCTCTATGCTTCGCTGCTTTGGTTTAGAAGAATCTCTGGAATTCCCACGGACCGTGAACTTCACCAGACATCTTGCCTGGCTGGCAGTCCGAACGGATCGGTGTACCACTCCAGCCGCGAATCCTGTCCACCCCTCCTCAAAGGATTATTGTTGGAAAAATTGTATATAAATTTATATTATATTTTTTCCTTTTTCATTAACTTTACTATTTGATCTTTATAACCTTTCATGTATGTGTGAGTAATGATGTGATCAGTTGTTTGCAGACAAGGATCAAAGGTGGAGCGGGGAAGGAAGCAGTCACAGTTGAGGATGTCATAAAGATGGTGGCTGACTGTGCTGAACAAAGGACACACAGATCTTAAGATGGGGGAGACTGTGGAAGTGTGCTGTTGCAAGATAATGGTGTATATGACCTGTTTACGTTGCAGCTGCTTATCCCACCCTTTAGAGCAGCAACGTTCACGTAACTAGGGAACACCCTAAAGATAATAACCTGACATTTTTGGTCCTTCGAGCCGGATTCCAATTATGCCTGAGGATCCCAGCGGGTAGGTGGAATCCAGTAAAGACCGTGCGCACGGCAGGCTCTATCAGGGAGACTCTCAGACCCTTTCCGGGACTGGACCTCGGCCCGCCTGCTGGGCTCTGATGGCTGATGGAACTCTGAGAGAGAGCGGAAAGACAAGTGGTGAGTTGAGTTTGGATTAAAAAGTGTGACAAATGACTGGGGGTCATTGCGTGAAATAAAACCCTGTGAATCCTAGGCCCTAACAGGTAAAAGTAGGACGGCGGAGACCTGAAAAAGTATTAAGAGTTAATACTGAAAATTCCGTGTTTAAAAAGGGGACGGCGGAGTCCTCAATCGTATTGAGAAGTAATACTGAAAATTCCGTGTTTCGAGGATGGCGCAGTCCGCATTTAAGTATTTAAACAAAAAATACTAAGAAAATTCCGCGTTTAAAAAAAAAAAAAAGTGTGAATGTGAGAAATGAATGGAAGATTTAAACCACTGGGTTTGCCTCATACCAAAGCAGTAGGATTGTAAGTGATTAACTTTTGTGGATGCAAAGGCAAGAATTCTCCACTCGAAAAAGTTGAAGTGAGAATTACCACAAAAGGAGATTTTTCCTGTCACCCTACTGAGCAGAATAATCCAGCATTTAGAATACCCTAGGTATTGAGATACTGGACCAAATTAATAAAAATAAAAAAAATGGGAAAAGGGGCAACTAAAAATAAACAAAAAAATGAATTACAATGCAAAGATTGGAAATTCATAGAAGCACAAGATCCAAACAAATTAAAATATTTAGATAAATGGATAACCACATATAAATATGATGGTCGATTAAACTCTCAAAAATTTGTTAATCTACAGGATGCAATAATTAAAAGTACAAAACGTGACCCAAGAAAAGATGCACAAGATCCAAACAAATTAAAATATTTAGATAAATGGGTAACCACATATCATTATGATGGTCGTTTAAACTCTAAAAAATTAGGTGATCTATAGGATGCAATAATTAAAAGATGTGATGCAGGAGATAAAAATGGACGTTTTTGTGGAAAGCAGAAAAGGACATAGTGCTAAGAAGTAATTTGTGATGGACTTGCAAAGTAGAACAGCAGGACAAAAGAAAGTGAGTAAAAAGAGTAGGTGGAAAGTTTTGTTTTGTACTGATGAGGCTGTGACAGGATTGGATGGGCTAAAATGAATCCCTTCGGTTTGGGATTTCCCCTTTTTGGTGAATAAATCAATCCCCACCATGGCTGTACCTCGTGCATGTTTTATTTGTGTTTATTTTATTTTTTTAATTGTTTGAGACGCTGGAGGCTGTTGATACAGCTTATTGCAGAAGTTCATGGCATGACACGTTTTTTCTGTGTAACCTTAGAAAATATTTTACTCTTTTAACAGCAGCACAAATACTGGAGATTTCACAGTATAAAATGATGCACTACATGCTGGTTCCAGGGATGCAATAAATACCTGGATGGGAAGAGTACGTCAGTTGCTGAAGTAGTGTTAGCGGAAGACACTAGGAAGCTCTGCAAAACGTGGACACCTCCATACACACCTTTATTCAAGGATAAAGAACTCAAGTGGCAGGACATGAGAAGAATAGTGCAGAGGGGAAAAGATGCCACAGACTGGTTTGCAACAACAATTAATACAGAAATCAGTGCATCCACAGGATTAAGTGGGACGCCATTATTTTGGTCAATGACAGTGCAGGAAGGGATACATTTGCATACAAAGCAACAATGAGAAATATACCTTACTGAACAGGAGGAACAGTTCTTGAGTGAAGTCCTTGATAAGTTATGGTCAAAAGACCCTACTGAAGTAGGCTTAATAAAAGGAGTGTTACCTGTTCAAATCAGAGCAAAAACAGAATACAGGCCCAGTGTAAAACAATACCCTTTGAAACATGATGCACGTGAAGGAATAAAACCAGTAATAAAGGATTTAATAACTGCAGGGGTGATAATAAAATGCGAGGACTCACCATGTAACACCCCCATTTTTCCCGTTAAAAAACAAGCTCCATCAACAGGATGGCACATGGTACAAGACCCACAGGCAGTGAATTATGCAATTGTTCAGAGAGCACCGAGTGTTCCTGATCCTTATACATTATTAAATTTCCTAAGACCAGATGCTAGAATATTTACTGTAGTTGATATTAGCAATGCATTTGTCTCTATACCTATAGATAAAGATGGTCAGTTCTGGTTTGCATTCACTTTTGAGGGACAAAGATATACTTATATCAGACTACCTCAAGGCTACTGTGAAAGTCCAACTATATACTCTCAGGTAATGAGTGCAAGCATGGCCAAGTTCGACCCTCCAGGAGGTAGTCAGGTTTTACTATATGTTGATGATGTCTTATTAGCCTCTCCTGCGCAGCAGCACTGCCTCTGTGTTGGCCCAAATTCTTCGGCAGGGGCTGATATGGTGTCATACAGAGGTCACAGAAATCTCTTCCTCATCAGCAGGAAACAGTGGTGGTTGATAACCTAAAGATACCTCAAAAGGGGACAGCCCAGTGGCAGCAGAAATGTGGGCATTGTGTGCATACTCAATCCAAGGAAGGAATTCACTCCAGGTTGTGGGATCAGTGGTAGTTAGGCAGCGTAATATGGATTCCAGGTCCTGATTCATCCTTTCTGTCTGGATGTTAGTTTGGGGATGATAACCTGATGATAGAGAAACTTGAGCGTTAAGTGCAAGGCAAAACTGCTTCCATACCTGTGAGGTGAATTGTGGACCACGATCAGATAGAATTTCTTGTGGAATGCCATGGAGACGGAAAACATGTTTGACCAGCAATTTAGCTGTCTGGAAAGCAGACGGAAGTTTCTTTAAGGCAACCAGATGGCAGGATTTGGAGAACCGGTCCACCACGCTGAGAATAGTGGTCATGCCGTGTGAGGGAGGTAATCCAGTGACAAAATCCATTGTGATATGTGACCAGGTTCGTTTGGGTATGGGTAATGGTTGAAGTAGCCCAGTAGGAGGCTGATGAGAGGGATTACTTCAGGCGCAGATGGTACAGCTTTGTTGTCCGATGAGCTACCCCCTCCTACTTCCCCATTCCTAAAGGGATTGCTCAATCCAGCTCTCCATCCAACGGGTCCGGACTTCCCTAAACCTGAAAGATCTTACTAAGAAGGTTTAATGAAAGTTCTGTTTAAGCTGGTGCCGGGAAATGACTCGCCTAGCCTCTGACAGCCTTCATCCAAAAATCTCGCCCTTCTTCAACTGGAGGTCCGGGTGACCGAGTAGCCTATCGCGGTCATCCACTCCTTAACCAGTCACTTTTGTTCACGGCTGCTCATTCCCTAATTTACAACTGGCACTTGGTATATGGGCTAGGTTAATTTTAGTGGCTCAGCGCGAGCCCCAAGGACGCTGTTTTAACAAGCTTGACTAAGGCAACCTTTAAAAACCTCCTAAAATCTCTTAGAACCAAACAACAAGACTATTTACCACCACTGAAAAACCAACAATATAGTGACTCAAATAATTGAATGTCCACAAATTAACTAGAATTTTATTTGCTTTCTTTAATTAGTAACACTTTTGCAGGGGTCAGTAACAGCTTAAATTCGGCAATACAAATAATTATCACAATAATAGAAATGAATCAATCAACTCAACCTGTCTTTCCCTGATGCTGAAACTAGTGGGTTTAAAGAGGCTTTGAAAACGGAGACTCTTCCATAAACCAGATGGAGAAGAATTCTTCTGGTAACAACGAGTGGTTTCTTGAAGGGAATACGACTTAATCTTCAGTTTTCTTCCTTTAAGTGGCTGGTACTGATGCTCCAGACTTTGATGGTTAAATTGAATCTTTGTTATTCTTCGTCCCCAAAGGCAGTGGTTTCCAGGGGCTGAAGAGTTGAGGGAAACCCGGGGACATAAATGCGGTTCGTTAAGGACTTCCAGAAGCCTGAAACTTGGAGCAATCAGCTGTTCACCGATCAAGTTCACTTCTGTTGTCTGGATAAAAAAGCTTTTAGATGAAATCAGATTCTTAATCTTGAGGCACAGTCCTTCAAAGGCAACGGTTGATCCTCTATTAAATGCAGTCGATCAGCTGGGCTGTATCTCTGGTCCTCTGATTCCTCTGTGGCATCTCTCCGATCTTGTTCGCTGGTCTTCTGCGAGGAAAACAACCCTGTTTCCTCTTTTTCCTTTGCTTTCATAGTGCTTGACGTCCTCCTCAGTCAAGCCCTTATTAGGAAACTTAGTTGTTGTACACTCATTCATTTCAGCCTCATGATCATTGCTCAATGTAGACGTTATGCCTCTTAGTCTTTCGAAAAGTCCCATGAAATCCATACTGGGATATAGTCATCTGGCTCTCGGAAAGTCCCAATCATCCCATGATGAGATGTAGTCATCTACAGTTCTTCCCCTAATTCTGCTCAGTTTTAACCTTATACAGTTTTATACCTGTCATCTTTCAGCTTTCAATATTCAGCTTTTTAAACATTTCAAAATCATCACATCACTTCATTTTCCAGTTCTTAACCACATTTCTATCGTACATCTTTTAATTTGTTAATCAAAATCTACTAACTTTATTTATTACATGTGAAAGGTACACAATCATCATACATCATTCCTTGGATATAATTGTTTATACTTTTGCTCATTTCATGTGAAAGGTACATAATAATCATACATCATTCCTTGGATATAATTGTTTATACTTTTGCATAAGAAAACATAAGACAGATAATTCATGGCTCCATACAGGCCTCTTCAGTTTCCCAGCTCCAGAATATAAGAACATTGCACCCACCACACATAAGGACATTTTTCTTATAACTTTCATGGGGTTAATTGTGAGCTTTTACTAAATGCAGCATGGATTACATGGCAAGATCTCACCTTATTTTGACAACAGGCACCCACAAACTTCTTAACATCATTGTGGAGAATAGGCCACCAGAAGCGACAGGTGATTAAAGCAATGGTGCAGGAACAACCCGGATGTGCAGAGAACTTTGAGGCATGAAACCACTAAATCAAACGGGAACAGACAGACAGGGGGACAAAAGTCTTATTTGGAGGATTGGAGGACAGTTGCTGGGACCAGGGTCATTTCGGGAGGCTTGGGTTATGAGGTTGTCAATCTCCCAGGTTAAAGCGCTGATCTTGCAGCTATGTGGTAAAATAGTGTTAGAAGCATCATCAGAAACATCAGGAGAGAATTGATGGGACAGAGCATACGGCTTTACATTCTTTGATCCAGGATGATGAGAAATAGTGAGATTAAACGTTGAAAAGAATAGGGACCACCGGGACTGTCGAGGGTTCAGTCTCTTAGCTGACTGGAGATACAACAGGTTTTTGTGATCTGTCCAGACCAGTACTGGTTGTGTGGAGCCCTCCAGCCAGTGACGCCACTCCTCCAGGGCGAGTTTAATAGCCAAGAGTTCACGGTCGCCCACATCATAATTCCTTTCAGTAGAGGTCAATCTGTGGGAAAAATAGGCACAAGGGTGGAGTTTAGCGTCAACTTCAGAACGTTGGGACAACACAGCTCCCACCCCCGATTCTGAGGCATCTACCTCCAGGATGAACTGCTTGGATGGGTCAGGTTGTTGCAGAATGGGTACATGAGCAAACCTCTCTTTTAAACCAATGAAAGCTGCATTGGCTTTGGGAGACCAAGTGAAGGCTAATTTAGCAGAGGTGAGGTTAGTTAGAGGAGCAGCAATACGACTGAAGTTCCTGATAAAGCGACGGTAAAAATGAGCAAAACCCAGGAATCGTTGCAGTTGCTTTCTGGAATCAGGTACGCGCCAATCTAGAACTGCCTTAATCTTAGCAGGGTCTGAACACAACTGACCACTCTTCAGGACAAATCCTAAGGACACAGTGGACTGGTGAAATTCACTTTTTTCGGCCTTTCTGTATAATCTGTTTTCTAATAGTCGTTGTAGTACCAGGTGGATGTGGGTCTGATGTTAGGCCAGATCTTTTGAAAAAATTAGTATATCGTCGAGATATACGAAAACAAAAATATTCAGTCACGTAGCACGTCATTCACCAGAGCCTGAAAGACTGCTGGAGCATTGCAAAGACCAAAAGGCATTACCAAATACTCAGTGACCTAAGGGTGTCGTGAAAGCTGTTTTCCAATCATCCCCTTCTCTAATGCATACCAGATGGTATGCGTTGCGTAAGTCTAGTTTGGTAAAAATAGTTGCCCCTTGGACAGGTTCAAAGGCGGCTGACAAAAGAGGAAGAGGGTTTTTGTTCTTGGTAGTGATTGCATTTAAACCCCTATAATCTATACACAACCGCAGAGACCCATCCTTCTTACTAACAAAGAAAAAACCTGCCCCTAATGGCGAAGAGGAGTGTCTGATTACACCAGTAGCTAGAGACTTG
This sequence comes from Girardinichthys multiradiatus, assembly GCF_021462225.1. Classification (NCBI taxonomy): domain Eukaryota; kingdom Metazoa; phylum Chordata; class Actinopteri; order Cyprinodontiformes; family Goodeidae; genus Girardinichthys; species Girardinichthys multiradiatus. Next base: position 2,280,080 of record NC_061798.1, read on the forward strand.
GTAATATACTCCTCTAAAGCTTGACGTTCTGGATGTGAAATGGGATATAACCTGCTGGTGGGTAAGGGTGCTCCAGGGAGGAGGTCAATAGCACAATCATAGGGTCGGTGTGGCGGTAAGGATAGGGCCTATTGTTTACAAAATACCTCTCTTAGGTCGTGATAAACAGTAGGAACATCAGTCAACTCACAGGGGTTTGCCTCCTCGTGAACCACTGGCGCAGCAGCTGGGGGAACGGCCGACTGCAAACAGGAGGAAAAACAAAATGAAGACCAGGAGTGGATTCTGGACCTGGGCCAGTCCAAATGTGGATTATGCCGCTTCAACCAGCTAAATCCCAACACGATGGCTGATTGAGAGATGGGGAAAACATAAAAAGAAATGGACTCACGGTGATTACCTGAGAGTACTAGTTGAATGGGTCGGGTTCGGTGTGTGATACGGACCAAGTCTTTTCCATCCAAGGCAGTTACTCTAAACGTTCACAGCCAGAGTCTATGAGGGCTGACAGATCATAGGTGGAATCCGGCAACAAAATCTTTGCAGGCAGGACTAAACGGGGAGGCGCAGAAGAAGAGTCTTGGTCCGTCAGGCTCTCCGACATCACTGACGGACCCGATCTTTTGGTTGAACAGGGCAGGTGACTAGAAAATGCTCAGGCGAGCCACAGTACAGACAGAGATTTGCCCTTCTTCTCATTAATCTTTCCTCAGCCGTGAGGTGGGCACGGCCCATCTGCATGGGTTCCTGAGACACACTAGGTGACATTGTGGGTTGAGAGGGCCCAGAGTAGTTAGTGACGGGACCCCTGTCGGTAGATGTTCTTTCAGCTCGATCTGATACGGTTGTCAATCCGTGTAGCTAGGGCGATAAACTCATTTAAAGGTTCAGGTTCATCCAAAACTGCCAATTCATCTTTCAAAGGTTCATTTAGCGCATAAAAAAATGCGCCGGAATCCCAGCCATACGCTGCTGCCAAGGTACGAAAATCAAATGAAAATTCAGCAACAGATCTAGTCCCCTGCTTTAAGCTCCATAATTGGTGTGATAAGCCAGTCTTATCAGTTTCCTCGGAAAAGGTAAGTTTAAATTCATTGATGAAGTTTTCGTAAGAACTACCAAAACTGGAGAGATCATGAAATCTAGCCTCACCCCTCTTTAAAGCCTTTCCGGATAGCAAACACAGGATATAGGAGATCTTGGCATTGTCATGAAGAAACGAATGAGGACATCGGTTCTGTTGTAATTATGAATCTGAGAATATTATTTAATATTTAATATTAATATTTTAATATTTTATCAAATAATATTTCGGTCTCTTAAGGGTTGTCCTGTGAATACCAGCCCAATAAGGCGATGGTATTAGGACAAAATAGAAAGGTGTGAGACGAGCTCTGACATTATTGAATAGCATAAACTCTGCACATACATGGAATGAATTCACACAATTTCTTAAAATACAAGAATTTATTAACAAAAATAAGTCAACTCAAAGTCAAACATATTTCAATCAACAAATTCTGTACTATGCTAAAACAATTAAACTAAACTACAAAGCAGAATTAAAGAATAACGAAGACTAATGGGCTATGTACAATATAAACAAGTTGATTAAAGATGATTGGAAATCATGACCAAAAAGAATGATGCAACATTACCATGCAGTGTTTATGTTTGAGAACCAAGGATTATCTTGAAGAATCTGGAAGTGAAGTTAAGTTAGTCTTGGAAGTAATTTAGGCAATAATCAGCAAGCGTTTAGACAACCATTCACAATGCAAGATCGGATAAAATATTATTTTAATAAAATAATGTTTTAAATAATGATCTGCTGAATAAAACCAACCGTCTGGATGACCATTTCTCAACAGAGTTTAATTAGCTGCCTTTAGTTATTGAAATAATATTCGAAGAAATATTAATAAGGGAGTATTTTGGAAAAATCTTTCTGGAGAAATGAGGCTTAATGGTGTTTACTTATCAAATTTAGTAAATGATGTTTAGGAACTATTATTCACTAGCTTGAAAACCAACAACCTTTCTGTTGAATATTCTTTAGTAGCAAGCATGTGTTCTTACCGGTTAGAAGTTAAGCTAACAAAGAAGTGGATAGCTTAGCACCAGAATCAACACATACCTTTAAAATACGAGGGTTAATAAAAGGGCTAAAATGCATAAGCGCGGACGGCGCGTTATGAGCAATGTTCGGTTTAAAATCACCCTTTAAATAAAGTTTATCTTAACCTTAAAACATACAAAGAACACATGTGCTACAGATAGCCTGCTAGCACTAAGGTAGCCGAGTTTCACAAAACAAAACTAAACTTCATAAATGAAAACGTTCAGATTATTTCATCCTAACTGTTAATCTGCCCAAACCTAACCTGTGACCATGGTGAGGAAATGTTGTCCAAGGGGCGATGAAGTTTGAAGAAGTTATCCACAGTGAACAAAGGGTTAGCTTCCCGCTAACCTCCTCAGCTTCTCACGATCAGAAGGTGCGTTCATTCTGTGAACAAAAGGGTTAACTCCGGAGCTGTAGCTGGGCGGCTCGTCCTGTTCGCTGCTGTCTGCGTCTTTGCAGGGGCTTCTCTCGAACACCGTTTGCGTCTGCGGGGGCTCGGAGAGACAGTCAAGCAATGCTTGTACCTAAATTACCCCCATTCATGAATGAAAATACCGGATACACAGACAGTATTTCATCCGTACTTATCTTTGCATATGATCGATGATCGTATGGCTTCCCTGGATCCAGTTGAAGAGTTTATGGCTTTTTGCCAGCAAAAGACGTCAGCGCGCAGATCGTCATTGGTGTGGAAGAGAGCGGATGCAGCAACAACTGTGCTTTTATTTGGGTAGTGGCGTCACAGGAAGTCCACAGTTATCCCGTCTCCTGGCTGTGCCGGAAGAAGGTTAATGCACTTTATTTTGAAAGTTCCAGAAATGTCCGTACCGGAGTTTAATGTTGAAATCCATGGCGGTGGATCCCAACAGTTGAACCCACCACATCATACCTCACCCGAGAACTTTTCCGGGTTGGGAGAGGTGAAGTCACAATGGGTAATCAACTGAGGCATCTGTGGGACCGCAGCGCCGCCTGCTGGCTTTGGGGTGGGAACAGCGGTAGGTTGTAAATGCTGAATGAGCCCCTGCATCTGCCCAGCCATCTGTTCCAAATGCTGGTTAGAAATTGCAAGCTGATTATGAAGCGACCTGAGCATGGTATCATGTGACTGGATTAGTTGGTGCTGATCTACCAACTCTCTTCTGAGTGAGTCTGCTGGGTCTTGTTGGCCAGAGTGTTCTGTCATCGCTTTAGGGAAATGTCTGACCCACATGCAAAACCTCACTCAGTAGCAAAATAGTTCTTTAAAAAAGGATTTATTTTCACAGCACAAAAATAAGTTCAGGTCTTTCTCAGGTCAGTCAACCACGGGAGGGCACAAAGGTTTCTTGGCTTCTCTGGGGAGAGAGAGAGAGAGGTTACTTCGGGAAGGTCTTTTAGAAACTGTGTAACAAGTCTCTTGCTTACTGGGTTCCGGGCAAGTAGACAATTCACGGAGGTTACAGGGGAGGTTGGGAATCCGGGAGTCCAGGGGGTCTTGGGGAGCCAAACCAGACAGCCAAAAATGAAGGAGGTCAAACAGTAGGTAATGATCCAGGTTAGAACATGGTTCCGGAAAAGAGGACACGCCCACACCTCACAGGTACTAAACGGAAGCAGGGAAAACAGGTACTGGTTAGAACACACAGTATTGTCAAGCAGGAATTACTTTGGCTAGGGATTTCCCACATGGGCAAAACACTCTGGCATCAAAGGACTGGTGGCTTGGCACCTAAGTACTCCTTCAAGGCATCCACAATCAGATGAAGATCAGGTACACCTGTGGAAGGAGTACACCTAGCGGCTTGAGGGAGACCACTGGTGCTTAAGGGTCCTTCAGGCATATCTGAGTTTATCATTAAAATGCTACAGGAAACACATATGCTTTTTCCCTACCCCCTCTTTTCTGTTACCAATGGAAACTAGAGAATCCCACTTTTGCGGCAAGGGATCGCACGTCCAAGGTTATAAAAGTGGTAGTAACTTTCGCTTTACACGCAACTCATTTTATGCACTTGTTGGAAAAACATATAAAAATTATCATTGCTTAGTTTAAACAAGGTTTATTCATTAAGTTCTACTCTAGTGAAGATGATTCCTGTGATTGGTTTTAGTGTGGGCAAAGGGTTTGTGGAAAGTTAAGGAATGTGGTCTGGAGTGGATCAATCCCTGGACATGACATGCTTATACCATATATGGGAATGGCCACACTTCTAAGTTGAAATCTCTGTAAGAATTGGCTGAACCGATTCCCGCTCTTTGCTTGTTGGAATGTGAGTTGTGAATAAAAGGCTGGTGCAAGGACTTCTCCCTTTGTAAGAAGGAAGTCGCTGTTCTGCAGAGGACAGTCTCTCCCTTGCAAGTCAAACTTACTTGGTTCATTTGTGTCTTATTTTACACTGGTCTGTATTTATCAGGTTTCTAACTCTAACACTCTAACACTGCTACGCACACAGCTTGGTTGTTGTTTTTACTTTTTTCCCTTAAACTTCTAACATAACATTGTACGACAATAATGTCTTATTCCATTGTCTGATCTCATCTACTTCATTTTTCTGAGGGGATTCCTCAATCCAGCTTTCCTTCCAATGGGTCCGGACTTCCCTAAACCTGAAAGGTCTTACTAAGCAGGTTTACTGAAAGATCTGTTTAAGCTGGTATGGGGAAATTACACGCATAACCTCTAAAAGCCTACATTCAGAAGTCTCTCCCTTCTTCAACTGGTGGTTTGGACAACCACGTAGCCCACAGTAGTCATCCAACCCTCGACAGTCACTTCTGTTAATGGATGCTCATTTCCTAATTTTACAACTTGTACTTGGTATATGGGTTAGGTTAATTTTAGTGACTTGGCATGAGCCCCAAGGGCGTTGTTTTGACAATTGTGGCTTAAGGCAACCTATAAAAATCTTTTAGAACCAGGTAGTGTTGGGAGTAATGATTATTGATTGATTAATCTTGATCAATAATTATAATTAAAAATCATAATTTGACAAAATCAATTTCTTAACCAAAATCCTCATTTATGAATCGAGACCAGAGATGTTTCTGGTGTTGTAATTGTGGCTCAACGCCTTTGACAATTACAACCGTTAAATACTCCGTAATAATTAATAACTATTGCCGGAGATGTCACTGTTTAATCGACCGTTTCTGCCGAAACGTGTGGAACTTTAACCTTATCTTGACTGACGAATCACTTTCGCACACAATGGACACAAAACGCTCTCTTTTTATCTATGTGGATTTTTATTAATCTTCACCTAATTAACATGCAAAATTCTACATAACAAGGGTAACACATCTAACTAAGCAAAAATAAAGAAAACAGCAGTGGGTGTGTATTGAATCAACCAGCAGTTATGGCAAAATTGAGAGTATGACGAAGAGGTGTGGTGGTGAGTGGGGGGCGCAACTCCAACTGTAACTCAGTTATTTTGACTCATAAAACTTCCCCCAACTCCTGAGCAGACAAAGGGTTATAAAATCTTTGGCGGCAGCTAGCCAGCAGTGAGGTTGGAGACAAGGGAAAATGGGAAATTTCACCATGAGGTTATTTCAGCAGTCCAGTCTCACAACGCACCTGCGTTGACTCTCATGTGGTAAAACACGCACAGAGCTGGGAACGCAGCCGCTCCAGACATCGACACAACACATCAAAGTTTCAATAAACAAGGTTACATGCACATATTGTTCAGAATACATGAGATTCTAACTAGCGATTCTGGTCTCTCTCTTTTTCTCTCTTCTCATGGTATTCATGGATTCCTGCATGCCGGAAGACTGTCAAAAAAACATAAAGTTGGAATTGGCTAGGGTAGTCTTAAAAAAAGAGTAGTGCGCACCTCCGGCTGGGTTGTGGTGCCAGGACGGACATAGGTCTATTATTTAGTGCATGGCGTTAATAGTGATTCTCTCCGAGAATTAATCCTTCTTGTTTAAGAGACAGCTAATTCATATATATAAAAAACAGCTGTTGAAATTTGACATGTACATGATTCGGAGATTGCAATGTTGATTGCAGTCTTTTCTTTTTTTTAGTTTGAGATCTCTATGGTTAGCAGTGGTGATCTGTGTTCTGCAGAAGTAGTAATGTGATCTTGTTAAAAAGACCAAAGTGAGTTAAGCAAACAATTAACTCGTAAGCTTACACAAAGTAAGAGAATTGATCAAATGGGACATCAATAATACTATAAATTAGGTTCAAACTCCCCGGGGAAGAACATCAGGTGAGCATGAGTGTGAAGAACGTATGAAGTTGGTGTGGTTTATGAATGGCCTTGATCAGCGCTGATTGAGTGAAAGGCAGTGTGCCGATTGGTATTTTGTGAGTGATGCATGTAAAGCGTATGAAAATGTGCATGTGTTGGCCATACTGAATGTGCGCATTGCTTTCTCGGGTTCCATTGTTCTGTTCAGAATGATAACTGTGAGTGTCTAAATTAAATCTCTCTTTTCCTCTTCTCAGCCTGGAAAGCACACACACACACTCCCAATTCCACCCCCCTCCCTTTTTTTTCTCTCTCTCTCTCTCTCTTTCCTCCAATTTTCCCTCCCTCTCTCACTTCTCCGCTTGCTTCTCTTTCTCTCTCTCTCTTTCTCCTCCCTCGCTCCTCCTTTCTCTCTCTTTCTCTCTCCCTCTCCTCCTATTTCTTTCCTCCTCCTTTCGTTCCTCTCCACCTCCCTCTCTCCTCTTTTCTCTCTCCTGCTCCTCGCTCTCTCCCCCTCCCTTTTTCTCTCTCTCTCTTTCCAAACCCAACCCGCCCCCCGCTCAGATAATTCACTCAATGATAAAAAGCACCATGAGCAAAACATACTTGCGTTTACTTTACGTTACTAATTTTGTTTTACATGAAAAAAGCATACCATACAATTAAAATAAAAATACGAAGCAACCAGTTGCTTATTAAGTTCAATATTATTGAAATAAGTATCTGGACTGCATAAGGCTTGATTAGGATACAAAGAGTAAAATCAAGACTCATTTGATTTGAATAAGACAATATTAAATAGTTACTAAAACTAACAACAATAATAGGAAAATAAATATATTTAAAGAACAATAAATTGATTGGAAAAATACAAATAATCTTTTTAAGAGGACAAAAATGAGCTATCAACAGTGATTATCGGGTGTAAAAACCCAGAGTATGCTTCAAAGATCCCAAAGATTGGGTGATTGGTGTTCTGCAGAGATGTTAAATTAATCCTGTTAAAGGGATTGGAGTCAATAATCTAATAATTAGAAATGTGTACACACATAAAAAAAATTTTAAACTGACTTGGCTGACCATCAAACTATTAATCAGGTCAGTGGACCCCCGGGGGCATGAAAGGGTGTGAAAAAAGGATGAAAAGTGTGGATGAGATGTATGAATGAAAGGGCTTGGATCTGCAGCGTATGGCAGATAGATGAATGGATGAATCTCTGAGTGATATATGAACAATGGTGTTTTGCATTTATGTGAGCCATATGCAATGTCAGACTGAAATCTGTATGTGTGTGGCCATTAAAGCAAGTTGCATGTGATGAGAGACTGGCACCCCAGATGGGACTGCATGTCTTATTTTGATTACTTTAAATGCTTTCTAAGATTCATTTGCTGTGTTAAAACAACAAATGAGATTTTGTGGTGCGCACCAGAAGCTTTGCTTTGATTTGTTTTATGGTTCCTATGGCTTAAGTGTTGAGTTATGCCCAAGTCAAATATAGATATAGCTGTGTTACTGGTTAAAATTATGCTTGAATTAATTATCTTTTTTTTTTTGTTTACTCTTGAGAGATAGACCTAAAGAAACATATGCATTTGGATTAGAATTAAAGAATACGTTAAAAAGGGAAGGAGTTTCTGGTAGAAACTGACTGAAAGCTAGAAAAAAGGAAAAAGGCTCTCTGCAGGCTTAGAGAGCTGGGATTTCCGGTTGCAAGTTGTGTGCGCGCCTGCACACACGCCGTGTCTTGCTATCCACCAGCGTATGATGAAAGGAGTGCGCTTGTGTGACACACAGCACCCACACACGAACACGTACACATGCATAGCACACAAACACATAACACACATATGAGGGCCCTCAACGGTTAACTGGTGACCCCAGCTTATGAGTAAAAGTAAAACTGCATATGACGCCACAACAATGCACACACATGAACCAAAGAACAGGCACACACAAATGTGGGGAGCAAAATGCATATATGATGTCAAAAGAAAAGTATGAATGTCAAATTCTGGCATATGTCTGTCTAAATGTTTGTCTAAATGTCTGTCCATGTGTCTGTGTCTGTCTTCATCTAAGTGTTGAATCCATCTGTCATACATGTGGGTTTATTGTCACTAACATTTGTTTATCCAAGTTTTCTTTTCCTTTGTTCTTTATTTTCGACAATTTATTGGCAGAAGAATGACAGGTTTTTAGGAACTCCTTGGGTGCGGACCTCTTAGTGCTCATAAAGTCTGGACTTATGATTGAACATCTAAATAGTTTAAATTCAAGTGAGCGCGGAGTGGTCTGCAGTCACCTTGGAGTCTAAATTAACTTTAAATGCGCAAAACAATTGACAGAATATCCATAATTGAAGTAAGAATCCAGGTTTTATCATTTTGGTTTTTTTTCTTTTCTAGTCGAAGCTCAAATGTTAACTGCCTGATGTAGGAAGACTTTTGTGTAAATACAAAGTAAAGTGTTTATATTTTCTTAACCATCAAAGGACAACTGGTATGCTTAAGTCTTTATGGGGTTTAAATGAATGGTTAAATGAAGAACGTTTCTGAAATTCAGCTTGTGAGTGTTTTGGGAGCAGAACAGAAAGGGGGCTCTCAGTTCCCCTCCACAGGGATGGAGCTCAAAGGGGGCAGGGCCCAGAGCTTCTACTGTCTACTTTTCATTTTACTGTAGTTCATTAATGTTTTACTGATAAAATGGGTCACATATCATTTTGGTCAGCCTTCTATAAAGAATAATAAACGTTTAATCATGCAATTTATTACATATTTTGGAGAAATTTGATGGAAAGAAGTTCTCTAAATGTATAGAATCAGAAATTAATCTTTATCAAGGTATATGCCTTATTTTCTTTGCATATTTCGAGTTCTTAGATTTAACAATAGAAAGCATCAACTTTAAACAACTTTAAAATATTCTAGTGGGAGGAACAAATTCTTGGATCAGGTTCAAACTGTTTCATTAACCTGAATGTTGGGATAATACAATATGACAGTCTATGCTTTATCCTTGCTTAGTTAGTGTGCAAATGTGTTTTTAGTGTAATATGAGTTTTTGTTAGGAGAAAAAAAGGGGTAAATACCCAAAAGCCCAGCCTTGGCCCTGCCCACATCAAACAATGTAAACATTATGCTTAGCCGCGCTTTACATTCGATTACAATTGCTAGTTATTAAACCTCTTATGTAACCAGTGTTGCATGTTTTAGATTAACCTGGGCTTGGCCCAGTCTGGGCTCTCCCTTAGAAAGAAGGTGAAAAGCTCGGCCATCCATGAGGGACTCAGAGTAGAGCCGCTGCTTCTCCACGTTGACTAACTTCTGGTTAGAATGCATCCTGGACGCCTCCCTGGTGAGGTGTTCTGGGCACGTCCCACCGGGAGGAAGACCCAGGACACACCGGAGGGACTATGTTTCTCGGCTGGCCTAGGAACGCCTTGAGATTCCCCTGATGAGCTGGCCCAAGTGGCTGGAGAGAGGGAAGTCTGGGAAAGGCGGAAGAATGGATGGATGGATGGATGGATGGACACTCGCAAACTTGGTTTGACTCAACTTGTTAAACAGCCAACACACAAATAGGGACACATTTTGGAGTTTTTCATCAGTAAAAGTCTTAACATGTCCAAGATCTTTGTAACTGATGTCACCCTATCTGACCACCTTTGTGTTATCTTTGAAAGTGCCTTTCCAAATTAGCTTTAGAGATATTAGAAGAAAAAGCTTTTTTGAGGACGGTGCAAATGGTGAAAGACTAGACTCAGGGTACTCTATGACATCTACAAAGGAAAATATCACACATGTAACTTACAACTGAAAAATGCAAAGGAATCTTTCTTTTCTGAAATCATCAGCAAAAACATTAACATTTGAACTCCACTCGACAATGACTGCTAGTTCCTTTACTGAGAAAATTTTGAAATAGAATTCTAATTTTCTAATTTAGAAAATTAAATTAGAATATTAGTAATATTATGTCTAGCACCAATGCTGTGTCCAATGAAAACAAATTTGGACAAAATGACACAATACTACCGAATCAGCTACAAAAACGTAGTAGAAATTATACATCAGCTAAGCTCCTTCTCCTGCTGTCTCAATATTTTACTTTCTTTTTTTAAGAAAGTTTTGCCTGTCATAGTGTCTGATTTGATTCAAACCTTTTATCAGGTGTTTTTCTCCAGACCTTAGAAACAGCATCTATCAGACCACTGTTTTCTTTGTTTTTTTTTACCGTGTCCTATCCAGCAGAGTATTGCTCTGAATTGTTGTGATTATGAATCTGAGAATATTATTTAATATTTAATATTAATATTTTATCAAATAATATTTCAGTCTGTTAAGGGTTGTCCTGTGAATACCAGCCCAGTAAGGCGATGGTATTAGGACAAAATGGAAAGGTGTGAGACGAGCTCTGACATTATTGAACAGCATAAACTCTGCACATATATGGAATTAATTCACAGTTTCTTAAAATACAAGAATTTATTAACAAAAATATGTGCAGAGTATTCACAGGGCAACCCTTAACAGACCAAAATATTATTTGATAAAATATTAATATTAAATATTAAATAATATTCTCAGATTCATAATCACAACATTGGCGTCCCGCTGGGTGGACATTATCATGAACAGCTTACACTGTACATAAATGTGAATGAATAAACCACAACTGCACATTATTGATGTACCAAGTGATTAGCTTAAAGCCAGCTGTCACTGGTCACAATAGGACTCAAAACATCAGAGTTCTAACATCAGATGTCACTGATTATATTTAGGAGAACATTATAACTCGTGACACTCCAGGAGTTCACAAATGTCGACTTTCGTCAAAATTAATAACTCCAATATCTCCATGCTAGTAACAATCAACTCTGCTACATAGGCTAAATTTTAGACGTTCTGACTCAGTCTGGTTTCTTTTGTGTAAGCAATAACTTGAGACTTGGTTTAACTTCAGTTAACCTCACTGTCCAGACAGTTGCTGCACATCTGTATCCAGAGGCTGTGTTTTGTGTAAGACCACAATCTGAAACCGAATTAACTTTGCAGTTAAGTTTAGTATCTGACCTAATTTTGATGCATGTATCCATTCTGGAACTTTATAGTTTGTTTTTTGGTTTGAAAGAACAGGATTCTTACCAGATTAAATCCCAAATTTAATCTAATCACCCTGCCTGCCATAAAGGGGGGTGAATCAAAAGTCAAATTGCAATTATTACCCTCAGGAGATGTAGCAATTTTCTTTTTCCTTTGCATTTTAAACAAAATTCCCTTAAAGGTTAAGAGTAGTGTCTAATCACTAGTTCCTCCCAAGAAAGGTAAAAAAGTAACTCTAAAATCACAAATATCCTTAGAGAAAGGAGTAGCATTGTAACACTGAGAGCAGAGTGTTGTCATAAGTGTTGTCAGAGTGTTGGAAAGCCATCAGCATCTACAACGGCTCTTTGAGGAAACCTTCATAATATGAGCTATAATAACATTTAATTTCCCTTTGGGATTAATAAAGTATTTTTGAATTGAATTGAATTGAATAATCAACTGGTGCACCCATTTTACAATACAATGTTTCCAATATATGTATAGTCAGATATACATATATAGCTGGACATACATTTGTTAGATGTTGTTGTTTTGTAGTGTCTGCCAGAATGATGGAATCACACTCCATTATGAATTCAGCAGACATGGAGATGCAGAAAGTGGTGGTTGCTGATCTCAACCGTTTGTCTCCAGATGAGCGGGATGCTTTAAATCAGTTTGACCTTGCTACATGTGATAAACAGATTCAAGAATTATTTGACCTAATTGAAAATCCAACTAGGCATATTCTGATTTCAGATGTTGTTGGTAGGCTTACCTTGTTGTATCAGCAGAAATCACAACTGGAAGCTAAAATATATTTTCAGTTACAGACTGACCATCAGATGGCTCTTCAAAGGGAGAATGCTGCACAGCTTGAGTTCTCAAAAGCTGAGGAGAGGATGGAGAAACCTGAAGCAAAGCTAGTGGACCTGAAGGCAGATGAGCTTAAGAAAGCGTCATCCCAAAAGCAGGAACAGTTCCCCACCTCTCAGGTACCCAATTTGCATTTTCACTCACAGCAGCTGCAGCAGCCACAGCAGGGGGCAGACTCAGACAGCAGGCATCCAGCACCTAGGTCAGAGTCTCCCCTTCCTAAATCTAGTCAAAGTGTTCAACTTACTTCCACAGACCTTAACAGAAATGTTGGAAGTCAGCTGGTCTCCAGTAGTGTCCTGCCAAATCCCATTGCAGTGAACAACCACCAAGATGACCAAGGGCTGGACTCAGCGTGCACAAGTGGTCCAACTCGGTGGGAGGAGCACCGTTCCGGCCTGATCGGCACCCCTCTCCCTTCTGACTCTGTGTCGACCCCTAGGGGCCAGGAAAGATGCTCATGGTTCTCAGGTGACTCAATCTAACCTGAACGACCACCACTTGCACGAGTCCATTCATTGGAAAGCTCTCATTTAAAGCATGAGAAGACTTGTTTCCTTCCCCAGAAGTTAGGTCGGGATCTTTCACCATTTCATGAACTTAGATGGACATGGTCCACCTTGGGAGCATGGTGTCCATTTCAAACAGCTTGAATTCCTCACTAAAGACATAGAAGTTTTTGATCCAGGTAGCCAGGAGTCAAATATTGATGCTTACCTGCTTGAGGTTGAACATTGTCTTCTTGACTTGCGTTTTCCTTCTGAGCGTGAGAAGCTGAGGCTTATTTGGAAAACAACAGCTAAGAGTGTTCATGTGTTCATAAAAAGCAGATATTAGTGACAGTTATCCAGCTCTCTGCCAGGCTCTTAGAGAAGAGTACTATGTTTACAGGGATGAAGCCACTGCCACTATTGATACTTTGACAGTTTTGCAAAAACAAGATGAACCTCCCAGAGAATAATTCCACCATTTAAGACAGCTTATTTTCAGGGATGTTATGCTCCAGGTCTTGAAGAAGACCACACCTTTAAGTCGTTGTTTCTTCACAACCTGCACGTTAGCATGAATTTTGAGGTGACCATGCATTGCATAACAGATAATCTGTCTATGCAGGAGACTCGTAGATATGCTCAGCTTGTGTGGGAAACACGTGTCCGTTCAGACACAGCAGGAAAAGGCAAGGTTACTGTGTTAAACATTCAAACTGAGAACAGGCCTAAGAAGAAGCGCAAAGTAAGACCCCAAGTGATGAAACAGAACCAGGGGGGTGATAACTAGCACCAACCACAACTCAAACCACCAGTTAAAAGACAAACACCTTTTCACAATGCAACATCGAACTGTAAGGTTAGGGTAATCTGGAGAGAATACAAGTCACTAATCCCTCTTTCTGCCTCAGTGATTCCTGGAAGCTGTGAGGAGTGTTACCTGTGTGACGTTTTCCTGTGGCTGAACAAACCTTTTAAACTTTCAGTACTGTGTCTGGCTGAATCTTGGGTCCGCCTTTTTCTGATTCATAGCAGAAAAATCTGGCCAAAAATGGACCCATCGCCAGCACAACAGTGGGGTACCCACATTGATGAGACCCTTTCCTGGTAGGATTCTGGCATGGAGGAAATAATTTCCACATTACGTTCTGGCAATCTTGTCGCCGAGCCGCCACCATCACAAAGAAAGCACGCCCAAGTAACACGGACAACAGCAGAGGTAAGGGAGCCACGCCTCTCTCTGCCTGAGATGTTCAGGGGAGACTCAGACCAATGTCGAACTTTTCTAACTCAGTGTGAAATTCATTTTGAGCTTCAGCCGTCATCCTTTCCCACTGAACATTCGAAGGTGGGGTTTGTTATAGGTTTATTCAGCCACAGGAAAACGTCACACAGGTAACACTCCTCACAGCTTCCAGGAATCACTGAGGCAGAAAGAGGGATTAGTGACTTGTAGTCTCTCCAGATTTTGCAGGGATCAGAAAAGCCACTAACCTGCTTTTGTCTTGAGTGGAACTTGAAACCCAGAGGGGAAACCTCAGTGGGCAGCAGGCGGTGATCTCCACAGCACAGGTAGGAAGTGACTCCAGGCTGAATAATCTGAGGGCTAGGCTGGCTCAATAATCCAAGGACAGAAACAGGGTCAACGATCGGAACAAGAGGCGTCAGAAAGTCTGGGCAGGGTACAGGAGGTTTTAGTGCGTTTTAGTGCGTTTAGTCTGGAGGCCGCTGCGCTCCCCCGCTTTGTGTGTGTTTTGCGAGGTTGTTGAACACCTGAGAGCAAGCGCAGGTGCGCTGTGAGACTGGACTGTTAAAATAACCTCATGGTGAAATTTCCCTTTTTCTTTGTCTTCAACCTTACTGCTTGCTAGCTTGCAGCCAAAGGTTTTATAACCCTTTGTCTGCTCAAGAGTTGGGGGAGGTTTTATGACTGAGTATAACAGTTGGAGCTGCACCCTACCTCCCCTCACCACCACACCCCTTTGTCATATTATCATTTTTGCCATAATTGCTGGTTTGATCCCACTGCTGTTTTGCTTTATTTTGTTTAGTTAGATATTTTGCCCTTGTGTGTAGAACTTTGCATGTTTGAGTAGGCGAGGATTATTAACTCGGAAGAGCGAGTGTATCAGGGCTGTGATTTAATAAATATTCACATAGATGGTAACAGAAGGCGTTCTGTGTTTATTTTGTGCAAGAGTGATTCGTCAGTCAAGATAAGGTTGAAGTTCCACAGATTTCGGCAGAAAAGGTCGATTAAACAGTGACATCTCTGGTAATAGTTATCAATTATTACTGTGTATTTAACGGTTGTAATTATCAGAGGCGTTGAGCCACAATTACAACACCAGAAGACATCTCTGGTCTCGATTCATAAATGAGGATTTTGGTTAAGAAATTAATTTAGTCAAATTATGATTTTTAATTATAATTATTGATAAAGATTAATTAATCAATAATCATAATTCCAACATATGGCATCCCTGGGTGGGCTTTAAAAAGACAGATATCAAATCACTGTTGCGCAGAATAAACAATTGTGATCTCTGTTAACCAGACGTTTTATTGTGAGATTTTTGAGTTTCGCACAGAACGTTTGTGAATTAGGGGATATTTTGACTAACCCTAACCCTTTGCTCAGTTCTGCTGCAGAGGATAAAAGAATCTTTCAGAGTTGTTTGTTGTGGATGCAGGATGAAAGTTGGTTTAACTTGTGGAAAAATTTAATTTCCAGGCCGCCAGCCCTGCTGTATCAGCTGCAGAAAACCAGCGCTGATAAGCAGCAGACCTGCCCCCAGTGTCTGCTGGGCGTAATTACAGTTGTGACCAACATCCTCCCAGTCAGGTAGAGAACAACACCTACATCTGTTGGCCATTTAATAAAATTGCAGTTGCAGCTGGATTTCCTAAACCGCAGACCTGCACTCGGTACCGTCTGGTGGTCACTAGTGAGAATTGCATTACTACTTTGATTTTAATCACTCAATTCATTAACACAGGCAGATAATTCCATCACCTATGATCAAAAGGGCATAATTTAAAGTTGAAAGTTGAATTTACAGATCATTCATTACCACTTTTGGATAAAATTTAAGCGTTTTTGCTGAGTTTTATTGTGTGAAACATGTTTTGATAAGACTCATAAATCTAACAGGAAGGCAGGTGATCCATATTAAAGAACACTTAACATTTATTTGAAGCTAAGAACAGCATTGAATGTTTTAGTTTCGTTTTCCCATTTTTAAATTTTTTTTTGGAATTTGGTTTTGGGTTATTTCAAAATTCTTTCTCTTCTTCTTTCCCTTTTTGTGTGTGTTTGCTTGATTACTCCCACTAAAGCATAGACTTCGGTAAGCCACAGTTAGAACGGTCAAACCTGTGTGCCCATTTTAAGCAAACCCATACACCTGGAAGATACATATATGAATCAGACAGCTAGCTGAACAACTTAGCCTGTTGTGTGCTGCTAATTAATTTAGCAATCATTTAATCACAGAACAGCTTAGCCTGTTGTGTGCTGCTAATTAAGTTAGCAATCATTTAATCACAGAACAGCTTAGCCTGTTGTGTGCTGCTAATTAATTTAGTAATCATTGGTCACTGAACAACTCAGTCTGTTGCATTGCTGCTAATTTCTTTAGTGGTGGTTCATAGATAGACAGTTTTGTGTGTTTGCATTGTGCATTTTGGGCCAAAGATGGAGGGAACATTCCAGACTGCAGCTGGAGATGTGTGTATGGTGGATGACTCCATAGGAATGCAGGCTCAAGAGGTGATTGGGTCATTGATTCTGTTGTCCCCAGAGGAGCGTAAAGGTCTCAATGAGTATGGCATTGAGCAATGTGAAGCCAGGATTCAGGAGTTGCTCCAAGTCATTAAAAACCCACCAAAGGACAGACGGGTCTCAGATGTGTTAGGGCAGCTCACTCTGTTATATCAGCGAAGGTTAATGTTGGAAGTTGACCAGCGTGTTAAACTGCAGTTCGCGCTGAATGATACTTTGCAGACGGTGGATGTCCTTAGAGGTGAACAGAAGTTGGAAATAGATTGGAGACAATAGAGGGTAGCCATGCCACCCCCCCATCCCTGGAGAAATGGGGGGACCCACCTCACAGGTTGAAACCTTTGGAGGTGAGCCACACCTGCGAAACCCTGAGAGAACTTGCAGGTCAGATCTGGAGGATGGAGAAGCTGCTATCCAGAGATTAGGTTTCCAGGCTCATGGGGTTCCCCATACATCAACCGAGACAAGAACAGGTGTAAGTATTAAGAATAGGTTCAGTGGTGCGGTGCCCCACCCCACTGCAATTAGCAGCCATGAATGGTAGCTGGCTGGGGACCCAGCAGGTGTAAATAGTTCACGACTCAGATGCGAGCAGCCTTCAAACTTGACTTGCAGTACGGTCTTCTATGATCCCTCACCTCCGCCATGGCGACAGGAAAGCCGCCCATGGGATTCAGGTGGTTCCTACCGCCCACAACTGCTGCCCAGGACCCGAGTCCGGGAAGCACAGGGCCCTCCGTTGTACCGGGAGCAGCCTCCACTGCCTCTTTCGAGGATGAGGCGTGATGCACTGATACACCCTGAGTGCAGCCAGAGTGAACTCTCCGATGATGACTCAGATGGGCTGGCACCAATCCCTGAGAGTGGATTGCGCTCCCGCCAGCTTGAGTCTCTTACCAAAGACATAGAGCATTTCTACCCTATTTCTAATCAGTTCACTGCAAGGGCAGACGCAACCAGGAGATCCCTGATCTTTGGGGAAAGACAGAAAGTACCTCCACCTGTAATTCTGCTCCTGTCTAAATCACACCCAGTTCAACAATAAAGCCGAATATAACATAAAACTCACTCGTTCACTTGGAGCAGTGTCATCTTTAACAGGCAATACATTTTTTATTTAAAAAGATAATAATGTGATTACATACACAGAACCTACAGAAACACTAGCTCTATTAAGTCCACTGCTGTATTTTATTTATCTTTTTATTTCTTTTTGACATGTAACATGCCTTGGCTTATGCTTTGGTGGTAATTTAGGACTCTGGCTCTGTCTGCAGGTGTTTTGTTAGACTAACTCTTGCGGTCCAAATTGTGCTCACAGTACAATGACTTGGTGAGTAAAAGAAGATGGCTTTATCAAAAATACATAAAGTGGTCTATGAAAATCATACATTTAAAGATGAATGGACACAAAGCATTCCCTTTTCCTTTTAACCTCCGTAGAGTGTAAGGCCAGTCTGCCTTAAATGTTCTAAATCAGTTGGACTTATCGAGAGTGGAAATCTAAAGACATGAAACCGAACGTAAAAACTTCAATCAAAGCTATCCACTTGGGTCTGACTGTAGGAGAAGGAGAATAAATGAACTGAGGGGACAATATGAGTGAGCTACATGGCTGATAACACAGTTTCTTACAGCACAACGGCAAGCATATGAGTGTTCACTGCGGGTACAGTGGATTTTAGGAAAACAAAAAGCCTTTCACGGAAATTACCAAAGAGCACAAACACTTGAAGATATAGCAAGAAGGACAACAACTTAAGGAAAAGGACTGCCATTTGTGCCACAAGCACAACAAGGAGAGCAGAATAATTATACCAAGATGTATTGACCAGGCTCGACTGTGCCATTCAAAGTGAGTTTAATATTGGTACTTAAATTTAATTGCACTTTTCTGTTCAGCAGATGATTTCAAACTGATCAGTAGTTAAAAAAACAATAAACTCTAGTGTTAATTAAATGTTAAATGAAATTGAAAGAAAACATTTTTGTCAGTTGATTTAAAATGTTCGGACCCTAAAGTGTTTGGATGATGGAGGTAGTGGACCTCTTGCTATTTTAGCTGGGGACCCCTGCTCTAGATAATGCTTCTGGTGTTTTTAAATTTCAGAAGATATAATAAATACATAAACCATTAAAACCTGTTCTGATGAAACAAAACATCGAGTCTAACCATGTAGACCTCCAGATCATGTTGGGTTTAGAAAAGGTTATTCCTCTCATAATACATCCTGACCAAACTGGGTTTATTAAATGTAGGCATTCATCCACTAATTCACACAGATTACTTAATTTAATAGATTATTCCTACAGTAAAAATATTGAGACCAATATATTATCTCTACATGCAGAAAAATGATAGATGATAGAGTTAACTGGAAATTCTTGTTTGCAACCTTGACTAATTTTGGTTTTGGAAGCTCTTTCATAAACTGGATAAAAATATTATACAGTTCCCCAGCGCATGTATCAGAACAAATAACCAAACATCTTCCCGCTTCTGTCTTCAGAGGGGCACCAGGCAGGGATGCCCACTTTCGCCCTCCTTATTTGCTATTTTTATTGAACCACTAGCAGAAGCAATCAGACAAACTAAAGATATTAAAGGCATAAAATGCAGGAATATTAAACATAAAATATGTCTTTATGCAGATGATGTATTACTCTTTCTCCAGCATTCGCAAACCTCTGTCGCTCAGGTGATTCGATTGATAAATTCTTTCTCAAGAATTTCAGACTATTCTATAAATTGGTTAAAATCGACAGTTCTTCCAATTAATTGTTCTTTCAACGATTTTCCTAATATACAACTACAATCAGGGAATATTACATATTTGGGCATTACTGTGTCTCCTAGATTGGCAGATTTAACCAAACTAAACCACATTCCGCTCTTAAAAAATGTGGAAGATGATCTCGCTAGATTGAAATCTCCCATCACTCATAAAAAATCCCATATCTCTCATGGGCAGGGTCGCTTCAATAAAAATGATGGTCTTGCCAAAAATCAATTACTTATTCTCAATGATTCTGAATAAAACGTCATGTGACTGGTTTAGATCTCTGGACTCCTCCATCACTAAATGTCTCTGGAAAGATAAGCCCCCACGTATTAGCCTAAAAACACTACAAAAGACCAAAGATAAAGGAGGACTAGATCTGCCTAACTTTCATCTTTACTTCTTAGCTAACAGGCTACATTACATCTCAAAATGGTTTAAACACAGTCCTCTAGATGAACCTGGCTAGACGTAGAACAGACATTATGCAATGATATAAAGATTTCCGATCTACCATAGATTAGCTCAAATATAAAACGGCATGTATGCTTCAAAGGCCTCAATGTCAGCACCTCTCTGTCAGCATGGTGGGAATATCTAAAAATGACAGGTTCTTCACTAATCCCATGCAGATGTTGGGACCACAGCCATGGATTTCAACACTAAAACTCCGGTACATACTTTCCTGGAACTTTTCAAAATAAAGTGCATTAACCTTCTTCCAGCACAGCCAGGAAAGGGGGTAACTGCGGACTTCCTGTGGCGCCATTACCCAAATAAAAGCCCCCACCTTTCCACAGATTTTCTCTTCCACTCGGCCTTCCAGAAGTACCGGATAGGAGAGGAAAGCGCGCTGATGTCTTTTGCTGGCAAAAATACATAAATTCAACTGGATCCAAAGCCATACGATCATCGATCATATGCAAAGTTAAGTAGAATGAAATACTGTCTGTGTATCCGGTATTTTCATTCATGAACGGGGAAATTAAGGTGTAAGAGTTGCTTACATTTTCTCTTCGAGGCCCCACAGAAGCAAAACTGTATCGAGGAGAGATCCCGGTGGAGAAGCTGTTTCTACAAGCCGAGCCGCAAGGATGAACTACGGCTTGCACCACCGTGTTACGGTAACGAACAGCCGCCCAGCCCTCCGGAGCTAACGCTATTGCTCACAGAGCGAACACAGAGGTTAGCTGAAAACCAACCGTTTGTTGACTGTGGACGTTTATTCGAACTTCATCGCCCTTGGAAAACGTTTACTCACCACGGTCAGAGGTTAGGTTTGGGCAGATTAACAGATAGGTTTAGGATGAAATGATCTAAACGTTTTCATGTTATGAAGTTCTCTTTTGTGGAACCTGGCGATCTTTAGCGCCGGTTCCGTGTTCTTTGTATGTTTTAAAGTTAAGATAAACTTTATTTAAAGGGTGGTTTCAACCAGAACATTGCTCGTAACGCGCCGTCTGCGCTTATGCATTGTAACCCTGGTATTTTAAAGGTATGTATTGATTCTGGTGCTAAGCTATCTTCTAGCTTAGTACTTTAGCTAGCTTCTTTGTTAGCCCAACGGCCAGCCGGTAAGAACACGTAGTCAACAGAAAGGTTGTTGGTTTTCAGGCTAGTGAATAATAGTCCCTGAACATCATTTGCTAGAGTTGATAACTAAGTAAACACCATTAAGCCCCATTTCTCCAGAAAGATTTGGCTCTTTTCCAAAATACTCAATAATATTTCTTCAAATATTATTTGAATAAATAAAGGCAGTTAATTAGACACCGTTGAGAATTAGTCATCCAGGAGGTTGGTTTTATTCAGCAGATCATTATTTAAAACATTATTTTATTAAAATAATATTTTATCTGATCTTGCATTGTGAATGGTTGTCTAAACGTTTGCTGATTATTGCCTAAATTACTTCCAAGACTAACTTAACTTCACTTCCAGATTCTTCAAGATAATCCTTGGTTCTCAAACATAAACATTGCATGGTAATGTTGCATCACTCTTTTTGGTCATGATTTGCAATCATCTTTAATCAGCTTGTTTATATTGTACATAGCCCATTAGTCTTCATTATTCCTTAATTCTGCTTTGTAGTTTAGTTGAATTGTTTTAGCATAGTAAAGAGTTTGTTGATTGAAATATGTTTGACTTTGAGTTGACTTATTTTTAATAAATATTTGTATTTTAAGAAATTGTGTGAATTCATTCCATATATGTGCAGAGTTTATGCTGTTCAATAATGCCAGAGCTCGTCTCACACCTTTCTATTCTGTCCTGATACCATCGCCTTACTGGTATTCACAGGACAATACTTAACAGACCGAAATATTATTTGGTAAAATATCAAAATAGTCAGTCATTTTCTACCGCTTATTCCATAGCTAATGAGGGGGTACAGCGAGACTGGTTCAGAGATGCTGTCCTTAAGGGACTGCCCCAACAGGTGAAGGCCAGTATGGACGACAATCCTGACATGGCTGGAGCGGACACTGGAACTTGGGATCGCCATCTGATACACCACCTGTCCAAAATAAGAGAGGAACATAAGAAAAATGAGGAGGAACTTAAAACTCTGCAGACGAAATTGTTAAAAATGCAGTTAGCTGAAGCCAAGCAAAAAGCAGGAGACAAGAAGAAAGACAATAAAACCCCCAAAATAATGTATGAAGGTGCGGTTTCTCAGGGTCCCCAGCCTCCTCCCTTTCCTGGCCATCAGGACATGATTGCACCGAGGTCTGCAACCTCGGGTCCCTATCATGCCCAACCAGGCGGGTTCAGGGGCAGGGGCGGGCCAAGGGGCCGTGGATTCCGTGGCGGACCACCAAGGCGATGGGGGGGTGCTGACGTTTGCTACTACTGTGAGGAGCAGGGTCACTGGAGCCGAGAATGTCCATACAACCTTGAGACATATGGTTGTGGGTATGGACCCCGAGGAGGCCCAGGGCGACGCCCGTATCGAGGACGGGGTGGTCCACCGCGTGAAGGTCAACAGCAGCAACCTTCACTTCAGCTGCCAGCCTGGAATGAACCCAGCCTTGGCCCGGACCACTACTGAGGGCCCCCACAGAACCCCCCGGACAGAGGGACTGAGGACCCCTTACTGTCCGTGACGGTGTATGGACAAAACCTTCCTTTTTTGGTGGACACTGGGGCCACATGCTCAACTATTCAATGAGCCCCTCCTGCCACCCTCTCCACAAGGACTACTACTGTCATGGGGTTTTCTGGGGCTAAACAGGTCCTACCTTACACCACACCCCTAAAAACCGAGATAGGGGGACAGACTTTGAACCACAGCTATTTGGTGTCAGCGGACAACCCTGTCAACTTATTGGGCAGAGACATTTTGATTAAAATGGGTGCCACCATTTTATGTGGACCTGATGGACTGTCTATGCATCTGACCAATGGAACTCAACTAGCCTGTGGCAACAATTCCCGCCTCTCTCATGGACAGTATCTCATACAACCCCTGGCTGACCCTATGGCTGACATATATTGGGTCCTTCTGCATCCAGAAACCACAGCGGGCGGAGGCATTCTCTCGTCTTTCCTTCGGTGTAAATCCTGGATCACGACCCTGGCACCCTACTTCTCTCCCCCTGACCCGCCACATGTCACCCTCTACTATGACAGGAATAACTGTGAGTGTTATCAGGAAAGCTTTGCTGAGGAGCTGGAGGGGACTTCCTGGGAGATCGCCACCGCAGACATTTATGTAGCCCCTGAAGGTGTCGTAGCCTCTGTGCAGCTGCCCCATGGATGTGGGACTCATTCAGTGCTCTCCCATCACTTTCCAGCTTAACACTGACCGACCCATTTGGAAATCCCAGTACCCTCACAAACCAGCAGCCGAAACTGGAATTTCTGACACCATAGAGGGGTGCTGGAACCAGCTGACGGCTCTTCTTGGAACACACCCATCCTACCAGTAGAAAAGAAGGGCACTGGGAAATGGAGAATGGCCCACGACTTGAGAGCTTTAAATGCAGCACTGTCCACTCCCACAGTACCAGTTCCTAATCCATACGTTGCTCTCACTAATCTGAACCCCGAACATGCATGGTTCACCTGCATTGATCTGGCCAACGCTTTCTTCTGCCTGCCTCTAGCTGAGGAGTGCAGAGATGTTTTTGCATTCACGTATAAGTCATACAGGTACCGCTACACTCGTTTGCCGCAGGGTTTTGCTCTGTCACCAGGAATATTTAATCAGGTCCTTAAGGAATCCCTCCAAGACTGTCCCATCCCACCAAACACCACATTGATTCAATATGTGGATGACATTCTTTTGGCGACACCAACTGTTTCTGAATGCTTGGAGGCCACGGCTGTGGTACTCTCACACCTGGCAAAAGCTGGGTACAAGGTCAGCAAATCCAAATTGCAAATTTGCAGGAAACAGGTGGATTTCTTAGGCAGGGTGATCTCCCAGCCTGGGACAGGAATGTCCCCTTCACATCAATCTGCTGTCCTTTCTCATCCAAAACCGGTGCGGGTGAAGGACATGCTTTCCTTCTTGGGACTCACTGGATACAGCAGGCCATTTATTCCAGGATACATTGATCTAACTGGTCCACTGCGCAACTTAGTGAAGAAACAGGGCTTGTGCAATTTGACGGCACCTCTAGAATGGACAACAGAAGCAGAGGAAGCCTTTATTGCTCTTAAAACCAGCCTTTCCCAAGCTGCTAACTTGGCACATCCAGACTACACAGTGCCCTTTCACTTGGATGTTTCTGTAACAGCACATACTTCGAACGGGGTGCTGTTCCAGAAAAAAGGGGGAGTAAGAACAGTGCTAATGTACATTAGCGTGATGCTTGACAACATGGAACCAAGACACCATGAATGTACCAGACATGCAGGAGGGTTGGCAAAAATCATCCAAAAAACAGCCCACGTAGTGATGGGACATCCACTACACATTCTAACATCACATGAGGTAGTGGCATTTGTCAATTCCAAAACTTTCACACTCTCACCATTGAGACAACAGAGATTGAGTAAGGTGCTGGAGGCGCCAAATATCATCTACAGCCATGAAGGGATCAACATGGCAGACAGAATGACAGAAGGAGAGCCCCATGTATGCGCCGAAAAAGTTGAGGTAAGTGAGAAAATCAGACCAGACCTACAAGGAGAACCACTGACAGAAGCAAGAAACCTGTACACAGATGGCTGTTGTTTTAGACATGATACAGAGGATCTGAAAGCAGCCTATGCGGTGGTGGAAGACACAGGAACGAACTTTGTGACTCTTAAAGCAGAAGGGCTGACAGACACCCAATCAGCACAGAGAGCAGAGGTGCTAGCAGTAATAGCAGCCCTAGAACTAGGGGAAAGAAAAAAAGTGAACATCTACACAGACTCAGCTTATGTCACGGGAGCAGCGCACGTGGAACTAAAGCAATGGATGAGAACAGGGTTTAGAACAGCAGGACAAAAACCAATTAAACATGAGCAAGACATGAGAAGATTAGCTAAGGCCCTACTACTTCCCCAAGAAGTAGCGGTCATAAAATGCAAAGGACATGATAACAGCCACACTAGGGTGGCTCAAGGAAATCAAGCTGCAGACCAAGCAGCCAAAACCAAAGCTGGATATCTGCCCATACACATCTTGATTAACTCTGAAGTTGAATGGACACCAGAACCGACTCTGGAAGAGGTGAGTAGATTGCAAAAGGGGGCCTCACCAGAAGAGAAATCAGTCTGGAAGGCAAGAGGGGGAAGAAAAGACCAGGATGAACTATGGAGAAGTCCAGACGGACGTCCCATCCTACCCCCAGGGTTGACCACAACAGCGCTGGAAGAAGCACATGGACCGGGACATGCAGGAACTGCACAAATGATGAAGAGTCTTGAACACTGGTGGCATCCATACCTGAAACAGACGGTAGGTCATTGGATAAGCTCGTGTAGCACCTGCCAACAATTCAATGTGAGACCCACTCTGAAGCCTGCACCAGGTAAGTTCCTGGCGGACCCGGTAGCAGGTATGGAAATCATCATAGACTACACAGACATGACTGAGAGAGTGAATGGGTTCAGATATCTTTTGGTGTGTGTGGATGTGTTCACCGGTTGGCCCGAAGCCTGGCCAGCAAAAAAGGAAGACAGCAAAACAGTGGTGAAGTGTCCGATTAATCACTACATCCCCAGGCACGGTTTTCCTGCGAAAATCAGGTCAGATAACGGCACACATTTCAAAAATGAAGAACTTAGAGAGGTTGAAAAATTCCTGGGACTGAGACATTCCTTTGGAACAGTGTACCACCCCCAATCTCAAGGGAAGGTGGAAAGGATGAACCAGACAATCAAAACTAAATTGGCTAAAATCTGTGCACAGACCAAAATGAATTGGTTCACAGCATTACCTTTAGCTTTGATGTCAGTAAGAAGCTCAGTGAGCCAGATACATGGGTTGACGCCCCATGAACTGCAGACTGGAAGACCTTTTCCAGGCCCAAAAACCAGGTTACCTTTTTTGACTGAATGTGAACAATCTGTGTCTCACCGTGATTACTATAGATCTCTCCACAGCTTGGTTGCAGCATTCTCAAAACAGGTAGCCGCCCAACCATCCGAGGTTAAAGCCACCACCTCAGACGCAGAGTGGATCCTTCTGAAAGTCATCAAACGGAAGTGGTCAGAGCCCAGGTGGACGGGTCCATTCCAGGTCTCAGAGAGAACCTCACATGTGGTGAGGGTCAAGGGCAAAGGAGACATGTGGTATCATTGGAGCCAGTGTGCAGCAGCAGAGGCACCACAGAGATCGCTGCCAGAGGTCCAGCAGAACCTGAGGGACAACACCAGCACACCAGAAGACCCTTCTCACCCAATTCAAGGGGCAGAATAATCCCCTAGGGTGCGAAAGCATTCATTTACACCTAAAGGTTAGTCTACACCTTAGGTGCACCGTCAGATCAGTGGTCCCACCAATAGGGGCAGAATAATCCCCTGGTGAGACCACTTAGCTCCAGGTCAGTCTATACCTGTGAGTGAAGACCAGGACATCACACAGAAGAGGCGGGTGTGATTGAGCTTTCCTCACTTTCACTGGTGGTCGTAGCTGCTCTCCCACCGAGAACTGAACTGAACGCTCTGAACTTTTCACAAAAAAAAAAAATAATAATAATAATAAAAAGGTATTTTGTGTTTCACCATATTGTTAATCCTCATCTTCCTTTGCAGGTACCTTCGAAAAGGATGGGAGGTGAAAATCTAGGACCCAGGCCCCTTAAGGGTTGGGTCATGGTAGGTATAGGTGTTTTAGCATTCTTCATTGTTACATTGATTTTCGTATTGTTCTGTGAACTTCCTCTCCAGACATGCTCCAGTCATCCCAGGATCAATAAAAGACAATCCGAACCCCAGAGTCCAGATAAATGCCTCCAGATGTTTGGGGGAATAGAATTAAATTACACTCTCGGCGCGACCACGACTTTCCAATTTGATCTCTGCGAAGTCATCAATTGTAGCTCTTACCAAATCCCAGGCAACACATGGTTGACGAGGCTCCACTATTACCTATGCGCTAATGTTGAACTCTCCACACACTGCGCGTCCATAAGTACAGACACACCCACCCCTTTGTGCGGTAGGGGGTGGAAGAATACTATATATTACAGCGGACCATGGAATACCGATATTTTTAACCCTGACCCGACACCTAAACTTGAAGCGCTAAACATTTCTCTGATACGCGGTAGTTCACCAAATACCGCCTCAAACGGCCCACAGCCATTTCTTTTAACACTTAAAGCTTTGACACATAACCCCCTAGGAACACACAACACCTATTTCATGTTTGGTCTTCGACTAGGATGGAACACACAGAATCCGGAAGGTATCATCAAGATAAATTTCGTAAATCACTCCAATCAGGCAGAGTCAGACAAGGGGAGGATAAAAATAGACTACAACACCTTGAAACCCATAGAAATGATCCAGATGGCCACGGGATATACTGAAGATAATCTCCGCCTCCAATGGATAACTCAGACTGCCAAAGAACAAAGTAAATCAGATTGTGTAGCATGCGTGGCTGCAAGACCACATTTAACTACTGAACCTGCACCTCTGTAT
The DNA here is from genome assembly GCF_021462225.1 of Girardinichthys multiradiatus. NCBI lineage: Eukaryota > Metazoa > Chordata > Actinopteri > Cyprinodontiformes > Goodeidae > Girardinichthys > Girardinichthys multiradiatus. The sequence continues at coordinate 2,307,505 of NC_061798.1, forward strand.
CCAGAGGACACGTGGGGTTACAATTGCATGATTCAACTAACTAATGAGGCCACACCAGCTAACTGCGCCTCACTAGCCAGCATTTTTCCTCCCATCCCAAATAATACTAAAACAGGACCATTTACCCCTCTACGGAGAAATGGCACATACATTTGTTTTGACTTCACTTCCACAAAACCGCAAGCAAATGTAGGACAAATTCCTCGCGATTGGTGTAACATCACGGTGCCAGGCTCAGTGATAGGTCCCTGGGCAAGAGCAGGACTCTACTATTATTGCAGCGACCACAGACTGCTCACTAATATACCACAAGACACTGTAGGATTGTGTGCCATGGTTAGGCTACAGGCACCACTGATCCTGATAGGACCTAATATAACATCTGCCCCGACCACACATGATAAGACCAGGGCGTTAACAAGTAAAAGAAGGAGACACGTCATGAAAAGGAGCGCAGGAACCTTTGACCTAAGTCAAGGCTCCCCCACTTACATTGATGCTATAGGAGTACCACGGGGAGTGCCAAATGAATATAAAATTGCGGACCAAATCTCAGCAAGTTTTGAAAATATCCCAATAATTGCAGCCTTTTTTCCAGTGACCCCAAATAAAAACGTAGACCGCATCAACTACATCCATTACAATGTCTTACGTGTAGCTAACCTAACCAGGGATGCAGTAGAAGGCCTGTCCGAACAATTGGCACCAACCTCCCTCATGGCTGTGCAAAACCGAATGGCATTAGATATGTTGTTAGCAGAAAAAGGGGGCGTCTGCGCGATGTTTGGGGATATGTGTTGCACTTTTATTCCCAACAACACTGCACCGGATGGTTCAGTCTCAAAAGCCTTAGAAGGGTTAAAAACACTTTCGGCCACGATGCATGAGCACTCAGGTATAGACAATCCGTTAGAAGACTGGATGACGGGCATGTTTGGACACTGGAAAGGGTTGATTATGTCATTGTTCATATCCATTGCTGTTTTCGTAGCTATTATGGTTACCTGTGGATGTTGCTGTGTACCATGTATAAGATCTTTGATTGTTGGCTTTATTACTACAACCATTGAAGGGAAAACCACACCTCCTCCTCCTTCCCATATGATGCCTTTGCTTGCGGTTGATGCTAACAAGGAGGAGGACGAAGATTAACCCGTAAGAGTAAGTCACAGGGCTAATACTCTATTGAGGGCTAATACTTGTTTGGGTGCTAAAACTTGTCTGACATGTATTACTGTCTAGGGTGCAAATACTTTTTGTAGGGTTAGGGTTAGGGTTAGGGTTAGGGAAAACTTTTTAGGGAACTAATTCTTTACTGTCTAGGGAACAGAAGGATGGTAGAATATTATATTGGCAAAATTTGACAGACTATGGAATAAAGCACAGATGGACACCCTCCAGTTAGAAAGGTCACGACTCCCTGTCAAGATTTAGAAGGTTGTAAGCATCCTTGGGACTACAAAGGCCCGACAGGCAATAATCCCTGGGCACAGGGCGTGGCATTGGATGCAGGGTCAAAAAGCATTATGGCAAACATGTCCTTCTGCTCCACAGGTTGTAATGACTGCTAAACTCTTTTATTTCGCATCTCCAAGTAGTGGTGAAGTCACATAGGTGACTTCAAAAGGGGGACATTGTGGAGATATATTATGTGTGTGCATTATTATTATTATGTTCATAACCAGTGTGGGAAATAAAATGTTGTGTGTGCATTATTATTATTATGTTCATAACCAGTGTGGGAAATAAAATGTATAACCTGTTAGTGGCCTGCAGAATTGTATTGCACAAATTTGGCCTTGAGTGTGGTGAAGCAGAAAAATAGTGAAGAACTGTAGGGGTGGGAGAAGGATGTGAAAAGATTAACGGGCCAAGCACTCCCTTCTTATATCAGTAGATACGAGTGCAGGTGCTGGGAGACAGGAACATGTCCTAATATGGTAGGCAGGAAAAGTTTGTACGTGACTATGTGTGAGAAAAAAAACTGTAAACAGGGCACTGCCCATTTTCATGTGTGTTTTAATAAAAGCAATGAGCCCAGTGAGAAGCTCCGAAGTCGTCTCGGTGTGTGGTCAGATCACATGAGAGCTTCCCTGGTCCAGGTACTTTTGAATTCAATGCAACGGTGTCTGAGTGTGTTATTTCAATGGGTGTGAATTCTTTCAGCTTACGGTGAATAAACGAACACGCCGAAGACCTCTCGGAGGGGGTGCTTCAACACATCCTACAAAAAAATAATATGATAAATTTTCGATATTGGAGGAATAAAGGAATTGAATACCTGGAACATATATTTGAAGGAATTCAGTTCATCCCATTTAACAGATTAATTATACAATACGGGATGGACAAGAATAAATTTTTAGAATATCAACAAATTACATCTATAATAAAAAATAAATTTAGACTTAATAACGTTGGGTTACAAATGCCATCAAGTGTACTAGAGTTCCTAAAACTCAACCCCCCCAAATTAATGTCTAAAATATACAAGACACTGTCTAATATAGATGGATCACTTTCCCTTCCTATTACGAAATGGGAGGTGGACTTATCAGATACCTTTGACCAAACATTCTGGTCTCAAATATGTTCCAGAACATTTAAACTGACCCCAGTAACCCCAGTTTGCAATTAAAACAATATAAAATCCATCATAGAGTATACTATACAGGTCAACGAATGTTCAGGATGGGCTTGTCACCTTCCAATATTTGCTTACACTGCACAAGCAAAATACCAGTAATTATATCCATGCACTATGGTTATGTACACCCGTTCAGAGGTTCTGGTGCCTGATATATGAAGACTTATAAAAGTGTCTGAGATGTAATATTTCACCTTCCCCTTCAGTTTGCCTGTTGGGCAACTTAGATGATGTCATCATAGAGACAAATTCAGTTCACATGGTTTTCACTGCCTTATGCATCGCTAAGAAAACTATCTTCATGAACTGGAAAAATAAAAACCTTCTTAATATTAATCCGTATAGAAATTTTCTGTTGGATTATATAAGCCTTGAGACAGCCTCTGCCTCCACGTCAGATCATTCTCTGGGCTCCTTTAATAGGCTACATCACCTAGTGGGGGTGGGGCGCCCTTGGCTTCATCCTGTGGGGCATTGTGGCGGATTCGGGGGGGTGTCCGGGTTGGGGCATTTGGGGTGTCCCTGGGCTGGGATCGCTGGGGGGTCTGGCGCTGGGGGCTGTGGTCCCTGCCGGGGTGGGGCTCAGGTGGCTCTTGGGGGGCACATCTGGTAGCTGCATGCAATGCTTTTGGTGGGCCTGCGCCGACGGACATAGGTCACTGGCCTGGTGCCCGTGCTGCTCCTGGGTGGGTCTGGGGTGGGCTTGGGGTCCCTGGGGCGTATTGCCTCCCGGCCTGGGGTCCTTGGGGGTCTTGGGTCCTGACGGGTATGTCGCCGGGGTTTTGGGCTGGTGTATGCCCGGGTGCCCGGCTCTGGCTTGGGGACCTTTGGTGTATCGGTGGGCATAAGGGCCTCCGAAACTGGCGGGTAGGTCCCATCTCATTGCAGGTGCTCCTTCCTTCAAGGAGCACATTCTGCTGGGTCTGTGGGAGGGGGTGGGGCGGGGTCAACCTGGGTATCCAATGTCTTATGTGCTCTGGGAGTTGTTCGAATGCTGGGGTGGGTGTAGGTTTCCTCCTGGGGTGGGGATGGGTGGTTGGCCTTGGATGGTTGGGGGCGTTGTTTGGTCTTGGGTGGTTCCGGCTCGGTTTCTGGTTCCTTGTCTTGGTTCCGGTTACTGACGCCGGTCCCTTTTCTGTCTGGGGGAGGGGGTTTGGAGGGGTCTGCATGGTTCAAGTGTGCGGGCTTGCCGGGGTTGGTCTCGGGGTGGATTGGTCTTGGCTTCCGGATGGGTTTTGGTTTTGGCACTGTGGGCTCTCTTGCTTTTTGTGTCGGGCTTCTCGGCCTCGTACTGGAGTGGGGTATGCTCGTTTGCTGGATGGTTCCTGGTGGGTTCGGTGTGCTTGGGGTTAGTGCATAGTACGAATGCATAGAAGGATGTGTGGTGTTGCTGTGGTGCTGGCTCGGGGGGATCTGCGGTCTGGCTCGGCTCTATCGTTTTTGTTTGGCTGACCTGGATGTACGTGGGTCTGCGTCCCTGCATGGGGGTGTGACCTCTTTGCTCCATGTGCTGGGGCCTTTCTGTGGCACCCTTTGGCTTGCTGGGCCGGCATCTTTCCCTTGGGCATGGTAGTGGGCGGGGTGGTGCATCGTGGGGTCTGCTTAACTGCCCGGCTGGCCCAGTGGTCTCGGTTCACCTGTCAATGGGGAGTGGGGGTGTTGGGGGGTGGGGTGCATGTACCTATCATGGCCTGGAGCTTGCATTTGAGTGGGCCTGCCGTTTTAGGTCGGGTGCGGTTTGGTGGCAGCCTTGGTGTTGGAGTGGTTGTTGCCCTGCTTGCCTGGTTGTGGCTGCTGTCTGGTGCCGGGCTTCGGGGACTGGGTGCTCTGTTGGCTCTGCCCCTTGGGTCCGGGGGTGGCTGGGCGTTCTGGTCATGTGCCCTCATTGTGTGGCGTGTTTTGGTTGTGCTGGGCTGGCTGGTCTGCTCCTTTGTTTGGAGTGGGGCCGCATTCTTGGCTACTTGGGCGCTTCAGGCTGGGTCCTTTTTGTTGTGGGTCGGTGGCTACTTCGGGCGGCGGACTGGGGGATCAGGGTCTGAGGGGCTGGGTGGTTCCGTTGGGGGCTGGGGACGTTGGTCCGGGTTTTCAGTTGGTTCTCGGGGCCTGTTACCTGTCCCTAGTTTTTTGCCCGGCAGATGTGCCTATGCCTCCCTCCTTTGTTGGGACTCGGCAAACGGGGGTGCTTATTGGGGTCAGCTGGGGAGCTGGCTCCCTGGGAGAGCGGTTTGCCCCCCAGTCCTTCCCTCCCCATCCCCGGACACCTCCCTCTGCCAGCTCCATCACAATACCACTCATGGAGGGCCTTGGGGTGCGGGTGCGCCATCGGAGTGCCGCAAGGGTTTTCCATCTCTACGGTCCCATGGCAGCCTGTGCCCCAATTTTATTGTACAACTTAGACACTCTCACTTATGACATTTTCATGACATTCACATGTAGGGTTTTGGGGGTGGGCGCACTCAATGGCATCGGGAGGGAGGATATCCTAGTAGCCTATCCTCTGGTGCCTGCACTCACCTCTAAGGGTTTTAATTGCATGTAGACATTGAGGGTTCAGAGTGGGGGGGCAGGCTTGGGGAGTTTCCTTGGATATCTGCCTCTGGCTTTGGGCCCTGGTCTGCCGGCTGGGCGGGTGCCGGGCTCCGGCAGGGGGGTCTTAGCCGGCATTGATTGGGATGTGGCCCCGCTTTGATGGAGGGGCTGGCCGGCTGGACTGCTTGGTGGCCATGCGGGGGTGCGAGTGGCCGGCGGGCTGGGGCGTCCCCGGGGTGTGGGGGTGGGGTGCTCGGTAACTGGGGCCGCCGTGGCCTTTTTTCCACTGCTTCCTTCTGTGGTCCTGGCCTGGGGTCGGGCGCTGGGCTGCGGTTGGGTGGGGCGACGGAGCATGTCTTGTGACTGCACCGGGGCGGATGGGGGGTTGTGCTTGGCCTGGAGCGGTTGGCCTGCATGGCCCAGGTTCCCGGCCGGTGCATGTATCCCTCTCGTGGACTGGTGGGCTGGGACTGCTGGTGCTGTCTGGGGGGGTTGGGCGGGCTTGGAGGTGTGCTGCTCTGCTGGCTGTGATCGGGGTGATGGGCTGGGGGGTGGCGTGGAGGGGCTGCGGCCTGTGGGGTGGAGGGGTTGTGTCCACTTCTAGGGCGTGGGGTCACTGGCGTTTGGATCGGCAGGGCGGTGATGGTGGAGCTGAGCAGGATAGTGTTTCTCCCTGGGCGGTCGTTGCAGTGGCAGTGATGTAGAGTTTTTTTGTTGCTGAGGGGTCATGGTGGGGTCACTGGCCCTGGGTGCCTGCCACTGGCCGTGGACCTCTTGGTGGATGAGTTTGTCCCGTCATGGTGCGGGGTCGGGGGTCCGGTTGTGGGTGCGGTGCTGGGTGGGGTCTGCCCTGCTGCGTCCGTGGGAGGGGGTGGCGTTGCACGGGGCCCTTGCCTTGCCGTTGCGGCATGCTGTGTGGTGGAGGAGCGGGATGCGGCAGGGGTTCTTAGAGCGGGGCTGTGTGTGGAGCTTGCACTGTGTGGGTGTGGCTTCATCGGCTTCTCGGCCACAGAGTTCACCTGTGGGGGTGGGGATTCATGCCGTTTGGGTTCGGGGGGATGTGTTCGATATCGGCGTCCTTGTTGGGGGTGGCCCTGTGGGGAAGTTCTTGTTGGGGTTCACTGGGGCTGGGAGACTCATGGGGTTGGGATCGGAGCTCGTTAGGGGTCGGGACTACTCCGTCCTGGGGCGGCTCCGGTTGGCGGGTTGCTTTGGGCCATGTGAACCCCTCTTTTGTACATAGCCCCCTCTACGGAGGTGGATGGGGGTTGTTGGGGACGGGGTTCGGGGCGGGGGGGGGCGGGGCGGGAGCCGGGCCGGAGTCACCTGGGTCTGGGCAGTACCAGCTCTGTCTGCCTGCCTCTGCCCCAGGAGGGAAGGGGACCACCTCCTGGGTCTGGGGGCTGGTTGCCCCTAGGGGTTGCCTGCGCCTGGACCTGGGAGTATAGAGTATGCATGGGGAGTGTGAGTGAGTGTATGACGTCCATTGTTGTTTATCGTCACGTTGGGTGTGAGTGATTTTATGTGTATGCATGAGGGTGGGAGTGGGTGATTGTGACTGTGTGTGCCTGTTTTTTTTTTTTTTTGCGACAGGTTGGGTCTTGGACTGCTCCCTCTCCTGGATCAGCTTCCTCCCCGCCACACCGCCTGCCGGTGATTGGAGTCTTTGCCCGCTGGTGTACTTGTGGTTCTCGGTGTCCGGGGCCAGGGTCCGGTTGTCCTGGCGGTGGTTCTCCTGGGGTTTCTGTGCTTTGGGGGGCCTTTAGATGTCTGTGGCTCGGATCTCCTCAGTGTCCATCCAGGGACCATGAGGCAGGCCTGTGGGTCCTCACACTCGCTATTGCATATTTTTGTGGAGAAACCTTGTATACAAAAGCGCGTCCACACCCATACTCACAGGTGTTAAACTTCAGGTGTTGACAGATACACAGATGTTCTATATTGTGCTGCACCTCTCACTAAGTACATTTTGAATTCAGAATTACCGTGTACTGTTTTGTTAAAAAAAAAAAAAAACAGCTGCAGGTGTATAAGCAAGCAGAGTGTAATCTTGCATTCTCTTCATCCTTCTTTCTCTCCTCCACTCTTTCCTCCTTTTCTCCCCTTTTTCGCCCATCTCTCTCTTTTTTTGAGCTTCTTTTTCCCTTTTCGTTTCAGTCTCCGTGTCCGTAACAATTGAAATATTCCCAAAGAAGTTCATAATAAAGTTTATTTTATAAATTTCAAGCAGAGCTTTAGAGCATTAGTTGTGATGCTCTGCTTGTGAAAGTAAATCTGTTGGGCAATTTCTTGGCATTCAGACAAAAATTCTGAGCAACACTCTGCCGGACAGGACACGGTAAAAAAAAAAAAAAAAAAAAAAAAAACCTGTTGGTTCAACATTTGTTTAAGAAACTGAGTGCTTTCTGTAAACATGGCTATTTTGTCCTGTTTTTTTTTAAAGGGCTGGTTAGCAGTACCTTCTACCTGAGGGGAACTGTTTAAAAGCAATAAAGAGTGGATGCTTCTGATCAGCAATAATACTCTTCTTTCTTAAGATATCTCTGTTTAAAAATATACTCTAAGTTATTTAACTGATGCCCAGTACTGGCAGTAGTTCCTTAGTGTGTTTGTTTAAGCTTCTGTTATGCCAACAAACCAAAACAAGTTAAAACACTCACAAAAGCACTATAAAACATCAGCATTTTATTTTCATCAAATACACCCAGCTTTTTCAAAATGTAGCACTTCAATATCACTTTTTCTAAAAGATTTCTATATCTTGGTCCCACTTTAGTCTGTTATATAGATCCACCCAAGGTACTTATATTCAGTGACAGTCTGTGTGTGATGCCCTCTGATAGTTTTCAGATGGGGGGTTACCACACTCATTCAAGCGAAATGTATAGAGCTCAGCATTTAATTGAAGGACCCTGAATGTACCTCAGTCGTTAGAGAGAAAAAACTGTGATGACACATCATTACAAAACCTTTTTAATACATTTTATATAGCTCTAATTCAGAATCAACAAATGTCATCATAAGGTACTTTAAAATTAAGACAGACCCAGTTCATGCACATATAAACTGTGCAGCAGAGGAAATTAATTCTTGTCAGAGATTTATTATTCATACTAGTGCAAAGAAGTGTTTAGCAGCCCACAATTTCAGGAAACTGTTAAATTTAGTTAATGATTTTTCTTCATCAATGTATTTTACAGAGGCTTGTTGTGAAAACTCTGTAGCTTCTAAAATAGGAAATATTTGTAAATATCTTTGACTGAGCTGTTGTGCTTTTGGACTGTGTGCTGGATTAACTGCTGACTGATTGCACAGAACATTTAACAGCCATACAACAAGATCATAATAAGCTTATAAAAATATTTTAACAGTCTGTGTTGCTGATCTCTCATGTGACCTCAAACAGGAGGCAAGGCATTTCTAACCTAACAGATTTTTCACAATGATCACATACTAATTAGTGAATTGTCATGTCATGTCATGTCATGTCATGTCATTGTCAAGTTAGGCTGATGAAGGAAATTGTAGAGCTAGAAAATTAATGCCTTCCATTTGAGGTATCTTGACAGTGGAACCTTTCATCTGGGAAGCGGACATTCGGGCACAAACCAGTGTGTGGGGCTTTTTGGGTTACCAAAGTAAAGATGGGTCTGTTTTCGTTCCATTAAAGGGTTTTCAAAGAAAGTGTGAAAAATCAATTTGAACTGTGCAGTTTTGCCAAAACTTGGATGCTGAATGCTTTGCAGTGTGATAAACTATCATGGTTCCGGTACTGTTAAATACAAATTTTTTGCAAGTATGCAATTAAAACAACAACACAAAAAACCCGCAGAGACTTGCAAGTTTTGTTTGTGTCTTTGGGCATGCAAATAATCTTGTGGTGCTGTCACTTTAAAATCTAAAATAAGTCTTTAGTCTGCGCTAACTGGGGACAGGTGGTAGGGTCAGTTGGTCAGTTAGCTAGAAATGGAAAAGACAAGAATCTGCAGTGTGTGAGGGAACAGACCCAACCCAGACTCAGTCTCAGTCAATCAAACATGACTTTATATTTGAGATGAATTTGGACACAGTAGGGTAGTGTGTGAACTGATCACTGATCCAAAGGAAAAAGGGTGATGCAGACAGCCAATGATTTTAAGAGGCTGGAACACAACATCAGCTGCAAGATGTTTTTTATTTCATGGAAAACTTTATAACTGCAAAACTAAAAACCTAATAATATTACATTTATTTGAAATTATCCCCTCCAACTGCTTTGTTTACAATTAAACTGTCACCCTCAGTTTCCACAAGAGTTTGATATGTTCAGTTGGCTTCAAGTGGTTTGAGAGATCCTGTGATCTTTTGAACACTCAGTAGGCAGAGTTATTATGTGTGTGATCCACAGTCTTTCACTGGTGAGACAAAAATCTGCAGAAACCAGTCTGTTGGTGTAAACTCCAAGTCTTTTGAAAATTTATTAAGATAGTGAAAGTTGTCTAGTGTCCCCAGCTTCACAATGGTTGCCAGCAGCCACATTCATTAAAACTCATTCGTTCCTACACTGGCCAATATACACACTGTTTCATAAATCAAACATTGAACTAAAACAGTTTTGCATCAATATCTACAACAGTTGTCGGTAATGAGGGTCTGTGTAGATGTTCCCTCTTCTTTTATTCTAATCATGGGTTTTCAAATTGATGATGGCATGTGTATCAACTGGCATGAGGGAGCACTGCGTCACAGGCAAAGATAACAGTGTCTCAAAGATGAAAATATTAAAAATTAGGACTTGCGGCCAGGAAACAGCCCAGTTCTTATCCCCATTGCTAACCTGTGGCGTATTTAAAATAAAGCAGATGGACAAACAGAAGCCAACAGACTGTTATCAGCTCTAAGCACCAATAGGACACAATTGGGTCATCAGTCAGAATTTAGCCCAAAGTTTTATATTCAGGATGCCAAAAGGCATTACAGAAGTGATGAAAAATTTGGTCATCACTGTATCTGAAGAGAAGAGAACCACAAATTACAAAAAAACTATAATTGCATCCACTTAAAGAGGACCATACAGACTCAAAATTAGAAGACAGATGTCCTGATTCTACATAGTAAAAACGATGTACACAACCACACATACAAATAATTAAATGCCAAATTGGCCATGTACAGTACACAAATTTTGAAGTGTCACTGCTGCCTAAGATTCTAACTGATCCTGACATTGATCCCATATTTTGCCTGGAATCAGCCTCTCTATCTGACACAAAACAGACAAATAGAGCACATCTGATTCCGTATAACAAGAGTAATCCCATCACACTTTTTTCTTTTAAGACAGACACATGTAAATACACACAGAAGCATGAATGGGATTTGTCAGAAGTGCTTTTTTGCTCTGTGAAGGTCTTTGAAAGTGAACACAAGAGAATTTTCACATAAAAGTTCAAAACAGCTAAATAAAACTCATCACAATGACAGGAAGTTTGTTTATGACCTGTGACATCACTGATGCACTAAGAAAATAATTCTTGAGTGCCTTTAAAGACCTTTTTAGTAGTTTTATTTCAGAGATTCTGGAATTTTAATTATGAGGAAGTCAAAAAAGGCTTAAAACTTTTTTTAAGATGTCCCAGAAATTAGAGTGGATGAGCTAAGTTTTTACTGCACAAAGCTTTGAAAAATTAGCTTTAATTGACTTCATTTCCTTGATTTTCAATGTTTTCTTTAACAATACTCTCTGTATTTTTATATACTATTATATATTTGGACATAGGCCTCTGAACTTGCAACCATATATTCACCACATGCCGAGAAGAAAGAGACACTGGACATCGGCATCAGAAGTCACAACAAGAGGAAAAGGAGCAGACCTGTCATCCTGTCCATTATCATGGGAAATATGAGATCCCTTCTCAGCAAAGTGGATAAATTGGCAGTGCTAGCCTGGCTTCACATAAAAAGTTTAAAAACAGTTAAAGAAAACTCATGACATGAGGATTGTTTGTGGATGAATTGGCAGTGCTAACCTGGCTTCAGAGAGGGTATGGAGAGAGGCTTAATTATCCTGATTAAGACATGGCTAACCCTAACTCCTGTAAGGGGTTATGATTAATAATTATAAATATTTATCATAATTGTAAATATCATAAATCAAAAGGTATACATTCTAACCAAAATTAATTTCTTACTAATAGAGATCAGAGACACACTCATTTTATGTAATTATTGGCTTAAAGTACTTAACAATTACAAGTAATTAGTTAATTATCATTAATAATTAACCAAAAGCACTAAATGTCACTGTGTTATCAATCGTTTTACTGGAAGCAGGGATACTAACCCTATTTTGACAGATAATCACTCTTACACAATATAAACAAAAATGCTGTCCCTTAAACTATGTGAAAATGTATTAAACCAATAGTCCCTCTTACAATCAACTATTTTAGAACAACGTTAACCTAATTAAGCATACACTATTCTACAAAGGGGGTAAATTAACATTTAAAATTAAGGACACATACTGACTATAGATGGAGATCATACCAGCAGTTCATGGACTGAGTGGGAATGGATCAAAGCTTCCGATTGACTTGGAAAGAGGAAACAAAATTAATGAGCATCTGAGAGTTTTCCACATAGGCAGCGCCTCCGGGAGCAGCTTAGCTCTTTAGCTGCTAACAGCTGAGAGCGAGCTGCTCCAGCACACAGTCATAAAACCCCCAAGGCGGAAACTGAGTCAAAAACACAAATGGCCATAAACGGTTAGACAATGGGAAGATCACGAGGCTCAGTTCGCAGCCTCAGTCTGCTTTAAAGTCCACTTTAATTCCAACTGAGTCAGGACTCAGTTAATTAAAAACATAAACACTGACATTCAACTTTGCTGCGCTGCCATGCTACAGTGTTCAACAGTATTCAAACAGCAATCAAACAGCTCGGCATAAACACATCAATCATGGAACACCAATGAGACACGTGATTAAATTTGGCAATCCTAAATCACCATAATCTAAATTTTGCCACCATAATCTATACTTCTAGTTGTTGTAAATATGAATCTGAGAATATTATTTAATATTTAATATTAATATTTTAATATTAATATTTTAATAATTTATCAAATAATATTTTGGTCTGTTAAGGATTATCCTGTGAATACCAGCCCAATAAGGCGATGGTAGAAAGGTGTGAGACGAGCTCTGGCATTATTGAACAGCATAAACTCTGCACACACACAGAATTAATTCACACAATTTCTTAAAATACAAGAATTTATTAACAAAAATAAGTCAACTCAAAGTCAAACATATTTCAATCAACAAACTCTTTACTATGCTAAAACAATTCAACTAAACTACCAAGCAGAATTAAAGAATAACGAAGACTAATGGACTATGTACAATATAAACAGGTTGATTAAAGATGATTGAAAATCATGACCAAAAAGAGTGATGCAACATTACCATGCAATGTTTATGTTTGAGAACCAAGGATTATCTTGAAGGATCTGGAAGTGAAGTTAAGTTAGTCTTGGAACTAACTTAGGAAATAATCAGCAAACGTTTAGACAACCATTCACAATGCAAGATCAGATAAAATATTATTTTAATAAAATAATGTTTTAAATAATGATCTGCTGAATAAAACCAAACTCCTGGATGACTAATTCTCAACGGTGTCTAATTAACTGCCTTTATTTATTAAAATAATATTTGAAGAAATATTATTGAGTATTTTGGAAAAGAGCCAAATCTTTCTGGAGAAATTGGGCTTAATGGTGTTTACTTAGGTATCAAATCTAGTAAATGATGTTCAGGGACGATTATTCACTAGATTGAAAACCAACAACCTTTCTGTTGACTAGCCTTAATGCTAGCACACACGTGTTCTTACTGTTAGGCCGTTGGGCTAACAAAGAAGCTAATAGCTTAGCACCAGTATCAACACATACCTTTAAAATACCAGGTTAATAAAAGGGTTAAAATGCATAAGCGCGGACGGCGCATTGTGAGCAATGTTCTGGTTAAAACCACCCTTTAAATAAAGTTTATCTTAGCTTTAAACAATACAAAGAACACAGAGCCGGCGCGTGCCGTAGCTAGCCTACTAGCGCTAAAGATCGCCAGGTTCCACAAAACAAAACTTCATAACATGAAAACGTTTAGATCATTTCATCCTAAACCTATCTGTTAATCTGCCCAAACCTAACCTCTGACTGTAGCGAGGATATGTTGTCCAAGGGCGATGAAGTTCGACGAAACGTCCACAGTCAAACAAGCGGTTGGCTTTCAGCTAACCTCTGCGTTCGCTCTGTGAACAATAGCGTTAGCTCCGGAAAGCTGGCGGCTCGGCCTGTCCGCTGCCCAGCTGTTCGTTACCGTAACACGGTTGTGTAAGCCGTAGTAACTTCCTCAGTTTCTCCCGATCAGAAGGTGCGTTCGTTCTGTGAACAAAAGGTTAGCTTCCCGCTAACCTCCAGCTGTGGATGAAGAACGAACATTGTCCGCTGCGGTCTCTGCCGTCTTCCTTCAGGCCGGGGCTTCTCTCGGACACCGTTTGAGTCTGCGGGGCCTCGGAGAGACAGTCAGCAATGCTTGTACCTTAATTATCCGCGTTCATGAATGAAAATACCGGATACACAGACAGTATTTCATTCTACTTAACTTTGCATATGATCGATGATTGTATGGCTTTGGATCCAGTTGAATTTATGTCTTTTTGCCAGCAAAAGACATTCGCGCGTTGGGCCTCTCCTGAACCGTCCTCCTCGAAGGCCATGTGGAAAGAGAAAGACTTGTGGAAAGGTGGGGGCTTATATTTGGGTAATGGCGCCACAGAAAGTCCGCAGTTATCCCCTTTCCTGGCTGTGCCGGAAGAGGGTTAATGCACTTTATTTTGAAAAGTTCCAGGAAAGTATGTACCGGAGTTTTGGTGTCAAAATCCATGGCTGTATGGTCCCAACATAGTCTAGGCAGAGTGGTGGCAATCCTAAATCACCATAATCTATAACTCACCCTGACTAGACAAGAGACCAAAAGCTGAAAAAGAAGATACAAGACGAGTTTACTTGATGGCAAATCATCTGTGAAAAAGGATGCAGGTAAGTGGGCTTCCTTCTAGGAAAGGATGAAGTTACAAGTGGCAAGCGTAGTGCATCCACAAACACTCTAAAACTTTAGAAGAGAGAGACAAAGTATTAGTTATTTACTCGTACGAGGAGAACGGTCAGAGATATGTTCAGTTACAAGTCCCCAACCATTCTGAACAACATATCTCCGAACCCCCTTTTTATTTAGGATTGTCCCTAGTTACAATGAACATTAATCTCTAAAGGATGGGAAAACAACAGCTGCATCATAAACAGGTCATAAACTCCTTTATCTTTTAACAACATCTTTCCCACAGTCTCCTCCAACTTTGCAGGGTCAGCTCTGGCCTCTTGTTCAGTGCAATCAGCCCCTCTTTATGACCTCCTCAACTGGACTGCTTCCTTTCTCGCAAGCTCAGCTCCACTTTATGACCTTAACCTGCAGACAAAATTACTCACACACATCTTGAATGAAAGGTTATGAGATCAAATAGTAAAGTTAAAAAATAGGAGAAAATATAAGACAAATCTATATTCAATTATTCCAACATTTCCCCCGTTTGTCTTATATGTGCTCATATTCTCATATCACTTAACAGCCACTTCTGTCAGATTTTTTAACTGTAAGATTATTTTCATGAATACAAATATAATTACACTCAGAGGTACTTACTGACATTTAAATCACAGAATCATATAGAAATGGATCTGCATACAGGTCAGAAAAGTGGTCAGTTCCATCCTCGTCATCTTCATCATCCTGATGTTTAAATAACGGATAGAGTTGTGTAACTCTGTTTTCCATAGGAGAAATAGCTGTGGTGATAAGACGGTTAAGTAGAGTACAAAAGCAGGGAATTCAACAATATCCACACAATGTCAAAATTGCAGCAAACACTGCAAAGGAAATTATTACTGATGATACTAAAATTTTATACTTCCCAAACATGTCAGCCAGGAGTCCCACATCTAGGCGTCTACTCCATAATGCTCTTTAATTTTGCCATTTAGAGATCTCCAACCTTCTATGGCTTTCATTTGGCTGCCATCAGCCAGCAGCAGTGTTGTTAGGTGTGAATGTGCAACATTTTTCTCCGAAAATAGCACAAACTTCTCCTTTTTCAGCTAACAACATGTCCAAAGCAATTCTATTCTGGAATGCTATCAGGGAAGTTGAAGCCAATTAGTCATGGACAGTTCAAACCCGCTTTGTCCAATTTCCTAGTTTTTGTACATTGTAATGAATATAATTGATCCTGTCTACGTTTCTGTTCAACGTACACCACCAACAGATACTTGATTCAAATCTTGCAGCTACTTGATCAGTTAATTTATATTCATCTATAGCATCTATGTATGTAGAGTCTCCCTCAGTCTGCCAAGCTGCTTCTCTGCACTTCCTATCATGCCAATCATGTGGATTTAACACTAAATAGTCCATCTGTTACTTCATCTACTAACATAGGATATAACCATAAAGTAAGCACAGAGTCCTGTTACTTTTGAAGGTGATCAATCAAACAACCACCACCAAATGTCTCCTCTAGAGACTGGTTTAAAACACCTATTTAATTTTACAATTGTAATACACCAAACTGCAATGAGATTTCCCAATTGATTGCCTCTCTCTGTCATATTTATACATGTATAGTTTCCAGTGGTGACTCGCTTATGGAAAACTGATTTATCCTTATCTGCTCTAATTACAGAAAAAATAGAATCCTTATGCTGACACAATTCATTAGGATTAGTTTGATTCATTACTTCCATCACACAGAGTTGTGGTATCACAGCTGGAATTAGCCTGGGACCCATACACACAACACAATCTCTTTCTCTACATCAATAACCAGTTATTACTTGTTCCTGATACTCCAGTAATAACCTGGAACTTAGACATCTGTGGTTAACTTTCCTAACATAATTTTCACTCTCTTCGCTCTGTTACCTGGATTGCATTATCAGCTTTATGGAACTTAAACAACTTCTTTTAATAACTAGCATAAGCAGTGGTGCACCACTCTGGTGTACAATTATTTCCTTCATCAGCTACCATCATGGACCATGAGGTGTCTCTTCAATCACTAGTTAAGTACCATTTATAACTTCTATAATCCTGTCCTTTCCTTCCTCATTTAGTCAAGCTAATGAGTGGGATCAGCACCACAGCTATGGTTTTAGATTTCACGCACACTTGAATACCATAAGTATAAGAAGTTTGTTTAGTGCACATAGTTAGGTTATCTTGCCTTGCTTGATTTAGCGCTACTTGTTTCATATGACTCATAACAGACGTTGTTACATTCTAATTCATCTTGACTGGTTCCCAGAAATACCAGAAAAATAAAAATCAATATAAGAAAAAAAATATATATATATAACCACCCAGCATCGGAAAGCATTGCTCATCCATCTAGAAATCATTTTGGCTGAAATTTATACTCCTCTAAATGGTTCCAGTATCTTAATTGTCTTCACTGACTTTCGGGTCTCTCCAGCCTCTAAATGTCTGGGTCCACCCTATTATCAGTCTATAAATCACTTCCCCTGACGGAGCTTTCAACCGAAATGATCTTTTTACAATGTGTAAGGTGAATCCAGGTTGATCTCTCAGCTATTTTATTGTCCTTGCAGTGGTTAATAATACCTAATATGGATCCTCCCACTTAGGTGAAATACCAATGCTTCTTCTTTACACTCCTTATTAACACCCAGTCTCCTGGTTTCACTCGTTGGTTCTCCTGCTGGGAAATAGAACATTTCTCATAGTTTAAATTTATTTCTGTTGGTTTCTAACATACTCCTCATATAATCAACTAGGTTGGCTTCTTCATCTAACTTCCACTTATTTTTGAACTGTGGTAATCTGTATGGTCTTCCAAATAACATTTCATAAGGTGTTAACCCTGAGGTGCTTGTAATGTTTAGTTGGAAATAGTTCTATCCATTTAGAAAATGCATCTATAATGACTAAACAAAACATTTTCACTTCACTGTGATTTAACTTAATAAAATCCATATGAATTGTTTGAAAAGGGTATCTTAGTTTTGAAAATTGTCCCCTTCATGGTCTTAACTTCCCTTGTAGATTATGTTTTACACATGCCAAACATGTTTTACAAAAATTGTTTTAATAAGAATTTTAGAATTTAATCAATATGTTATATAATATTAATATATCTGTCCTACTATTCCCCCCTGTTGAGACATTATGAAACACGATGGCTCAAATATTGCTTCCATTTATAGGTTCTTTGGTAGGACAGGTTTATTATCTGGTCATATATAGTTTTCATCTTTTAATGCAGCTCCATGTTTTTTCCACATTGCTATCTCCTGTGGTAGGCTTTATTGTTGCATCTTTTACTAACACTATATCCATTGTCACCAATGCATATCCTATTTGTGTCTTCTCCCTCTCATCTTTTTAGAGAAATCATTCACATAAACTATTTCGTGATCCTGCAAATCACTTCTAATTTTTTCTTTCTTCTTTTTTTCCTAATTCTGCAGTATTAATGCTGAAACTGCATGGGAAACTCTTAAGGTTAAAAGGTGAAACAACACTATTGCAGCACTGCAAATGTCATTTTAGGCTGCAATTACAGCTCTCACACAATATAGTTGCACACACGCAACACTATCTAGTTTTGAAAAGAAATAGGCTATTATTTTCATTTTATCTCCATGTTGTTGAACCAGAACTGAAGTCATAAAATGTCCCTTGCAATCTACCATCTGAACAAACGGTTTACTATAGTCTGGTAATGCTAAAGCAGTACAGGTAACTAGAACTTGTTTTATGTTGATAAATGCTTCTTCAGCTTCTACACTCCATTTCAATTTAGATGTCATTTTCAGCTCTTTCTCATACATTAATTTGTTTAATGGAGCTACTATTTCTGCATAATTTGGCACCCAGTTTCTACAATAATTAGTTAGTCCAAGGAAGGACATCATTTGCTTTTTTGTTACTGGTTTTAGAACTTGTAATATTGCAGTCTTTCTTTCTTCTACAATTGTGCGTTCCCCTGCGCTAAGATTATGACCTAAGTATTTAACCTCATTTTTACACAACTAAAGTTTCTTTTACTGACTTCGTGTCCCTCTTCTGCTAAATGTTTTAATAATGCTATTGTATAATTTTTACAAATCTCCTCATCAGGAGAGGCTAGTAGCACATCATCAACATATAATCAACTCTGACTACCTCCTGGAGGGTCAAACTTGGCCATACCTGCACTCATTTCCTGAAAGTCTATAGTAGGACTTTCACAGTAGGCTTGAGGTAGTCTGGTATAAGTATATCTTTGTCCCTCAAAGGTAAATGCAAACCAGAACTGCCTATCTTTCCTGTTGATGGAGCTTGTTTTTTTTTAACTGGAAACATGGGGTTGTTACATGGTGAGTCCTCACATTTTATTATTACCCCTGCAGTTATTAAATCTGTTATTACTGGTTTTATTCCTTCACGAGCATCATATTTCAAAGGGTATTGTTTTAGTCTGGGCCTGTATGCTGTTTTTGCTCTAATTTGAACAGGTAATGCTCCTTTACTAAACCCACATCAGTAGGGTCTGTTGACCATAATTTATCAGGGACTTCATTCAAAAACTGTTCCTCCTGTTCAGTAAGGAATATTTCTCATTGTTGTTTTGTATGCAAATGTATCTCTTCCTGCACTGTCACTGTCCAAAATAATAATTTTCTAATTAATCCTGTGGATGCACTAGGTTCTGTATTCATTATTGTTACAAACCAGTCTGTGACATCTTTTCCCCTCTGCACTATTCTCCCCATATCATGCTACTTAAGTTCTTTATCCTTGAATAAAGATATTTGTGGAGGTGACCACATGTTGCAGAGCTTCCTAGTGTCTTCCTCTAACACTACTTCAGCAACTGACGTACTCTTCCTTTCTGTATAAACATAAGTTACCCTGACATTTATAGGGGTTACTTTATTTAATACTTCTTCATAAATTTTATCCTGTCCAGGAGTATTTTTATACCACATGGTAATATGTAGATCATCTGGTGTCATTTGATCTTGTAGTCGAGTAATGACATTTCTTCCTTCTGTTAGTACAGCTTTCCCTACGTCTAGGGGTGGCTTATTCAGAACATCCAGTTAATAGTGGCAATAAGGTGGTCCTACTCCTTTTTTTAACATCAACACCCTGATGTTATTTGTCTGTAATCTCGTCTGCTCACTCCTCTCTGACCCCTGCGGTTTTTGTCCTCTGCCTCTAAATTTTTCTCTACCTCTGTTGTTTTAATAATAAATCTGCTCTTCTTCTTCTTGCTGAAAAAAGGTGTTGCCTATTTATTTATTTATTTATTTTTCCTTCATAACTTTTTCTGCATGGAGGGCATGATTTAACATAGTCTTCTAGATTTGCTGTGGGGAACCCTATAAAATATCTCCTTACCCAGGTATTAATTGCATCCCTGGAACCAGCATGTAGTGCAATTTTTAACTGCTGTCAATAAGCTCCTTGCTTGTCTTCTTGTATTTTAAACATTTTGTCAGTCTAATTCTATATTCTTCAAAAGGTTATTCCTCTTTTTGTTTCACTCTGGCTATTAAAAAGAGTAAAATATTTTCTAAGGTTACACAGGAAAAAAAAAAAAAAACCCATGTAATGCCATGAACCTCCGTGACACACTGTATTAACAGCCTTCAGCGTCTCAAAACAATAATAATAAAAAACACAAATAAAACATACATGAGGTACAGCCATGGTGGGGATGGATTTATTCACCAAAGGGACTCATTTTAGCCCATCTTATCCTGTCAAACCTCATCAGATCTTTGGTACAAAACAAAAACTTTCCAACTACTCTTTTACTCACTTTCTTCTGTCCTGCTATTCCACTTTGCAAGTCCATCAAAAATCACTTCTTAGCCCTCTGACCTTTTCTGCTTTCCACAAAAACGTCCATTCTTGTCTCCTGCATCACATCTCTCTCTTTTAGTTATTTTTAAGCAATAATCTACATCCTCATAACCTTCTTTGTCCATTTTTCTTAAATCACGTTCACTTTTAATGTACTTTTAATTATTGCATCCTATAGATCACCTAATTTTTTAGAGTTTAAACGACCATCATAATGATATGTGGTTATCCATTTATCTAAATATTTTAATTTTAATATTTTAATTTGATCCTGTGCTTCCATAAATTTCCAATCTTTACATAATTATTCATTTTAGTGTATTTAAATCACCCTTTTCCCATTTATTTTATTTAAATTTGGTCCAGCATAGAAATACCTAGGGTATTATAAATACTGGATTATTCTGTTCAGTAGGGTGACAGAAAAATCTCCTTTTGTGGTAATTCTCACTTCAACTCTTTCGAGTGGAGAATACTTGCCTTTGCTTCCACAAAAGTTAGTCACTTACAATCCCACTGCTATTGGTATGAGGCAAAACCTAGTGGTTTAAATCCTCCATTCATTTCTCACATACACACATTTAAACGCGGATTTTTTCTTAGTATTTTTTGTTGTTTAAAATACTTAAACGCAGATTTTACTTAGTATTTTTGTTGTTGTTTAAAATACTTAAACGCTGATTCCGCCGTTCTGGAAACACGGAATTTTAGTATTACTTTCTTAATACTTAAGAGGACTCTGTCGTCCCCTATAACCTCGGAATTTTCAGTATTTTCACTAATACTTTAAGCAGAACTCCGGCGCACGGCTGTTACCCTCGGAATTTTCAGTATTTTCCCCAATACTTTAAGCAGAACTCAGGCGCACTGCTGTTAACCTGTTAGGGCCTAGGATTCACAGGGTTTGTTTACTTCACGCAATGACCCCCAGTCATTTGTCACACTTTTTTAAATCCAGATTCACTCACCACTTTGTCCTCTCCTCTCTCTCAGAGTTCCGTCAGCCATCAGACTCCAGCGGGCGGGCCAAAATCCAGACCCGGAAAGGGTGTGTGTGTCTCCATGTTGAAGACAGCCGTGCGCACGGTCTTTTCCTGGAGTCTACCGACCCGCTGGAACCATCAGGCGTAGTTGGAATCTGGCTCGAAAGGACCAAATTAATGTCAGGTTTAACCAACCTAACAATATTTAAACAACACAGAAAAGAAGAGAGAGACAAAGTATTAGTTATTTACTCGTACGAGGAGAACGGTCAGAGATATGTTCAGTTACAAGTCCCCAACCATTCTGAACAACATCTCTCCGAACCCCCTTTTTATTTAGGATTGTCCCTAGTTACAATGAACATTAATCTCTAAAGGATGGGAAAACAACAGCTGCATCATAAACAGGTCATAAACTCCTTTATCTTTTAACAACATCTTTCCCACAGTCTCCTCCAACTTTGCAGGGTCAGCTCTGGCCTCTTGTTCAGTGCAATCAGCCCCTCTTTATGACCTCCTCAACTGGACTGCTTCCTTTCTCGCAAGCTCCGCTCCACTTTATGACCTTACCCTGTAGACAAAATTACTCTCACACATCTTGAATGAAAGGTTATGAGATCAAATAGTAAAGTTAAAGAATAGGAGAAAATATAAGACAAATCTATATTCAATTATTCCAACACGGTGCAAAGAGGATTGGGCAGCAGACGAAGGTGGAGACCTCGGCGGCCCGGATGCTTAGGGTGGCTCTAAGCATTTAAAGGCAATGGCCGCTGCCACACTCCTAGCCCGGTATAGTCAGATATTGTTTGATGCCAAATTATGCTTAACCTGTTAAGCCCGAGCATAACGGTACCAGAACGAAAAGAGCAACGCCCCATTTTCGCCATCTCTGAAACTAGATCAAACGCTGGCATGTGTGGGTGAAATTTACAAAAATGTTGAATCACCTGTATTAAGCAAGATTTATGTTTTTATTTAAAAGGTGCAAAATAGAACCAAGGTATGTTCATACAAAATAAAAATATGTCTTTATGTATATATGTTCATAAAATTAAGTATAAAACATCAAAATATATATATCAATTACCAATGTAGTTTTTTACTACAAGTGTTGTGTGGATTAATAACATTTTAGTGCTATTTTATAAATATGCAAACAAAATAAAGATAGTAAATGTGACATGAGAAGAAAAAAGGGCACTTAAATTGTTATGGCAGAAACCATTAAATATAACTATTAAGACAACACACCAATGGTAAACAATACTTCACTGTAAGCATTAAACAAATAAAGTGTGCAAACATGAATTAAAAAGAAAGTATCTTGTTTTAAGGTGTCTTCTGTTTTAGGCAAGTTTCCTCGTCAAGCAAGATGCACACCCTGAGCACACTGAACTATAGTAAAGAAGTGGGTGAAAATAAATTCTGCTTTAAAATATAAATGAACTAATGATGCATTCTTCTACTGACCAACACACACCTGCCTACCTTGAGGGATTGTGGCGAGGATTCTTTGTTGGTGAACAGGCCTATAGATACTGCAGATACACCTCTACAGGGAGCAAGGTGAAGCTCTGACCTTTGCAGGCCACTAGAGGTAAAAAAAAAATCAGGAAGTCAAGAATTTAGACCACTTCAATCAAATGTTCAGACAACTGTAAAAAATAAAATTTAAATAGGACATTCCAGCAGGTTCTGTATCCTAATACAGAGTAGTATCCTAAATTAAAATACTAGAAGTCAGTTTTCACTTCAAAGTTTTTGTTTTTACACAAAATGTTTTCATTGTTCGGTTTATGGTGTTAATATATGTATACGATAATCATTTGTGAATATCTCTAATGTACTTGCTCTACATATTAAGACTTTGCTTTGTAGAAAACATTGTCTTGTTTTTGGTCTGGTAAAGCTTTATATAATTTTTATTATTGAAAAAAACGTTTTCACAGTCATGTTTACCAGAATCTGATAAAATATTCTGTTAAATTTAGACACATCACTACATATATTTCCACATGAGGTGTTCTCACAAACAGTCATAAACTCTTCTGCTTGCCTTTGCCTAGAAAACTTTATTAGAAGTTATGATTGAAAGGAGGAAGCTCCAGAAAAGTTTGTTGTTTCTTGTCAAAGAATATCTTCTGCTGTCTGGGAGGTTTCAGTAAAGTTCGGTCTTACTGGTGCATGCATGATGGGACTCATTTTCACTGAAACACGATACACATTTTCACAGTCATACACTTGGCTGTCTCCAAAAACACTGTATTTTTGTGTTGTATTATTGATAGAGAAGCAGTCAGAGGGCGATGTGTTGCACTGCAGCTGAATAAATCAACACTATGAATAAATCACCAAATCAATTTGGCGATATTTACAACCAGGGTGAGGCCATCAACTATTTCCGGCACCATGTACTTCACTCACACTCTCTTCTTTGTTTCCATTTCTAATCACTTCTTGCATCTCCTCACAGTCATCTCTTTCCCTTTTGTCTGCCAATTATTTATGTTTTCTAAATTATCTTTTCTCATCAGTTCTGGCAAAAGAAATGTTTCATTGTCTGCAATTCGAACAAATTTACTGTAGCTGTGTCTATTTTATTTATGAGGTAATGTAAAATCCATGTTAACACTAGATCACCAATGTAAATAGTAAAAACAAGGTATTAAGATGAAAATGTAATAGAACCAAACAAAGACAAACTTACTAAAACATTTGATGAACAGATAGTTTATAAAATAAAATTAAACATGTATAAAAATAAGACATAATTACTAAAATTAAAATAAAAAACAGGCGAAAGCAATATATTTTTAACTGACTTTCAAAAAGATCTGTCCTTTATTGTAATATGGGCTGCCTTTGAAATCAGCTGAATGCAACATGATGTTAGTGCAGTCCACTGTGGAACTTGCATAACTATATTAATAAGACTTTATGCAAGAAATATTGAACACTTTTTTGAAGACATTTCATTATAATACATTTCTAAAGATCTCATTTTCCAATAAGGTGACCCTGTAGCAATACTGATGCTCCCCTTTAAACAGCCTGAAACAAGCTATAATAACATCACATATTAAATGGTTATCAATTATTTTTAGTTACAGCAAGAGGAAATTTATCAGTATTGAACTCATAATGGAAGTGTCAGAAGGGCAATAACGTTTGACTATTTTATCTCCAGCATCGCAGCTATAAAGTTTTATAGGGAAAAATATTTAATAATTTTATTCAACATCCCAATAATTTTCCACATTGTTTTCTAGATATCTACTTATTGGTGAACCTAATGTAGTGATTCTTACTTTCACTAGACAAAATATTTTCCAATAGTATTTCTGTGAAGAAATCCCGGCAAATAAATCTATTCCCAATTCTTGATTACTATGTTAAGAGTCAAAAGTCTACATACTCTAACATTATTATGTTATTAAACAGTTTGGGTAAGCCCAGATGATGATTTCATGGCTTTCTAAAACTTTACTAAATAAATTTACAATAGCTTAGTTGATTGGAGGCAGACAACTTGGCCAGAGGCACATCAACATATGGGAGGAGGAAGTTGGTGTTGAACCCCGATTGCAAGATGACTACTTATCTCACAATTTCTCCATAAAAACCTCCTATGTGTTTCTTGACTTTGGAAAATATAAAGTACATGGTAATAACCCAGAATGTAGAGGTATGTTGCCCAATAACAACTAATACAAAGGATATACAAACAATATGTGAAGGGGGGGCAAAAAACATATACAGCAATTCCTAAGAAACAAAAAAAATATTCAAATTCATTAAGATATAAATCATTGTTTTAAGAAAGCTGTGCTTTCTGTTGGACATTGACGGTTGTACAGTACTGCAGTTTTCTTACGGATTCTGTGAAACAGTGGCCAACTCTCCATTTATCAACAATACTATAAATCCTAATATTTTGCTAAACAAAATTTTAATATTTCTTCCAGTGTTTGTTATTACCAGTGTTTGTTATTAGATTCTCTTTCCTGTCTTTCTTTTTTGCCATTAATAAATGTGTCTTAGTTTTAATTATTTTAAAGTAAAACTGCGCTTTGTTTTAACAAAGTACAGTCTGAATGACAAATAAAGGCACTTTGCTGGAACAGCAAAATTAAACTGCTCTGTCAACATTTGCTTCATCAAATACATACACATAAATTATGGCTTTTCATACTCTTAAAACCATGACAATAATGCTGAACCAACACATTTTTAAATGCTTAGTACTTCACAGTGTTTGTGACTGAAATTATTATTTTAGCAATGTTTGTCTTTTAAGAAAGACAATGAAGAGGTGAAAATGAATCAGTCCCATTGCAGGCATTTTGCTAAAATTCTGAGTAACTTCACTGATGAGGTTGCAAGGACAGGAGAAGTGCAAAGATATTTATGAGACAGATCTAGAGATCCGCCCGACCAGCCAGGACCGCAGGAACCATGCAAGTTCTGGCAGGTACTCACAGCCTCCAGGTTCTACTGTCCACCCGGACATATCCAAATCCCTAAACCACCCTCATAGCCCTAGACCTATTATGATAAAATAAATAAATCTGATTGCTAGTTAATAACTTGATTTGTGACAAAGTCTTTGAGAGAGATCTTATGTTCAGTAAGACACATTTAATTGTTTTATTTTTCTTTTCATTCTGAGTTTTGATTATTTTGATTAGATTTTCATGATTTCCTCTTTTTAGATTATTCTATTCAGTTTTGGTTGTGGGCGAGACACTGTCTTAATAGCATAATGGATGGGTAGCAGTACAGGACCTGCAGACAGGAGTGCCAAACGACGACCCTGCTTCCTGGTCTCAACCCTGGGTTGTCAAGACTTTTGGAGAACTAATGAAAGAAGAGCTGCTCCATCCAAAGTGGGATGGATGCCGTCTCTCTGGATCAGACCAGGTTTTCCCCAAAATGTTCGCCAATTATCAATGTAGCCCACATCGTTTCCTGGACACCACCTCGACAGCCAGCGGTTGAATGACAACATGCGGCTAAACATGTTGCACTGGTCAGATCACGGAGGGGACCAGAGAAAATTATGGAGTCCGACATTGTTTTGGCAAACTTACACACTGAAGCAACACTAACTTTGGTGACCTCCGATTGGTGTAAACGGGTGTCATTAACACCAGCATGAATAACATTTTTACTGTATTTACACTTATCCTTAGCCAGCAGTTTCCGGTAGGATTTGATGTCGCTTGTTCTGGCCCCTGGTAAACATTTGACTATGGTCGCTGGTGTCTCTAGAGCCACGTTTCTGACTATTGAGCTACCATTTACCAGAGTCGGCTTCTCAGCGGGTGTGTTGCTGAGCGGGGAAAATCTGTTAGAAATGCAGACAAGTTGCTGGTGACCTGTGGGCCGGGATCTAGGACTATGCTTTCTACGTACCGTCACCCAGCTGGCCTGAGGCCCCAGCTGCGCAGGCTCTGCTGAAGGACTGCTACGGGGTGCTACCCTCGTTGGCTCTGCGCTGGCTAAGAGGCCTCGGCTATCTGCTCCTTTTTCAACAGCTCATAGCTGGGCCTCCAAATCCGACACCTCGCCTCCAAAGCTACATAAATGCCACATTAATTACACGTACCATTATCACTAAAGGAGGCAGAGGAGTTACTGAACATCTAACACAGTGAGCAAGAGAGAGGAGGAGACTCAGAAAGAGAAACAGCAGAACAGGTAGTCATAGTGGAGCTAACGCTACGCTAGCGACCCCTTACCACTACGAGAAAAACTGTGTTAGACACGGAAAGTCCCCAAACATTAAATGCAGCAACAGAAAATATGTGTTTTAACGTGCTTATGTATTAGAGCAAGTCATAGATATCACAGTAAAGACAAATCAGAACAATCAAGAGAGCCTTCACACACTAAACAATCCACCGAGTGCAGTGAAGACAGGAAGTGACAAATATGCCTTACCATCCCGGATGTAGAAAGTTATCAGGTAAATATCCCATGCAGTTTAGACATGTGCTCGTAAATGAGAAACTCATTGAAATCTTCATTTCAACCTGAAAAGACTCACAATAAAAAACACAAAGTTGGCGATTAGAGAAGTTTACTGGCAAATGATTATTTCTTTGTCGCTCAGACCCTGGAGGAAGACATGAATGCTGAGAATATCATGAGCTTGAATGGAAGTCTTAGGCTTAGGATTAGATATGTCTTCCCCCCTGGGATCTGACTTGTGGTGAGGTGAAGGCCAGAGGTGAGGAGATTGGGAGGAAGGATTGGAAGGAAGATGGTGGAGGAGGGTTGACCTCGGCTGAAGAGCAGGAGGGATCCATGACTGGTGGTCCTTAAAAGCGAATCGCCAGAGGGTGATTGGCTGAAGAGGCATGCGGGCTTGATGCTGATTGGATGGAGGGGAGACGCATGGAGGAGTCATTGGATGGAGCAGGTGGTGAGGGGGAGTCTTCGGTCTGAATTTTTGTCAAAACTCCATTTTCTGTTTAACTCCTCCTGCCAGAGGAGCTAATCAGCTTTGTTGCTCGTTTTGAGACCACCAACACTCTGCTACTGTCTTCCCATGTTTCCAGTACCCCAACTCTGTATCTACAGGAGCATGAGGTGACGAAAAACCTGAGAGCTGTGAATCCAAGGAAAGCTGCTTGACCCGACCGTATCTAAGGGGCAGTGATTAAAGCATGTGCAGACCAATTGGCAGGGATCCTCACCGAACTATTTAACCTCTCTCTGACACATGCCACCATCCACACATGCTTAAAGACCTCCACCATCATCCCCATTCCCAAAAAACCTGCCATAGACAGACTGAATGATCACAGACCCATTGCCCTGACATCTGTAATCATGAAGTGCTTGGAGCAATCAATCTCCCAACACATCAGAGACTGCCTCCCTTCTTCCTTCAACCCCCAACTAGTTTGCATACAAGGCAAACCTGTCTATGGAGGACACCATCACCCTCACACTCAGCGCTGAGCCACCTGGAGTACAATAAGAGCTATGTGAGGATGATCTACATGGACTACAGCCCAGCATTTACCACCATCGTTCCAGACAGCCTCACCACCAAACTAATGGAATTACAGGTCCCCCTCCCCACCTGCAACTGGACTAAAAACTTTCTGACGGGCCGCCCACAAGCCTTGAGACTCGGCCCCCACCACTCCACCAGTTAGCACCGCTTCCATGTACTTGCCAAATCAGTCAAGTTGTGTCCTCTTACCAAATAACTCTTTTTTTGCAAAATGCATTTGCCTTGTTCATGTGGGCAGCTGCAGTTGAGTTTAAAGGTGTCAAAACTGGAGCAGGAAATCCTTTCTTTCTTGGATGTCATGGTAATGTTAAACTTAACTGCACAGAGACTTGTGAACCAGTATCTTCCAGTTTAAAGTAAATTTTTGCCTTGGTGGTGTCTGAGTTGCTCCTTAATGACCTTGCCACTTTTCATTTTTCTGAAGGAAACAGTTTGAGCAAGATGGTTAAAATGTCTATTGGTCATTCAAGCAGGACAGTAAATACTTCAGTGATGCTTGGCAGTAAAAAGCCTTTTGATTATCTTATTGAGATAACTTTGTTAAGTTCCATGTTAAGCAATTTCTGTGACAAAATACAAAGCCATGTTATTTTCACTGTTGCTTCAGCATAACTTTGATATAAGCTTTAAAGATCAAGCTTAGTGGAAGATTTCAGGTATTTATTTTGTTCAGGGATATTGATGAAATTATTAGTTTCTATTAGATAATTATTTGATGTCTCTCTTTCGATATGTAAGCATTGCACTAAGTATTGTGGTGGAGGAACTGTTTGACTTCAATAGGTTCTTAAAACTCAGTTTATCATAAAAAGGAAAAAGAAAAACTTGGTGAAACTGGTGTAATGATGGAAAGAGTTGAAGTGAGGAAATTGGAAGTAAAAGTGAAATGGTGGTGTTAGGTTAGAAGAGAGATTTAGCAAGAGACTAAAAGAGTCAGCAAGGAAAGAACTGAATGAGAAGTCAAAAGATTCATGGGGGCTTCAATAAAAGGCTTCAGTGAGCACTGCACAGACAGGTTTGATGGTTACTCACAAACTCTCACACATACACACACACACACACACACACACACACACACACACACACACACACACATACACACACCCACACACATATCTACAGAGCTGGGAGAAGATATGTTTATTCAAAATATTTCTAGTCATCACAAAACCCCATCATGCATTTCACCCCAATGGTCTCTTCCTGTCAGAGTATAACAAGCTTTCCTCACAACAATGCAACCCCCACATGCAAACACAGGACACATCCTGTGCAAAGTCATTGGTTTTCTGTGAAAAGCAAAGTTCTGGATGTGAAAAGAAATTTGTATTAAGAGTATGTATAAAAAAAGTGTGGCACCAGGCAGGTAAAACCAAAATTCTTTTGTTCCACACCTAGCCCATGTTAAGTTCCTTAAAATGTTTCAGTTTAATATTTTTGCTTTGCAATGTGGGAACTTGCCCAAATTCATCCATTGTCTCTACTTATTCGTTCAGGGAAGCTGGTGCCTATCTCCAGCAAAATTGTGGTACTCCTCGGAAGGAGTGCTAGTCTATCAAAGTGTAACAAAAAGACACTGGAGAAACAACCATGCATGCACACACTCAAGAGTAATTAAGAGACACAAATTAACCTTACATGTAGTGATGGGAAATTATTTTCACTGACTCAAATTATTGTAAATCATTCCCTTTATTAACTCAGTGACTCACTGACTCATTTGAGTCACTGAGTCTTTGACCCCGAGTGTCACACAAGTTCTTCTCAATGCCTGTCCCCACTGCGTCAAAAAAAGGATGTACTAGGTTTAACACATTAAGCTCAAGATCAGGATTGTTACAAGTGTCAAGCTTATCCTTGTGCTTTGTGCAAATGCTAAGTTTCTCTCCTGGTGCAAACTCATTTTGTGTCTAGTCAGTTTGTTTTTACCTGACTTCTTTGAAGAATGACCCCAATCAATCCTTGTGTTACCATCCAGGTTAAATTTTAACAGGGCGCATGTGGCTGGACTGCTGCAGACAAATCTTGATTAGAGATAGGTTAGATCTTGATTAGCATTGTCTTGTGATTGTTAGTTTAGTTTAGATTATGTTTGGAAGACCAAAATCATTTCTGGGTTTTGGTAGATGCATATGTTAGCAAACAAAGATCTCGTGTGGGCTTCATCAAAGTTGTATTCTTAAATTACTTTTTTCAGTTCCTACATGCTTCCCTTGCTCAGATTATAGAGTTCTACCACCTTTCTTACATAATGACACACAAGCATACAGTTCTGTATCACCACCTATCCACAGCCCCTGAGAATAATTTTGGTTACTTTCTCTTTAGCATAAATGGGTGGTTTGGCCAGAATTTTTTCCATCTTATTGGGGAAAATACAAAAGTCATCATTTTTAGTCCCAGAAATGCAAAGTTGAAGACCAGCACTCAACTAGACTCAATAATACTGAAAACCACAGAGTGTGCCAGAAATCCAGGTGTAGTTTTGGATTCAGAGCTACAACAACATAAAGCCTATTAATAAATCAGCTTACAACCAAGATAAAATCAATACTAGAATTCAGATATTTCTGTCATAATATTTCATTTTCATTAGATTAGATTATTGGAATGGTGTCTTTATTGGTGTCACTGAATTTTTTTTAAACTTCTACAACTCATCCAAAATGCTGCAGCCTGAGTCTTGACTGATATAATTAAAATGGATGCCTGTTTGTAAAATTAGGTTGTTGAGTTCTAGTGGGTGTCATTAGAATGCTAAAGATTTAGGGAGATTCTACTTTTCAGCACCACAATGACCCAAGGCATGAATTTCAAATCAACTAAAGAATGGTTTTGCTACAAGAAAGTCACATTTTGAAGTGGTCTCACAAGTGTCTCTGTCCATAACCAAACATGACAGAATTGCAAAGGGCTCACCTGAACAGGGTGGTGGACAAGATATGTCCTCACAATCTAAAGGAGTTGGGGACAGTCAAAATGGGGCATGCTAACATGACAAACACCTACCAAAATAGACTAAATGCTGTAAACAAATTAAAGTGTACTTTACATGAGTTAAAGGGTAAGCACGCTCAATCAACCTTGTTTTCTTTTTTTATATTTTCCCCTAGCAGGCTAATTCTTTTCAGTTTTGTGTAGGAAAAATGTCATTTTATAGATGAAAAATGTTTTAAAATTATTGGTCTTGGTCTGCCTTTTTGTCACAAAAACCTGAAATGTTATCTGAGGTGTGTATGCTTTCTACATCCACTTGGTTTTATTTATATATTTTTCCTTTAATGAGCTTTATTTATACAGTAAGTCACTTTGAATCGCCTTGTGTGTGAATAGTGCTATGCAAATAAACTTGCATTGGTGTGGGAGTGTACTGCCAGCAATGGAGGCCTCAGACCACTTTTGTGTGTGTGTGCGTGTGTGTGTGTCTGTGTGTGTGTGTGTCTGTATGTCTGTGTGTGTGTGTGTGTGTGTGTGTGTGTGTGTGTGTGTGTGTGTGTGTGTGTGTGTGTGTGTGTGTTGTGCTAGGCATTTAATGTTATTGGCTGCTGATTATTGCAGATTATACAGTGATTCCATCACAGAATATTCTGGGTTAAATACACAACTTAAAATGGCAGTTTACTGTAGCTATGTTGAGTGTGTTCAGTTTTTATGACACTGTCAATTATTTGCTCCAATGTTCAACTAATCTATGTCACCTAAATATATTTTGTAAATCTTTTGTATTTTATGTACCACAGGTACACAGGTCCATATTATTACAGTTCATTCAGAGGTGCAAAAAAATAAAAACTTTTTTATAATGTGTCCACAAATATTACATTTCATTAAGAGAAGGGAAAAAATCTGCATCCAAATATGAGGCTGCAAGTTTTATCTTAGGACTTGAAGTTGATTATTGTAAAATGCATCTTAAAGGTCTGATTCATTTCTTTTTACTCTGGGAGTGAAATGGCTTTACAGTTATAATTTTTAATGATCATGATCTTGATGGCAGGTTTGCTTGGTGTTAAAACTTTACTATATCTGGACTGTATGAAAAAATAGAATGATGCAGTAAGTCCTTTTCCATGATTATATTTCCATATAGCATGCCTGTGGATATGTCAATTGTAGCTATTAAACAATATTTTCACTTAAATTTTAAAAACTGTAGATTGTTAGAGCTGCAGGAAATGAGCCTGACTCATAAACCTTAGATACTTCTTGGAGAAATTCTGAAAAGTGACAGAGATAAAGGTGGGCGCCTCAAAAAACTGGTACTTTAATCTATTAAACAGCTTTGTCACATTAGGACTGATATATGCTAGAGGTGGGAATCAAATTTCATTTGGATGTCACAAAGCAACAGAAATGTACAGTTGCTACTGCAGTGGGCCACTGACACAACTTTGCTGCTCCAGTAAAGTTTAAAATGCTTGTTACAGTTGAATCTTGTCTGCAGGTTCAGTGTCGAGGATGCATGTAAGAAACAGCATTAAAGCCACCTGACTTTACCTAACGGACCTGGTTCGACTGAACCTGCAACTCGAGTGCAGGTTATTCAGCTGACAATCATAAATTATTTTCTTTATAACAAAGTAATGGACCACCTGCCCTACTCTGGGCAGAGAGACAGATTCAGGCTGTGTATTTTCCTGTCTCTGCCTTTTGCTTAAGCTACTGACAATAAAATTAAGATCTTGCTCAACATAGAGGCTCAACTTGTCAAGAAACTGAAGTTTAAAAAAACACTAAAAGAAGGCTCAGTGCATGGTATTTTGAGCTCAAATCCAAACATGTCACACCAGTAGTAACCTAAAATGTAAATGTTTTAAACCACCAAGTTGTGTATGGAGGCCCAAACATTCCACAATTCAATAAAATAAAACTTGCAAAATAAAAAAAAATCTATACATGTGAAAATATCATTAAAATTGAAAATGCAAGCATCAAAAGAATTAAACTAGCTTGTTTTTAAATATTGCAATATTTATCTATTATTTAATCATTATTTATTTTCATTTTATGGTCATTTGCTGCAGAACATCATGCATTTAAATAATCTTTCAGCCTTGAAAATCCAAATCACTCAACAGGGCCAAAACCAATCAAGAAATCAGATGTTAGGTTTTATTTAGTGGGTTACTGAAGCAGTTTAAAGTATTTCATAGTCTACTTTAAGAGATGAAGTATAAGAAGACTAAAAACTCCCAGAAATATTTATGTATAATTTTAACACATAATTACATTTTTGAAAATAAATTGACACATTTAACTATTTCTTCACTTGATATATTAAATTATTATTTTTCTTTTACATGAAAATGTGTTTAATGACTTTTTCAAATAGATAATATGGAGCAAATAGGAGGAGATGGAAGGGAAGAGGACAGTAAGGAAAAAAAAAAGTGAAGGCGAAAGGAGGGGAAATGAATGCAGTATCAACACATCTTGAGAAAGTATATACTTAGTTTTCTACTATTTACAGAGTCCAGACAAGGCTGCCTGTTGGCCTGGGTATAAATATAACATAGATTTTTTTGTACCTCATGTTGTAGTCTTTTACACTTATACAACCATATTACCTTAGCCCATTTATGTTTAAATTCTCTCTCTAACGGATTTGTTTGTTTTTTCAATATATGATTTGTCTTTGTGTATTGTTTGACATCACCAAAGCATTTTGTTAGGGGTGTGTAAACTTTTCATCTCCACTGTAAATGGAAATGTCATCCAAAACCCATCCAAAACTATACTTGTTTTTTGGCCAAATCAGTTTTCTGTTAGTTACATTGCTCAGGTTCGTCCTTTTACCTTTAGGGTGCCTTGATCTGCATGCCAATAAGGAGAACCTATCGGAGCAGAATTAAAATGGAGCGCAGTGAGGACAGTGTGTGTGTTGCCAACAGTACAACTGGAAATGAAGAATAATTATGTGGTTTTATTTCATCCAAAGATTCGCGTTTTGTTGCATCAGAGTAACTGCAGTAAAAGAATTATCAAATACAAAGGTGATTGTGGTTGTACTGAAAGTAAATTTGCAAAGTTAATAAATAATTTTGGTAAAACAATCGGGTATTAACTCTGTTTGAAAGGGTGGAGAATTAATGACATAATTAAAAAAAAAATATCAGTATTATCAATCATTATAATAACTGTTTAACTAAGGTACTAATTTTAATTCTAGACTATATTAGCTTCAAAATGTGTAGTTCGTGTGAATAATGTATTCCAATGGAGCCAAGGGAAATTTTTGCAGAGGAAAAAGGTAAAAAAGGAATTTATATTAACCTTTCCCCCACCTCCCATCTCGGCTCTCCAGCCCCCTTATCCTCCACCTCCCCATCAAATCATTTTTGTAAAAAACTTCAGGAGTTGCTGTTGCTGATAAGACCTGCTACTGTTCTGCTCTCTGCTAAGTTTATTTTAACAAAAGTTTGTTTTTGTTATCGAATTATTCATAGTTGGAGATCAACTGGAAAGCCATGTCTTGGTGGCTAAAGGTCTTTGGCATGTCGGCATGTGTGTGTGCAATATTCAGAGCAATAAGTATATATAGTTATACAATATATATATATATATATATATATATATATATATATATATATATATATATATAGAGTGCATAACTCCAGTATCTGTTATTTTATTTTACTTACTATACTTTTTATTAGTCCTGAATCTCCGTCATGTTGAAAATCCTCATCTTCTTCAGCAATGTTGCCATCTTCAGCATTCTTCATCATCAGCCCAATTGTCGCTAAATTAAATATATCCTTTTCCTTTCCTCATATACACGGTCCCTAGATCCATCCTCTTTTGACTTAAATAAACCATATACTAATTAGTTTTAATAAGTGAACTCACAGAGCACATGTGCTCAAATGTTTGTTCAGCCTCATATCTTCTGAAGACAACTGGTCCTCTGTGTAATTAGACAATATGTGCTGTAAACTGTGTTATTTTACAAGCTGTACCTTACTTTGTCTGTCACGTGTTCTCCTGCTCACATAGTTTATAACAGCCTGTTTTTATTCTGGCAGCATCGAACACTGTCATATGGTCTGGAGCAATATATTTTATTTATTTAAAAAAAAAACATTTTCGTCCTGTGTACTCTGTTTATGTTTGAAAGAGCTTTTAAAAACATTTATTGCATACATGGCACCTGACTTACTGATTAACTTGTTTGGTTCCTTTTTAATCTGTTATATTATTTTTATCCTTTTTATGAGTTTTTTTACAACTTCTTTTATTCCATCATAATTAAATATAATTACACAATAAATAGAAATTTAAAAAAATCTTTTCTTGTTTATTTTTTCCATCTGTTATCTTATTCAACGTACACAAATGTTAGGATGAACAGTCCTTTTGTGTAATGTTAGTTATTATTATTAATATTATTGTTTAATACTACTAATAATAATAATTATAATAACAGTAATATTGTAAATTTTGTTAAAATGTTTTTTTATAATTTATATAGTTCCTAAAATGAAACCTTGTGCCTTTCTGAGGCACAGGCTTATTTTATTTATTTTAAAGATAATTTATGAATTAAATCCAGTATGCCCACACTGAACCTGGTAAACTGTAAAGCTGAGGGACAGAAAACCGTAACAAAATAGACTAAAATGTTATTCATAAATAACCCAATAAAAACGTAAGTTGGTTAGATGGAATATGTGGTTCAATGTTTTTAATGCAGCTCAGATTCTGTTAACATGACATGACATAATGCAGTGTGAATATACAATTGTCTTTTAGGGTTTAGGAAACCAAGGAGAAAGATTCACATGAGTTGTTGGTATATAAACACAAATGCACATGAACAATACACTGCAAATAAGGCCCCCAACCAGAACTAACAAAGGGCCACCATGGACAGTTCTGTCAGCTCAGTGAGGAAAACATACTGTGTGTGTGTTATGCTCTGTGTGTGTATGAGTGTGGTATTATATATGTGTGTATCTGTTGTTGTGTGTTCCTTAACACTCTAAGGAATGGTAATTGTCTCCAGTGAATAAATCTTCTACTTGTCATAAGATACGCTCATTTAGACTGAAGACAGTGGTCTGTGTGAGCATGTGTGTGTGTGGGGAGGGGGGGATTGTTTGTGTGTGTGTGATTGTGTGTTTGTGTGAGACACAGAGGGGGAGTCAGACCAATAGACACAGCCATAAGCTGTACTCATTTACTCTCATTGGACTGTGAGTATGAGCATGTCACATCCAAATGCTGTTTTTATGTGTGAATTTGTGTGGGTAAGAGAGCAAAACAAAATGAAAAATAAATTTACATAAAAATAGATAGTCTTTACACCAGAAGCTTGAGTATTTACATTTGAACTCCTTGTGTGTGTGTTCTTTATGCCACGCTTCCTTAGCTAACGTTGCAGCAGAATGGGAAATACCAATAATAATCACAAAACCTACTTTATTCCCTCTGTTTGTGGTAAAACAACTGGCTTTCTCCCTCACCACCATTTTCCTCGCTTAGCTGATAAACTGACACACACACATACACACATACATGCACGTATTATGTCTTTCAATTTTTACAAGGACTTTCCATTGACTTTCATTCATTTTCCATTCAGTTCTATAGCCTAACCATGACCCAAACCCTAAACATAACCATTACCAGTACACCCCTAACCATAAACCTAACCTAAACTCAATTCACACCTTAGTCCTAAACCTAACCCCTAAGCCAAAATCAGCAGTTCTTCTTAAGGGGCCCAGGCTTCAGTCCCCAAAAGAAGCAGAGCATCCTCACAACGTTGTATATATTGGAAAAATGGGCCTTACACTAACACACACAATCTTTGTTGTGTTTGAATCAGCAGAG
Organism: Girardinichthys multiradiatus; assembly: GCF_021462225.1. Classification (NCBI taxonomy): domain Eukaryota; kingdom Metazoa; phylum Chordata; class Actinopteri; order Cyprinodontiformes; family Goodeidae; genus Girardinichthys; species Girardinichthys multiradiatus. The sequence continues at coordinate 2,344,504 of NC_061798.1, forward strand.
TTATTACATGTAGTGTTCTCTGTTCGCTCTATGAGCTGCAAAGCACACAGACCCTCAGTTATTAGCTGAGACAGTTAGTGTGATTATGTGTGTGTACATGTCTGCTGCATTCTTGCTATCAGCAGACAGGCTATTTAACCTTTCACACTCAACTTCTCAGTGTTATAATACACCTGGAACCTATTCACATTTTTTCCTCTTACAACCACAAACCTCAAAGTATTTTATTGGAATGATTTCTGTGATAGACCAACACCGAATGGTGCATAATCGTGAAGCATAAATAACGCCATGCATGGTTTTTAACATGTTTAGCAAATAAAAATATTAAATGTCTGCCGTGCATATGTTTTCACCCCCCTTGATTTCATACTTTGTCAAACCACCTTTTGTAGCAATTCCTGCTGTCTGTCAGGGCATGTCTACCAGCTCCGCTCATCTAGAAACTGGATTTCGTTTCCCCATTTTACTGTGCAAAGTATATTGAATGGTAAGTGTCTGTGAACATTGATTTTCTATTCTTGTCAAAAAATCTAAATTACATATAAGTATTATCTTTACAAAGCACATTTTTACATGTTAGCTTTGCCTCCTACATGGCTTGTGGCAAACTGCATTTCAGTGATCTTGCAACTCTTACACAAAGGACAGATTTGTGGTTGCCAATTACTTTTAGATGTCCTGTCAAAAAATTCTCCTACCTGAGCTGTGGATTTCTGCAACTCCTCCAGAGTTATCCTGGACTTTTTGGCTGCTTCTCTGATAAAGCTCTCATTGTCCAGCCATTTCTTTGTTGGTTAGCAACTCTATCATAAGCTTTCTATGATAAACTGAACAGAGCTCTAGAGCATGTTCAAAGCTTTGGATGTTGTTATATAATCTAACCCTGCTTTAAACATCTCCACAACATCCTCCCTGAACTATCTGCTGTGTTCTTGATCTAAATGATGCTATTCCTTCACTAATGTTCTCTAACAACACATTCAGTAATAGTTGGATTTCTACTGAGATTAAATTTAGTCAGGTGACTTCTGAAGACACCTGGTTGCACTGAATTGTATGAAGATGCATTCAAGTACAGGGTGCTGAAGTGCCAACATTCCAACTCGTTTGTCAAATTAAACGTACCTTTTGAAAATAGCAACCATTAAGAAGGTATCAAACATATTTTTAAATAAGCCCACATTTCTGTATTAACAATGTTTTTTATTGGTCTGATGTAATATTCTAATCTTAAATGTCATGTTTTAATTGGACACAAAGGAATGGACCAACAGCTCTAAGAAACTGATATAAAGCAGATGAATTATTAGATTATTAGCCACTGGCTGCATGTTGTTACTTTAGTTTCAGTCTGGGGTTGATTGGTAAATTCCTGGCCCTGCATAATTTGTCATTGTTTACCTTGTCCTGGTAGGCATGGGAGCTTCTGTGTATGCAGTACGCTTTTATGGGTATTCAGTAGTCTGTTCAGTAACCCTGTGGGTTACTGAGGTTGCAAACTTTGTCGCGTTCTGAGGTTTAGTTTGACCAAAGCACAGACAAGAACTAGGCAGCAGCATGTTTAAAGGAGTCTTATTCTTTATTTTAAGAATAATCCAAAAGTTTTCCAAACGTAGCAAGAACGTAGGAAAAGCACTGCAGGTACAAAACAATAAATCAATATCCAAAGACTTACAAAAGTTGACTCTGTAGGATCATAGTTAAACTCAGAACATAGTTGAGATCAGTGAATGGGATTGTGAATGGAAGGAACCAGTGAAGTACAATGATAATCAGAGAGCTTATGAACAGAGGGAAGTGGAGCATGGACCAATGAGAATGAGAGGTAGGAAATCAGGGGAGATAGAATTCAGGTGTGGACCCGGTTGTAGAGAACTGAGGGAATGTGAATAGTTGCTAAGGTGACAAGGCTATAAAACAAAACGTAACACGAGAGCTAAACCATAACATAAATCCAGAGGGGAAACATGTCAACAAAACAATACTCTAAATAAGAACTGAAAACAACAAGAATCAAGGAACCAGGACAAAGCTAAATAACCAGAGAAACATAAGAACCAAGAATAATGACTAGCTAAAGTAAACAGAGAAACTAGAGGGAACAAAAGAACACCAAAACCTAACAATTAACAAAGAACCCATAAAGAAACCCTGACCGTAAATAAACAACAGAAAGGAAACCAGGACGAGGAGGAAGAGAGAAAATAAACTAATAAACAAAAGAGGACAAGTGAACAAATACCAAAACATAAATAAACACAGAGATACTAAATGGGAAACTAAACTAGAAACTACAAGGAAGACAAGGGAACTAGATTAACAAATGAAATAATAGTCATAATCATAAGAAAACCATAAAAAATAGGAAATAATAACAACAATAATAATAATAATGAGAAAACCCTACAAAGTAATAAGAAAGCAAGCATAAAGAAAACTTAACAATGAAAAGGAAAGAAAATGACAAAACACTAGGAGGCGGTAGAGGGAACAAAACTAATGGAGCAAAAGGAAATAAACAAACATGACTACACAAACCCAAACTAAATAAACAGTTCAAAACACAAAACCAGAACAAAGTCCAAAGATGTCGCATCACGACAAACTACAGTTTTTGTGCTTGTAATCAAAAGGAAATTTAACAAAAAGAAACTTCTTCTACCATTACTGCTTTAAACAAGTAAAACAGAGGCTGGAGCAGGAAGGTTTGAGCATAAATAATTAGCTGAATCAGTAAAAGTGCCCAAGGGTGATCAGTGGCGTGAGTTCTTCTCTTTACCATGTTGGGCACACTGCCCAAACCAAGTCAGGTCTTTATGGCAAACAGCACAACAGCTACTAAATCTCAGTCTTGTTTCCCAGAAGTATTGCATAATCCTTATTATACCTAAGCTTAACATGGATTTCCCAAAAGCACTGTAAGTAAACACACTCATCACAGATAAACTAAGAGCTTTATGAGAAGTTATCTCTTGTCTAAAGCGATTCTTGACTGTTTGCCGGACTCTGATACAGAGCTGATTTTAAAAAAAAGATGAAGAGTGAAAGTAAATTGATCTAACTACACAATTCAATAATACTACTAATAATAACAATAGTAATGGTGTACAATTTGTCAAAATACCTTTTTTTTTATTATGTATTTCCTAAAATTAAAGCTTGTGCCTTTCCGAGGCACAAGGGTATTTTATTTATTTTAAAGTTACCTTACATAAAATTAATTTTCATTAAATTAAATTAAACTACAATCTTCATTTTTATTCATTAGGAATGCCTCCTACAATGTCTTTAGTTAGCACTTTTCAAATAAAAGCTCTGAAACAAAGACTGAAAGAGAAAAAGCTTATCATCCATAATCATAAGTGAGGTTATAGTTTTTTTATACTCATTAATGCATATTGTAAAACAACTTTAAATAAATGTAAGGACAATTTGTAAAGAAAAACCTAGCTGCATCAGAATATTCACTGAACTAAAATGGTTTTCCAGGCTGTGTCTGTCTGTGTTCCTATTGGGGTGTGGAGACCTATGAGAATTCTGCAAATGAGACTGTTGATGTATGAGGAAGACAGAGTGAGGTCGCTCCTCTCTGCTCTCTCACAGCTGCACCTCATTGTGGCTGTGACAGAACACGCTGGGCTTCAGTACATAACCAGGTACCAGTGGGACCATAGTGGACATAGTGAAGCTGCACACCAGCTGTATACACAGAATCAGACGTAAGTGAACATCAGGCTCCTTCCAGCAGGGCTCCCCAGTTTTATTCGGACTTTAAAGCATAACTGCTGTGAAACTTGTCTTTTTATTTCTCTACTTTACAGCTTTATTGTTGTGATTATCCACCCTCTCTTCACTCCCAAGCTCATGCTGCTATAACTGTCTTTCCATACTTCAACATTTTATGTCATGTTTATGCCTACCGACCCACAAAAAGCAGCTATGTAGCCACTGTGTTTAACCTTACCTACAATTTAGGTTCTCATTCTCATAGACTGCTGTCAGTTGAGATAAGATCAGATAACGATCAACTAAACTGTCTGTTTTACAACTAAACATCCAGTGTGTAGGGTGTAGTAGCAATAAACAGTGTAAACTATGGATTCCCATGAAGGATCTTGGCTCTGAATGTAGCAAGTTCAAAAGGAAGAGACTACTAGAGGCCGAAGGACAGACCGACTGAATTAACGCAGGAAGAGAACCGACTGGCTAGCAGGTTGTTGGTTGAGATCTCTGAGGATTGTCTGCAGTCTTTATGTAATCTGCAGTGGTATGGAGTCTTAAACCATATCCAGTTTACTTATCAGGTGATCACCACAGGTGAACCATGTACACCCCTCAGATCATCAGAGACCTGTTTGCTTAGTGTTCCCAGTTCCACACCTAAACGAGCGGAGGCACTATTTAGTTTTTATATTCCCCAGCTCTTAAAAAAACACCCTGAAAACCTCAAGGGTGCTGAAACTCTTGACTCCTTTAGTTCAGTACTGAAAACTTTATAGTTTCAAGCGGCTTTCACAAAAAGTCAGACCTTATATTATTAGTTGATTTTTTATCATATCTTACCTATTATTTTTAGAATTGATTCAAACAGTTTTTAGTTTAGTATATTTTTAACCCTTTTTTCTGTAAAGCTCTTTAAATTAGTTGTGTGTGAATGGTACTGTACAGGTAAACTTGCCTTACTATAATCAAGCACTCTATGCATAAAGCGTCGCCAGGTAGTGCTTACATCAGAAAACCCTAAGCAAATCTCTCCAAAATCAAGGATATGAAAAACTAGAAGCACCACTTGTGTCTTATTTAAATAGTCAATACAAAATACCTTTTTATGTTCAAGTTAATTTTAATTGGCAGGGTTCAACTATTCTTAATGTAAGTTCATTAGTAACATGAATTCACAATAGTCTTGCACATTGAATTTTCTTTAAAACTCCATTACTGTCAGTACATGGTCTTGAGTTTTGGCTCTGGTCATTCTCACACTAGTCAACGTATCAACAACCTACTGTTTCGTTCTTTTGTTTTCTTTTGAAACAGGAAATATACAGGAACAAGCTCATGTTTTCTTTTTGCTCTGGCCCTGCTTCAGCTCTGTGTCTTGTCTTCTTTTTGGAGCTTCTTTTTGCATAACTTCCAAAATTCTGAGTTATGGATTTGGTCAGCTGATCTCTCAATGCAATTGATCAAATCTTTCAGATGAGAAGACAGGATGAAGGGGAAGCCTCTTGTCCAGATGGGACATTTTTCTCCTGATACACGATGGACTCCTGGCAAAAGTGGAGGATTGTGTGTCTGTCGACATTATCAGTCAAGGATGTCGAAGATGTGTACACAATTGGATGTTTGATAACAGGATTTTTGCTTTTTGGAGTTGGCGGTTACCTGGCATATCGAGAAATTTGAAAAACATCGGGAGCTGTTCTGGCCATTGTAAGGCTGCCTGGCATGTATGATGGGATCTTCAGGGCAATCACCACTCAGACTGAGATGTTACGTAAGCTGAATCGCAGACTGGATGTCATCCTTACAAAAGATTGCTGGCAGGTTGCGATTCCTGGACTGAGGGGTGAAATGGGATAAATCTTGGAAAAAGTTGTTTGCTCGGATCTGGCGGAAAGGACCTGGAATTTGGCTGTTTGGATTCACTATTGAGAAGCACCAAAGAGACTCTCAAGTTCGGAAAATTAAGAGTCAGCCTAACCCAAATAATTGTTGGTTTTCTGAATCTGGTTCCCCTGCACGGCCTTAATGGCTGGCTATCTTCAACTTCTCCTGGAAGTTATGTAAACATGACGTTCTGCTCCCTCTGCCCCCTCCCTTCCCTGAGGACATCTGTGGACCTGCTCAGAACTGTGTGGCCGGTTGATGAAAATTCCACCATATCATCAAGGACAATGGCTTCTGCGACAGTGTTTCATGGACTTACTTTGCACACACTCACATGCACACACACACATGCTCGAAATAAACATATGCACCCCTTCACACCGCCTTCACCGGATCCCCTGCATTATGTCGTAAATATGTTGCATCTTTGTGCTGAGTTTTTTTTTGCAATCTCAAACTGTATCCTGCTAAGGATAAAATGTGAAATATAAGTTTTTCCCCCTCTTCTTACCTAATGTGGTCTCTTTTCTCATCTACCTAAATGTGTGATTTTATTACTTTTCATAGATTTCAAGATTTTTCAGAAGAATTACCAGCAAAACCAAATATTATAAGTATTTGAATATTTGGACTAAAGCTGTTTTTACACCAATGACCAGAGAATTTTAGATTTATTAAAAGGATTGTATTACAACTAAATCATACCAGTGACAGCAAAACATTATTAGTATTTAAAAGGTTTAGACTAAAAATGTTTTATGCCGGTGACCCAGCTTATTTGAATGATGGGACCACAACTGTCTCATACCAGCGACTTCAAGGATTAATATAAATTATTTTCTTCTAGCACCAGATTAATTCCTTACCACAGAGGACTTAATGAGCTAATTACCTCTATTAGAAAGATTGGATTAGAACCAGCTCTTACCAGTAAACTCCCACGGATTATTAGTGTCACTTGATTTGTTTTTCTGTGTTTGATTTTCTGTATCATTGTAATGTTTTTCATCATGTACAGTGCTTTAAGTGCCTTGTTGCTGAAAAGCGCTATATAAATAAAGTTGACTTGACTTAACTTGACATGTACAACAGGCGTATATTATTTAAGGGCATTAAAGAACATGCACATTATATTGTCAAAATTAAATTGGTGCTCGAGGGTTATAATCTTTCAAGGGCAGATATAATTTGACTGACTTTAGCATTTTTAACTTTTTTTAGTGACTTTATATAGATATTAATTATAGATAATACCTGGAAATTAGGTTTTTGTTGCAAATGTTTGGACGTGTGAATATGGTTTTTTCCATAAATAAAAAACAAATGAACAACATATAATAGTTCTGTATTACTAAGTTCACTTTTTTTGCAAAAAGTACACATAGGATCCAAGTCCCATTTATATCTTGTTTTCAAATTTGCTTTAACTGGATAGCAATTGTGAATAATTTAACACTAGGACTCCCAGGGCCGTCAATTTGACGGTTTTGAAAGTTTGACATGCCGTAACTCTGGTTTATTAAAACTCTTTTCTTCCTGGCATCCTGACTTTTTCTAAACATTTGTGTTTTGTAGTCCTATGTCTCTTTAAAAAAAAATAACAACGTGAATAAAACATCTAAGTATTTCTACCTCTAACTACCAAAGCCACTATTTTGACGGATTTATTATTTACATTGAGATTTGTTTTCCAAGCAGCTGAGTATATGTGCGAGAGTTGCCTAGCAACTGCCAGTCTAGAACACAGTCTGAGAAGGAGATTGCTGGCATCCTACAAATGGCTACTAGAAGGAGATTTGCTGCTCAAGAGGCATTAGAAATGCTTCAAAAATTAGATATACAGGTCCTTCTCAAAATATTAGCATATTGTGATAAAGTTCATTATTTTCCATAATGTCATGATGAAAATTTAACATTCATATATTTTAGATTCATTGCACACTAACTGAAATATTTCAGGTCTTTTATTGTCTTAATATGGATGATTTTGGCATACAGCTCATGAAAACCCAAAATTCCTATCACACAAAATTAGCATATTTCATCCGACCAATAAATGACAAGTGTTTTTAATACAAAAAACGTCGACCTTCAAATAATCATGTACAGTTATGCACTCAATACTTGGTCGGGAATCCTTTGGCAGAAATGACTGCTTCAATGCGGCGTGGCATGGAGACAATCAGCCTGTGGCACTGCTGAGGTCTTATGGAGGCCCAGGATGCTTCGATAGCAGCCTTTAGCTCATCCAGAGTGTTGGGTCTTGAGTCTCTCAACGTTCTCTTCACAATATCCCACAGATTATCTATGGGGTTCAGGTCAGGAGAGTTGGCAGGCCAATTGAGTACAGTGTTACCATGGTCAGTAAACCATTTACCAGTGGTTTTGGAACTGTGAGCAGGTGCCAGGTCGTGCTGAAAAATGAAATCTTCATCTCCATAAAGCTTTTCAGCAGATGGAAGCATGAAGTGCTCCAAAATCTCCTGATAGCTAGCTGCATTGACCCTGCCCTTGATAAAACACAGTGGACCAACACCAGCAGCTGACACGGCACCCCAGACCATCACTGACTGGGTACTTGACACTGGACTTCTGGCATTTTGGCATTTCCTTCTCCCCAGTCTTCCTCCAAACTCTGGCACCTTGATTTCTGAATGACATGCAGAATTTGCTTTCATCCAAAAAAAGTACTTTGGACCACTGAGCAACAGTCCAGTGCTGCTTCTCTGTAGCCCAGGTCAGGCGCTTCTGCCGCTGTTTCTGGTTCAAAAGTGGCTTGACCTGGGGAATGCGGCACCTGTAGCCCATTTCCTGCACACGCCTGTGCACGGTGGCTCTGGATGTTTCTACTCCAGACTCAGTCCACTGCTTCCGCAGGTCCCCCAAGGTCTGGAATCGGCCCTTCTCCACAATCTTCCTCAGGGTCCGGTCACCTCTTCTCGTTGTGCAGCGTTTTCTGCCACACTTTTTCCTTCGCACAGACTTCCCACTGAGGTGCCTTGATACAGCACTCTGGGAACAGCCTATTCGTTCAGAAATTTCTTTCTGTGTCTTACCCTCTTGCTTGAGGGTGTCAATAGTGGCCTTCTGGACAGCAGTCAGGTCGGCAGTCTTACCCATGATTGGGGTTTTGAGTGATGAACCAGGCTGGGAGTTTTAAAGGCCTCAGGAATCTTTTGCAGGTGTTTAGAGTTAACTCGTTGATTCAGATGATTAGGCTCATAGCTCATTTAGAGACCCTTTTAATGATATGTTAATTTTGTGAGATAGGAATTTTGGGTTTTCATGAGCTGTATGCCAAAATCATCCGTATCAAGACAATAAAAGACCTGAAATATTTCAGTTAGTGTGCAATGAATCTAAAATATATGAATGTTAAATTTTCATCATGACATTATGGAAAATAATGAACTTTATCACAATATGCTAATATTTTGAGAAGGACCTGTACGTGATTCTCGGGTCGAGAGGGATTCTGACAACTCTTGGTCAGTAGTCCATTCCAGTGACAGTGAGTCACAAAGTGAGCCTCCCCCGGCTAAAAAAACACGAGTCGTCCCATTAGCAGGAGAGTGTGGCGCATTATTTCAAGGTAGTAAAAGACTAGCCTATGTAACAATTTTATCATTTTAGGCTATAGTTTACAGATTAGTAAACATAATAATATATAAACTATTTATAAAGCCACAGTGCCACAATCAGCGCAGGTTCAGAGACAGGGAGATGAGCCAGGTGCCCAGTGCCTAGCTATAAACCCAGCAATCCAGCTCGCTGGCAGGAGAAAAACTACAAATCAAGGTACCGATAATGGACAAAGAAATAAACAATAAGTTAGGTCATAGATAGGTATAATAACCCAGTAACAACAATCTATTCTGCGCTTTACAGCGTTTTCATCGCAAGATGAGCGCACACCTGAGAAGGAGGAGGAGATAGGAAAGGATGGCACTGTGTGGACAGTGGTAGGGGAGGAAGAAAGTAGAGGGAGGCGTCAGAGCCAGAATGCATTGACAAAGACAGAGGGACCCACCACGTAAGCAAAGGGCCAGATCCAAGATGCCCAGACTGCATTCCTCTGCTTGGTGGACGTCGAAATGCTCATCCACGTTCAGGGCCGCACTTTGGCCCGCAGAGTTTTAGGAGATGATTCCTCCTTGGACATGAGTGTGGATGAACTGAAGGCATTTTTAGCACTAGTTTATGTCCGCGAAGTGAAAGGGGGGCATAACATTGAGCTGTCCAGCTTTTGGTCAGATTAGTGAAGTTTTTTGTTTTTTTTAAATGTACCCGCTAGTCTGTATTATTCTTCAGTACTATTTATAAATAATAATAAAACATAATAGGTTTTGATGAAATACTATTATTAATTATTGTCAAAACCATAATTTTATAGCGTGCAAGAAAACCTTTAGCATTCTGACCAATGTAATGCGATGACGTCATCACCGCCCTCGCACCCAGAATGCTTGCCGTCAAATTGACGGGCTTGGGAGTTCTAGTAGTGTTAGAATTCTGGAAGTCCAATGTTAAAGGAAATTTCTTTTACTTTGTTATTAATAAGGTATTTCCTTGGAAGCAACCAAGTCCACTTCCAGTCTATATTTCCAAAAATGTTGTGCCAGTAAAACATACAGGATGGTGAATAGACAACATCCCTTACAATAATATTGCTTAATGTTTTGTTGGTTGTTTCTTACTTAGGAAAGGACAATCAAAGTCAATATAAATATTTTTCAAGCCATTTCCTATAAAAAATGTCTTGCTTTTATATTTGATGTCTTCATCATTGCAAATATAATACTTATGTTTGTACAGAAGTGACGAGCTTAACATCTGTTTTTAAAAACTTGGATACTTTTGAGGGGGTTTTGGTTTTACTGTAGTTACATCTAGGAAGAAAAGGTGGGAAAAAGCATTCCAGATAGAGTTGGGGTATTTTAGCAGTTGACTCATTTATAGTAACATAATCCTCTTGCTGCAGCCAGGTTTCTGTGAGACAAAATAAATCAATCTGATTGTCAAAAATCAAGTCATTAACTAGCGAAGTCTATGAAGAGAGAGTTTTTATGTTCAACAAGCCCCATTTAATTGTTTTGTTTTTCTTTTCAGTCTGAGTTGTGTTTATTTTTATGAGATTTGTATGATTTACTCCTTTTAGATTATTTTTTAATCTATTCACATGAGATTCAGAGTTAAGAGGAACAGCAGAGACTTCTCAAGTTGAAGATAGGTTCCTTATCATGGCATTGTCATGCTCTGCCCTTTTTTGAGTGAATCTTTTGTTTACCTTTTTCGTTTATAGGTGTTTTTGTTGTTTACTTCTGTTGGTTTTTACCTTCTAGCTTCTTGTGTTCATTTTAGTTCATTTATTTATCTGTGTTCCCCCGGTTTTGTCATTTTGTTTCTTAAGTTTCTGCCCTCATGTTTGGTTTTCTTCCTCAGCAGCCCAGTCTTGTTAGTGTAAGCAGTCACCTTCCCTCCGTTCCCCTGCAACCCAGTTCCACACCTGTTTCATGTTCCATCTGATTACCTGTCACCCATTTTCATTGGTTCACACTCCTCTTCCCTCAGTATATATGTTTGGTTATTTTCATTGTTCCTCGCTCGGTCCTCCTGTTTACTTCCATGCTGATCCCTGCTCCTTGTCATTGTTTTCAACCTTGTGTAAGTTGATCTATTTTGTTATTAAAGCCAGGGGTGAAAGTGAGCCGGTACGGTCCGGTATTGCGTACCACTAATAGATCCTGCGCCGGTACGCAGTACTGGGAAGAACGGCTGTCTGCTATGAAGCCGTCATCCAGAATCAGTTACGGCTGCAAAAATTCACGAGCACACAAAGAACATCAGATCTGCTACCAATAAGCAGTCTAGCTTTTTTCCCCCTCATTCCGAATTGTTTCTAAACTGTTCTGCTATGACGGAGCTCGAGGTTTTTGTGAACGGCCAGCCTCTACACGACTACCGCTACGTTTAATGTCTGTCTGCTCGCTGCTAAATACCCCAGTTAAAAGCACAGGGAGAGTAACTAGTTGTATTTCATGTTATTTTGCTGAATTACAGCAACACAGTAAAACTTGAAAACACCACTTACGACCAGAGATTTCACATACGCTACACGAGAGCTTACCTCCGAAACAGAACGGTTACCAAGGAAATGGGTGCGTTCGATTTAATGGACTGGGAGATTTTACACAGGTGGTGCACAGACATAAAAAACCTCCGCTTGCATTAGGACAGGACAAACAATAAATCACTTAGCATCTACAGACTTTTAAATAAAATACCGAAAACAACCGAACTGTCAAATTTTTTATTTACCGTATTTTCCGCACTATAAGGCGCACCGGATTATAAGGCGCATATATTAGAAGCTACTGCAGTCAAACGTTGATGAGAGTAACAATTACAATACCACACACACACACATATATACATATATATATATATATATATATATATATATATATGTATACCCCCCGTGCCTCCCCAGCCCCCCCTCTAGCTCCGCCCCTAAGTACCGGCCAGAATTTAAAACTACTTTCACCCCTGATTGAAGCCTACAGATTCTTATATCTGCAATGCTGCTGCCAAGTGTTTTTCTACACTCCGGTTCCGTTCAATCTCACATTGTGACAGTAGGACCGAGCCATGAAATGGACCGGGCAGAAAAACTAGTGCAATGGTGTCAGCAGCAGGATTTTGAATTAAAGGCTAGATACGGGGAGAATATAGAAATAGAGCCCTCACCCATTCTGTTGGCCGAAATGGAGGAAGTATTAGGTTCTGGGCTGGTTCTGACTTCTCCTAGCCACAAGCCGAATCAGAGGTCCTCCACGTTTGTCTCATCTGCTCCAGTATCTTCTTCCTCTCACCAACGACGTCGTCATCGCCCGTCATCCAAACCAGCAGCAGTGCCTGCCGAGTCATCTCCTCCAGCAGCAGCAGCCGCTGCCGAGCCATTCCCACCAGCAGTAGTCGCTGTCGAGCCATCCACGTCAGCTACAGCCTCTGCTGAGCAGCCAATGCCAACTGTGTTTAGGGAGGAGCTCTCTTCATATGCGGCTAAGATTCCATGCTCCTCAGACCAGATGATGGAGGCAACCAGAAGGGGCAGAATCCTTGTTGGCCTTTTATCATGTCTGATCGATTCTAATGGTTCTCCTTGGCGGATTCTGGATATATTAAATCAACTTAAGGACTGGCTGGGAAAATGGGGATTTTATTTTCCAGGCCCATTGACTATGGAGGTGATCGAGTGCTATCGCCAAGATACCCTAAAAAAAATTTTCTCACAGCCCACTGCTGAGTCCCCTAAGCCACAGCCCGCTGCTGAGTCCCCTGAGTCACAGCCCGCTGCAGAGTTTCCAGGGCCTCAGTTCACAGCCAAGTCCCAAGAGGTCCCAGAGGGGTCAGAGGACGGACCGCCTCTGATTCAAGTCCCAGAGGGGTCCGAGGATGAACCGCCTCTGATTTACGTCCCGGAAGTCCCAGAGGGGTCCGAGGACGGACCGCCTCTCATCCAAGTTCCAGAGGGGTCACAGTGTGGACCACTTTTGGACCAGGCTCCAGGTCCGACTGACTGGGTTCCAGGGCCGACTGACCGCGTTCCAGGCCCTACTGACCGTGTTCCAGGGCCTACTGACTGTGTTCCAGGGCTGACTTACTGTGCTCCAGAGCTGACCTACTGCACTCCAGAGATGACCTCTACGCTCTGTGGCTGACCTCCAGATCGCCGGCCCCGAGGGTCCTCTACGCTCCGTGGCCGACCTCCAGATCGTCAGTCCAGAGGGTCTTATACTCTTCTCGGCAGACTACTGGACCCCCTGCTCAATCGCCGCAGGCCTCCCAGACTCCTGCTCAGTCACCGTAGGCCGCCAAGACTCCTGGTCAGTTGCCGCAGGCCGCCCAGACTCCTGGTCAGTCACCAAAGTCCGCCCAGACTCCTGCTCAGTCGCCGCAGGCCTCCTGACAAGTCACTTCGTGGGTTCTCCTGGTCACGTCGCCGGCCGCCAGACCAGCAACTCCTTTGTCGCAGATATCCTGATTGCCGGTTCCTTCGTTGCAGACCAAACAAAATGGCAACTCCTTCATAGCAGACCGCCTGTCAGGAAGCTCCTGCGTCGCAGACCTCCTGATCGCCAGCATCCTGACCAGCTGCTCCCATATTATGGACAAAATTAACTTTTAATTAGTTACCCAGTTGGACTTTTGTTCCTGCCCTGGTCAGGTATATTTGTTTTTTGCCTTTCTCCCTGGGTCCTTTCCAGCCACCTTGGTGGGGCTGTTTTGTATTTTTTGTTACACAGGAGCTGCTGGTCATCTTCTACACTGCCATAATTCAGTCTGTCCTGTCTTCGTCCATCTCAGTGTGGTTTGGCTTATCCACAAAACAGGACAGGTCCAGACTACAACGAATGATTAGGTCTGCAGAGAGGGCTGACCTTCCCTCTATCCAGGACTTATACAGGTCTAGTGTCAGGAAAAGGGCAGCTAAAATCTCTGCAGACCCCACACACACTGCACACAAACTGTTTTACCTTCAGGTCGGTGCTACATAGCGCTGTCTGCTAAAACCAGCCGCTACAGAGACAGTTTCTTCCCCCAGGCTGTTTCTCTGATGAACACTTGACAGTCAGACTTCCAGAACAACACCATGCATATTTGAACTGATCTCACATTATATTCTATTGTAAAGTCAATTGTGTATATATATGTACATTTAAAAAATATATTTGTAATTATTGAGAGCAAAGTGCACCAGAGTCAAATTCCTCGGTTGTCTGTACAAACTTAGCATTAAAGCTGATTCTGATCTAAAACTGTACCTAGAGACAATTTCAAACTCTTACCAATAAAAAAAGCTATAAATCACTGCTTTAATCACTGTTAATGCATACAATCTAACTTTGTATATCGCATTTCTTTTAGCTTAGCTTAGTTTGTTGTTTTTCTAGTTATAGTTATGTTACTCTCTTCCTTCTGTTCATGAAGAAGCCATTTATTTGTATGTAAAATGTTTAAACCTTCAACTTTGATCATTCTGAATGTAGCATGGTGCACACATTCTGTGCCATGTAACAAAAATTCATAGGTGCACAATAAGGCGCCGCGACAGCGCGTGGGACACTCGCGCAGAGGTGGGGATAGCATGATTGCATCACTGTTGACGCGTGCACCCTTGCACCCTTTGGAATTGGTTAAGTATAAACCTAGCTTTATCCTTTGGTGTCAGATGTATCAATCCAGTGAAAGGAAATACTGCAGATCATTTAATACATGGCCTGTTAATAAGCTAAATGAAAAGCAGGTACAGATTCCACCCATTAGGAGATTCATTCACATTCAACAAACATCACAAAGAATGACAGGTCCCAGAGGATTCTGAGGACACACAAAACTTCTGTAGCAGGTCAGTGGTGCTTTGTTATTGTGTATTGGGGTCCAGAGGGGAGCGTAGGGTGAGTGTTACTGGGAGTGTATTCAGGATGTGGGGCCCCTGGGGCTTGCTCTTTCAGAATTTTTTAACTGACATCACCATGACGGCAGTATTAAATGGTCTTCTAGTGTGCTGCATTCTGACACACTCAAAGTAATGTGAGGTTATGGCAGGAGACATGGTGCTAGAATGGCCATGTATGTTGGGTACATTGTGAGAAGCTGCAGCTGATGTATAGAACATGTAGGACAGGTGCAGAAGAGCATCTTGGGCAAAAGAGCAGGGAAAATCCTATTTACCGGGTACAAAGGCTGTAGTTGTGTCATGATAACCTTCCCACTTAAAGAGATTTTCTAAATTTGATGCAGTCCAGCCGCATTCACAATGTTCATGTAGGTCTTCAAGAGTGTTGTGAGGTCTTTATTGGTGTGAAAGTGCCATAAAAGGGCTTCTTAGTACCTACCCACTATAATGTATACCTGGCATTCTAGTTACCAGAAATTGCTCTGAAAGATTATTCACTTACATGTTCAATGATGCAGCCGAGGTATTTATATGATTGCAGTTTGTACTTTGGATATGAAGACTGAGACGTTATCTTGTTTTCTTTTGTATCCTTATGCAAATACTTATTTTACGATATTTCTGATCTGCACTGGTAAATTTCTGTCTGAAGGCGATAAAAGGCATTAACACTGGCTGGTTACAGGGATATCAGCTTTGTTCATTTTTATCTGTTTAAAATACAAAAAAACATGACAGAGTTTCTCTCCAATAATGAATTTGCTTTATTATTCTAATACAATGACCATAAACCTTCTGAAGAGGCATTTTATTTTGCTGAAATAGATGGTAAACATTTTAAAGAATCAAAAATAAAATTATGTTATATTTAAGATAGTGTACTGCATGTTTAGATGCCCCTTGTCCAGCACTCTTGATTTAAATGAGTGTGTCATTATCAGGTTTCTGCAGAACTCTGCACCATTCTAAGGAGGTAAAACAACCATGGTTGGGCAGCACTGATATAGAATGTTTAAGTATGTCATCACAGATTTTGGATGTTAGGGGCCACAGGACTTGCCCTGGTGCCCTGGGGACTCTTCAGCCAGCAGTTAACCTCCAGAGTCCTCACTAAGGTGACTTCATGTGTCCCATATCCTGTAATTATTGTTGGATCACTGTCTGCAGTCATGGAGCCATCATGGTTATACAAATGAAACAGAGAGACTACTAATACTTACCAAAGACAAGTTTTTTAATTATTTTGCTGTATTTTCCTCTGTATGAATGTGTGAATAGTTTTTTTTTTTTTACCTCTGTGTCAGCTCAGCTATAACCTAATGAGCATAATAAGCTGATTATATTTTTAATAAACGCAGCAGGCAGCTGTAGTCTGTTGAGGCTCATAGCTTTACGGATGGAGAGATTTTCAATGAGTCACCGTGGTACACTTACTGCTGATTACAGACACGTAGCACTCACTGTGCAGGTAGACTTGCCGTTTGTGTGCTTGACCACTGTAATTCATCTTTGTGTGTCTGCAGACTTTTGTTTTCCTAAAAGAAATCTATTGTGTCTCTATGTTTTTGTTTTTACTTACAGTTTTTGTCAACAAACTATCTGCATATGAAAGCTCACTCAGAACCTCAAAGCCGTGTACATAGTTACCCGTGTGTGTGTGTGTGTCTACATCCCATTACTATTTCTCCCTCTCTGTTGACTAAATGAAATCCCATCTCTGCAGTTTTTCCTCCTCAGCACCCGTTCACTCCCCCAGTATAGCCCAGACAATATTAAAAATCTCCCTTACTCCCATCAAACAGGCGGTGCTTGCCAGCCTGCATGTCTCAAAAGATGTTTTTCCTGTCAGTTGACGTTTTTTATGTCCGTTAAAAATGATCAGGTGCAATCTCAGGTGTAAAATTGGATAAAAACATGGATGTTGGGGATTGCTTTGTTTCATTTATGTATGTTTTTAGCCTCTGCTGTTTTCCTGCAGGCCACTTTTAAAGTATATTACAGGGAAAATAAAGCAGGGTACTTTCTACCTTCAAAATAAAAAATACAAAAACGTTTATTGATTATTCACCTATTGAGTTATTTTTCCACTTTATGACAAAGAGATGGCGGAGGACACATCCACAAGAGTTTTGCAAACTGTGGAATTGTTGAATATATCTAAATCTTATTGAATCTGTAAATAATAACAATAAATCTGTCTGTCTATGTCTGTCCGTCCGTCCGTCTCATATACCTGTGAATTACATTAATTACAATATGCACAAAATTAATACATTTCTTATTTGCTATTTTGATGAAGATTACCTGTCTTAGTCTTCAGTGATAAATGTTGCTATTAAATGTACAAATTATGCTTTTGATTTATCATCATGCTCACCTTTAATTTAAAATATCTTCCCCTAAACAACTTTTCTGCCAACTAGTGCACATCCTGAAGTTCAGCATGAAACAGCTGTAACAACAAAATGTACTGTCCTATAAGACCATCTTCATATGATTTATGTCGCTATGGTAATCATATTTTGTTTGTTTAAACGATAAACTCATTAACTTTGTAAAATCTGTTTCATACAACAGATCTCTGACTGTGAGGAAAAAAATGGGGCTCCATCTTATTCTGCAAATAAATCATCATGGCATTGTTTCAGAGTGTGTTCTTTGCAAGTAGTTTTGTAACCCCTCAACTTTTTCTCTCTAGCTTTCTTAATTTATCCCTGAACCTCACTTCTAAGACAGATTTTAGTTTTTCAAAACATTTTTTGCCTTTGGAGGATGTTTACGGCTGTATTCAGAGCCAGATTATTCACATTAGGTGCTGGTGCATCACTCGGTGCACAATGAGAGTGTGGAAGCAGCCGAGGACTCATTGCGTTTCACTCTGCAGAGGTCATGTTAATGGGGAGAAGTGAAACATGAGAAGAGGCTCGGGCTGCAGGATGAAATGTGTAAAGGATGGCAGGATTTGTATTATAGCTGTGTTTGGTCAGCCCTTTTTGCCCTGAACGTTCCCTGTTTTCTGTTCAGGAGTATCCCGCCACTACAGTGAGACAGATGTGCATTACGTCAAACTGAACTTTCGCACAACCCGCATCACTGCCACTGACACTTGTGAAATTTAATAAGGTTTTGTATAATGGAAGATTTACAAAAATATGATTTCTGTTCAGTCAAGCTGATGATGATTAATAGATTAAAACTCCCACATTCACAAAGCCAAAGTCTGTTTATTTGAGCTTTTTCAAATTTGACTAATGTATCCAAGACTCAAATTCTAGGTGACGGGCTGATTTTAGCAATGCATTTAGTTCTGAAGCTATACTAATAACATGACATATCTCACACACTAAATATATTTAATAGAAGATTGTCACTTTAAGGAATTCCTTTCTTTTTACTGTTTCTTCAGTTTTTCCTTGATCTGCATGTGATTATCTGTTGCTAGTAATAAAGACTGGAATGTTGTGTGAGCATTTTGTCTTAATTTACACTAAAATCCCAAGCTGCAACATCAAGTGTTCACACAGAATTAATATTGGATGTTTTGAGTTTTATTTTTTTTATTATTTAATGCCAACAGTTGTGACGTACAAAAACTCTACTATCTCAACATTTAAAGGAACAAATTTATATTGTAAACATTTACAGAGTTTGGGGATTTTTCAGTCTATAGTATAAAATATGAATATAGAATAAGTCTTATGTAATAATAAATGTTTCAGTGTAATAATAACATTAAGGAATGCCAGGAAGAATTTAAAACTCTTTACTAGGACAGACAATAAAATTGTTGATGTCATTTAAAACCCTACTTTCAACATCTCTCAGAAGCTGCGGATCCTGAGTTGGGCCTGATAGCAGTCTATAGCAGTCTCAGATCTGATTTTAATGTAAGCATTAATCTAGTGTTCATTTCCTTTTCAAATTTTGTGGAAACCCTTGTTTCCACAAAATTTGCAGAAGAGAAGCGTCTCCAAACTGTGCGTCAACAGAAGGGTGAACATAAGGGCTGTTTTTTGTTCAGTATTGTTTGGCCTCACTCATCTCACTGTTATCACTGGTGCTTGGTGTGGTGATT
Organism: Girardinichthys multiradiatus; assembly: GCF_021462225.1. NCBI lineage: Eukaryota > Metazoa > Chordata > Actinopteri > Cyprinodontiformes > Goodeidae > Girardinichthys > Girardinichthys multiradiatus. Next base: position 2,363,649 of record NC_061798.1, read on the forward strand.
TTCAGAACAAACCCCACATTGGTTTATAATGTTTTCTTCTCTGGGTTTTACAAACTGCTGCAGCTCTTTGGACTTAGTCTTGGGTTAAAATCCATCCTGCTTTGTTACTACATCACTAATTATTTAGACCCACATAGTTAAAATAAAGGACTGTGTGATTTTATCTTTTAAGCTTGAAAACACATATTTTATTACCTATTTCTTATTTTCATATTTTTTGTTTTGATTATTTTTTTGCATTTTGCCTTATTGTTTAATTGTGTTGTTTCTATTGTTTGGCTAAATTGTAAAGTACTTTGGTCAGCTGTTGTTTTAAATTGCAAATGTTCACGACATTTCATAAATATTATGCACAGACTTATTATTCAAAATAAATTATTCAACAATGTTAATCAACATTTGAATTGTTTTTAAAGCTGTTGCATGCACACACATTTTACTCGTAAAAAAGTCATGTCAGTGAATGGGATTGATCCAGACAGAAGTTAAGCAAACCAAAGGAACAAAAAGCACAAAGGTGGCTATGTTGTAACATAGCAGGAAACCGCTTCAAATAAAACACAAAGAAAGAAAGAAAGAAAAAGACTTGGCATGCTGAGATATTGCGATCCTACTGGCAACGGAAACAGCCCTAATTTTCAGATTCTGTTTTTTATTCCACAGTATCTGTCAAGTGTCCAAGTGTAAACCGCGTCAGAGACTCATCTTCGTCCTAAAGGGTTAAAGAGAGGGAGGCAGCGCTCTCCTCATAACGGCATAATCCTCCCTCTCCATTATCCTCCACAACACATTCAAGAACCGTCTGGCTCCCGCCCCATCCCACCCCACTTACCCCCGGTTACATACACCCCCTACCAGCCTCTTCCTCCTCCTGGTCCCACTCCTCCTCACCTGCCAGCGGAGCAGAAGCGGAGGACCGACCTTGCGGAGAGGAGCGATCACCACCGCGCGGCTCCAGGTAGCTCCACACTCTTTATGCGGGCGCACGTGCTCAGCTGGCTTCTCTCCGGGCTCGTGAGACATGTTGTGCGCGCGTGCATGTTTCTTATTGAGTCTTGGTGCAGACGCGTGGAATCACTGCTGCTCAGCTGTTTTTTCCCCTTTTGACTTTAATAAAAAGTGCATGAGTGGGATCCCCTGGGTCCTTAGTTTGGTTCTGAAGCAACTTCAGCAGGTTCCTCAGAAAGGTGATCCATTGTGGGCGGCTAATCTATGTGACTTGTAGGGAGAACTTTTCTAAGTGTAGGAGCATCCTGAGCTAAACAGGATTTATTAAAAAAAGTTGTTTTCTTCATAAAGCCTGAAGGACAAAAATGCACCTTAGCTTAAGATTTGTATATTTCACTTCCCTTCCCTCCAATATTAATGCCCTGCAGACTTAAATTTAGAAAGTCTCATTTGCGAAGGGAACTGGTCTTACTCATTAGGCTATGAATGTGACATAAAGCAGTTGTGGGTCTAACATGTTCCCAGCTCCCAGCTGGACCCTAATCCCCCCGATCCACATCCTGAACAGCCCAAATATTTGCACACATAAAAACAAGTCAGAAATGATATCAGAAGTCAGAAATGATGGGAGTTTATTTTCTTCGTGGTTTGTCAAACTGCAGAACTAGCAGCACAATTTAACTGAGATATTTGGAATGTTTCCTGCTGTTTAGACGTTAGTTCTGAAGCTGGATGGTGTTTGAGCAGAGTAGGTGTTTCCTGAGGGCACAGCAGCAGGGGGACTGCTTTTCCAAACGGCATGGAAAATCTCTCCTCTGAGTGTTTTGACTGCTTTCTTCACAATGCTGACAGCTGCTCTGAATTTTTATTTTCATTCACTTAAAATATTTAGTTGGCACCATGGCTCTAACTACATCCATTGCCTTCTTTGCCTACTGTTTAGGACCAGCTTCAACTAAGTTTAAATGTGTTTAAATATTGTGTGCTGCTGAAAGATTGGATATGTGGTGCTGCTTAATGTTTTACTGAATAATAAAACAGCTTCAAATAATTTAGAACTTACAAAAATAATCGGTAACACTTTTGTTAAACCAAAAATAAAAAACTCACTTTGCAAAACCTTTTAGCAAAGTTTTATTTCTGACTAAAACAGCAGAGGAAAAAATTATTTAAGAATTTAATGAAGACACAAATGTACAAATGTTGTATGTAGAAAATTAGCAGGAATGCAATAAAATAATAATATGTGTTGTTTGAGCTCCGACATAGAATCATTAATTGTTTCTTTACGTTCGACAACAAAAGATACTTTCATATCTGCAAAATCACTTTTACTTTAACAGTCATTTTATGCTGCATTGTATTTTATTACACTAATATTAATAATAATAACAATTATTATTTATAACAATAATACTAATTACTATTATTATTAGTAGTACTAGTATTATTAATAATAATTATTCATCAGGGAAGAATAATGTTAAAGTTTTGACATCAGCCAAGTTCATTAGAATTCAAATTCTGCAAATTGCAAAGACAGTCCAGCTTATATTATCAGATGCTTTGCACTGTTTCTCCCCTTAGTGGACTTTAAATGTGACAATGTTTTAAAAAAATATTTTCTACATTTATTCTACATTTATTTATAATTTCTTGTCGTGGTTTTTAATCAAGATTTATTCCTGTTTTAGTTTACCGCACCGCTGTCTATTCTTTGAAAAAGAAAATCTATTACTGCACTCGGGATAATGGAGAGTGAAAGTGATATTCTTGATGAATGATTGCTCAGCGCTGCTTTCAGAGGAATGCAACACTTTTAAATGTCAAGCATTTAAAAAGTAGATCACAAAGACATGCTTACAGAGGGGTGGAGTGAATATTTGATTTTTCTGCTTCTAAATGTACACAGTGGTGGGCTGCCTCAAAGATAAGAGGCAAGAAAAGATTCCTGTGACAAGTGCTCTCTGATAATACCCTGAACTCTGCACAAGTGAACAGCTGTCAGATTGATGGATTTCAAAATGCCACAATATTATTTCTGATGGAAATTAGCATTGTGCAGCTTGAAAAAGAAACTGATGCAGATCATGATTAATATTGATCTTGGCCTTTACGAAGGATTTATCTGGGTGATTTTACTCTGCACAAAGTCGTCTGGCAGGTGGAACTACCAAAGTGTGTTCACAGGTTGATTACAGCCTCTTTAATAAGACATTTTGGAATGAACAAAAATGGTGTTCTGTAGTTTTGTGGTTTTCACTCTGAAATTACCACTCAAGACAGATGAGCTGGTTTAAAACTCAGAGGTAAAACATTTATTTTTTAAAAAGTCATATTCATTTAAGTATTTTCCTCTTTATAAGTTTGATTCACAAGCTGTATTTCTGAAAGACTGTTGATTGAAAAAAACATACATCAACTTGTTGGACCTTCCTGATTTCTGTCTCTTACTTCACTGCTGATCATTCAATTCGACTGTGAACTTTCAGGATGTCAGAAAGATGTCGGATACCAGACTTAATGGTAAATGTATGATGTAGAAGTTTTTTTTAAACCAAAGACCGACCATTTCAGGTATTACGTTACACACATACACATACACATACATACATACATAGTGCTTGTCAGTCATACTGACCACTCAAAACATTTACACTAGAGCCACATTCTCGCAGTCACATTCATAAATGCGCTCATATTCATACACCGATATGCAGATCGGTAAGCAACTAGATGTTAAGTGCCTTGCACATCAACACGAGCCGGAGAGAAGGTAAATCCAAAACCTTCGGATTGCAAGATGACTACTCTCCCCACTGAGCTGCACCCGGCATGCATACACACCTTACCCCCCCAGTAAATGCATGTAAATGAGTGTGGCGAAATGTTCAGTTGGACTTGTGTCTTGAAAATGTGTCGTGCTTATGACAGATTTACCAGGAAGATTTTTTTTTTTCCGAACTTCATACTTACAGTCAATGATTTATTATTACAGCTTATAAAAATGTATAGATAGTGGCACTAGAACTATGAAGCACCTGCTGTTGCAACGCTTCAAAATGTGGTTTCAGCTTTCATGTAGCTTTTTTTTCTGATTCACCAAAAAAAAAATCTTCAGCTTAATACATTAGGATGTGTATACTATATAAATTTATTACACCATTATATGTTTCAAACATTGTTTTTATAAAGAAGAATTATTATGTTCATTTCCTACACCATCATGGAGAGGGCTACTAAAACGACAGTTGTCCATCAGACAGTCATACACTCAACACTGCTAAAAATACTGGCTTTTAACTGCTGTATTGAAGGATATTATTAGAAAGTTGAGTGGAAGAAGAAAGTGAGGAAGAAATGGGTCAACACATGCATTTATTGTATAAAGCCACTTGCTCAGTGGTCCAAAGTTCTCTTTTCAGATGAAAATTTTCATTTCATTTCATCTGGAAATTAAGCCCTCAGAGTGGTAGCCGGAACAGTATCTAAGTTGCTTGAGTCTCAGTGTGACGTTTCCCCAATCATTGATAATTTGGGGTGCCATATCATCTGCTGGTATTGGTCCACTGGGTCTTATCAATTGCAAAGTCAGTGCAGTCGTATTTAGAGCACCTACCTACACTGCCAAAAGTACCAATTCCTCCTTTAGTGACCATGATTTCACTGTCTGAGTTTGATAGGCCAGCAAACTGAGCTGAACGTATCCCTGTCTGCAGACTGTTGTAAATAGGAAGATGAGAGACACCAGAACCAACAATGCAGACGAGCTGAAGGCAGCTGTTAAAGCAATCTGGACTTCCTGAACATCTCAGCAGACAGTCCCCGGGCCAAGATGCACTGATGTAGTAACAGAGAGCATATACTGTAGACGTATTGCAATTGTAAGTCATGGTCATTAAGATAGAAAGAATAACAAGCTAAAAACTATCACTCTTTATATAAAACAGGTACATCTAAGAAAATAGAATATTGTGACAAAGGTTTAGATTGTCTGTCACTCATTTCAGAAAATGAAACTCATATTAAATAGCTGCATTACAACAAGAATTTCTACAACACTTTTTTCTATTACTTAACTTTCTAGGAATCTGCTGAGGAGACCTTTGCAGGTGTTGAGTGAATTAGCTGATTTGGGTGTGTCACCATGAGTTTCCAATATTTGTTTTTCATAATATTCAAATTTTTTGAAGCATTAAATTATGGGTTTTCATTCTCTGTAAGCAGTAATCAACAAAATAAGAAATACACGCTTGAAATATTTTACTATATGTGTAATGAATCTTTATTATTTATGAGTTTCATATTCTGAAATGATTGACAAAATATTGACCTTTTCACAATATTCTATTGGTTAAGATGTACCTGTCAGAACTAAGTTAATAAAACAAATTTAGTTTTGGGTTACAACGAAATCTTTACCAAACATGGCATCTTGCTGTTTCTCTGCTATGTGTATAGAAATCAGTTGTCATATAGCGTCTTTTGTTCTTTGAAAACAAAGCAAATTGAACAGATTTGTTTATAGAAAACTCTGGAAAAAAACTGCTGATGTGATTTCCACATAGCTGTGATTGTACAATGTCTCCTTCACATCTTTTAGAGGCAAAATGGTGTTCAATCAGTCACTTTGGTTTTAAGTAGGTGGAATCTCTTCTGTCAGACTGTTCTGTGAGTGGGGTTAATGTAAAATAGCTGAGGTCAGAAATGTGTATTTTAAAAGAATATTGTTTCGCAAGAAT